>NC_046229.1:17308697-17923168 GCF_009819885.2 Catharus ustulatus
CAACATTGCCCTAGGACAGAGGGCAGCAACCATTTACTAGAGAAATAAAATCTTTTGAGCCCTAGGTGATCAACAGATAAAATATTCTCCTCTTCCACGCATACTCCAAGCCCAGAGCACCCCAACCACCCGCAGCCAGGCAGGCACCTTCAGGCTTTGCCTGCCTGGCAGAGAGAGCAGAGCTTCTCAAGAAGGACCTCATCTTTCTCCTGCTGTGCACTGGCCTGGTTAGAAAGACGTGTTGGCCGTGATTGCACAGGAAGATGACCAGGCCCTTTGTGCACTGGTTTTAAATGCTATGTCCCATTGGCCTACCCGGCTGGAAGTGCTGGGACTCTTCCTTGGCGCAGTCAGGCAGCCTGGCTTAGGGGCTGGATGCCTCAGGAGACCCCAGGCAGCCCGAGGAGGGGCCAGGCCCTCATCTGTGAAACACCAGGCACCATACCTGTGTGAAAGGAAGGGGAAAGCCGAGGTGGCCATAGTTGCAACAACGGGACTAGCAGGTTCCAAAATAAAAGCCTGGCAACTGGGAGTGCTTTAGACAAGGGCAACATGTCATGAAAACGGGGCTCATCCCTTAACCAAGGGTCAACTGCCACAACAAACTCTTCGGGACAAGAGCAACATCTCCATCCCTTGAAATCCTAAGGACCACGAGACTTTGTTGTAGGCACATTTTACTCGAACACAGATGATTTGGCTCAGTGCCTTAGGACTGGATGGAATAGCAGGGCCCTGTGACGCGGGAGGTCAGCCAGGTGATTTAATGGTCTCCTCCGGCCTTACGAGGCGTTGACTTCTTCACTTTCCCGCCCGCCCACACTGACTCGTCCCCCTTGGCCGCGGGATCGCGGGGGGCCTGGGTGGGTGGACGGGAGGGAAGCCCCGCCCTCGGAGCTGGCGCTGGCCCTGCTCTCAGCTGGGACCCGCCCTCCTGTGCCCACCGAGGAGCCGGGCCCGCAGGAAGGGCTCGCACGCGTCTGTCCCCTCTGTGCCGTCTGGGCAGCGGGCAGAGCTCAGGGGCTCGGGGCAGCCGGGGGGTGCCCAGGGCGGAGCAGAGCGAACCCCGGCGCTGTTCCGGTGCCGCTGGGGCTCGCTGGATGACAGCCAGGTGGGGATGTCCCCTCGGCACGCTCTGCCCCGGGAAGCCTGTCCACATCCCCGAAGGGCCAAGTCCCAGTGGACGAGACCTCGTTCAGCACCGACCCTCACGCTGGCAGGGAGCGGGCAGCGGCTCTGGGGCTGCTGCTCCAGGGCGGGGGGAGCAGTGTCGGTGCCACCCGGCCCTCGGCTGCACCGAAACGGGCACCGAGCCTGGGCTGGGGCGCTCTGCACGGGAAAATGGGGGCAACCTGCGGGTTCCCCCGGGCGGAGAGGGGGCTAAACCCCAGGGCAGGCAGCCCTGGACACTCCTAAGCTGCTGGGGAGCGCCGTGGGGTCAGCGGTGCCTCCCCGAGCCCGTCCTTACCCAGCGCTCCCAGGTCGTGCGAAGCGCTGACACGTCTGCAGAGCGTTTACGTGTACAGCGCCGGGACTGGAGGGACATTTACAACAAAACAGTCCGGATTCCTGAGGACATTTTCTCTTCCAGCTGCTTTCTAAATATAGCGCACGGCAATGCACTACCCAGCATCGTATCCTCGCTCTGGCACTTAAGGAAATTCAAAGTCAAGCTAGAGAAAAAAAAGAAAGAGATAAAGACAAGACAAATTTAAGAAAATCAAAATTTAAATTAGAGTTGAGTATTTAAAATCCAGGTCTGAGTTAAGGTCACCCGAATATCGAGAAGGACCGACTATTCGTATTTTAAAGCAGCTGTCTTTTCTATGGAGACTGTTGTTTACCTCCTGACCCATCGATAGCTTATTAATACAATTTAATTCTGCAGTTGTTTCTGTTTAAAGAGTGTTTGGAGCGAATTGTTTCTTTTGTTTATGATCAAAGAAACGAGGTCTGGTAATCTTATGTTTTATCTTCCTAACATATGGAAAAGCTATTTATCCCAGCCAATCACAATAAAGTGAAGAAAACCCCATTTTATGGAAAGGTATATATCACAAGTTTGTTCATCATTAAAGATATGATTACCAGTGAAAACCCTCCGAAAGTGGCACATTTATGATTCTAGGAACAGATGGGGACATCCATTTTCCTTGCAAATACTTTTGAAATTGCTCTACTGGTAGCAGTATAAAAATGATATACAGATGCCAGTGCCAACGAAGCCGGGACAAGAGGTCCAGATTTACACAGTAAAAGCTTCACATGCGCTCTGTCAGCTTTGATTGATCTGCGCCATACCTCAGAAACTTGTTGACTGGGAAAGGAAACAGCGCAAATAATTCACTGCAACAAGGCAGATAATTCACCCGGCCAATCGCTCCGCTCCGCTCCTCCGGGCGGTGACATACGAGTCCTCCTGCCGCACAAAGAAGCATCATTCTCCAGCGTGAACAGCGGTCGGTGTCACGGAGGGGGGAAGAGGGGGAGAGAGAGAAAGAAAGGTGGAAGAAGTGAACACAAAAGGAGAGCCGAGAAAGGAGAAGTTGCTTTTGGGCAATGGGCACAGCCGTCTACCTTTTCCGTGCTGAGCACAGGCCGAGCCATTCAGCCCCAATTGTCATTATCATATTGATTAAGTTCATCAGAGAGCAATTTTAGGTTTAACGCCAGCGGATTGGGAGAGGGAGCAAAGAATTATCTAAGAAAAGCACAACATTCTTACCTCAGGGACGTTTCCCTGTTCCAGTTCATTGAGGGAGTTGATTAAGTTTAAATGAAGCAGACACTGGATAAAAGTAAGGGTATTGACCACTGGGCAGCGCGGTCTGCGCTTGAAAAGGCCTGATACATGCAGAAAAGCAAGATTTGCTAAATGCTCTAATCTTCAATCAAATCTTACATCAATACAGACAAAGTTTGGTAATGAGAGATTCAATGAAGCATGCGGGAGAAAGAATTAATCCTCTTGGTCTAAACTGGGTTCAACTTTGAAGCCTGCTCCGAAGGAAAGACAGTTATCTAAATGCTAAATAAGAAACTTATTGTACTTTTCATGGCATGCTAATCTTTTGTCTATTTCATCTCTATTATTTGTATGCTTATAGGCGGCAGTTGTCATGGTGATTATATCAAACCACTTCTGTGTGGATGGCTGCGAGGAATCAGGGCCTCCCTCCAGCCGTCCGCCGGGGCCAGCTCGCCCGCCCGCTGCTCTGCGCGCCCGCGGCAGCGCCCGCACCCGCGGCCGGCCCCGCACCAGCCCCGCCGCCCGGCCCGCGGGGACACGGCCGGGCCACAAATCGCCTCCCTGGCACCAGCGGCGTTTTGACAACGCCGGCCCCTTCCTCCCTCCCCTGCATCACCCAAACCGCAGGGAGCTCCCTCCATGAAAAGGTACATCCCCCCAACACTTTTTTTTTTTTTTTTGGTGAGCTTGCCTTGATAAGCTTTTGATGTCACAAATCAAACACTCGCCAGGAGGTAGATAATGGGGAGTGTGATCTCCTCTATTTGTACATAGACAGCGCTTTTGCACCGATGCTGCCTTGAACCAGTGCCGAACTCGCCGGGCTTTGTTGGACCCTGCCCGCCGGCCCCGGCCCGGAGCCCGCCCCGCTCCCCGCCCGGTCCCACCGGGAGTCGCGGCTGCCCCGGCCCGGGCGGCCCTGACAGGCGAATTCAGATTCACGTTATGCAAATGCCGAGGTGAGTGCAGACAGTCTAATCGCGAAAGGTTTGAAGAAAGAGAAGAGGGGCCGGGGGCGGGAAGAGAGGAAGAGCGCAAGGATTTATCTTTTTTTTTTTTTTTTTTTACTGCACGTTGCTGGCACCTGAGGGAGCCAACCGGACCAAGGGCAGCGCCACCCCGGCAGCCCACGCCCAGCAGAGCCGGGTAGAGCTAACGTGGGAGGGGGTGGAAATTCCAGGATATGGATTTTAATTTCTCTCCCGGTACCCATGAAGCTTTTTGCACAACTCCTGAGGGGAGGGAACCAACTCAAATAGGTGGGTGCGGGATCGAGGGGGCCTTCCCCTGGTTTGTTCCCTGCGACATTATAATCTGAGCGCACAAGGCTGGCACCCGAGCTTTTATGTTTTCTACAAAAGTTGCCAAATTAAGGTCGGATTAGGGCTCCATTCAGGATTTGTGGGCTCTTTAGAGACTGGGAGCTGCCCGTATAGCCCGCTAGTGCTTATGAAAAGCTTAAAAAGTAATAAAAGGGGGAGTGATCCCGAGAGAAAGTAACATGTATAACTCTTATTAAAGGAGCAGCAAGAGGGGCTGTGAACTTGAATAACTGTTTGAACTTTAATTTGTTCATTAACAGGATTTGCCCCTGACTGTGAATGTTATTACTTCTCTTAAAGGCGAGGTGCAAATGAAAACCCATAATGAAAGAGCCTGGCAAAAAGTTAAACGCCTCGTAATTACACCAGCCTCATTGAAAACGTAAAGTAACACAAAAGTGAAGAAAACGGGAGCCGGGCTGATACTCTACCGGCGCCCCAGCCTTGCACAACGGTGGCGTTGAGCTCCGGGCCCCAGCTTCCGACAGCTCACTGGATCCGTACGCCCAACAGTTGTGTCGAAACAAGTTTTAATCCCCTTAAAACATTAAAAGAAAATTCCATGTTTTCCTCGGTGGGGCAAGCCCGGTTTATTCCTCTGACTGTCCTAAATCTTCAGTGAAACACGGGGTCTGAAAGTCTGATCTAATCTGCATGTTTGTATCCTAAACAGGGCACATAAGCTCCTCACTACCCCATTACACCGATAGGAGACAAAACTCTGGAGCACCGGAATAAAACAAACTACTCCTCCTCTCAGAAGGAATCTGACTTTGTACCGATGCGTTTGCCAGTTAGCTCCGCGCTGACTCTCGTTTCATCTGTCAGTCATCCCTTTCCGGGGCTTGTCAACTGCGTTTTTATAGATTCGCTTGTGATCTGCATCCCTCCTCAACAGGAACATGCAGCCAGGTCGCAATTAAATATACAGATACACGAGCTGTTAGCAAGATTCCACCCTCCCATCCGCAGCCGAGCCGAGGAGATGATTGCCCTGTCACTTCTCCTCTAGACTTAAAGTGCCTTAAAAGTCGCCGGCGGAGCCCCGCGTGGGGAGCCCGGCGCTCGCTTTGTCCGCTCCCCTGCCCCGCCGGCTCCTCTGAAGCCTCCCTGGAGCGGCGCCGGGTCCGCTCCCCGGCCGGGGCTCAGCAATGGCTTTGGCCGGGCTTGGGAGCTCGCCACGCCGGGAGCCCCCCGAAAGCGGGACAGGGAATGCAGAAAGCGGGACAGGGAATGCAGACGGGCCCTGGCAAGGCCTAGAGCTGCCGGGCAAGCGGCGCTCTGCCAACGCCGGCGGCAGCCCGCACCTCCTCCGGCCGGGCGGATGTGTTTTCCAGCAGAGGTGCACATGGACACTCCCGATCGAACCAGGTTTGCAGTCACGTTTAAGACCAGAGGAAAAAGCAAGACGGCGCCTCATTGAGGAAGCGAATGTGAAAATCCCTTTGCTAGTTTAAAATGCTTTCCTACTTCTAAAGCTGCCTGTACCATAAGGAGATTGTACTACACACTAACAACTGGAACGTCTTCAATTAGAACACTAAAACAAATACCCTATAAGTAAAAATTTACTTACTATGTTTTAAGCACCATTAAACTCACTAAAAAAACCCAAAACAAAACAACCCACCAAAACTGTTTAATTGAATTGGTACTCAGAAAAAAAAAAATTACCATATTACTCACAAAGCCAAGTAACTTTAACTCTACTTGCCAATTCCACCATGGACAGTGAGCACTGCCACCCCAGGGAAGATTTTAAAACCCGGCCAACCCAGCTACCTACCATTTGAGAAGCAATAAATATAGCCTAGGCTTGACCAAGAAGACATCAGGCAGGACAGGTATACCATTTTCTGTACTTCAACTTATCAGAATCGTTCTATTAACTTGGAATTGGAAGCAAACTTCCTAAAATAACCAGGTCCCAAGACAGTAACATCTTAACCAAAAAAGCCCCACCCTTTTTCTACACCTGTAGGTGAAGCAGCAGGCTGGGCAGGGCATGAAGCATGGGTGGAGCATGTCTCCTATAAGAAACAGGACAAACTCACGCTGCCATTCAGTGCCACATTTGAGCGGCCTTCAGCTCCCGTCGTCCCCTCCGTGCACAAGCGGAGTTACCTCATAGCGTCCTTGAAGGAAGAGCCCCAGCCTTCTCACCAAGCAGACGAAAAGCATTCCTGGCAAGGTTTGCTAAGTAATGCATGCCCAAGCTGTAATCTGGTTAGGAAACAGTAAGAGAGTGCTGTTCCTGTCCTGGGAATAGGAGCCTCACCTTGGCCGTGAAATGGCCACATCCCAATACAGGCTGCTGCGCTCCTTTGGCTGTACTGAGATGGAACTACACAGCATTTCTCCCAGGATCAGGGTAGGAACTGCACTGCGTTGTTAGTTCCCCCCATCTAGCCTCTGAGGACTGCTTTAGATTTGAAGAAAATTTGATATACCACAGATATATCCAAGGCTTCATCAGGCACTGATTAAAGTGCTGAACTTCACCAAGTAGGCTTGATTAACCACAGACTTGGAGCGGGATGTGACCTTCATGTGAGCACCACAAGCCTACCTATGGATAGGAAAGCGTCTCTGCAGGGGAGTGTGGCAGAACGGAGCCTGCAGGAGCACACAGCCCCAGTCCTCCAGAGCCCTCGTGGGCACAGAGGCTACTGAAGCTTCTCAGAGAGCAACTGCTTATGGGAAAGCAACACCCTCGGAGGCTCATAGGCCCGAGGATGTGTCACCTGCTGGTCAAGAGCCCCTCAAAGTCAGAAAAGATTTTTTTTAAATGAGGAGGCATCTATTTGGCTCACAGGAGGTGTTTTTCACCGTGGCAGGGCAGGGTGCTTACCGCTCCCAGCAAGGCTGTGGTGAGGGTTAGGTCCTGGGGGTTTGTTACCAGGGTACAGGATTGCTTTGCCACAGCTTCTCCAGGCTGGTGGGTTGGAAGATGCACCTTCTGGCTTCTGCTCCCGTACATCTCTGGCACCCTCACCTTTAGAGACAACATGATGCTTTAAAATAAGCACTGGCACATTAATCCTCTACGTACTTCTGATCATATAATGCATGCAATTCTACCTGCAAGATTACAGACTGTAACACTTTTATAAATCAGCATTTTACACAACACATCCGGCTTCTGTGAGGTAACCTTGTCTTCAGAGCTGACAATTCCCAGCACCATCACTTTGAAGCATTGAAATGGTGAGACAGCAGTCTACTGAGCCAGAAAGTACCTCTGAAAATAAGTATATAAATACTGTACAATGCATCTAGAGTTGATTTATTAAATAATCAGGAGTTAAAATCTTTATATATTAGCAAAAATAACTAGACCTTTAAATCCAATAAGCCCTTAGGCTGTAGTGAAAAATCATTGATGTAGGAAAAGCATCTGTATTTTGATGACAGTACTATCACACACAGGAAAAAAAAACCCATAAAACTGTTTTTCTTTTCCCGTAGCTGAACAGTAAAAGCCAAAAACCTTGCGATTTTGCACCAGCTGCGTTAAATGCTTCCTAGTGAAGCGTTTGCGTTTTAACTTTCGATTATTAGCCATCCAACTTTACATCGCCGCATGAAAACACCGACTTCTTAGCAGTGAAAATCAAGAGAATGACAACAAACACCAGCAAGTCCCGGTCCGGCAGGGTCTGCAGCCTGCGCGGGGGCTCCGTGCCCGCGGTGCCGCTCACCTGCGCGCTCCGGGCGGGCTGCAGGGCTGATCGCCGCTGGGCACTCACCTACGGATCGACCCCAGCGCCCTCTGCCTACAGCCTTTTCGTTTTTAAAAAATAAAATTACTAATGCGCTCGGTTGTTTCATTTTCTTTTTTTTTTTTTTTTCTTAGTTTTTTTTTTTATTTCCACGCGGGGACTGCAGCCCGCAGGTATCGTTCGCAGCAGGGCGGCACCTGCGAGCATCGCCGGCGCTACCTCGCCGCGGCTCCGGCGCCGTGGCTGCCGGGGTGGTGTCCGCGGCCATCGGAGCCCCGCTGTAGCTGAACACATACATGGATTTATACGTATTTATAGCGACAATGAATCTAGCTAGCTAGCGAGGGGACAGGGAGGCTGGCGATACCCGCCCGAGCGCCGAGGCCGTGCCGGGCGGTGTGGGGTGGGGCGCGGTGTGGGTGTCGGTATCCCGGTACTCACGGTACTCCCGGTGTTCCCGGTATTCCCGGTGTTCCCGGCCTGCCGAGGGACGCGCGGGCACCAGCGGGAGCGGAGCGGCCGCGCGGGAGCGGCGCCCCCTGGCGGCTCTGGGGGGAGGCGCGCCGGTGCCGGTGCCGGTGCCGAGGCGGGCCCGTCCCGCCGCCCCCCGTGTCCTTCCCTGGCCGCCACTCGTGCCGCACTGTCCCCGGGCTGTGGCATCAATTAGCGCCGCCAGGTCAATTGCCTCTCACCCCGTCGGGGGTACACGCGCATGGAGCGCCGGGAGGTGCCCCAGTGCCGCGCCCGCGGGCCCGACACAGCCCCCGCTGCTGTCCCCGTTACTGTCCCCGCTGCTGTCCCCGCTCCTCGCGGGGATCCTCGCCCGGCCACGGCCCAACTCACCCGGCCCGCTCGCCTTCCTCGGCTCCGCTCGGCTTTGCCCGCGCAGGGAGCCGCCCGCTCCCTCCCCCGCATCTGGAATCTGCAATCAAGAGCCCAATTTTGTCATTTGGAAACACTAATTATCTAATCACGCCACGCTGCAGAGCGTACTTGTCTGCCCAATTAGCTAGGACAATTATTAAAATTCGGGGGCCTAATTATGTCTCAATTTAATGCTGGCAAACTCGCGCGCAGCGCAGTAATTAAAATCCTCCCCTCGCCTGTGCCTTTAGGGCAGCGGCTGATGGGACCTGTCAGGGGCCGCGCCGCGCCGAACCAGCCGAGCGGATTGCGCTACATGACCCCGCATTGTTAAGTGTGTCAACATATTAACCTGAATTCCCTTCAGCCCCCGTAATCACATTTGGAAGGAGGACGAAGAGGGGCTAAAACATGAAGCATTTTATTAAAAAAACATAAATTCTTTTTAATTAATGCTGTAAGAGATCTGACGCGGCTTGAGCTACCAAATGCTGCAAGTCATATAAGACTGGTGCTTCTAATTACCAGTAAAGGAAGGTTTGCTCTTCTCTGTTAAAAAGACTTCCCTCTCCTCTCATTTAAAGCAAATGATCTTTCTTTTGGGTAGTGTATTTTTTAAAACCCAGCTAGTTGGCTTCCAGTGATAAAGTTGATTACCAGTTTTTTGTTTGATGATGGAGCACAAGTGAATATTGACTTCTGTGAGAATCAAACAGACGACCGGAGGCATAAATAAAACGGTCAGGATTTAACACTTGAAAGAAGTTAATAAAGTTGAAAATTAAAAATCATAATATTGGGATAATTTCCAAATATTTATTTTTGCTCTGCTCTCAAATTTGATAGGAACTCAGTGCTGAAACACAGTGAAGAAATTGAGTTAACCCTGTCATCTGCATTCCCACCTGCTGTAGCACAGGCACCTGCCATGGACCAGAAGCCCTGAGCCCATATCCCTTAGCAGTGGTCACTGCAGGCAGAAAGCTCCTCTGGCCTTGCTGGCAGCAGCAGTCCCTTTTAGCACGTCCCTTTCTGGTTGGAAAAACACGGTGCAGAGGAAGGTGGCACCTTCATCTCCACTTGGTGAGTTCTCTGGTGTTTGGGACTACAGCAACAAACCTGAATTCCCTGGGCAGGGAGGGGGAAAGGGGCCCTACATCTTGGAAAAGGCCCCACTCCCAGCCTTCTCAGGTGGTAAACTGAAGTGCAAACCTGTGTTCTGGCTTGTTCCAGTGGCTGTCAGCATGTTTTCCTTTTGTCAGCAGCAATTGACTGGTCAGGTTCACCCTTGTACAGCAATTGTAACAGCTCATTGACAGACTAGTGACCCAGCCGGACCTGATAATGGAAAACTATTGATTTCTGTGGGCTCAGCAGTTCTAAAATGAATGCCCAATATAATGTCATCAACTGTCTTGGACTCAGATATCCCTTGGACTTGGATAAAGAGACGATTGCCTATCTTGACAATTTATTCACAAGAAACATACTGGGTACAAACAACGAAGTGGTATCGCTCAGTCTTCCCCCTCTCCCAATAAGCAACGAGGAATCAATGTCCAGGAAAATGTCAAGAAACCGCAGCCCACATGTGGTGGTGACTCCAGCTGTCCCTTTCACCAAGGAGGCCCAGGACAGCCTCTCCAGGTTTTAACCCTTGCCACTGAAGAATAAGCATGTAGGTGAGTGACACTGCACTGCACAGCCATCCAGCAGCCTCCAGAGAGCAAGAAACACGACAGGCAAAGGCTGCCAGGAGATGTAACCCAACAGGGACGACAATTAACTCCCATCTGCAGGAGAGCAAAAAGGCTTGAACAAGTCCATGATGCTTAAGTTAATCATATCCCCTTCTTGTGTCACAACAAATGCTCTGAACTCAGGAGGATGTCAGGTAATAATAACAAATTTTGGTTAATAAAAATCCAGTGAGGCAAGGTGAAATTTTCAATTTGTACAGCAGCCCTCATTGAGTTGAGGTGATTTGGGATAAAAAAGTACTGCAAGTCCAACTGAAATTTTTGAATAAAAAAGTATGCAAGTCCAACTGAAATTTTGGGACGTCACTGTTTAAAGATTTGCAGAATTGGATGGATTGTTTGCCATAAACAGCACCATGTATAATTTTAAAGGGGGAGAGACATGAGTATGGCAGCCTTCCTGGAAAATGTTTAACTTGGGAGCAAAAAATCAAGTGCTCAAAGATGCAAAAACGCAGAACATTTTTTGGTCTTAGGGAGCCAAAGTGTGGTCTGTCCTTCCTAGTAGCTCGTTGCACACAGATAAAGCAGCTGTCACTTGTATCTCTGGCAGAACTCAAACCTCACTGACACCTTGGCAGGAAGACAGGGACGTTTACCAGCACAAGGTCTAGGGAAATTCGGATCAGACAGGTACTGGCTTTCTATGGGATACCAAGAGTTTGCAGGAAAAGTTCTACTGTGCCCCAAATCTCTTCCTCTGGGGCATGAAGTCTTCCAGAACTTAAATTCTTCCAGATGAACCAAGCTTCCTGTAAGGGTGGGAGGAGGAAACAAAGATACTTACCCTGGCAGATGTAAGCAGACATTTTATTCAAGCTCAAACATCAGTGGAGGTTAGAACAGCTTTGTGATCCTGGCAAAAAAAAAATTAAAGTGACCTTGGCAAACATATTTTTAATTATGGACAACTGGTCAGTTTTATCACAAAAATACCAGCCCTTCTTGAATGCACTTTCATCTTTCGCAGCCTTCTGCTCGGTGGTTCTCCCCACGTGTGCCTCAGCCCCGGTATGGTTGCTGTCCATGACATGCACACGTGTGTGTATTGCCTTTGCCTTGCCCTGACAACATTCCCAGCTCTGTGATGTGCTGCATACACTCGTCAAGAGGAAATGACTGCACGGATTACACTGACATGACTGCTGCTGAATACCTTTCAGTTTCTACATATTTTCATTTTCTACACACTTCCCACCGCGTAGCCTTGGCTCCCTCTCCTGAAGACAGCTCCTGAACCCACCTATCTCCACTCAAGCTTTTACTTCGTGTTCAATTTCCATATGTTGTTTTCAAGCATTTCTCTTCTTGGCATCCCCTCAGGGCCTGATCCTGTGAGAGTAACTGTGCTGCACCTCAGAAGTGTTAAACAAGGCTGTGCGAATTGCCAAGTATACTTTGGGGTTTGCTTTTTCAATGATCATTTTGAATTAAATTAAATGTAATTTTTTTCATATCTTTGTTTTGTTTATCCAAAACAACCCCCAAACTTTTCATATTAGGTATAATGAGGAGCCCAAATCCCTGGAGAAGAGTTTTTCAGAGCACCAGAAGCTCATGGGTGATGCTCAGACCCAGATGTCTTGTCCCTGGAGCAGCTCAGGTCTATTCTCAGCTCCCCTTCCTGCCCATTTCTCAGAACCCCAAATCTCATGTTAGGCCAAGCGTGGATGACATCTCCACACTACTCCCTCCCTGAGTATCACAAATATGTTCAGGCCTTCAGATAAGAAGCTCCTGAGGCAGGGATTATGCTCTGTAGTATTACTGTTGTCATATTTTCCCTGTTGTAATGTTCCATGTACATTCATGTCATTTATAATACACAATTAACAGACACAGTGGAATGCACAATGGCCCAAAGAAGGGAATAACAGACATAGAGTAAGTATGTTAATTTTCTTCCTACAACTATGCTGGCTACAACTATGTGGTGACTCCCAACCAGCAGATGAGTAGTAAAAATGAAACACAATTCTGAATATTTTAAAAGTATGCTAAAGTTGTCCATACCTCTTTTACACTTAGCAGAGGCTTCATAATGATGTTCAGCTTTTCTCTGCCTGAAGACACGGATCTCACTCTGTCTTCACAGCACACCTCACCTCCTTCCAGTGACTAGGTCAGAACTCCTATGACCTACTGTCTTGTCCAGCCACCAAATAAGCATGAAAACAGTCACCCAAAATGAGCCACAGGAAGGATTGTACCAGGCATTGTCCTTCCCCAACAAAGGCCACTGCAATGTGGATCCAACAGCACTTCCTGAAGAGAATCACTCTGGGACCAGCTGTCACTTGTTTTCAATGAAAGCCACCAAGGGAATATAGAGTGCCTCTTATTTACTAAAGTTTCTAAATGGATGTAAATATATATTTCACAGTGTTCAGTATTTCAGCAGTGTGTACACATACCCATCTACTCACAAGCCCATGCCTACTGCACCACCTCAGTGAGCTCTGCTCAACTGGAAGTTATTGTTGGGGTCACAGTCTGCCAGTATAGGCTGAGATTTTGTAGGCAAATGTCCTCCAGCAAAGCCCAAATTTACAAATTGGTTTGTGCAAATAATTGATTATGCTCTCTAGCAATGGAATGAAACTTAAGGGAGAAAAACCCCCCACCATTAGATCAATCTGAAATAATATTTTCTGGCTTTCTTTGCTGAAATTAAAACAAATCCCATATATCTTGCAGTGAGGAAAGTGCTCTGTTTCATCCAAAATGTTTTGTTTCAGGCACTTGCAACAGAAAGAAAAAAAAATCCTCAAAGATATAAGAGGTTGGATTCACCACAGCTGCTGTCATTCCCTTCTTATCCCCTAACCCAGTAATTAGGGCAGTGACCCAGGATGTGGGAGATCCATGTTCAATCCCTTTTCTGCCTGAAGGGATTTGAACCTCCATCTCCAAGGAGAGCTTTAGAGCCATTGCTGGAGGGGCCCTTCCCTGCTGTCTGCTCTCTGCTTGCCCCTCCTGCACAAGTGTTGGGCAGGAACCGTGGGTGCTGTGGGTGCCCCCTCTCACCTGGCTACAGCCCAGCTCCCCAAATCTGGCCTTACTGCCCTCCCTCTGCCCGTGGCTCCGTGGAGGCAGAGATGCTCTGTGGCAGGTGCAGGAGTTTCAGTGGGTCAGACCACTCTCAGCTACACAACACCAAAATGTTTAAGGTGCATCCATAACCGGATCCCCGAGGTGATCCTAGGTCTGGGCATGGATGCTGGAAGGCAGAATGTGAGTCCTTCCTTGTTCCATACCATAATACCACGGCCTTCCCCCAGTAAATGAGAAATAAGCTAGTATTAAAAAAATTAAAATTATATAATTTACAAAATATCATATTCCTTTAAGCCTAAATTTCTTCCCACATTTCTAATTGCACTTTGCTACTGTTTCAATTACTGTCCTAATTAATTTTTTTTCTATGCTTGTAAATTGCCCGTGATGTTAGGAAGGATTGACCTTAAGAAGATTTTAGTAATGTGAACTTATTACTTTCTTGCCATCTTTTCTTGTACCTTTTAACCATAATTAGCATCATAAGCAGCTTACACTCACCCAGAAATTAGCTGTACAGTACTGAGTATAGAACTGAACACATGAAACATTCAGCCTTATGCATATCTTTGCAGGGAAGATTTGCACATAGTAGTTCACATGCATCATTTTCATGTCACCAGTGAGATCAGCTGAAGTTCTTTCTTTAATTAGGAAAATTTGGCACCTCAATGCTATAATTTTGCCAATTCTAAAATCAGAATAATTTTAATAATGGTATTTAAAATTATTTTCTACTACGTATTTCTATTGAAAAAATTACCCTCCTTTATTGGGTTTTTGCTCTGTTGTTTCCAGAATATAAATAAATTATCTGGCACTTCTTAGGAGCAGACTTTGATTACTGAGAAGCCTATAATTTCTTGGTATTTGATAACCTTTTATTAGGGCTGACCTCTGGGGACTCTCCAGACAAGTGGCCACACAAAGTCACAGTCAGAGAAGGGGATTCACCCATCCAAGTGTGAGAAGGACTCCTTTGTAATGAACATTAAAAAAAAAACCCCTACTTTCATCTTGCTGTAAGAGCCTCTAGCACAGCATATTTACAGAATAATAAAACAGAGCTTCAGGCCTTTTCTTCTCATACATCAGTAACAGGATTCTCATCTCATGCTTACGTGCTCTGTACACTGTATAGTTTTTGCATCTCGCTTCTCATAGTGAATAGTCCCAAATACACTAAATGAAATAAATCTTCTGCTACTGCTCTCATACAAGAATTAAATCAGAGCACAAAACTGGCTGAGAATATCCCTGTGACAACTTCTGCCCCCTCCTTCCCCTGTGAGTTACCCAGTCCTACCCTGGCACGCCTGCTTGCGTGACTCATTTATTGTTGCCTAGAACAAACCATTGTGAGATTGCTATTTATTCATGCTATGAAGAAGAAACTTCAAATGAAATCCCTAGTATCAAAAGCTACACAGATACAAAGCTAAGATGCTTCCCCTATCAAAGAGCCAATGCTCTAAAGAGACAGGAGGTGGGAGGAAGGAGCAGGGTGTTTTCAAGTACAGTCATCAGAGCCAACTGTGTGCACAAATAAAGGGAAACCACTGCTCCTAGAATTAATGTTTTTTCTCCTTTGCACCAATTTTAGAAATTATAAAAAACTGTGGAGTTACTAGAGTTAGAAATGAAAATAGTGAATGAATGGCTTGTTCTGGGGAAAAGCATGAATCACAACCCATCAAGCTAAACTCAGACTTTCATCTCAAAAGCAAGAAACATCTGGGATTTTTATAACCACTTATGTTGGTGGGAAAATGCTATTGAAAATTATCTGTATCTGATGTGCATGTAGGAATGGATGTGTGTGTGTGTGTTCATTGTTTCGTTTAAACTTTGTATCTATCAAAATACATTGAACGGTACAGAAAAATGATGGTATTTATTCTCATGGTAATTTTAATCTGAGCTAGTACAAGAGAGGAAAAACCCAAAGTCTCATGCTATTTTGGATCATAAGGAAGGGGTAGATTTTTTTGTAGTGAAGGCTCAGAGAGGCTGTAAACACTGAAGGAAGTCACCAAGCTCAGGCACCCTTGAGCCCAGAGATGTGGCCCTGGCCTGCAGACACCCAAAGCCCAGATCAAGGAGGGTACAGCACCCAGTTGTCAGCACAAAGCCTACAGCCCCTGCCTTCTCAGGTCTGCAACACTAAACCTGCCACAAACGTACGTCTGGCTCTCCTGAGCCCTCTCAGTAAGGAGAAACAAGGAGTCAGGGCACAGATTTGGAGGTGCCGGGCAGGGCTCCTGCAGCAGCGCTGCTGCTCCGTTGCAAGCTTCTCTAGCAAACAGATTGAAAAAGGAAGGAAAGCCTCTGTCATTCTGCTCTCTTATGTCTCCACCCATTAGCTCAAATACAGTTTTGAAGTGATTCAGGATCATGGCCCAGGAGTCCATCCACAGAATGATGGACAATGCATTAGTGTGATCCTGCTGCCATCCTACTTTGCAGAGAAGTGTGAAATAACACTTCCATTGGCTACTGACAGTCCCTGCCAGGAACACCCCTATTCCTAAGTGGTATGGGGCACTTTCAATTTAGTCTCACTTGGAGCACCAGATGCTCTAATTACATCATCCTGGTCTTCTGTAAGGAGTTTCAGATGAACAAATGCCACATCTGTAACAGTGACAAGTACTATTTGTAAGCACATCCACGATGGTTTTGTTTCAAAGCTCAAGAATCCTTTCCCAGCAGACCCATTTAATGCTTTTACAAGACCCAAGAGTCTCAGTGAGGAACTCCTGAGATACATTCACTTGTATCTGTTTACCAAAAGTTGAAGGCACATAAGGCTATGAACATTTCTGGCCCATCTGCCCCATAAATTTTTTTGTAAGGCTTTTCGCAGAGCGCAGTAAATGAGTTATAGGCAGCCAGCTTCAGCTGTTGCTTTCCATATTTGGCACATTTGTTGCTCAGCAGGCTGCAGGTAAAGCCCAAACCTGCATCAGCCTGCTTGATACAATCTCTGTCCCAGTGAAACTCTTACATGCAGTATCCAAATTACTGTACCTGCATCATGTCTTAATTAGTCCTCTACCCTGGTTATATACAGCTGCTGGAAATGACCCTGAGGTCTGTAAGTTATTTTATTAGAATATTATAGAAAACAGATGTTTTCCCCCTAATCCTGATGACATGTTTAAATACAGCCTGGGACAATTAGAAATACAATGCCCTGGAGACTAATTATCCATCACTGACAATTTTCCAGATTATCCTTTTCTGTTTTCACATTTGATACTTGTATCATTACCTGCCTCCATCCTCTTAGTGTAAAGAAAACTTCTGAAAAGCAGTTCTCTCCTAAATTGCTTCAGCAACAGCAGCAGTAACATCCAACCTGGTATCTGTTCAGAAATAACGGATCAACTTTGTTTAAATATTTAAATTAAAAATGTATAATTTACAGAAACAGTTTATGAAATTGTTGTTTCTATAAAATATCCAGTTACATGTTTGCTTTACAGAATAATTTCAACTAACAAAACTGTGTGGTCCAAGTAGAGTCTCACAAATAAGGTGACAATTATGCCTCTCTATTTATGACATGTAAGGAGAAAACACCAATTTTTCTACATAGTGCAATCAAAAGGAGAGAGATGTAGGAAGACAACTCCCTTCAGAGCCAAGACAAAGCAGAGAGAGAAGTGACTGAGGTCAATTCTCAAAAAAGTTGTTTCCCAAGAGGAACCCAGAGCAGCTTGGGCTGGGACTTCAGGAATGGGAGCTGCCCTGCTGTTAGTGACAGTCTCTGAGGAGCTGCAGAGATGAATCCATGACACTTTAAAGGACAGTAACATGTACCCACTGCAGACTTGGGAACACTCAGTAGATGGCACATGTGTAGATGGCACAGGAAGTTTAGAAGTACCGTGTCCATGTCCTGTGTCCTGTGTGCCCGTATCCCATAGTCCGTACCCATATCCCTGTATCCCATGTCCTGTGTCCCATGTCCCATAATCCATGTCCCATATTCCATGTCCCTGGCCAGGTGCCTGGGGCAGAGCCCTTTCAGGGGCACAGCTCTGCGGAGGAGGCTGTCCCACTGCACTCGGTGACCAGACTGTCACTGAATGCAACTCCGTCATGGTATTTAAATCACATTAAAGCTTTCTTTTATTACCTATCCCCTTGTGATTTTGCCTGCTACATTCTAATTACCAGCCTTGCTGCAGCACACGTGGGCTCCACTGCTTGCTCCTCCTCCCATTTTATGGCAAATGGCTTATCTTGCACAATCCTAATCAAAATACTGCAGTGAGATAACTCTCTCCTTTCATATTGCAGCTCCCACTCTACAGTGTAAAATGTTTTCTGTGGAGGGAGAGACCACAAAATATTCAGGGTTTCATGCATTTTTAGAAACAGCAGATAAATCTGCTAAGGGTCCCCAAGGTAGTTTAATAATTTTTATTATTCTCTTCCGTAATATCTAATCTTGAAGTATCAATATGTTTTTCCATATCAGATGTTATGTGCAGCACATTAGTTGCACCTGTTTTTTAAAGATTTTGCAATTTTTTTATTTCTTAAAAAAAATTGAAACATTTTGCTTTTCTTATGCCCCACCTATTAACTTCTCAAACAGAGTATTTTAAAGAAGATGCATCTCACTAACTTCTTATGACTTACATATTTTTTTTCTGAGCAGTAGGCACAAATAATGTTTTTTTAGCAGTAGGCACAAATCCTCTCTCCTATTCAATTAGCTCCCAGTACTAATCAGGTCAGAGATCATGTGAATTTTAATGCAGAACTTAATAATGTTCAGGAAAGCTTAAGAACTAGGATGTGGTGTCCTTTGGTGTGCCCATAACCCCATCCTTGTCCAGGCTCTGCCATCCCCCATTTTCCAATTACAGCACTAACCATACCTAAACAGCACAAAGTTTTTATACTGCCTTTCTCTTGAGCAAGATCAAAACAATTTTGACTGATAATCAAGGCAAAGTTCCCATGTGGCAAAAGGCTACATTTACACTTGCTATTTCATTTGATTTACCACAGTTCCAGATACAGATCCACAGTTCCTGGGTACAGGTCTGGAGATGGGTCTCATTAACCTGCATGGAGAGACCACCTTCGGGCAGGGCAGTTCAGATCTGCAGAGTGAAGAGGGGTAAAAATCTCACCTTTGCAAGTCTTCTGGAATTAAGACAGAATTTTAACAAGAACTTTTCCAGTTAAAAACAACACAACTAACACTTTCCTGAGGGCAGGGGAAAGGAACTGAGAGAGAAAGTACATGCAAGGAAAGTTAAAAAAAATGGGAAAATGCTCAGGTTTGCTCTGATAATAAATGAGCTCCGTGTGACAGCAGCAAGCAGCAGCTCTGGCTGCAGGCAGCACGTGCTGCTGTTTCTTTGCAGCAGAAACATGAAGCAGTTGAAACTCTGAATACATCTGGTTCAATTTTCTTTAACAGCTCAATTTTTATTGTGATTCCAGACCTGTCAGGCTTTCTCTCTGTGCAACAGTGATAACAACAACAGTAGAAAAGATTTTCAGCTTTGGTCAAATTCTCAGCTTTCAGAGACACAAAACAGAAATAAAGCTCCTGTGGTGGGCTGACCCTGGCTGGACAACAGGTGCTGACAAAAGCTGCTCTGTCACTTCTCAACTGGACACAGGAGAGAAATATAACAAGAGGCTTATGGGTCAGAACAAGGATAGGGAGAAATCACTCACCAGTGGGCAAGAGACGTATGGAAATTAGTTGAATTTATTACCAATCAAATCAGAGTAGGATCATGAGAAATGAAAAAATAAATCTTAAAACACCTTCCCCCACCCACTCTTTTTCCTGGGCTTAACTTTTTCCTCCTGAGGACTACAGTCAGTTGATCACAGGTTATCTCTGCCTTTTCTCCCTCTGCAGAGGCAGGACCCCTTACACTCTTACCTGCTCCAGTGTGGAGTCCCTCCCCTGAGAGACAGTTCTCCATGAAGTTCTCCATCGTGAGTCCTTCCCACAGGCTGTAGATCTTCATTAACTGCTCCAGGTCCTTCATGGGGTCACCGCCTCCTTCCGGCATTTACTGGATCCAGTGCGGGGCCCTCCAGAGGCTGCAGGTGGAGCTCTGCTCCACCCTGGACCTTCATGGGCTGCAGGAGCACAGCTGCCTCCCCATGGTCCTCACCAGGGGCTGCAGGGGAATCTGCTCTGGCACCTGGAGCACCTCCTGCCCCTCCTTCCGCACTGACCTTGGTGTCGGCAGAGCTGTGGCTCTCACATTTTCTCTCTCCTCTCTCTGGCTGAAGTTGTACAGTTTTATCCCCGAGTCACTGCCACCACCGCTGATGGGCTCAGCCTTGGCCAGCAGTGGGTCCATCCTGGATCCATCCAGCACTGCTCTATCAGACATAAGGGAAACTTCTAGTGCCACCCCATGACCCCTCCTGCTACCAAAACCTTGTCATGTAAACACAACACAGCACTTAAATTCAAATGCAGCCTTGACTGCTTGAGTATGGGGAGTTCTCACAGGCCATTCAGGCATCTCTCTCAGACCAGGACTCTAGCTCAGTGCCTAGCATCAGACAGCCAGGATTGACATTCTCAATCTGTTAAGGTAGGAGGAAAGTCTGAAATCTCTAAGACACAGCAAGATGAGCATCTTCCACTTTAGAAGAGGAAAAAAAAATGCCCACTGTAAATCTGGGCACTACAGCAGCAAGTATCATACACATCTAAATTGTAGATCCTCTCCTGTAACACACTCACTGCTTTTAATTTCTAATGCAGCAAGAAGAAAAGTCTGGGCCACCACACAACTCCCACAGCCCAGCACACAACACATACTGCAGCAGGAGCCAATGGAAAGCAGGGCTGACCTCTCCTCTCCCCACCCTTTATGAACTGGGTGTCAACTGCTCCATAACACAGGAAATTACAGAAACCCGTAGGTTGCTGATTTTGCTGCTGGTAATGGAGAGGGCTGCTCACATACTTCTTGCACAGCTCTCCACCTAAATCTAAAATCACAGTTTAACTTCCTAAGAATTTCATGCCATCTATCACATTTATCTTTTATCAGTAAGTAGGCTGAGATTCTTATCTCCGATGTTTTTAATAGATATCCCTGTTTTGCTTTGCTCAAAGAACCCAACCAGTGGTACATTCACAAAAATCATTCAAGCAAGTGCTCCATTTTCTAAATACTTCTGTGATTTCAGAAAGGCTGCCAGAAAAAAAGAAAAAAGAAAAGACAGTAAATTCAACCCTGTGCAGACAAAACAGAAAGGTAACTTTATGAGTTCAGCTCCCAGCAGCAGTATCAAGGGTTGGTACAACTGTGTAACTTGGGATTTTTGGTGTGTGTACCCAAAATCACTCTAAAATCTAAATATTTCCTCCTCCCTCCAGGTACACAGAGCTACTATATAAAATAAACCATAAATCGGGCCAATAGCTATGCTTTCAAGAATACTAAGCAGTACTCTATCTGTTTTTACAGTAATCTAGGGCTTTCCCAAAAAGTTTCATCACTGGTAGCCAGCGGTAAAATAAAGTCCTAAAGAAAAAAAAAAAAAAAAAGAGATGAAAAATGAAGACAAAAACCCAAATGTGGATATAAGCAAAAACTGAGGAAAGGGAAAACAAACGCAGCTGGGAATGAAGATAATGAAAACAGTCAGGTTAGCAGCCCAGTGAGACGCGGCTAAGTACCGTTCCCAGATGGGAACCTGGGCCTGAGGGCAAAGAAATGAGTTTGGGATCCTGCAAGAACACTCACATTCTGGGTCAGGGTCTTCAGTCATTCATTAGCACTCATGGTCAGCTGCAGCCAGAGAACACTGATTTGAGTAGTGGAGGTTATTTCCATGAGAAGAGAATATTGCAAAATAGTGGATGTCGAATAGTAAAGGAGAAAATTTTTGGAGGCAATGAATGGCAATCTCTCATGAACAGAAGCTGAAAAATCAGGTTTCAGTAGCAAATTCATAACTGAGGCCATACATGGAGAGAGCAGCTCACGTTCTTCCATGATTGGACTAAGGATCTATGGATTTATACAAAGTGCTTAAAAAGCTTCAGTGAATGCACTCCAGATGGCAAAGGGAATGGGTACAGTTGACTTCCAACACAAGAAATTGGACTTAAAGCCTCTTTCCCCTGTCACTGCCTATCTCTTTAATAGTTTTGGGTGAAAACTCCTTCCTCGGCTGTTCAGCTAAGGATAGTATTTGCCCTAGCCTCCTCTGTGCCAGGAACCCAAGTGCACCCCTGAAGATTTGGAGGCATAGCAAATGCAGCCATCAGCTAGATTTCAGGGACTACAAAATAAGTGTCAACCCCAGGCTTATACTGTCTTCTCCTCTTTGCAGTTTCTTTTTCAACCTATGGAGTTTTTGTTTGTTTTTAAGATTTTTTTTCCCCAGCTTTTTAAAATCCAAATAAGGCTGTTTTCTTTCTCCTGCTTTCACACAATTAAGTTGTTTGGTTTTTTTTTTTTCAGAGAAGACAGATGAAAGAATTATTTCTTGTCATTAAGACTTATATACCTGGGTGACACACAATTCCTTATTTGGTTAAAATACAGACTAATGCTGTTAGTTTGCATTCTCCTTTATTAGTCTATTATTTTCTGAAGCTGTTTCAAAGAGCACAGTGGGACTCAGAGCTTCAGCATTTGTTGCTACAGCAGTGAGGATGGATTTGGCTGGGTTTCACAGAGAGATACAAACATGATTCACAGCTGCTGCTGACTTAAAGATATATAATCAAAGGCTTACATGCAAAGTTTTCAGTCTCTAATAAACAGATTTAAAAAAAGAGGTAGATTATATTTAGGAATACATGCCAAGAGTATGATGTAAGCCTGTTTTGTGTTGCGGGTCTCTAACGCAAAAGCAGAAGGGTTATCATCACTTGGTACACAAACCTCAGATCTTACAAGTTAAAAGTGTACTTTTAAGTGAAAATACAGGACAGAAAGTGCAAAAGTGTTGTGATTTATACAACATAAGGAATACAAGCATCTTGAAAGCTCTGGAAAGGCTCCAAGGCTCCCTTTGAGCCCTAACTGGACAGTAAGAGTTGGAATTTTGGTACCTCTGGACTCACAGTTACTGAGGATGCTGTTTGCTTGGGGTTCAATTGCAGTGAAAAGAGCATGGGAGCCTGCATGAGGAAGATCTTTCAGGGGCTTTGTAAAAAAGTTTGCCTCTACTTAGATAAGAGCATTCCCACAGGAATGCATTTATTCCTATTTCTGTTTTTAGCCAAAATAACTAAATTTCAGTCTTCAGGCAATGTGTGCAAGCCACCCTCACAGGCAGTGACACTGCCCAGATCCCTCCACCTGCCCTTCTGGCACCCTGGAGCCACCTGCACACAAGCTAAGGTAGCCAGGACCACTTCCCTGAGGGGCCAGCACTGCAGCCAGACACCAGCTACTGGACCACAAGGTTTTTCTACTTGATGGACTTGAGTTACTAAGCAGTTTTAGAAAAAGGCTGTCAGCTGACTTACCCTAAAATCTTAATAGGGGAGTAGGGCACTAAACTTAAGAGAGATTTCTTAATTGCTTTTTAAAATACAAGCTTATTAGTCTATAGCACAAACTAGAAACAAAAATAAGCAGTGCCAGAGTTCAACCTCAGCAAAACATGGAAGGGATCCCCACTCCAGCACTTATTTAAAGCAAACAACCCCCCCAACAGTCTTCTGGGCTGTATTTGATCAACTCCTGCATTTTTTTCTTACTCTGTGTGTGAATGGCTGTGGATGGCAACGAATCCTCTCATGCTGCAGGAAGAGACCAGAACTTGCAGAGCACCAGGCAGATTGGATTTTTCAGTATTCTCTGTCCAGGTACATGTGGCAGACACTGCGCAGCCAAAGCTGCAAGGAAAAATTTCTCTTAACTGGGAGAGAAGGCGGCAGTGAGACCAGATTGTAGAGAGTGAAAATTAGGCAGATGGGCACAGATGAGAGCCCTGTCACTTGGGATTCAGCGTCACATTTGGGCCCCTGGCTCTGGTGCCATTCCCTCTACCATCAATTTTCATCCTCAGTCTCTAGCACTGGAATGTAAATACCTCCCCCTTCTTGCCTCACCTCTCTGAATTTTCAGGTGACTACAGCCAGCAAATCTGCCCTGTGCACCACCACAAACTGCTCTGGTTGGGGTGGAATTCCCCAGTTAAATGACACGTGCAGTGCAGCTCACCTCCGAGCAATGGGAAGAATACCAAGAAGCCTGCAGTGTTAAAAAGGAACATTTTATTGCAAGAGATTACAAACCCGGCACTATGGCCAAATGTTTCCATTACATCACAATTGCTACCCATGTATCAGGCAACAGCACCTACAAAGCATGGTGGATTGAAATATCTGAAATCATAATGCAGTCAGCTTCTTAAAGTACCACCCAAAAAAGTTTGGGGTTTTCTTTAAACAAACTCAAAACTATATAAATCAATTTTTAAAATACGAAACTGGTGTTTAAATATCCAGGCCACTAACTACTGTTATAAAAAGTGGAAAAGTATGTTAACCATAGTGCTGAACTAAAAGGGGTTTGTTCACAGCCCATAACCATTTAGTTAAAAGCAAGTACTGGTTATTCACTGCTAATGCTTCCACATTTGTTCAGCCCAATTTATCTTCTGTAGGTTTTCAGAATCAGGTAGTTAATGCATAACCCCTCTTTAAAGCACTGCAGGAAACCTAGAACCATAACTAACCCACGAAAAGCATCACAGTCAAAACAGCATCACTTTTTTCCATCTCAGTCCTGTGAGAGTGACCTTTAGAAACTCTGGATGCTCTTCTCTGAGCCCTAATTCATAACTCTCATTTCTCCTGTGATCACTTACCTCAAAGAGCTTGGTGATTTCCCTGAGCATGGCTGAAACAGCAGGAATTAGCACAGGCACACGGCTCAAACACGACCCGCCTGGCCCAGCACACCCCACTGGCAGTGCCCACCTTCGGCATGGCCGCGCTCGCTCTCCCTCCCCACACCCAGCCAGTCCTTCCTCTCCCAGCGGGAGCAGCCAGCAGCTCATTTCCTGACACTGCTGCCTGGGCAAGAAGTTGGATCTGTGGGCACAGCTGGGCCCCCTCAGCCCGTGGGAGCAGCCCAGCTCTCCCAGCTCCCCAAGGAACACAAAGCACCGGGCAGGCCGCAGGAAGTGCCCAGCACGTGTTGTCTGCTCACCTCAATTTCCCGCGTGTTCCAGCCTCAATACACTACACTTGGCAGCAGCTACCATGGGCGCTTCAAATTAATCACCTATCCAGGGTTCTGCAGAAACATCTTCCCAAGGAATACAAAGAGTTTTAATTTTTGGAAGAGGATTTGGAAATATCACTGGGGCTAGGGAATATAGGCCATCATCTTATGAAAAGTGTATGGGAGTGGTCTTCTACAATTTTCCTGAGGCTACTACTAAAGAGACCTTGACCAGAAACTAGGTTAACTTCAGAAACAAGTAGGACTGTGATAATCAAAATCCACCAAACAAAAATCACTGTGCCACTGTGGCCTTTACCCCAAAGCAATCTAAGCCAACCTGAACAGACTAACACTCGTGTGTAGATGTGCAGCTCTGGAAGTCCAGCTCTTTAGCACAGAGTGTCACAGAGCCCCTTAAGCCACATAACATCAGACTGGCACCACAAAGTGACAGTTAATTTACCCTCTTCTACCACATTACTTAGAATTTTGGTAACTCAGAGAGGGAGATTTATAATTCCTTGTAGATAATGATAAAAAACTACCTGTATTTCCAAACAACAGAAACCAGGAAAACAAATAGTCCTACATGAGAACTAGAACCTAAGGACAGCTAATAGTACTCTATTTTTTTTAAAAGATTATTCAGCCTGTATCAACCGCATTTGCAATTAACTGAATAATCAGAGAGTTCTAGAATTCCTACACATTTTTTTAACTATGCCGCAAGGATCTGATGCCAGCAGGGCACACAGCCTGTCACTGAAAACTGCTCCTCATCAACAGAATCTCATTTTGGAAACTGATCAGCCTTAGAGTTCTTCAGACACAATCTTGCATTTTAGTATTACATAAAGCAGCTCACTATTGGGGTTTAATGAATTAAATAGAATTAAGTAGGGTTTTAAAAATTATTATTATTATGATTCTAGTAAGAATTTTTTGCTAATGCAAAATTCTGCACAGTATGGCTTCACCTTACAAGCATTCTTAACAATACTAGATAAATATCATTTGCACTTAATTGATCTTTTCATTTGCTAAACAGCCATAAAACATGGTGCTCTCACAAGCACCTTTTTGGTGAGAAGGGTAAACAAGCACTCTATTAAAGCATTATAAACATTCAAGGTGATGTGGTTACTTCCCTCTATTCTGTTTCAACACATTGCTTCAAATCTTCAGCTTTCACATTGTATAAAAAAGTCCCACAAATATCCACAAACTCAGAAATTTGTTACTCTGCATACACATGATTTGTCTGCAATATGCTTCAACATCCCAGTTATCTTTTCTAGAATCTCTGAAGTATGTATTCCTCCAGCCTTCAAATGTAACGATGTAGATTTTCCACTTACGAGAGAATAAATTTCAACAAGAAAGCTAAACTTAACTGTAGCAATTTGTACAGTTAAACACCTGACAGCACTAATCTAATGATAACCTTGACAGAGCTAGGATGGCCTTGTCTGAGGCCTCTGCCTTGCACAGCTGTGCTTTTTTAGCCCATCTATTCTATCAGAACATTAACAAGTCGCTTGTGTTAACTCTGAGCTCCATGCATCCAGGAAGACAGACATTTATTCATACTTTCCACCAATCAAATGTAATGCATCTGTGAACAATTCAGTTTATTGCAAGTAAATGTATTTTTACTTAAGATCATGAGAAGATTCTAATCTCAAGCAAGACAAATCAATTCCACAAACTTAATTCACACAATGCAAATAAATGCTTCACATTATAGACATTTAGATTTTCTTTAAACCTTTTTATTTAGAGATTTTTCTGGTAAGGAGATATACCATAGGAAAGCAATTTCACTGGCAGTGAGGTATGTATATACTCTACCAAAATACTCCTCTTGCTTTAACTGCTTTTAACTTTATTTACATATAAAGAAAATATCAATGCATATCCTTGGCTTAACTACAGTATCTGTTACCCTATATGAGTAAAATGAAATGTTACTTGCATACAAAATTGATTTGTAGAGGAATCTAATTTGATTTAAACAAAATTCATGTTCTGAAGACAGTTTAAATGAACAAACACAATTCATCATGACCAAGACACCTGCACCATATTTCCATCCTCACAGCACATTTATTTCAATAATTCTGTAAGTAGGTCCTTAGCATGAGCATAGTGTTACAGTTTTCATACATATAATCACATCCAAAACAAGCTCTAAAATTTAAGTTGTAAACATTCTCTTCATATGTAGAAACATCTCAATCTGTGTTTGAATTTTCTAAAATGATCAATCTTTTAAACAGAATTATAAATGAAAAGCCTACTCTAACCGTGTAGTGAGCAATGCTTATTAGTACATTTCTACAGTGTTAAATAAAATAGTAGAGGCAAACTTCTGTAAGCAAGTCAGACTTTAAGTAAATTGTCATAAAAGTAACAAACTTGTTAACAAAAAGATGCTTTGTAATAAAGGAAGTTGGATTGAATCTACTATGATACAAAAACATAAGGGTAAATACCATCTTTGTTGACAAGTAGGAGGTAGCATGGATGCACCACTTTATTGTCAGTGAGAAATGCAACTGAAGTAAAGAATATTTCCTTACCACAAATTTCCAGTATTATGTACATATTTCTCTTTAGAAATTTGTTTAAACAAGTTTCCCTCCACTTTTTAGTAAAAAAAGCCTCATGTGATTTAAAAAAAACACTTACACACCTAGATAGAATAGTACTAATTGCCCTATTTGAACGAAACAGTCTCTTGAACTATGAAGTACATGGTATTTAATGCCCTAAATTGAGTAAATTGTATTAGCAGTTCTTGGTATTATACAAAACACTACATACATACAAACAAAATATAATAGTATCTTATTTTACTATGCAATTCTTTTTGGAATAAACAGAATTTTGATTTGGGTAACACTGAAGAGAACGTGGTTTCTTTGTTTTATTAAAATCTGTCTTTTAAGTACCCATGTGCAACAATTCAAAAATGGCTGCCATACATATAATGGTCTTGTATTGATAGTGAACACAGTAACTGACAAAAACATAATAAACCTTAAAAACACATCTTCCACCCTATATAAAATATAAAGACTACTTACTGTAACTGTTAAGTATTCAATTTATTTTGATGTTACTGTAATCCACTTCCTCTATTTTCTGTCTTTAGCATTTATAAACATAATTTAGTGTAGCAATTTATTTTAAAAAATGATGAAGTATTTCAAATTTACACCCAATTAAAATTTAAAATGTTTCTGTGTTCTATGATGCTGCTTCTGCCATCAGTAAAGAAAATGAAGTTTCAGTAATTGAAGCAGGCTTTTTAAGTAGTGATGTGACCTCGACCATGCCAGCTCCAGTCCGTGGAAGATTTGCGTTGACAATGTGTCGCTGCAAGTGCTTTATCCAGTCTTCTTGAACAGACAAAGGTCCTCGAAAGACCAGACCACAAAACCTATGCAAATATCAAAATTAATCCATCAAGATACATTGACCTCTACTGAAAAGTTATAAAATAAAGACAGTAAGAGGAAAGCATTAATTTTCTTGAAGCTTGTTTCTACATGTTTTAGCTGGAAAATGTAGTAATTGAGTTCATTAGTAGTAACTGTGAGCACAAAACCCTGCAGCTTATACAACTCACATTCTCACACTTTCAATGCCAGTAATAACAATCTGTTGTTCTTCTGTAAGGTTTCTTTTGAATGACAGAATATTACTCAGACATGACTAGTAATAGTGCAGCTAGAGAAACAACTGGCAATCAAATTCTCTTGTTTAAATTAATGAAAATGGACAATTCCTTTCCCCCTTATTATTCAATTTAATCACAAACATTTACAGATACCATCACAAATTTTTTTATGACTAACATTAGCAAGCTCCTAAGAATGTATTCTTCCAATTAAAGTAACACTATGTACCTGCATCTGAGTATGTAAACTTCATCAGCACTATGAGGTAACGGCAGCATTTTCTTCTTGCTTCCAGATCTTGACCTTGACTTCTTCTGCTTACAGTCTAAAGCTAAGAAGAGAAATTTTCATATGTGAAAATAATACTTCAATGAATATTAGTTATTCAGTAAGCATCCCCTATAGCAATAATGAAAAGACATCTACCTCCTTGTTTTTCTATATTTAATTACAACGTAAATCCAATACAAGCACAGTGTATTCTAAGAAATACACTGGCAAAACACACAAAGCTGATTTTTTTAGCTTAACATTGTGCTTGTTCTTTGAAAGACTAGATAATTGAGATTCAGAATTAAACTGTTGTTTTAGTATCAGCAAGCACCTACAAACCTATTGAAGAATTATACAGAAGCAAAGCACCATTGGAAATTCCCTTTCATGCATAAAACACTGTCAGAATCTCAGAACTTGTTTTGTAGTTCAAGCACCATCATAAGACCACTCATGTTCAACCAAGTTACAACTTTATGAAGTTGTACCTTTCAGCTAGTACAATCAGGAATTTCTAGTTTGAATAAAACACCTGCCATTTATTTTCAACACAAAGCAAAAATTTGTCTTTTTGTTCTAAGAATTTCAAATGAAGCTTCCCCTTCACTCCTGTCTGAATTCTAATGAAGCTTATAAAAAGTATGTGTTAGTCCTTGGCAGTGGGAGCTGGTATTAGGACAATCAACAAGGATGGCAAGGCCAATTTTTAAATTCAGTCTAAGCATTTGAAACTGTGTATGAAAGTAACGTGTGTGAACAGGAAACACATAACAAATGAGTTCAGATAGCTTTGAGGTCTGCATCTCCCATAAACAAATGAAATGAAAATCTGAAACAAAATCTGGAGATCCTAAGAAGCAGGCAAAGTGGGGGATTAAACTGAATTAATATTGTTATGATGCAAACAGCTAATAAAGCTCAAGAAGTTTGTGACTGCTTGAACTGAGAAGTGTATCTAGCTACACTCTATTCCAAAACACCAGACACCAACAACAGAACTCCAACACAAAAACTTTTTGCAAACAAGTTACACCACTTCAACAAAAACTCGACAGAAACCAGAAAGACAGTACCAGGTGGTATTCTTGATACCAAGAAGGCATAATGCTATGCTACTGAAGCATCTTAACAGTAAAATGGGGAAAAAGAAATTGTTACACTTGGCTAAAGTTTTGACTCCTAGAATATAAAACAGAAGAATTAACTTCTTAGCATTCTGAAGCATAAGACATCATCTGGCGAGGTAAAACATGTTGATTTAAAGAACACACAGTCTTGATTGTATCCTTAATTTTCCTCATGCCCTCCAAATGAGCACCTCTCAAGCTTTTACCTTGTAGCCCAACTTTTAACTTGGCAGACATACTATACATATCCCAGTTCTATCCCCAGATTTAAGAATTTCTACCTATCTAAAATTTAGAATGAATTTCTGATATTTGAAGGTATCAGAGAACCAACAGAATAAGTGGAAAGCAGACACCATCCTAGAGAGACTTATTCAGATCAACATTAGGAAAATGAGGCTTAACAGCATTTTTCTGACAGCAACAACAAAACCGGTCTCGATTAAAAGGCAGTAACCCAAGGTGGCAGGGGGCAGAGAGAGAGAGAAATGGCCAAGATGCTTCTGGAAAAGCATCAATGGGTTCTTAATACATTATTCTCTCACCAGAAACATATTCTTCATTTAATTACGAAGAAAAAAGCTAACTATTGTATCAGGTAGGAACTACCACATACATAAATATTTTACATACCATAACTTCAGTAACACCATCAGCAATGTAAGTAGATAAAATACTGGAACCCAGACAGACACTCATGCTTTGAAGAGAACTGTTTGTATGAGGGGCAACTTATCTGCAGCAGTTATTACAGCAAAAGCTTTGCCAATTTTGTGGAGTATCACGGGAAGAAGGGAAACAGAAGTCGGTATTACCAGAAGGCAAACACGTCCACGAGTTGAATCTGATGACAGTTAGTTGATGTTGGTTTATATGCATGGAAAAACAAAGAAGCAGTAGTGACAACAGATTCCTCCTAGAGAGGTCAACCTGCATTTGGAACAAGAACTTGCTGATTTCCTTGATGTTGGCAAAGACATTCATTCTCATCAAGAAATTTGATTCTACTTACATACATCTGGAGCATTTCAGAGAGCTTTCCCTTTCCTGTAAGACCTGGATTGGTCTTCTGCAACAGATTCCTGACACCTAATGGGCTCGTGTGTGTGTATAATCTTCTTAATCTTCTAAGAAAAAACTCCCTCTGAACTACTGTGCAAACAAACAACAGCAACACTGACAGAAATTGCCATAATGAACCAGGAGAGGTAGTTTCTACTTCCTTCGAAGTACCTTTTCCATGAACAGTGAGAAAACAAGGAAAACAAAAGAAAGGGCACGTTCTCTGAGCCATTTATGATAGAGGCTCTATACAAGGAAATTATAAAACAAAGAGAAGAAAATATCACCATAAAAGACCACAAAAAAGAATTCAGATTATGCTATGAACTCTCAGAACAACTTAGCTAAATCTGAACATAGATTTGCCCAAGCAAGAAGCTGTTATGAAAGACAAAACACTAAGGACACTAAGCCCATGTTCTGCAAGGGTCATTTTCTGTTGCCTTTGTCTTCTGAGATAGTGCACATATTCTTTCAAATTTTAGGGAGCTCAAAGCAACACTAGTATGTTTAGAATTTACTCCAGTGAAGACGGAGAGTGAAGGAGAAGGAATATCTGAGTAAAGCTCATTGAAAACTACAATTCAAACAGCAGTTATGAGGCATGGGTCACTGTAACCACCACATAAATTTCATTTTGTCTATCCAGACAGCAACAAGTTTAAATAAAGTCACATGCACACACTTGAGTACTCTGTTGGTAGGATGCTTATAAGTGGTTGCAAACATCAAGTAAATCACACAATTGCCTCAGCCATTTCCACCCCATAAAGTAGCCATGTTCTGACCAAAACTCAGTTCTGCTTTTTCTGTGCCTTTACTGTAACAAAACATGACCTCCTCAGAAACTGTATTTTTTATCACATCTGGGAAGAGACCTAGGATAATTTGGCATGGAAACTGCAGCAAGTTGCTAGAGAGACGCAGGAATTACCTATCCTCAACACCTACTTTGTAGTTATAACAGCTTCCAAACTATCATTCCTCATTCTCCATAAAGGCCTACTCCTTTTTGGAAGAACTCTCCTTCTTTCACATTTGGCCACCTGGTGTTTCCTAGTTGGTACCTGAAAAACTTCTTGTAAACAACCAGTCACATCACTTCCTCAAACTGCTGACAGAACATGATGGAGAAACAACCCATTTAAAACAAAAGACTATCAGACTTTAGAGGAATCTCCTTGAGATACTTATGAACAATTTCAGAGCGCACCAAAAAATATATGCTAGGTATAAACACTGCATACAAAAACCTCTGCGATGACTTGTCAAGAAAGACTACAAGCAGATGGACACAGGAGGTTGCAATGAGCGTGACTAAGTGAATTAGACAGGTCACAATTACAGGCCCTTTCATGCCATGACATTTGGTCTGCAGCTCCAAATTAAAATGCTCTGCTTCCTGATGTCCTCCAACATGCAATGTTTCTTATTTCAGGAAACCTGAAGCTGGATCTTTTATTCAGACTTCATTACTTTTGTCAAAGCGCATGTAAGCTAAAACAAGTTGAATAACTGGACACAGAAATGGAACTAATTAACCATTTGAAAACACTACCAATTAAAAAAGTAAAAAAAAAAAATGGACTATCTTTCTCGTACATTTTGTCACTAATTTTCAACATTCAATCACCTGCACGTCCTCATCAGTACTGCACAGTGAAGTACATTAAAAAAAACCCTATCACTTGCTCCCTACAGGATTTTATTTATAGGATACTGAAAATTAGCTCATCATTCCAGTGGATTCATTATGACTGCAACAGCACAAAATAATGACACACAAAGCCAGCGGATCTCAGATTTCTGCATACCTGACATGCTTCCACCACAAACATCCCAAAGCCACATGTTTGACAGAACAACATTTGAAATTATTTGAACACATAGTAGCCCTCATGAACTGCTACCTCACTCACACTCTTGCCTTGAAGACCAAACTCCTTGCTATGTACTTTAATTTTCCCTCCCAAATTTCTGACAAAGCAGTCTCCACCTACAGAAGCAGAGATCAAAGAAGAAAGTGGTGATTTCCCAGAAGATGAAAGCCAGTAAGAAGAGACTGAGAATGTGAAAAGAGTCAATAAAGAGAAGATGTAAAAAGCCAGGGTGCAAGAAAGAATCAAGAGACTTAAGAGCCAGGGCAAGAGGGAGCAAGAGAAGCCCAGAGAGAAAAGAAGAAAGGAAGCTGAATATACAACTATAACAAAGAAGAGTGAGAAGCATTTTGAAGATTTTGTGTAGGTTTGTCCACGGTCTAAAGATACTCAGAAGAAAGAAGTAAGTTAATCACCTGCTCTGAAAAACACCAATATGTTGCTATACATCAAAATAGTTATAAAAGCAAATTAACATCTACTCAAGATGAGCAATTAGATCATTACATTGTTAAAAATTGGACTGAATAACAACAACAACAAAAGTTCCAGCCAGACATCTGAAGACACAGGTATTTCCTCTGCAGTAGAGCTATAATCCATTGGTATAGGCACAAATATTAATAAAGACTAACCTCAAACAGCCAACAGGCTAGGATGTTTTTCTTGAGTTCCTTCTCCAAAGCTACCACTAGGCTTCACTATGTCTACTACCATACTGCCAGAACTGTCAAGTTGCATTTGGAAAGAAAAATAGGCTAAGATTTAACTAAATATGATGACGTTACTGACTGAAGAAGCAGGGCGTCTGCTAGAAGTACAATATGGTAACAGTCAATACTAAAAACATGTGCAGACAAATGGAAAATCTGAGATTAGTACGTAAGCTAATGTAATGCTCAGAAAGGTCTCACATTGGTAGCATGCAGAGATCACATAATTCTCATGCATTTCTCCTAAAAAACAGCATAGATAGGTCCCATAAAAGAATTACAGCATTCATGTTTAGAGACCATTATTTTATAACAGCAAGAAACTGAGATAACTATTCAACTGATGTGATTTGGTTTTGGTAGTTATGTTTGTTGCAGAAGATATAAGAAAGGCTTAATGAGAAGGAACATGTATAAACACGTCCTCATTGTCTCCATACAATGGTTGAGGACCACTGAAGGTTCAGCTGTGGCTGAGGCCCAACTGAAGACATCTTCAATCAGAAATTGCTCTCAAGCACAACTGTATTTAATCAGAAAACCTGAGATCTACCCAAGAGCAACACTCATAACAAGTGTGTAGTTTAAAACTAGCATACTAGTGAAACCTTGCATTAAAATAATTCTCTTCACAAAACTTATCAAGTGGAATATCAAATAGAACAACTGTTTAAAAGTGTATTTTTTGGTCTACAAGCCTTGCATTAAGCGTGCTTGAATGAGAAGGCAATGAATAAAAGTTTACAACCTTCAGAACTGAAGAAGAGTAAAGACTAAGTTACTACAAATATACATTGGTTGCATGATGTTATAGCCAGAACTCAACATTGACTCCTTAAGTCAATGGTTTCAGTGACAGACCTCTATCCATTTATCTGGCTTAGCTCCAGCTTCTGAGAGCAAAATATTTTTTTCCCCAAACTTCTGTTTCCTACCTAATTCAAAATCACAAGACTTGTGTACATCATGCTTTCTTTACATTCTTTTAAGAAAAGTGGTAACTCTTCTGATGACTATGCAACTGCTTCACTAGTAAAATATGTTTCTAAGAGAAAATGAACAAAAAATCCCTTGAAGTATCTAAACAAGCTTCCTTCACTTTTCCCACTTAGCAAAAGGGAAGCAAAGTGCTTGCTCAGGATTCAATGTCTGTGTACTAGCCTGTTTGCAAGTGTCTCTTTCATTGAATTACTGTTAAGTTATTAATATGCAATTTAAAAATACTTCCTTGGTATGTATATAAGAAAAGTAACTTACTACAGAACTTATCAAATCACAGCAGTGGTAAATCAAGTTCGCTACCATCACCCTTCTACTGAAAAAATATGAAAATTTTCAGCATCACTGACTAAAGGCATATTCTTCTACATGTTAGGTATTACTGCATATGCTGACTTCCTTCCAAATCTGCTTTATTATAGCATTAACGTAGTGCAACGTAAGACCTGGCAGCCACAGGCCCATAGTATAAAAATATTTATTTTAGCCTTCCACAGAAAAAGCCTGCTACTCGGTTTGTCATTCTTAGCATAATGAATTACATTTGCAGATAAAAAAAGGATTATGCATTTTCCAAAAGCATTATGTAAAAGTCTGTGTTTATTGACACAGAAATCTGATGGTTGCCCTTCTTAATTACAGAATCTTTCAGGCTTCATATCTCCAAATTTTCCTCATTATATTGCATCTCTGGTCCTCAATTTGTTGTTGATCACGTGAAGTCCCACTAATCTCAGCAATTATCCAAGTAAACTCAGAAACTGCCTACAGCCAAGCAAGCTCAGGTCTCTGAAAACATACATGGCATAGTAGAAGAATTTCAAAATGAAGTGTGTTTTAATAAAAATATTAATAGCAGTGCCAAATGCTGTACTACCCTCACTCAGTGTCAGAGTAGGTAGTTTTTGGGTTATGAGCCAAACAAGATATGAAACCAACTACATATAATATGTTGTTAGAAATACACAAAGTGTAAAATTACTTGTTTTTCCTATTTTACTGAAGCAGTCTTTGCAATTGTATGTACTAGAAAGTAAAAATTACTTGTATTGTTGCCTTTTTTTTATCCCCACCGCTCTCACATCTGAGATAATTTAAAACACTTCATTAGAAGGCAAACTATCTGGTTTGTAAGTTGTGATATATCACAGGAGAATGAATTTAAGCAACCATCTCTTAGTTTTGCTTACATACCTTAAGTGTTGGATCCAAAATCAAAGACTAAGAATGAAAATCAGACATGAGAGTGGACAACAGCAACATACATTTTCTTACAAGTTGCTGAAGTTTTATGGCAAATAAATTGTTTACCAGCAGAAGCTTCAAAATTATTCTGAATTAACATATGCTTTTGTCCAGTCTGATGAAGAAAATGTATCATAGACAGACTTGCTTTTACATCTGTAACAAAACATACCTGTCCCAGTCAAAAGTCCAGCACTCTTCTTTCGTGCATAAGCGCGTAAGTGGTTGGACAGGCTAACAGCACTTGTAAACGTCGTATTGCAATGCACACACGTTCTAAGCTTCACAGGCATACCTATCATTCAAAAGAAAACTATAATCCAGTTCTCTCTTCAAAAAATGAAATTCTCAAAGCGTTGTAAAAAGTTTTCTGCAATAAAGATGGTTTAAAATATATTCACTGCATTGACGCGATTGTTTAGTATATCAGAAGGATCCAAGTTAACCATTATTAGTTTTCCACCTAGTGCTTTAAGCCAAACCATGTTATTTGAAAAAGAACAGAAAGGAGGCAACTTAAACCAGTAGGCTACTCTGCATTTAATACCTACTATCAAGCTCCTACAGAGCTCCACATAATGAACTCTAATTCCAAAACACAATCCTGCAATTTGAATAGCACAGTTCTGTTGAGAAATTTCAGAGCTTTCAGAACTTCCAATAAAGAGAATTTGAAAAGTCAAGTTGACAAAGTGGTAATTAGAAGTGTTTTACCCATAAGACCAAAGTGCTCAATACTAAAATTAGACTGCTGTTGAAGGCTTGGAGAAAAAGGTGGTAAAACACACCACTGAACACCTGTTAGACAAAACATTTTGTTTAGGGCATTTTCTATTCATTACTTTAGATGCACAACTGATAATGAAAGTAAATTATTTGAAGTTTTTTGCTAAAATCTTTGTGCTAAATAAATATCAACAAAGCAACATGCTATTTATCACACGAAAACAATGAAACAATACTGAATTCCTCACTTACAGACAAAGAAACCATTATAACTTATCTCCTGCTCAACTTCACCATAGTATTTCTCCCTGTATGTTACCAAAGATATATTGTTTTGGTCAACTAATATTTCAGGTTCTCTACTAATAAATTATTAAAAGAATAAATGAAAAAGCTAAAACTACTCAGCCAAAAAGTCTCTGCAGGAAAAGAAAGAATGCTATTCTCCAGCAGCCCACAGAAGACATGCTGTTTTTTCAGGCAAGTTACAGAAGAAGAATACCTGGTTGGTAAAAGCCTTTTTAAAACTAAAACCAGAATTAAGAATATTTGCCCTTTTTAGGAAAACCAGAAGATTTTCAACTTGATGTTAAATATTTTCTTATTAACTCAACTGGCACAGTGCGTTAGTTATCAAATTCTGTTACCTCAGCCACAGAAAACTATCGGGCCCCATTCAGAACTGTTAGTACTATGCGAGCATATGTTTATTTTTACTTGGTTGTTCATCATAACCAAACAGGTTCTACCTAGTATTGAGCAGTAAATATTACACAGAAAGCAAAACACAGTGTCAGGTTTGGCAAGCTATTCCATGAGCATTGTTTTTCAAATCATTAAACCTGTCAGATACACTTCCTTTATTAAGCAATCTCCAGTCTTAAGGGACAACCACAGACGTACAGAAGACATAAAATGTAATTCTTTCCCACTTCTACCATGTCATTTTAGAAAGCCACCTTTCTTAAGAGATTTACTGCCACACTTTTATAGCCCTCTAAAAGAACTTCTGAGCACATCAGATTGTTGGGGTTTTTTGTTTAAAGGAAGAAAAGAATATAGGTGAAAAAGTACTAGGCACTGCCAGTTTTACTAACCTAGTTAATAACAAGAAAAGAAACAGCACCAAAAAAAGTCAGGGGTATAAAAATAAGAACCTGCTCCTCAGTCTAGAGAATCCTGCAGCATTGGTGGTGTCCAACCAAGAAACCAGTAAATGCAACCTCTACATACACATTAAAAAGGATGTTGTAAAAGTTCCCCAAGACTAGAAATAACTCTTATGTGACAAGTAACTTAAAAACATCACCCTAAGAGCCTGCTCTAATAGAGTCTGTATACTAATAGTATATGGAGTAGCTAGGAAGTTGATTATAGAATTGTTTGATTAGCACAATTCTCAGTGGAGGGACAATCTAGGTCCTTATTGGTCAGAGGCTGTGCATTGGAAACCTGCTGGCTACAACTGTATGCCAACAAAGCTTGAACCAGCACAGGTTGTCACTCAGGATAGACAGGTCCTAAGCAAGCACGAGTTTCTCACAGTAGGCACAATTTGCAACAAACAAGAATTAATCTATGTTGTAAGAGTTTGCTAGCCTAAAATCACCAAAATTAGTTGACAATGATTCACCAATTTGCAGTATTTATAATGGTATCAACAGTTCTGTTAGTTTGAGCAAATGCTGCCTTGCACAAACCTTGAAGACTTAAATGCAGTATTCCCAAACCAGCTGTTTTAACGTCCAAAACCAGGGTCGCAAGCCCAAACATTTCAGAACTGTTAGTCTACCAAATAAGCATGGACACTTCAACTTGTTTACTGCAGGATATGTCTTCTTCCTTACTGAGGCTCACTTTGTGTCCGCTTTCAATATGCATGCCCAGTCATATGCAGAACAGGAACTATATTCCATGCAAAAACCCCTCAGTGCTGCTGAGGGGTTTTTTCACTTTAGGAAAAACATGTCAGAAAAATTTGCTGTGCTACCTCTCGCAGTCAATTGTCCTCTGGAAATGAAACAAGAATTAAATGTACAGAATCCCAAACAAAATTTACATTTTCTATGAATTATGATTCTTTGGAAATGTTGTGAAGAGACACCTTCTTACCTGACTGCATAGTCAAGTCCATTTTTTGTGGCTGATACATCAATGGACTGTCTTCATTTAATGGAAGAACACATTTCTGAACAAACCTCTTTCTTGCAGTTTGATTATGAATCTTTTGAGGGGAAATATCAGGATTCCTTTCTTCTCCTAACCTCTTGTTTTTCAGGAGTTCTATCAGTGTAAGCGACTGATTTCTTTTTTCATCATGTAGTACTGCTTTTGCTTCGTCACATTCATTTAGGAAACTCAGCCCATCTTCCTCCGATGCAGACACAGATATATCTTCAGTCTTTAGGCCATTATGGTATGCTTCAAGAGGTATAACATTCTGAGATAAAAAGTCATCATTTGATGCATATTTCTGAGCAACAAATGGTCTGGGAATAATACGGCGACTGTTCAAAGCCTTTAGGATTTTTTCATACTTCTCTTCATTTTGCATCATCTCATTCAGAACACAGATGGGAGACTTGTGTGCGTCCCACTTGGTTTTGCCAAGCCTCTTCAGGTGTCCTCGCACATGATTAGACAATCCAATTTTAGTATCGAACCAGCCACCACAGAGCTGACATGTATGCTCAGAGGAAGTTTCAGATTTCTCAATCGCTACAAAGAAAATAATTATAATGTTTTTTGACAATTACAAACAGTTAAACATGACAACTGCAAATCACAAGAAGAGAGACTTTATAAGATAAATCAAGTCTTGTTCAGTGTTCGTAAACCCCTTTGTCCCCCCTTTACTTTGTACCCAAATAAAAAACCAAATCTTACCTTTTCTGACACGTTTAACAGGAGTCCCTGTTCCAGCTCTTTTAAAATGCTGCATTTTGTCACTTGTTGCTATCTGTTCTGGTGAAACAACATGACGGGCTTCATAGCTTAGTCCAGCTCTGTGAAGATGTCCTCTGACATGATTGGACAAGCCAACACCTGTTTCAAAGGTTGCTGGACAGTATGGGCACGACTTCTTTTCAAGTGACAAATCAGTCCAATGGAAAACTGAATTATGCTTTGGCAATGCTGATCCTACATTTTCTAAATTCTGAGGATCATGCAAATCATGCAAGAAGTTACCACCCTCAGCATCTTCGTAATACTCAAAATAAAAGCCATCATTCTGCTCATAACCAAGTGAAGATTTATCAGCAGCTTCATTATCTTCCATTTTACCTTTGAATATGGGGAATAGGTTTACATGCTCCTGATTAATATCACTGTAAGATTCATCCTCCACAGACTGTGTAGTGTAATCACATAGTTCAACATTTTCCCATGAACTTTCATCCTCCGTTTCATAGCTGTCTTTTTTTTCAGCAGAGTTTAGTTTCTGTAAAACAACAACAGTCATTTTATGCAGAAAATCTGGATAGCAATCCAAATCATCTCCTGTAACAGAGCCTTCCCTCTTGGATTCTTTAACCACTCTTTTTACAGCTATATGCCTATGATCTTTACAGCCTTCTGCCCTTTTGCAATCAAGGCTATTTGAATCCATGACAAAACAATTATTACTTGATGAAGAAAATAAATGTAAAGCACTGACAGATTTGGACCCTTCCTTTTTTAAATGCAAAGGGTAAGAGTCACTAGATTTTTTAATAATCCTGTAGTTTTCATATTTGTGTCTATATAAATAATTACTTTTTTTGGCACTAGCTTTCTGTTTTGTTGCTTGATGAAAACATTTACGTTTTTGGTTAATACTACTTCTAATAAAAAAGTTCTTGTTTGTAGAATTTAGATTGCACACACTTACAGATGACTGTGAAACGCTTTTCCGAGCCTTCTGTATCCTGTAGGGCCTCTTGTGAAGTTTTGTGAAGTTACTGGACTGTGAAGTAGAGCCAAATGATCTTTTAACATCCTGTTTTAAAGCAGAGTTCTTTGGAAAAGTAGAAGAATGTTTCATCATCTGTTTTGTCCTGCTACGAAAATCTAAAGATTCCTCTATTATGCTGCCTTTTCTTTTCTCTAGTCTAAGATGGCTACCAAAGGGATCAATGCATGATGCTGAATGCAAATACGCCATGTGTTTTTTTAAAATGCTTCTAGCTGAAGTAGCAAATGGACACAGCTTACACATATATGTCGATGACTTTCTTGAGGATCCTAAATAAGGATCTTTCAAGGATGCCTTTTTCTGGGTTTTTCTCTGGGACAAGTCGCTACCAATAATTGAACATTTGACTACTGCTCCATGAGCAATCCCTCGATGGCATTCCAGTTCATTTTCTGTCACAGCCATGAAATTGCATTCCTCACAACAGTAATATCTTTTATCTTTTTCATGGGTTTTTGCATGCTGCACAAATGTTTTGGGACAATTGGTACCAAATACACACTGTGGGCATTGTAACCGTGCACTCCTACCCTCATCCTGAAGTTCTTTCAGCTCACGGATTTCTTCCATCAGTTTCTGCCTTCTTTCCTGGTGAATTATCATATGTTTAAGAAGTGAATTGCGATCTCGAAATGTCCTTCCACATTCCCTACATGCATAGGGCCTGGGGACATTGAGATGCCGGAAATGACTGTTCCCATCTAAATGGTACATCATATGCCTGTGCAGGTGCTTCTTCTCTCTAAAATTCACATTGCACTTTGTACAGGGATAAAATGATGGTTCATCAGTACTGAAAGTAGATGGTGGTTCAGAATCATTCTCTTCACATTTGTTTTTCAAAGTATTGGATAGAAAAGTGCTAGTGTGAACAGGAGAAGTATCTTCTGCACAGTTACTAGTAGGACTATAAATGAGCTGCTGGATACCATCAACAGTTTCTAGCTCTTCATCTGTGGATTCAGGCTTTACTTTACTCAATGAATACTTCTGTGGTTCTACTATTTGTAGCTCCTCATTCTGCTCTAAGAATTCAACATTTAACAGTTTTGATTTACTAGGAATACAACTGGTATCATCGAAACAGTCTTCAGTATAACGTGTTATTTTACTAACATCCATTTTCCTTTTTCTCTTCTTTTCTATCCCTACCTTACAGTGAACGGGAGACTTCTCTATTGTTTCTTCATTTGTCATAAGAAACTGTATAAACTCTTTTTGTGGATCCCAGCTAGGATCACATCCCGATCTGAAGCCACCTGTACCTGAGGAAATGCCTGTTAATGTATCAACACAATCATCTTTTAATAGTAAATTTTTATCATCCTCACAAACTTCTACTTGGTCTACTAAAGTGCTATCTACACTGTTTTCTACTGTTTTCTGTGAATCACAACCAATTGAAGCAGAGGTAGGTAGATTTTTAATGGAATGAGTCAGGTTCTTAGCGTGTGCTACATCAGGTAACAAAAATAAAACTTGGTGCTGATTTGATTTCTGTGTTGTACTCTTTGCAGGCAGCTGAAGATCATGAACCACTGTCAAAGATGAGCAGGAATCTGTGAGATGACCTCCAGGCTGTCCAGTGGTTACTGAAGCACTGCCCTTATTCATAATGGAAGTCTTTGTTGAGGCGGAGTGTGAAACTGGTCCATTAACAGCAGTTCCTCTAGACAACATAAAGTTTTCACTAGAAACAGTAGGAGCACCAGTGTGTATAAATAGAGAAGCCTGGCCTCCACTTAAGGCTTTTTCAGATCTGTCCCTTGATAGCTCGTCAGTCGGAGACAATGTGTTTTTCTTCTGAAATGATGTGTCACTCTCTTCTGGTTTGGGAATGCCAACTTCTTCCTCAGATACAAAATTATCATCACATAGGATTTCTTCTTCTTTAGCACCAGTGACGCCACTATTTATCTCTAAATCATCCATATTGCTGGTCAGTCCATTAAATACATTTATACTAAAAAACAAACAAGAAAAAAATTAGGTAATTGCAGAAACAGATCATGACAACTTTAATTTACAGTTTTTCTTCAGGATCAGTCTTCACACTGTAATCTAAAAAGATGTTTTGAACTTGTCAAAAATCTACTTTTCATTTAGGATATCCAGGACATTTATAGTGAATCAATGAAGCAATAAAAAATACAATTTTTTTGCTATGCAATATTAATAACCATACAGCAAACTAATCATTGCCAAATATTCCAGTTTAAAGAAGCTCAAGACCCACACACAACAAAGATGGGTAAATTTAGATTGTCAAACTCGAATACATTTTCTATGGACATAAATGCATATTATCTTCAGTTGCCCTCCAGAAGCAGAAGTAAGGAATAAAGGCTACCCAGACATCTACTAGCAATTATGTTTTTTTCAAAACATACTTTTCTTTAGGAAACTAAAGCAGTCTTTACATTTCTCTTTACTCTTTTTGAAGTACTTCCATACAATTGACCTGATGCTACATGGAAGCCTGTAGAAGGAAATAACACAATGAAACTGATTTTGAGCATCTGGTTAGTGACAGAGACATAGCAAAGGATCAAACTCACTGAGGAAACCAGATGTCTTCCTATTCCCTTCCTACAAAAGGACTCTCCTTGCTTTAAAACAAAAGAATCCTATTTGCTTATAAGGTTATTTTAAACTATAAGCAAATTAAACAATTTATCGAAGGTAAGGAAAAAAATACTCTAAGAACAAAACATTTCATTAGGATTTACCTACCAAATGAAGTCACCACGTTGAATCCAGAGCATGACACTAACAGTATCTTCCAGCACAGAGAACTACTGCATATTAATTCCCTGTGGGTGGCCTTGTCTTTCTACAAGTGACTCTTATTCATACACCAAATCATCTATTCAATGCTTAGTGGGCACAAAGGAGTTGCCTACATATGAAAATCAGTGTGTGACCTGGCATTCACTCTTCATACGAGTCCTCAGAACAGTGAGCGTAAGGCATTAAAACATTCACCTAGGAGTCACGATATCTATATTTTACAGAAATCAAATATTTTACCCTCAGAGAGTACTACTCACTTGGTTTCTGCAAACTGACTCCTGCAATCACATAGTTTCAAATACTAATTAACATTTTGAATAGAACTCAGTTATAAGGAGTTATTACCTAGACTCTTTGAATTAAGATGTTATAACTCACAACTAGTATCCATGGCTTCCTGCAATGGTCCTTTATCGAAATCCAGGAAGACCACTTTGGACATCCTTTTTTCCTAAGGAAAGAAAACAACCTAATTAAACAACACCTTCACACATAACGTTTGAAAATATGTCCAGTACTTTCAATTCAACAGAACGACAGCTATCCACACAATTCAAAGCTAACTACGGCTTCATGGAAATTCTCTTTTATGGCACTTGTTTTGTTTCAAATCAGCAAAAGGACAAAACAATTATTTAACCTCTTCTGAGTTTGTAAAAAACAAACCTTATAACTTACCTCTGTAGATACAAGAATTTTATTTGGAGTAGAAATACAATGAAATATTAAGTCATTAAAAATGTATTTCTTTTGCTACTCCATCAGTGAACTGGCCAATTTAGAAATACAGAAATGCTCACACCAGAGCCATAATAAATGTTTGAAGTGTGTGAAATATTTTGTTGTATTACTATCTCTAACGTATCTTTACACAAATGTTTTACTAGACGCCCCAGTTTCTCATCTTGTCATTTCTTAGATTTTTGCTTTTCTTTGCTGTTTTGAGATGGGTCATTTTTCACTATAATAACGACTTCCAATAAGATCACATCCAAAGCTATCACCCTAAAATGGTGATAATGCACCACCCAGCAGGAGTCTTTACATCACCTACACAAGTTAGAAATGGGCAGTGCAAACATGCGCTAAGAATCAGTAATGCAAAAGTCAATTAAAAGAAGTGAAGCCTACAATGATGCACAACAGCTCCAGCAATTTTACAACTCAGTAATGTAGGCTTCATACAGAATCAGGTAGCAAAGTATAAAACTGTTCACAAAACATTTCTAAGAAACTGATCGAGACAATTTTGCCTGGAAGATGTGCTTTTTCCTTGGTTTATTGCTGCAGAAGCAGACAAAAGCATGCTCAGTCAACCTGAGAGCCTGTATTAGCTTTTCTCAACAGGAAGCAACGTTGCTAACGAAGTGGTAAATTCAGTGTTAATGAGTGGCTTCACTGTTACCACCTCTGAGGTAAAACCTTCCATGTTCCAAGTTCCACCCATCTGTTCTGGTGTGAGGGGTTCAGAGGAAGAACAGACGCTTCCCATTTAAAGCAACTTCATTGGTACCCCCTGAACAGCAGGGAGGCAGACTGAGAATATTGTGCTGCTTAGAGACTGCAATCCTCATTATCAGAATGGCTCCTCAAAACTTCTCACAGGTTTACAAGATGAAGACAAAACTACGTTGCTGTACATACAAAACCATACTGCTAACGAATATTAGTGTTAAAGCTGAAGTCAGGAAGGTGGCTATGACATCCTGTGGTCACCATTAACTGAGATTCTCTTCAGAGTTATCAGCGATATCTAAAGCATTACCTAACACAATCTTGTAAGAGACTCCTCTCCGTACTTTGTATTTATAGAGACTGTGAACTATTCCATATGGGTATGATTAGAAGTATTCTGTGGTAAGATAGGTATTCCTACAGATTTCAGTCTTTGAATCAAGTCAGAAATGCTCACTGTATCAATAATATCGCTGCTATATTTTAAAAATTTTCAGCTAATTATAGTTTGTATTCTTATCATCATGCATTATTATTCTTTCCAGCTATCAAGGTGGTACAATGCACTATTTTTTTGTGCAGGACAACAACAATAAAGTTAACAGTTTTAACAGTGTGGCATTAGAGAAAACAGAAAAAGTATTTTTAAATTACAATAATTTAGTCTTGTGATAACACTGAACCAAGATGCAATACTTCAGTTACTCTATATACTCCATGTGCCAGAATTTATGCAGTAACAATGATAGGTATAACTAATGACACAATGCCATGTTTTTTGAGAAAATGTTATCATCTAACTTGTCTCTTGGGAAAAAAAGAAAAATCAATCATTGTAACTAAGATGTAACCAAGGCTATGCAATATTCTTTGCAAGCTTCCATCAGTTTTAAAATTATTTTCTCTACACTAATACAAAATTATTAATTCTGTCAAAATATATAGCATTTAATACTTAGTGTATTTGAAAAATTAAAAATTGAGATCAAACTTTCAATTTGTTGAAAGTACTGCTTACCATATCCACTACCAGGACTATATTACCTCAACTAGACAGCTGAGGTAATTTTTACTTAAGCATCTAGTGCAATATACCTTGGAGATATATACATGTAAAAATGGTGATGGAAAGTGTCTGGAAAAGCCTGCACAAGAGTACACAATCCCAGCTCCTACCTTTGAAACACACTATCTAATGGCTGGGTCAAATTCAATTCAGTTATTTCAGCTAAACCTAAAATGACTGCAGTTCACTTAACAGTGCTACTCTTGGTTTACATGCAATGCTATTTACTATACGGAAATAATTTCATACTCAAAAGTAGAAACCATTTATTTATCCAGCTAAGCCACACTCCACTCTCTATTAATTGATTTAAAATCTAGCTAATTTTAAATACTGTTTTTATTCATAAAGTATCAGTTTTAAAAATCATAATGTGTTCTGCAGATATGACTGCCTGTGGCCAGACAGTCTAAGCATTAAAAAAGTGTAAGGTCAGATCTATCTTCAAGCTGACAGATCATAATTTAAATGCCTTAAGCTACTCTTATTGTCTTAAAAAATCTTGAACATCAGTATTTTTGCAAACTATCAGCACTTGCTATAACACCCTTACTACACTACATCTTGAGGTTACTACAGAAGAAATGAGGTGATAATTGCATATTAACATAATTATTTGGTAATCCCTCCAAGCAAACTTCCTAGGTCACTCAGTAATTCAGATTAGATGCAACCTTCCTGTCATCAGATCTAAGCTGTCCACTTTCTGTTCATTAATAATTCTTTTTGATAGGGATGTATTTAATCCATTGTTCTATGTACATTATTAATTGTATTTATTACCAGTATGTTTATGACCTTTCCAAGTTCTTATTTCATAAGGACAACCTCTAGTATGCAGTAGGGTCACACACCAAATTAAGAGCACTGCCTGCATGCAATGCTAGTTCAGTAAAGCTTACACCTCAGTCCCAAGCACACCATGCTGTTGCCTACTAGCAGTTGTAGGTAAGAGATCTGCCAGCCCCTGTTGCAAGCCCTGTGTAATTTTATAGGGACTTAAAATAAATTTGAAAGCACATTGGAGCTGAAAAATTAAGACAGAAGAATTTAGCTGAGTTTGTGAAAAGCATGAAGTGCCTTTATGTGTTCTAATACCAAGTTTCTCACAAAATTCATAAATATGAGCCAATGAGCTAAAAGCACAGTTCAATTATTAAGCAGCACAAAAACTTAGAAACCATCTCCTAAATGGTTTGAATTTCATCAGCTTGGTTAAAGAAACGGAAGAAATACAGTGTCTTTCAGCAATGCTGTAACAAAGGCAAAAATGTACTTGTCCTGTGCTAAACAACTCCTCCTAAGTCAAGTTCTTTAAGCAGATATGTGAATAACCAGGACACTCAAGATTGTTCAAATATGCAAGAGATAGAAGAGCTGCTTCAGGTTTGCACTGCTCCCATTTAGATCTTTCATCAAGACTTCATAATGTAAACAGAGAAAACTAACAAAACTTACCATTTTTTCCATAAGTGTTCCATAATAAAGCTTTCTCAAATGACAGATTATATTAAAGGTGATGGAACCAAAGTCACAGATTTTTAGGCAACAGAGTACCAGAGAGAGTTAAAGTACATCATGGTACAGGACTAAAAAGGTATCTCCTTCCATTTTGCCCCATCACACTCCAGGCTTTAAAACCTTAATCATGGCAAACATCAAGCACAGAACTTCTGCCAACAGAGAAAGGTTTAAGAACCTCCAGAAAATGAAGGTTTGTACAGTGCAAGAGAAGAACTGGTAATGTATCAGCACAAACCAGTCACCTCTTGAGAAAAAAACCCAACCCTCAGAATACAGCTGCACAATATTTTTGCCTCTTCCACAGAGTAATGCAGTTCATGCCTCTGGAGCTTTGGGTGTTATCTAGCAATAATAATGCCCCAAATCAATAAAATCATGATACTTTGATCATTAAAATATCTATCACTTGATTTCCAGTTTATTTATTTTTGAAAAGCTATCCCAATCCACCCTTCAGATGGAAATAAAACCACAAAGCCTGACAACTAGAGGACAAGTCAGTGACCCACCTTGCCTTCCCCCAGCTTCTGTTTGTAAATTAAGTTGTTGAAAATACATTTCCTTCTGCATAGCAGAAACACTAGTTGTAGACTGCCTTATTTAGCTTTCAAATCTACAGATGAACACTTCTGCATTTTTTTCTAACTTCTGTAGTGAAGAGACAGCTTGTTTAATATGCATAACACCATGAGTACGCCCCCCCACACCTACTTTACAGACAATCTGCAGTTGTTAATCTAACTACAACATGAGGAGTTCCATTCAAAACTAGTTATCTTCAATACAATTCAAATCCCCAGCTGTTCACATAACAACACGAACACTGAAAAACTCTCACAACTAACTAGACTGTCATATTAAATTTTTTTAAAGCAGTATGAAATATTACTAATACATTTGCATTATACCTAAATAAATAAAAGTTACTGCCACCCACCAGCATAACCTTTTTTATACTGTTAGAAAGTACACCGAGTTGTCAAGTATCTCTGCAGAAAAAGGTGACCATAGAGAAATTCTCAGTTACAGAGGAGCCATGACAGGAACAGCTCGTCTTTTCAGTAAGATCGTAATTGGGAAGAGCAAACCCGAAGGACACTTTTTCAGAAAGTTATTTTCTTTAAACTTAGCTCCTAATGCAACAATGTCTTCAAAAGCTCTCCGTCAAGAACAGTAAGAAAACCAAAAATTCCTTAAAAATGCCAAAATGTCAGAAACTCTATTTCTGGTCTAAAACATCTAAGAATGGTAAGTTAACATCTCATGTGAAAAGAAACTGAACAAAACTTAAGAACAACCACCATACAATTAGAAACCACAAAAGAGAATTCCATTACTGCCACCAACCATTCTTAATCTTACTCCTCTAGTATTGATTTGCTTGGGGAAATAAACCAGTTTGTCACAATGGGGGGCATCATGCTAAAATTCAATACTGAAATCAATAATAATAAATGACAGTACAATTTAAGTGTCACAAGATCCACATGTATCATTATAAAAAATACTCCTCTGGTTTTAACTGCTCATGCAGCAGTTTAAGATGGTTTCATTGGCAGGTGCTTTTCAAAATGAACTAGGTATTTCTAAAAGATGACTCATCAAAACACAGAAGTAAGATGTTGAATTTGGTAACTCTAGAACAGTCACACACTGTCTGGCAACTCCACAGGCTTCATAACTCCTGATGAGAAGTCCACAGTCCTGATCACAGAGGACAGCCAGGTACTTTGTCTCTATGTTCCTGCAGCTCTCTAGTTTGGATTTTTAGTAGCACAAGGTAGTTTGAATTGTACTGTCATTAGCTCTACTAGAGATGAGAACTACAATCAAATACTGAATTGTCCTAAATACAGACACACATGGTTATGACTAGCAGTATTCCAATAAAGACATAGAAGTATTAAAAATATAGAATTAATGCTCTGTGAAAATACACACAATTTCTCTTCTAAACTGCTCCCTTTTCCATGCATAAATTCTATTCCTTGATGCCATTTCATGCTTTCTCTCTAAAGAAACTAAATGTCTGAGAAAAAACTAATAATCTCTTTCAGCGCCATTACCTTTGTTTTTCAGCGAAACATATTCCTAAGCCTCAAGTATGGTACAAAAAATTACTTTTACACACACAATAAATAATTTTATTAACCAGCAGCATTATTAAAACCAGAAAGCTTTTCTTCATTACAATCTAAAAATAAAAGTCCTGCTCCTATCCTTGCTGTGAGGCACCCTTATCACTGCCAAAAAATTAATGGTTGTGATCAGAGGTATGAAATGCGTAGGGACTAAATCTGTACCCCGAGGCTGGTATCAGGTCCCACACTGTTCAATGTCTTCATAACCCACGTGGATGATGGGGAAGAAGGGACCCTTGGCAAGGCTGCTGATCACACAAGGCTGATACAGCAGCAGGTTGTGATGCCACTGAGAGGCACCTCAACAGGATGGACAATGGGATTGAACAAGATGGCTTCCTCTCAAACTCAACTGTTTTGTGATTTTGCCTTAGTACACTTTGCCACACAGTATCCAAATTGTTGTTTACTTTAGTCCTCTTTAGAGTGCTCCACAATAGCTCAGACCTTACACAATTCTTCAGTTGAAAAATATCAATATAGGTATGAAAGTATTTTTGAAAAGGTTTCCAACCACAAACTCTGAATTTATCATTCTGACAGCTGAAGAAAATTACACCAAAATTATTAGGCATAGAGTAAAAGCATGTTCTCTCTATCCCATGCAAGTATCCCAAGTTATGCAGAATATATTGACAGCAAAACTATTATTTGATGCTCCTCTCCCTTCTACCTCTCTTCCAGAGATCCTGTTTTCCCGAGTTCTCTCACTAAATAAAACAACATTATGACTGAGTAGTATTATCACACTCGAATTTATAAACATGCATTTCCCAAGTCCCACCTCATTTTCTAATTGTATTTCTATAATTTTTGATTTTACACAGAATTACTCCCTCACCACCATATACTTAAATACCTTCCTGATGTGTCACACCTGAGAGGTTTCTCAGTGTTGGCCCTTCAGGCAGTACAGTAAAAGTATTTCCTCCTTACAGAATCCACTGCCACCAGCAACGTTCACCTCCAGTCACACGGAGACATTCCACAAAGACACCATGTTTAGGAAAATATCTGCACTCTTCCAGACTTTAAGATCACCACTACAGTCCTTACATGGGGCATTAGGTTAAAATTAAAGAACCTGCTGACCATTGCAGAAGATTTTGACTTCCAGAGAAGAGGAAGTATTTTCAACACGGCATCACATACAGTCAAATCACTGTGCTATTCACTGGAATTGCACTTTTCTTTGCAGCAAAGTCAGTTTAAATATTTTCTGCCTTCTTCCACTCTCCCAAGTTCCTTCTTCCACACTTTATCAGCCATTTCATTATCCAGTTTCCAAGGCTGGGATCCAAACACCACTGAACCAGCACAGTCGAGAGGCAACAACTATGGGTAAGGGCACAAACTTTTACTAGCTTTGTTGACAGAACAATCCACTCAGGAATCTTTTCCTAACATCTATATGAATAAATAAAAAAGTAAAAATGTAGAGAACATTTCACAAGGCAAAAAAGAAGCTTTGACAGTCCTCTATTAAATTGCAGAATGCAGCACTATAAGGAATTCTACCATGAAGCAAATTTTATGTTTTAAAATTGCTTGAACTAAACTACTCAACTGAAGCAAACTGCTGGAAGTAAATGCTAAAATAATTCAACTGGGGAACATTAAACATATCTTCTGAGAATACTATTAACACAAGCAATACTCTTAAATTGCATATTAGACATGATAGCTAGATTTTCCATAGAGACATACAAATGCAAATCCTTCTAGTGGGTTAAATAAAAAGTATTTTCATTTCTAAAACACATAACTAACTTTCAAAAATTTAAAAACTAATCTGCTCCTCCTTAACCTATAGTTTTATAGGATCAGCCACCTTATCTGCTCAGACACAAGTCCTTTTGAAGCCAGGTACTGCCACCAAGTGGCAGTGAAATCTGGATTTGCAAACCCAATTATTCCCCACGTGTAAAGCACACAGAACTGAAAAACGTTCCTGCAGCTGCCAAATATGAGTAATGTTCTGCTAACACAAGACATTTAAAAATTAATCAAAGCAGAACCCAGATATCCAAATCTAAAACTGATCTTCAATGTAAAACAAAGGTTTTTCTAACAATTTGGTCCTTTTTTTTCCAGACACCGCTTGTAAGCAGTTGGGTAAAGAAACCTTTTCCCAACACAAATCCAAGATATATCAATAAAAAACTAATAATTAAATGCTTTATGCAACTTTATGCAAATCTCCAATGATTACAACTGTATCACCAGAGAGGTCTTATTTTCAGGGTTTCAAGAAAAAGTGAATTCTGTAACTGACATAAAAAACCTCTTAAGGTATAAATATCCAGCTTGTTATCCGGATAAGCTACCCACTCAATCTACATCCATTAGCATGTAAAGATCACAAACAGACTGAGAGGAATTTTTAGAAATCATATATATCTATTTTTACAGAAATATTTCACAAGTTAACTAAACAATATTGTTGGTTACCTGCATGAACTAGTTGTGAAGTGTCAATGCAACAGATCACAGATGAAAACTTGAATGATAACATGATGCTGCTGCATAATGGATTTACCCAGAGACTTTCTTAAAGATGATATTAAGAATACTTTAACTCAATTAACATAACACATCTTTCAGCTTCAAAACAATTCAGACCTTATTTACTGTTATATTGAATAAAAGTTGTCATTCTTTTTATTCAGCATGACCTGAAACACATCTAGCAGTTTCTCGTGATTTTTGCTTTTTAGGCTGATAACCACTTGCTGTGCAAATGTTAATGTAATCACAAATTTTAAGACTGTATCTCCTGCTAATGTAAACAGATTTTTTAATTTCTAAAGCATGACATCCTTCCCAATTCTAAAAACACTAGCTGAAATAAACACTCTGCTTTTACTCATTTAATTCAGAACCTTAGAGCAATGAAATACATTAGTGATATTCACTCATCCTTATCAGCAAACTGGCTCTCATCCTATGTTCTTTCAGTTATTAAGGATTAAAAAGCTAGTAAGATTCTAAGTAGCAGTACCAGGTAAGGCAAAAAATGCTATCTTGTACCTTTTCAGATTAAGAACAAAAAATTCTGTTGACTTGGAGAAGGTGATCATGCTTGCTGATGAAAATACAAAATCAGAGCTTTTGAAGGACTCAAACCTATGTAATACCATACATAACCAGAAAAACATAGGTGAGAAGAAAAGCTCAGGTCAGTCCACTGAAACTTGGGGTTTGTTTCTTTATTTTTTAATTTAAAACAAAAAAGTCATCACCTGAAGTGATTAACAGTAGAAAACTCAACTTCATGGATAATATAAATGACATAAAAATTGTAAGATCTTCTTTGAGCCAAAGAAACAAAAATCCCACATACTAAAATGTATCCTGTGCAGAATGCTGTATATAACCTATCCTTCTTCAGTATTCACGATACTACTATTCACTAATTACATCCTTCTACTTTTAGGTAAAGCACTACTAAATACATCCAAGGTAGTTTCTAGAAGCAAGTTTGGTTTGCCTGGTATCTAAAATGCTTAAAACATGATCTCACCTCACTGTACACACTTAATTACAGGGAAATGCAGCACAAACGTGTAACTTCTGCAACCTATCCTGCTACACGGAAGTGTGGTCCGTTGCACTGCTAACATACTGAGAACAAGCTTATTTTTTCCTAACTTTCCCCTGCATTTAAAACAAGACAGATTCTCCTGTGGAGTTCAGAAATGCAGTCTGTGAATCAGAAATTTTAAGAACAAATACTATGGTTACCCCAATAAAATACATTCAACTGTTGTAAACAGTATCTTATACCTGTGTGTGTTTTTAACTAGCAACAGATTTCTTTATTTATTTACAAAAGTCAGGATATGGTATCTTTTATATTTGCCTTAGGAACATGAATGATTTGAAATTGTAAGAACAAAACTCCAAACCCCTAACAAAAAAACCCAACCCTACAGGGAAAGCACACTAGCAGAGTCATCAGGAAATGTATTATGGTCAAGTGTACAAGTAAAATGCCTGAGTAAATAACTAAATCATATTTTCAGCTACTGCTTTAAAAGACATAAGCTTACACAAAAATACAAGTCTCACAGAGCTGTGTGAGTGAAAATTATTGTTTAGAAGTCTCTGAGATGCTGCAGTCACTACACTCATGAGTGGAGACTGAAGACAGAGGCAGTTGGGAAATGCAGGTTGTTCTTGAAAATGAACTCTTTCAGTCATCCCTGCTGCCCCTCTCTGAACCTTCTTTAGGTCTGCTATGTTGTTTTTCAGTCCCCAGTCTAGAAGCAGCAATATACATTGCAATGCAATGCAGCTATGGTACACCACAAATTTGTAGAACTGGATCTGGTTATTGTTTTGTCCCCTAATAAAGCACAATAATGTCACTGATTTACTGACTATTCAGTTGTCATTGTTTACTGAACTCTGAGAACATCAAGATTTCCTCCAAGCAATAGCAATACTGATCAAACGTCATTACACTGTTTCCATTTATCCTTCCACACATTTTTCTGTCCTCTCACTGTGAATGTGTACTCTACAGGCGTTCTCAGAGACAGCTTTTTCCTACTAAACACAGATAACCACCATTAAGATGAAAGGTCTTCAGAGTTTCATTCAGAAGACTTCATGCTTAAAATATACAGTTACTTATACATTAGAATTTTCAATTAATTTTGTGTATTTAAACAATTAGAAAACACACAAATGCAAAAGAAACAGAGCATAAATGGCAAGCCTTAAGTACTGAAAGCATTAGAAGGCACAAGGAACAGTTTCAACTTTACTGTCAATTCAAGTCCCTTTTCTAGCCATAATTCTTAATTTTATATTCATCATTAGATGAAATATTTCCTTTTGCAGAGTTATATTCATTTGTTTTCTCAAAGCAGCACATTCCAGAAACCAGCAAAGTCATGTTAAGGCAGTAAACATCTTCTACACATAAGTATATGCAGAACACAGCAGCAGAACTTGTTTTTAATTGTTCATAGTTCAGAAGACTATTCATAATCAAAGTTCAGAATCGGTTATACATTATACAAAAGATCAATACTCAATACAAGAGTTACTTTAAAATTCCCCACAAAGCACTCTTCTATAACCAGTATTTTAAAGCTGACAGCAATAGGGGAACAGAAGTTATGAACAAAGCAGTTCATGTCTATTTTAAAATGCATATACCACGATTTCAAGACAATATTAAGTCTACAAATTAATTGGAGCTTGGAATTGAGGAACAAACTTATTTAAGCAAATGGGATCTCCCTCTCACCTCTTCGAAATATCAAGTCACTGCAAGCAGCCACATTCTGAGATGGCACATTAGTCAAACAGGAAGCAGGAAACTTGAGAACACAGTTTTGGTTTGTAAGAGAGGCCTCTGTAGCGAGTCCATCAGGCCATGTCTCCAAAGCAGAGAATTTACTGAACTGTGAGGCCTTACCTAAAGAGTCTCTTGAAAGACTCAAAGCAGATTAAAGCTCTTTGTTACACGTTTCACAAAACTATATAGAGACAAGATTAATTTTATAGTTCAAATTATTCCTCGAGCTGCAAGTAAATGGAAGAGAAAAAGATAAGCATCTTAGTTCTTTTTCTCAAAATAACAGAGGAAGGGGGTGGGGGGAAGGAGGAAAACGCCAGTTAAAGAACATTTTTCCTAGATGGACACTTTGCAATTGCAAATGGACACTTCATTTCTTCCAGCACTAAATCTCCATAAACTTTGTCTTTCAAATAGCTTGCAAATGGGTTCCTAAAGACAGAAAGAGAGGGGAAAATTCCAACAGAGTTTTACTGCTTAACACTTGAAATGCTGCTCTGATAGTTGGTCAAATTTCCCACTCAGTAAGTGCAAGTTTAACATGCTGCTTTTACAGTGCAAAGTACACTTTCAGTGCTTTGAAACTAGGTCGATAATATTTAGAGGAAAAATTAATTTTAAACGTCTATAATTTTGGCTTTCAACAGCTAGCAGAACACCTTGATAGCTTTTTGACTATAATAATTTATGGAAGAAAAACATAACTATCATCATAACATTAAATAATGGGGGAATATCTTTTGTTCCTCTTTTGGTTTTGTAGAAGTAACACTGCACAGTTACAGTTACATTACATACACTGCATATATTACAGTAATCAAGATACAAATTTCAAGAGAATTTTCACTGACCACTTTTCTGCAGGTTTAGCAAAATGTCATAATCTGCCGTATATGCAAATGGTAATTTTTGGGAAAAACAATCAGCAACACAAAACTCCTACTTACCTTTGCTTGTATGATTTACATTATGCTGTAAGAGCCACTTCCACATTAAAACAAACCTGCAAAAATAAAAAAACGAACTTACTGTTCAGCTGCCACTGTTTCCTGCTTGTGTCCTACGCTATCATACAAGACAAGCAAAGCAGAGAGGTAAGAAATCCACAGCCATAAAAGTATTCTATCTTTTTGATCTTAGGGTAAAAGTATCAACATTCCAGTGGTCTTCTTTCAAACATATGTAATTTCCACATAACATAGCTATTAGCATTTTAATAAAAAAATCTACCAAGCAGTTGTATCAAATACACACATGCTATTAAATTAAGTGGGCAGAACAGGGGAAAAGAAGTTGCATGGCATAAAAAGCTCTGCATTTGCTGCTAGCGCCTTCAAAGTCATTTATCACCAAGTCCCTGAACAAGGAATGATGCATGGAAAGGAAATGGTTACAAATGAAAGCTTTTAAAAAATCTTTTTAGCAAAAATTATCAGCATATCTGAGATTAAGAGTTGGAGGACTTTAAGCCTGGGCCTTTCTAATTTCTCACCTTTCCTAAGGCAAAGTTGTGTTTATGATTCTAAGGTTAGCTGGACCACTAAAAAGTAATTTATTTCTCTTCATGAAAGTTGATCAATGTCAGATGAACTTTTTTTGCTAATTTATCTCTAGAGTTAACTATACAAGGTCATTTTTCACTTCCTACTTGGAAATTCTGAAGAGACTCCAAAAGCAACTGAAGCTGCACAAAAACAAGAATGAATTTGGGTATGGTATTTCTACAGAACTGGGTCTGCTAATGAAGACACAACTACCAGCATAGAGCTTTACAGAAAGGGTGGGTTCTTATCTAAACTAAATGTTTAGGCATCATCGAAACTGACTCTGAATTAAGTAACTACTGTCACACACTGTCCTTACTTCATTTTATTCACAGACAGCTTTTTGATTCAGAGCTCCCCAATGAATCTGCAACTTTCTCAAAGCCCTTTGCCTAAATTACAAAGACTGATAGTAAGGGAAGACAAACCTTTCAAAAAGCCTGACTGGACAATATAAAGCAACAGAAGATAAGTATTTGAATTCCTCTTCCTAGCCCCAGGATTGTGTCCCAAGTATCACATTAAACTGTAGCTTTATGAGTGAATGTTATTCAATACATATACTCATTTCTCAAATAAAATTTGTAACAGAAACAGAATTCTTTAATCAGATTTTAAAACAATATTCACCTAGAGAAACAGAAGTGTTACTTTCAAACAGCAGTGGAGTTATACTGTATGTAGAAAGTAATTGTAAAGCTACAGTTACCTGCCCACAAAAATAACAGCCTCCATATACAAAGAACCAAAATACCTTTCAAAAAATGAGAAAGTCAATGGTCATGGCTTTACATGATCAAACATACAGATGAGCACTAAACCAGACATCTCAGTAAGCCTATGCACTTGGGGTGGGGAGTGACAACCACAGTCTAACACTTCTCCCATTAAGGACTACAATGACTGCCCCCCGTGCAAAATGGCCTCAACACCCACACCCTCTAAACTTTGCAATCAACTAAACATTAGCAATATCTGTTCTCAACACAGATTTCCTGGTTCGTGACTCCAGTGCAGACAGAATCTTTCCATCAAAGGATTGACCCAGACAGCTGCAGATCTCTGGAGTGATACAGCAGTACAGTGCCATACACACTGTAACAGTCTTACTTAGGAACACCTTACTTCAGACCAATCCATTGACTTAGTATAGGGCAAGACTTCCCATTTTATGTGAACAGTCTATCTAGAGGACATGTACTCTTGTACTCATTGAAGATGCACTTTGCAGAAAACTTAAATGTAAATACTCTTGCATTTTAGTATTCCTTGGATCACAGGAAGCTCACAAACCCCTTTGGGCATAAATCTGGGGTTATTCTACATTTGGCACAGAGGGAAAGAGAAGGAAAAAGAGAAGATGAGCCATCATAATCAAACCCTCTGATTAACAAAGCTCCACCCAATGGGAGATGGAACTTGCAGTGTCATGCAAACATCTTCACAAAGGTAACACAATCCACAGGACACCAGCTCTTAGCCCAAACTATTGGTAGCATTGAGACTGATTAAAGATACCCACCTATAGTGCTCAAGCAGCACCCATAATCTCCTCTCAAAGATCTTTCTGCTGTCAAGTAAGATTTCTCTCACTCTAGCACAATCAAACTCTAACACCTACTATTAATTTCAAGGGTTATGACATTCTTTACCAGCAGATTCAAGCAAGGTAGTTCTCCAAAAATTTCCTTAGGGAAAGGAAAAGATTTCAACATCATAAACGTTTTTGCTTCAATGCGCCTGTCTTAATTCACATTATCAGGAAAGGAAGCGAGAATGAAAGTCACTCTCCCACACCAGGTAATAAAAGAGGGCATGAAAAAGGACAGAGTTGAGTAAGTAATGCAGTTACAGAGCACTCACCTGGAGGCCTTGATACTCAGAGTGAGAAGGGGGACCACAGCAGGCAAGAAGGACTGCTGTAAAATGGTCAGGCTTCTGATTAGCGATAAGCACTTCCTGTTCTGACATGGGCACTGAACAGGAAGTGAAAGAAAACTGAAATGGTGGAGATGAAAGAGAACATAAATGCAGCCCCAGTGATACTGAACAAAAAAAGATGGACTGAAAACTCTTGCTATAATGAAGTATCTCCTAACAGCATATCCCCTCCCTCTCTGAGGAAAAAGTTTAAGAAAAACCGGAATGCAAAGGTGTACAATGACTAAGTACAGTTTGCTGTAATCCTAAAAGAGTTTTGATCCATTTGTTTACTATGAAGCCCCTATTTCATAACAGATCTGCATTATAACTGGCATTTCTACATCTATTTGGGAAAAGACATCACCACCTTTAACTACCACCATCTCCTGGAATGACTGCAGCTAGGAATGTAGTTCATATGGAAGCTTTGCAGGTGGTTTATTCGACACTTTTTGTTTTACTGTATGTTGCTGTTAAACACAAAACCGGTTTTTCCCCCTATAGCTTTCCCCCCTGTGTGGGAAGAAAGAAAAAGGAAGAAGCAAAGACTAGAATAACTATATTACACAAACTATTTTTGTTGATATAAACTGTGGCTAAACAGTCAATTCGACCAGCTTGACACAACATAGCAAAAAGGCTTGCAACGGTAGTCTTAGCTTCACAGCTTCGAAAATTTGATCATTTGAGTTGAGAGTGGCAGCTACATTTATTAGGACATGACCATCCCAGCATTAAATTCAAAAGCAGGGTGTGGGGTGTGGAATAAATTTCATTCTAGTATCTGTTGCAGCTCTGGAAAAAAATACATAATCTTACAAAAATCTAACAATCCTAAATATCAGTGCAGGAAAAAACAGCCAGCAGAAAACAGAGATCACTGAGAAAAGGCTACTACTTCTGGCTACAAGAAATCCAGAAGTTCCTTCCAAAATTGTACATGCAGTATCAGGGATAAAGCAATTTCAGAAGATGACTGGAAAGGCAAAAACTTAGCTGACGAGAGTCCTAGATCAGCTGATACAGCTGAAAAGCTCTTTAAATACAAGCCTACACTGCCATTTTCCAAACAAGTAGCCAGCAATGACCTTGTCTGTATGAAATGTAGTTTCCTGCTTTCTATTTGCAGAAGGAGATTTGATTGTCTTTGATTTCTATTTTAAAAGTATAAAAACAACTTAATCTACATTCAGTACCCACAAATATCTAGAACTAACATCCAGTGGAGATTAAACAATCATTTGAATTTAAACATGAGGTTTTCTAAAACCACAAAATTAATCCCTTTTGAGAATCTGTAGAACCTCTCAATCTATGCTATTCCAACTGTACTTCAACCAACTGAATTATATATGTCACAATCCCATTTACCAAAATTAAATTTGTAAAGAAAAATAACAATGACTTTTCTTAAAATAGTTAGGAGGAGCAATATTTAAGAACAGGTGGAGCTTGAAGAACCCAGATGCCAAATTAAGCAAAAGCTTAACATTCTATAACGTTAAGAGACAAAACTTATGTCTTTTTACTGGAGATGCTCCTGACTTCAAAGAATCTGCAATGAGTGAACAAAAGCAAGCAAGGGACTGCAAGAGAGAAGACTGCCTTCTGAATCTCCTGCTAGATTTTGAGAGTTATCTGAAAAATAGTTCAAAGAAGTTACAGTTCTTCCTTTGTCTACTCATCATAGTAAAAGCCACACACACAGTTCCCAAAGCTGTGGTAGGGCTTTCACGTGGAAATGTTGAAATCTCTCATTTTTCTACTCGCAGAAAATTTAGCTCTTTGACAACTCTCCATATGGGACAGTGAAGCACTTCAAGAAAACATGTGACAGCATAAAAAATGAACACAACTGATCATACCTCAGACTGGGAAACTGTTTCAGTCCAAACAAGATTACAAGTATCTGAATGCAATATTAGAATATCAAGAATCCAACTTTAATAGGAGTATCACAGTAGGGAAAAAAGTAGTTTGAGAGAGTAGCTTGAATGGAAAAAAAGAACCTCTGTTTATACCATCAATGAGGTCGAGATTTAATTATTATTTCAAAAATGTGCATACCACAAAAAAAAATTGAAGTCATCACAGTGAAAAGTATTCTAGGTAGGCAGGAGTTTGGATTAACAAAACATACTGCTTGAAAAGATTATTTTTCCTCTCTATCAGTAAACAGATCAGATGCAAATATTCAAAGATGTACACAACAGGAACACAATAAAGATGCAAAGATGTCTACAGAAAAGCAAGGGGAAACAATTTGAGAGCTATTTACTTTGAGCATACATTATCCAGTAAGCAAATATGTAACAATGAACACACAAATGAAAGCATAATAAAAACATTAAACTGAAGCATCAGTTTGAAGATGGGAGTCCTGCAAACATTTAGAATTTCAAGACCTTAAGAGAAAATACTAACATGTTGTTTCTGAAGGTTACTTACCAATGCAGTTTCTCCCCTCAGCTAAGATGGGTGCAATATTCTAAGTATCACTGATATAAAAAAGTTTACAGTCCATCAATACCCTACTAAATTAAATGGCATTCTTCACAATGAGATCTACCATAAGCAACAAGCTATAGAAAAATAAATTGTCATTATAATTTCTCCGCCTGTTTAAGCTACAAATCAACCTACCACCTGCATAATAAACATCCATACACTTTCAGTCACCCTTCAGCTATTCATTTTGACCACATGAACTAGCTCTTTGTTTGCTGCACTTACATACCTTAAATATAACAGCTTTTCTTAAATAGGGAAAGCTTAAAGCACAGAATGACACATCTCTCCAGTCCACTCCAAACTGCTAAAGGCACTGTACACACCCTTGGATCATCCTTGACTCTGAACATATCTCCATTCATTATGCTGTCAGCAAAATCTCATCAATACATTACCTGGACAGCAACTGCCTCTACCCTTCCAGTTAACCAATCACTTTGTGTCCAGTCTGAAATAGATATATTTGCACACACACATATATACATGTATTGCTTCACCAGACATCATCATGTAGGCTTTACACAGCACCTCAAGATACAGTGACTATGACTACAAGCACTGCAAAACAAACATATTTACACATCTTCCCTAGCTCATAAGAAAATTGATTATAGTTCCTTACAAATTTTTAGTTCAAGTTTGCACCTTCCATTTCTCAGCTGAAAAGTAACTGAAAATGCAAACCAGGAAAGTTTGATCACTGAAGCGCTTTCTAAAGAACCAACACCCTTAAGTAAAAAAAAATGCATTTTGTGTCTTAAAAAAAGGCAAATTTTTAGAAACATCTGAGGCAGCCTCCTATATATTTCAAAGCTTGTTTTTAAAATACTAAACTGCACAATGCTGTTACATATTTCTAGTGTTGTCCTCTCCTTTCACCAGAACTACAAAATTTTAATAAAAACATGAAGCAGGCCAAGTTAAGCATAAAAGTAAAGAAAGTTTAAGCTAAGATTGTGTCCATCAAATTAGTGCATCCCCTTTAGTGTACCACTAAGCAACACCACTCTACAGTTCAAACGTCTGTCTTCACATACTACTCATTTTTCTACAACCTCTAAGTTTTATCTTATGTGTGTTTGACACACATTACTGTAAATAATTTATCAGCCCCACCTCTACTGAATGAACCCAGTGACTTCAGTCAAGGAAGTCCAACAGAGAACCAAAATCCCAAAAGATGAAGAATGTACAGAAAAATGGGATCTACTATAGATACAAAACATATCACACACATGGGACTTTGATTAAGTGCAGACACAGCTAAATTCCTCACTATAACTGCAACCTATTAATAAAAAAAATGCAAGTTTACTACACAATGTACACTTACATCCTTATGAAATAAAATACAATACAGTATCCCAAGTAGATTCCACTCTACAATGACCCTTATTTATATATCTTAATCCTTACTTATAAAGCTTCAAAAAAGATTTAGGTTGGGTATATTTATTTCAAACTCAAAATATAAAGAAATATTTTTAAAAACCCAACTTTGCTGCATGCAGAAAAAACACTCAGGGCTTAATTTCAGAAAACCAGAATTATGTTACCAGATATTTTGTGAAATAGTATCACTGTAATGTTTTTTTCCCTGCAAGTTGTTTTATAAGGGCATTATGTTTATTACTAAAATTTAAAGCCATTAAGCAAATTTTTTAGTGAAGAAAAGGCAGTAACGAGGTTTTAAAAGATATTTACCAGAAATTAGTTTCTCCACTAAATTGACTGGCATTCTAAAACAAGAATGCCTGATGATATCCATTATATCTAAATGGATTAAAATATCTGTTCCCTTTAAGGACACTTTTACTTCAAGGCAGTATCTCACACAACATTTCTAACAGTAGTTAAAGCAGCACATTAATAATCACGCCATGTTCTTACTGTAGCAACAATAATTTCTGGTAGCCATTTTCTTTCCAGCTTTAGCACTGTTTCAAAGCCAACAGTCCTTCCTGCAACCTCTGCACAAACCCAAAGGCTCAGCAGTTCTCCCTGGGAACACTCTCGAGATGTCTCCGTGCAGACCACCTTCACTCCAGTGTACTCACCTGGTATCAGTATGCTCTAGCGCTGCACTCGACTCAATTTCAGTTTGTGCTAATGAAAATGTAACAGCGTGGCTGTTCCCTTTTTTTAAAAACACCAAACGACCAACCCCGCCATTTAGGAGAGGAACAGTTTGGTACTGCAGGATACTTGAGGGGAAGTGCTGCAGTTCATTATTTCCACCTGCAGGCGCTCAGAACACACAGCCCAGGGCAGGATCGCCGAGCCGCAGGCAGCGCCCCGGTCACCGCAGCCAGCAGCCAGCTAACTCCACACATCACACATTACACCATCAAAGCCAGTGCTGCAGCCAAAACTCATTTCTTAGTAAACTGCTTCTGGATAGCTCTACATTTTCTACGTTGTAAGACAAATTAGTGTAACGTTCACTTCCAAGTCTTCCTCTGCTTTTCCTCTGTGTTTCTAAAGTCCTAAAAATGACAAAACTTGAAATACTTTCTTGAATTAAGACTGCAACACAGATTTTAAAAAAGGTTGAGCCTAAAATCCTCCAGCTCAAAATTAGTGATAAATTACTATTTTCTTCTTTAAAAAAAAATTAAAAACCCTCTCTCCTTCTTGCTATCATGACAGTTTGAAAGAAAGCAGTAGAGAACAGAAAGTGAATTACATAAACATTTGTAACAGCAGCGACAGGAAATAGTGCACTGGTATTAACACATAAGTACTCCCTACAAAACAGGATCCTAATCCCAAATTCAGTTCCTCACAAGTTTGTTCCAGTTGAAAGGGTAGCTATGCTGGGATCACGAGCTCTAATGCCTGCTGTTGTCTGTCTAGACAGCGTTTCTGACATTTCCTGATTATAGCAGGAAAGGGAATCTCCTGTTCCTAGCCTCAGAGGAAGTGCATTTTCTGCGCCCGTGAAAATGTAAAACCTAACAAAAATTTCCTGGAGATTTCATGCATACTTTTGGTAAGTATTCACAAAGCTTTGCTCATGAAGTGCTAAAAAATATCTCATATATAAAGGGTAACACTTAAAATGAAAGTAGGCTTATGGTGAGCTCTGAATTGGTGCGACAGAGATTTTATTCCGGTATCCCTATGACAGTACCTTCCAGCAGAGGACAGAGCAGACACTCACAGGTATCACTCCCTGTAAACAGCACTGCTAACTCTCAGACATCCTTCTTCCTTATCAGAGGACTAAGCTGCCACTACAATGAATGTTCCAAGATGACGAAAATAACCATATAAAAGAACCCTCCAAAAATACAAATTCCAAACCAACCACCTACAAACTTAAATTCCAGCACTGCTATTCTTCCAGCAAAAGCTTTTTCCAAATAAAATATGCACACATTTCATACAATAGCATTCAGCCACCACTTACCAGATTTGAAGTGAAGCTACAAAATGTTTCGTAATTGGGTTGATATGCAAGCTATAATCTTTATAATCTATGAAAGAGCACTTTGGGGAGTCACATATACTTAGCCAGTAACATAAGGACTTCCCTTCATTTTGCAGGAGCCTGCCTTTTGGTGACAGAGGAATGGTTTTGGTGAAGAAGGAAAGTTATAATATGCTGTCAACACTAACACCTTAATAGCCATTGAAAATGTAAAAATTCCTCACTGAGCTGCACAGTGTTCACTTTTGGTTTGGTGACACTAAGTTTCCAGCATTGTTCATAGCCTACATAAATAGGTAAAAACGATTTCCTGCCTTAGATAAGCTGCAGCAATGCAACAAAATTTAGTCAGATGTGTTTTATTTTACACCTTCATGCCAGATAGCTGCATTAGTGTTTTCTGAATAGGAACAGCACACATCTTAGAATTGAGGTTATACCACCTGGCAAGCAAACTGTGGCAAATGCTTCCACATCCCTCTTTGAAACGTGGTTTGTGACCACCAGTTACTATCGTGAACGCTCAATTGAGCCAGTCACACCACCAGCACCACAACCACACTTCAGGTCTGACACAGCATCCATGTCTCATTAATAAGCTCCAATTCATGGTCCCTGTATGCAATTGGACAGGGTCCACAAGCTTTATTATTAATACAGTCATCATACAGGAGGGCTTCCTATAGTAAAATTTCACAGTTTACTAAAATTACTGCCTTTGCCACAAAATTATTCAATGAAAAGCATTTTGCTAGGAAGCAGGTGTGTTCAAGATCTACCCTAAGGATTCTACCCACATTATGCAGTACCTTGAGGTACTTTCTAAATTGTTTAATAAACATCTGTACAGTCCTTATGCAAGATTGCAAGAAGATGCAGCAGTTCTATGCAGGCTTCACTTCAAGATTAGAGTTTCATTAATAATTCTCTTTTCTGCCTTAAACCCTTTAAACACCTGTTGACTTGTTCACTTCCTTTTGTTTCAGGCAAAAGCTTAAAATCTTTGATTCTTTTGCTATTTGAATTAGTTCTTCCAAATATGTGAAGGTAAATGAAAAAACTTGGTATCTCCAGCATGCCACACCAGTTATCCTCATCTGAGCACATCTGGCCCATTGCCTGTCCTTAGATATCTCATCTTGTTGGAGCTGAAGAATCCATACATACTTGATTGGTCAGTTTGCCTAACCAGAGCAGGTTTCCCAACCAAATTTTCAAAAGTAGCTCAAAAAACACAAGAGACAAGATAGATACTGCAAGCCTGTTTCATATGCTTTACACTGGATTATTAGGATAGCACTAAAGAACTGGATCTGCATGGGCTAAGATTGCATAAAATCCAAGAGTATAAATGGCACAAGTCAGTCACATCATTACTCTGTTTCAGAATACAGACACAGCTTTTTAACAGAAGCAAAGAAACCTGTATGCTTCCCACCCTAAAAAGGACATAGCTCCAAGACAGAAATATTTTCTTCTAGCAAGTAAACAGCTTATGTTATCCACATTAATAAAAAAGCTTCTTAAAACAAACCAAAGTCAACACCAAAGGTAAGGGCAACTTTGCCATTGTCTTGGACATTCACAGTTAAAATAAAACCCCCCTGAATACCTTGTTCAAAGGCTTCATAAATTCACCATGACTAATATGTCCCAAAAGCTTAGTGATGTACATCAGCAGAGGTTCTGTGCCTTCTTCTAGGCCCATAAATAGAACTGACTATTTGCCTACTGGCTGGCCCCAGAGCTGCTGTGTTTCTTCATTACTGGGAATTTTGTAAGCACACAAGTTAGATTTCAAGACCTCATGCTTGTTTTCCAGTGAAACACTGAAAAAATACAGCCAACACTTAAATGTTGAGAGAATATGTATGAATATGAAATCTTGTTTAAATGGATAAAAGGAGCAAGAGTAACTTTTCCTTAAGTTCAAAGACAACATATAGAAGCACACTAAATTAAAGCAATTCTGGTAAAAAGGTTCAGAACTTATTCAATACCTACTCAATCAACTTTAAACAGCTCCAGAGAAAACAAAAGCTATGAATGACTTGGCAGAACTGATAAAAGTTCAAAAATACATAAGGTATTGTTACAAATTTGAGAAGTAACCAGTCTTTAGCCTCAGATTCAAAAAACTAAAGAAATTTCAAGAACAAATAAAACAGAAAACAAAGAAAGTTATAGCACAGAAAAGGTTAACTTCTCAAAAATTAAGCCTACAGAATATTTTAACCAAAGCTCTTTCTTGAACCAGAAAACTGTTTGGAATTTACGATATTTAGAGGAAAACAGTGATATTAGTATCTTCGATTTTTTAGTGAGATACAGGCAGCCACAAACCACCCAGACTTGTACTTTAGTCTTGAAAAGACAAGAGAGTTTTGGGGTGGAGGGTTTTTTGTTGTTTTCTGGTCAGGGTTTTTTTTTTGGGGGGGGGGTGCGGGGAGTGGAAGTGAGGTGGGTTTTTTTACACTAACAGGATTGTCCTGTGGAAAAGTGTTGGTAACTTTAACAGTTTTGCATTCTTTCAAATAGCTTTCCATTTAACACCATCCAGGTTTGGTTTTTATTTCTGAATACTAAAATCTCCTTTAAGGACAGGAAGAAATGCTAATGAATCTACTGTGACAGAAAACATGAAGAAAAAGAACAGCCTCAAGCAGGTAAAAACCAGAGCACTCTTTCCAGCTGAAAATGGCGTTCTGGAAAATTACTTTAAAAGATGGAAGAAAAGTTAAGGTAAAACTGTCTGTCAGAACAAAAGTGAAATCACAGAGATACTACTTTGGACAAAAGCACCCTAGCTCCTAGTATCACTAGCACTTAGCATCACTAAGTTGGAAGAAAACTTGGATCAAAGTAGACCATGGAAACCACAACACAGGTGATCACTAATTAATCCACCCGCCTTTATATTTACATCCTTTGAAAACAGTATGCATCAGCATGCTTCAGGAGCTGCTTACTAGATGGACCTAAAGCAAAGTTACTAGAAATATATTAAATAGAACTTTATTTAAAACAGCACCCAGTATCCTCAACATCAAAGTGATCACCTTGCAGGAGTCAAACCAACTTTTCTCTAAATGACTCCACAAGAAAAAAAACCCAGAAAAACCAAAACCCAAAAACGAACTCATCATTAATGCTCCAAATGACATGAAGGAAGGTCCTGCTACAATACTGCAGTACTTCTTGTTCAAAACTATCAACTCGTCTCTCTAATTTCCTAATGGACATAACTGAACTTCTGAAGAGACTACAGAACCTGGATGCCTCCAGTTTTACTGAATGTCAGCACATTATCCTAAATATTGCCTTTATTTAGAACCTTGTATGATGCTCCAAAACACAATATTCCAACTTAAAATTGTTTGTCTATATAGACATATTGATAAATATCTGTAAAGATATGCAAAGAAACACAAGTGCTTATTTGTTCTTGACGTAACTCCGTACCGGACAAGTCATCATCTCTGCTCACCTCTGGTAACATTTCACTGGACTGAAAAATGGAAGGCAAATTCCAAAGTTGTTTTTAGTGTCTAAAAGACATTTCTAAGAGTGAATTATCACAGTACCTGTATGGTATTTTTGGAAATGCTGTGACATTTTGGTTATATAGGAACCTGGATGGCTTCTCCCAAGGATCATTTCTATTTTTTGCGTTCTCCTTTGTGCAAAAGTATGTTATGCCTTCTAGTGCTCATTACTGCTAAAAACCTTAAAACATTACTGGTAAAACTGGTAAAACATTGAAAAGCAATAGCAGTCTTACCACTGTGGTAGAGAGATACCTGGAGAACAATTTTTTTCTGGACAAGCTGTTCTTCCTCTCCTAATCTCACACATGCTGGGAAAGAAACAATCTCTCTCATCCAGCAGCTTTTTCAGTCACATGTACAGCAGTGAGAATAAACCTGAACTTCCACAGCAAGTCTCATCACCGCCAAAGTTTGGGAACAAGGGCTTGGCATTTAGAGGAATGTGGCACAGAACACTATTGATGTACCTACCTTACTCCAAAACAGGAACAAAAGGAAAGGTCTCTAGGAATCCATGCTAAAGCAGTTCCCCAACAACTCCACTGCTTTTCATCACTTGAGTCACTACTGTCCAACACAGTCAAGGCTTTACAAGGACAGAAAAAGACAATCACTATCTTGAACCACTTTTGTAAGAAAACAAGTCAAATAAAACAAACATTCAATCCTTTTCTCAAAGCAAAGATCTAGAAAGACCATGGACAGTACCTATCATCTTTGGTTTAAGTAACAACACAAACAACTCCTTCCACCTCAGTTTATTCAGCATTTCAGCTCAGCTTGCATTCCAGACATGCAAGTTCTATCCCCTCCCACTCTGTAATTGTTCCAAACCCTTCCAGTTTTTTCACTGTGGCTTATCTAGGTTAGCTCACCATCACATGTCTCCTCAACTTATCTTCCTCCTTTTTATCCCAGTAAAAAACACTGTCACAACATAATTTTTTGTTAATAACTATCTCATTAGGGAGTTCCAACTGCCATTTTGCTCTCAACTTTCAACAAGATGAGAAACTGTTTTAAAAGTTATTTCAGAGTGCAAATATTCACTACAATTCATACACAATGCAGTTATTTTCATTACATGCCACAGATTCTCAATGTCAAAAAGTTTTGGCCAAGAACACAAAAGATCAGGTGATTTCAATATGTCAATAAGCGTATTAGGAAAAAGGAAGCAAAAGAGGGCAGAGTACTCACTTCAGTGAGAGAGAGAACTGTGAGAAGCCAGCTGCAGAACTGCCACTTCCCACTCCCCGTGACAGCACACACAATCAAGACTTTCTCATATGAGATACACTCACAGCTATGGTATTAAAACAAAAAACCCAGCACTTCTGCGTGAAGAAAAAACGTTATTTATATTGGAGCTTAGCAGGCAGCGCCTGTCCTCTGTTGAAAATATTGTTTCTAATACCAAGCTGACTGAGTAGCAACAACAAAAATACAGCTGTTAGAAAAAAATACTCCCCTTCCCTGCCCTCCCTACCAATTATCACAGGGGAGAACACAGAATCTAGTGTCTTTAGTGAAGGCTCCTAAGAACATTCATAAGAATACACAATATTCTTACATGCATAAACAGAATAACCTAAGTAAACACAATAACAAATGCAATAACCTACAGCCACTGTTTTGGTTGTTGGGAGCCTAATTTTAGGATACAAATGCTATAAATTTCTCTTCTGACTGAAAAAGATAAATCCAGAAAACTAAGTCAATATCAGAGAAAAGTTCCTGAAACTCTACAGTCACAAAACTGTTGTATATGCCCACATTTTAAGATAAAGAAAAGTATCAGCAACAAACATTATAAACATCGAGGGCTTTCCAAAAGTAAGTACCAAAAATTATAACACATAGAAGCTCCTAGGAGAGCTGAGCAGAAGCAGACATCAGAAATACACAGAGGACAACCACACCAGAAAAATAAAAAAAATGCTGAAGCTAAAATAGAAAAAACCCTATCAGCCAGAACACCCCAACCAAACCAATGAAAACCCTAAACCATAACCACCACCCACCACACACTGACTGCAGCCAGGCAAGTAACAGACTCCAGGCACTTCCTCCAGAAGCAGCAAGGAGCAGACATAAGGATCAGTTTTCCAAAAGCAGTCACTTGGCCTCCTGTTGTCTGCCTTTTCTGGAAAACTCACTCCTGTCCCTACCAAAGAGCCACACTGGGAAAGTAGATGGGATAAAGCATAACTCAATGCCATCAATGTACCAAAATATTATTCTGTGGAAAGGCAGGCAGAAGGAACTCATCACTACTTTTCAGTGACTATATTTGCTAAGGAATTCCCTGTCTTTCACTAAAACTATAAATGGATGCATCAGGTAAAAGCCTGTAAATAAAGGTAAATTACACAAGAGATATTTTTCTGTGGAAACTACTTTTACAAATGGGTGCTAACAGTTGGTCCAGGAAACAGGGAAGGTACAATGATCTTGATTCATGACCAGCCACAATTGGACCAATCAATAAGGCACCTGTAATTCCTCCCATCCTGTTTCCCAAAATGTGCCTTCTCTCCTGTTCCACTGCTCTGTAAAAATGAGCATTATCAAGTAGCCATTTAGGGCAAGTAAAAAATATTCAAATACTCACAAAATAGTGTCCCTTTATGAAGAAAAAAAGATCCAATTAAGTATGCTAAGTATCTAACTTGTAGTATTCAGCATACTGAAAAGTTACAACACACTAACAATGGGCCTGAAATATTTCTAAACCCTGCCATCTGACCTTTATTCTGATTTGAGCATGAACTTCACAAACGGGATTAATTTTCAAGAAATACTGAATTACTAAATAGCTCCTCATCTTCAAACTAGTTAATTATTTGTAAGACAAAGCACTCAATATCAATCAATAAACATCAACTAGAGAATTCCATTTCCAGAATCTGGATTTAATATGAGCCATTAGTTCCCATACCAAGAGCATTACTGTTACTTCTACTGAAGTTCTCTGCAATCCAAGTTTGCTCAAAAGCATGCTATCACTCAACATTTAATGTAACCAAAACACATACACACACAGAGTTAAGGAAGTCTTCCCTCATTTAACCTCACTGGCAATATAAGGGCATGGCTGCAACATTTTGTCAACCTAACAGCTGCTGTGTACAGTAGAACAGAGGCAGAAAGGCATCAAATGATTTAAAATAAATTATTTTATATTAAACTATTTTATAATATATTTCATTATGAAATATTTAAAAAGTTCGCTCTCCTTCTAAGTGACAGAGCCTATTCATGCTTTTAAAAATTTTGAAAACAACACATATTAGAAGTTTATGCAAACTCATTACATGGTCCTTCTTGGTGGCGAACTGTGATTTGAGCATCAGATGGCATCCCACAGGACTGCTGCACTGTAGAGGTGCAGGGCATTTGCATCTGTTTTTATGTGAAATCAAGGCATTTCACAATTCTGTGAACCACGTGCGCATTCCTTCTTCCATTACTGCTTGCATGAAATGTTCCCATTAATTCATCTAAGGACACAATGCATATAGGCAATGTTTATGTGAGCTTTCTGTCTGGGTTTTTTTGGGTTTTCTGTTAATTGGGCATAAAAAGGATATTTTTTCATGATACTACAAACTTATGAAATCTTTTAACTTGTTCTGACAATATCTTTATGTCTACCAGCGCCAGATATCAGTGACCAACAACCACAATTTCCACAGGTAACTAAAGTCCTTTATATAGTATCAATATGAAGTTTACAACTACATTGGTAAAAAAATGCAGCAAGGAAAAACGTTAATTAACAAAAGTCAGCTTAAAGATTTGGTTTATAGGCAGAGTACTCGGGAAAACCAATGAATATATTTTCAGAGAAGACAAACTGGTTTTGGTTTATTTCACCAGGGATACCTTCACACTCTGAAGTAGGGTGGACATTATTTTCATCTGAACAAATCCGGTTTCGGAGGTTATGCCAAGTTTACTCAGCCTCAAAATCAGTTTAAGTGAGTGCGACATAGTTTAATTTTATTGTCATTTTCCCAGTCTCTGGCTACATAATACAAAATGCTCTGCAATTCAGAGCACAAAGGAAAGCAATTGAACGTGGCTTGTAGTAACCAACATTGGAGCAATGCATTCGGTACTTAAAGAATAAAGGGAATAAAAACAAGTATCTTAAGGTAGATCTGACAGACACATCACTGGAACTTGGCTAAAGATAAAAAGTTGCTTGAAAATGTAAAAATACGAGGACAGTGCTAACTGACACAGTGAATCAGCAGCTGTTCAAAAACCTTTAATTCAAACCAATTTCAGGTGAAGCTGCAGAGCATGTGACATAACTATTCTGTATTTTCTTCAGTTTTAAGTTCTCAGAGCTTTTAAAAGCCTGAGAGTGTTTGAAACCACTAACTGTGTGTAAGCACATGTGTGCTTGATTACTATTGAGAATTTTATTCCTTTTTCAGTTCCATTTTCTCCATAAGTGACTTGAAAAGGCTGAAGTTAAAAAGTACACATACTAGTAGGCTGGGTAATACTTGCCAGCGTAAGCACAAACTATTGCTCAAGAAATTCCACTGACAACCCTTGACTTTAGTGTCCATATGAAATTCAGTTATTTTAAAGTCAAAGGCATTACCATTCTTGTTTAAAATCACGTTTATTCAGCTGCTGATGTTCCTATTTCACTCAATCTTTTCTCTATTAAATTAGCTCACAAAGATGCTCCAAGTGGTCAGTGCCTTTTTCTCCTACTAGCCAGGTCACCTGTTGAGAGTTCAACTCCCTTTCTGCATTAAGAACTTTCATACTTTCCTAGGCATATTCCTCTGAGTGATACTAAGCATAAATCAGACACTAGACTTCACGAAATGTTAAAAAAAAAAAAAAGAGTAGTACACCCTTGGTTGTTAGGTTGGTTTTAGGGGTTTTATTAAAGTGATAATTGCCCAGGACTTTTTTTAATTAAAAAAAAACTAAATAAAAAATCATGCAGACTGAACAAAAGAAAGGAAAATGTATAAAAAGACAAGTCAAATCTCTCTGGTGACATTTATGGGAGTTTTCCTCCACAAAATTACTGTTCCTTAGGTTGGTCTTCCTAGTACGAGACATCAGAATAAACTATTCTAAGAAGATATTCTTAAGATTATTAATTTCAATTCTTGCTGTAATTCTTGTATAACTCTGCACCAAATCCCTCTGCAGTTACATTATACAGGTTTGCAACATCAGCTCTGACTCTAAGTCAGTGTAACAGGATTGTCACACTGCACTGCTCATCGATGCATTCTGCTTCAACTCCTCTCCAATAAGAAAATTGCTGCATTTTCTTGCACCTAAGTGACCCACTAAAAGCTTCCCCAGATTTATTCTGCATTATCTAATCAACGACTTTGCCAAGTCAAGTAGTAAAGAATTCTACACAGAAGAAACATATTAAGTTACCAAAACTCTGAAGCACTTCACCTTCTACTGTGAAGAATCTTCTCTTTAAATTTTTTTCATAATTTGAATCAAAAATTATGTTGCAACTTGTATTTAAAAACCCTATCAACTACTTAATGTGTTCATTCATTACTCTATACAACATGAAATGACTTCTCACTCTAAAAATCTGGTGCACATTCGTTCCTCACATGTGTTTGAAAGCAAAGTTCCATGACACAATCTTCATAATTTAATTATGTGCTGGAAAGGGGGACAGGAATCAGAATATCACCGCAAATGAGGTTTTGCTTAAAGCGCTAGAGCTGTACAGCACTGAGGGAAACCTATTTTGATATATCATACTTGTTTTCCATTGCCACTTGATTGGTCAACTACAGACAGAGGTATTGCCAATAGGCTGAAGGTTACACACAAGTCGTAAAAGAAAAAAAACTTTCTGCATTTCGCACAAGTTCCATTTGTAAGAATGATGCTCATCACTGCAAGCTGGTAACGCAAACTTTGTCAGAGAAACCGCCAGATCCTGAAGCTGCTGGGAGCCCGAACACACGACTTTGATACCTGAACCGTAACTTTTCCCTCGCTGTTATAAAGCGCCTCTGCGCCAGGAGCTCTGCCACCGCTCCCGGAGGGCACACAGGCCAGCGCCGCGGCCGGCCGGGGACTCGCCACCTCTTTGTACCGACACCAGGGCTTCAGAGCCCCTCCGCTTCACACCAAGCAGGAAGGGAACCAAGGGGAGAGTGAAGAGAGCACGCTCCCGCTGTCCCAGGACCGCAGCACAACCTTTCCCGGGCTGGCCGCCAGCACAGGGGGGCAGCGCGGGCGGGACCCGCACCAGGGAGACGCGCGGCGGAGCGGAGCCGGCCCTGCGGGACCCGCCGGGGCGGGCGGCGGCAGGGCACGGACGCCTGCGGGCCCCCACGGTGACGCGGTCACCCTCGAGCGACGGCATTGTCCCGCCCGGCCGCCCCCGCCCGCGGGGCATTACCTGGCTCCCCCGACCGGGCTGTCGCCGGCCCGGCCCCAGGCCCCGAGCGGCGGCCCCGGGTTGCCCAGCTCCTCCGCGCCTGGCAATGGCGGCGGCCCCGCTCCCCCTCCCCGCTCCGCGCTCACTGGCTGCGCCGCTGCATGTGACCGAACAAAACCCTCCTCGACACAGCCCTTTGTGTCCCGCCCGGCCGGGGCACCGGGAACGCCGCTCGCCGGCTCGGGGAGGTGGCGAGGGGCACTTGAAGGGACGGAGAGAGGCGACAAGGCGGGCTGGAGAAGGAAGGTCCGGGGAGGGCAGCGCCTGTCGCGGCCGCTCGACCTCCGCCACGCCGCCGCCCCGGCCCGGCCACTTACCGCGGCGGGGGCGGCTGCGGCCGAGCCGCGGTGCCGCACCAGGTCGGAGGCGGCCGCCATGTTCCCGATGCGGCAGGATGGGGCAGAGCCGCCCGCTCCGCCACCCGCCGCTAGGGCGGCCGGCCCGGCCCGGATTGGGTGGGCTCCGCTCGGCCCCGGCCCGCGCCCCCCGGCCCGCGGGGCCCTGCGCCTCCTGCTCTCCCCGCTCACTCCGCGGCCGGGCGGGGGCGGCGGGGGCGCGATACGAAAAAATAAATCGTAACGGGAAACTCACGGGCTCGCCGGGCTGTGCGTCACGCCGGGGTTACGTCCTGCGCGCGCCGTCGTGACGTCATCGCGCAAGCCTCCTGACCGCCCCGCCGCTCCGCGCGCGGCTACACGCACACGGACACAAGCGCGCACGCGCCCTGCGGCGGGCGAAAGGCGCAGGCGCACAGCATCCCTCCCTTCCCCCGCAGGGAGCGCGCGCCCCCGCCCCGCCGCGGCGGGCGCGCGCCTGTCCCGGTCCCGGGCGCGTCCCCGCGGGCGGCCCCCGAACGGGCTGGGCGCACAAGGCCGGGTGCCAGCGCCGCTGCCGCCCGCCCGGAGGGGTCCCCTCCCCGCAGGCCCGGGAAACCAGGTCAGGTGGGCAGGATGTGCGCCGGGGCGCTCCCGGGCCAGCGCGGAGCCAGAGGAGGGCTCAGGCTGCTGCGGACCGTCAGCCGAGAGGTGACAGAAAGACACGATCGGTGCTATTCTCTCCTCACATTAATGCTGCTGAAGCAAACCCCGGCTCAGCGAGGGAATTCTCCCAGAATCGGGGGAGAATGCTAAGTGTGTAGAGAGTGCTTAGATGAGTTAATTTTTCCCTTCAGACTTGCTGGGCCCGGGAGATTTCGCAGCAGAGTGACGAGCTGATAAACACAACGTCAGAGGTGCGAGCGGCGGTCAGAGTGCTCAGGAGACAACAGATGTCAGGAGAGAGCGAGAGGAACAACACGCCAGTGTAATCAAAAGGGGGGAATAGGTACAGCCAAGCACTGCCAATCATTCCAGCCTCTGTTCCCAGAAAAGTACTGAAGCAAATAATCACACATCTTTAAGTACATGATAGCTAATGAAGTGATAAGTTACAGCCAACATAGATTTGTCAGAAAAATCACATCAAGCCAAACTCATCCCAAGCTGTGACAGGATAACAGCCCTTGGATGTGAGTTGTGCTCGGTTGGTTATGGCTTGACTTAAGTAAGGTTTTTTACACCATCTCAGAGAAGTCTTAATTGAGCAAGCAAAAGACATAACATAATGAAATGACTGCAGTGGTGCAAAATCACATCAGCAATGTTTCACTGTGACAAATAGCAGAACAGAAAATACGGTTCCCTGGAGGAGGGTATGTCCTGTGTGTGATACCAAGTCTAATTAAACGAGTGACAGAATACAGTTTACATGGATTGGATTTGCCAACAATGCCAAACTGGCACAGTTTGGAAACATGTTACAGCACAAGAAAAGAATTCAAAACCTTCCTGAAAAAGTAGTTGCAGAAATATGATGCAATTGAATAAATACAAGTGCCAACGTCAACATTTAAGCAGGAAAATAACAATTGCACAATTGCAAGACTGGGAACAGATGAATAAACACCAGGTTTACAGAAAAGGGGCTGGGGATCAGAGTAAATCACAAACTGAACATGCATCAACAATGTCACACCATTGTGAAAAAGGCTGCAGTACAGAGAGATGTGTAAACAGAACTGTCATATCTAGGACAAGGAAGAATTCCTCATCTTTAATACTGGTGAAGTCTCATCTGTATGTTCAGATTTGGCCTCTGCGTTTCAAGAAAAATTTCTTCGAAAAATTTCTTCAAAAGACTTCCAGTAGAAGACAGTACAAGGAAGGTGGAAAATTTTCACCATTTTAAAAGATGTGACCCTAACTGAAAGTAGGAATGTGTGAGATTTTAGTCTAGAGAATAAAAGACCATAGGCAGAAAAACCCATTGTTCACTGAGCCCACTGCAGACAAATGTAACAGCTCTAACTGTACTGAGAAAATTTCAGTTAGACATAGGAAAAGTTCTGTTATGATACAGATAAATAAAACTGGCATATATTCTCTACAGGATGCTGGAAATGTTATTAGTATGGTTTTTAATATTAAATTAAATACCTATACGAAAAATAAGAAGCATTTGACTGCTGTGAAGTAATGGATGCACACTAGGTAATAATTGTTTTCAGCATAATTTTCTGTAGCTATCCAGATACCCAGATATCTGTTCTGGTCCTGTTTTTTTCTGACAAAAGTGAATCCCAGAGGCATTTAAACATTTAATGTGTTGTCATGATCTTATGCACAGGTGTAGATATCCCCTTTGGGAGTTTTTGTCATGTTACAATCAGTATAACTGTGTGGCAACATATGTCACATGCTCAGCTAATTTACTAATTTATAAACTTTATATATCACTATAAATTCCACATTTTAAAATAATGTGTGTGTTAGTGCCCAAATAACCATCTATCACAGCTTTTACTTTTCTTTGCTTTTTCTCTATGGTACCAGAGGCTAATTTTCCCCAAAATCCATTAAATTTAGGGGTTTCTCTGGAGCTTGCCAGTTAGGAGAAGGCAGTGTGAGTGGTTTATGTTGTGGGACTGAGACCCACCAAACTCAACTCATTAGAGATGACTAAAAGGCCATTAAATAGGCCAATTTTCGATCTCCACTGAGTTAGACTGAATTCAAACTGATAGCCCACAGGCAAAAGGCTATGAATTTCATTAACACTACCCCAAAGCATTCAGTCCTCTAATGAGTGCTAATATTATTCTTCTGAGAATTAAGCTTGTTTTCTGAAAATATACATTTATAAAATTGAGTTCTGATTATTTTGGAGCTTGTAAGGAGTTTTTCCATTGCTCTTAAACACAAGAAACATTATCATCTTGTTCAATCCACAGATTCTTTCTAAGATTCTTACATCATATGTGCTCCATGCTAACCAAAATACAAACAATAAAAATGTGAAAAAACAAACATTAATGCTACCCCTAAGCTTCTTGCTGAGAATCATATATTTTATTGCATGCAATAATTTTAAGGTCATCACACTTACTTAAATATATTTTGTTTCATAGAAGGCAAGATTTAAGGAATAACAATTCATGTTTTGATTCTGCAATTAATAACTGAAGGAAATAATCAAATTTCATAAAATTATTAACTTATAGAAAATGCAGTGTTTTATTATATTTCCATTTATTATATTACTATTTATGAACAAGTAAAATGCTTAGCATAAAAAACCTGAACTTCAGTTCTAATGCTGCCAAATCCCATAATTTATCAATAGTTTAACGACATCTAGCAATTTTTTAATCTCTCAATTTAATACTTCAAGTAAGAGGCCCAATTCCATTAGCACTAGTGGACTCTTAAAAATACTTATGATTCACATAATCTGTGGATCAAAAGAAAAATCCACATTTGGTGTGAATGAATAGAGCACATAAATGCAATATTTCATTAAAATGGCAGTGTGGTAAAAGATTATGTCCAGTGGTGTCAGAAGTCTTCTGATTCCTAATTCCACTTCTGTTGCCATTTATAGTATGTGAAAAGTAGTAGATCATCTTATAGGTTGCCTGATGGATTAAGAAGACTTGAAAAATAGACACAAAATGACATAAAATTGGGATTTCATGTCTGCACAAAACAGAAACTTTAGGACCAGTGAAGCATTCCAATGTCAGTAAAAGAAAATGTATGGCCAGTAAAGAACCACACAATAGGATTCTTGAAAATCAAGCCAGATACTGCACAGCTGGCTTTTTGTTTGCAGAATTCTGGCTGTGTCCTGTATTATTTCTCCACCAATGCAGACAAGGCCTAAATAATGGTTAAAATAGCATTTGAAAATCTCTTGAGAGAATGGTGCTGCCTAGCTCCTCCTGGTCTTCAACAAGGCTATAAAAAACTTTAACCAAGGCAGGTTCTTTCAAGTTAGCAGCAAAGTATGATTAACTGGAACCAATTTAAAAACTGTTTCTTCATATAAACGTTTTTGTAGCTGAAGCTGCGAGGGAGACTTGGAACAGGTTTAAGCTGAAGCATTTTGAATGAAAGAAGACTGCAAATGCCTCCTTGTAACACATAGCAAAATCCCAAATGCCTGGAGGGAAAAACTTTTTAATGATAATTTCTTACATTTATATAGCACCTTTAATTCCCTAGGACCCCAAGCACTTCATTAACTCGATGCAAAAAGCTTCACCATGGAAATACAGCCACTATATGCATCATTCCTTGAAAATTTCATATTCAGTTGACACATATTCTGGTTATCCTGTGTATAGCAAACAAAACAACAACAGATAAAATATTAAGCTATCTAATTTTGAGTTGTAGAACAATTTAAGTCTCTATGGTTTACAAAATGCTCTCATGTAATGGATACATGGCATTTAGCCCATTTATTTTCCTTCTCCATTTACTATTTCAATCTCATCTTTATACCAAAGCCCTTGGTAGAAAGTCTTGTCTTCCATAACATTTTCAAAATTGAAATGATTCCTGATGTCTGAATTTCAGATAAAAATGGTCTCTATAGGAAAAAGTAGCATCTTTTATTAAATACATGACTACAGTCTAAAAAAGTAGAATTTCTGAGTACCTAAGATATAATGATGGGAATTTTTTAAGGTGAGATGGCTGTACTAATAAAATCCCTTAACTTTGTGTGTAAAGCTTGTCTTCTCTTTGCCTTTAGACCCTTGTAGCTACAAAAACAAGCACACAGAAACATGATATGAAAGATATCTGTGTTTTATTGCTCAACCTGCCATAGAGTATTTCTTTACACTCTACAGAGATATTTCTGGTTTCTTGGCCTTTCTTACAATGACATAATCCTGATTTCACTAATATCCATAAATTTAGGAACTGAATGTACTGCTTGTTTCAACAAACATTAATCAACATTATTTCAATTGAAATATTAGAAGAACTAATAAAATAATTATTTTGAGCAGTTTGATTTATTTCAACATTGTAAAAACCAAAAGGAGGAAAGTGACTTCTCCTAATATCGTTTTTGCTGCTTGAGCTGTTGATTCATGTTTTGCTGGCCTGCTTGTTACACAGGCTCTTTTGAGATACAGTTGTCAATGTTAATTAAAGAGGATTGTCTTGTCTATTTTTCAGACAGAACAAAAATATATTTTATTTATAAATTTAGTCTCTGACATAAATCAAGATATTCTAGTCATCTTCATCAATGTGAATTAAATTTTTAGAATTACCAGTAAAATCATAAGAGAGCAGTAAGAGCATATAGGTAAAATTAAATCCATTAACCATTAAACCTACGTCTCTCTTAACAGTGATCCCAAGATAAGGTTAGTCCTGAAATAAAGTATTTTGCAACAGAAGGGTGTTTAGACAGCATGCCTAGGGAAACATTACTGCTTGGCACTGTGGATTGCCTTTAGAACTGTCCTACTGTTGTGTTTGAAATCTCGAAGCTAGGAGAAGATTGCTCAGATTACATAATAAAGACAACTGCCATTCTGTTTTGTCACTGCTCAGCTTCTGTCCATAGGCAATGGTATGAAAATTTCTGTGTCTGTTGCTTAGGCTAGGCCTGTGCTTGCAATCACAAAACAGCTTTTGTCAGGACAGCAGCTCGTTCCCAGCTTCCCACAGTCGTCTGCTGTTCTCGGTGTTCCCACTATGGAGTGTTCCTGTCATCTGCCACTGATCAGAGGGGAGCAGCTGCTGGGGCAGCACTGCCTGCCTGGCACACCAGGCTCCATTCTTAGCTGTTCCACAGGTACCACCACAGTAAACATGATCAGTTACAAATCCTGGATTAACTATCAATAGTCATTAATCAACCTTAGTCCTTATGCTTATTTTATTTCATCAGGTGTTATTCTAATTCATCCTCCATTAAAAAGACAATAGCTAAGCCTACATCTGTGTTCCTTTCAGGAGGGTCTGCCATCTCTCTTCCCACATCTCAGTTACTAAGCTAAAGTCCCACAGAATTCAAAGATCACAAGAAAGCAGATTAGTGTAGGAAAATACCACCATACATTATAACACTGACCTTCTTAAAAACAATGCATTACCTTGGAGAGTTGCCATTTGCATCACACACAGGAAGCATTAATGTATGAAAATATGCTATGAGCAACAAAACCATAACAGATACCTTCCTGAATCTGTTGATTAATTACAATTTAGTGTGAGAGGAAGAAAGCAGTGGCAATAAACTGGCCTTCAACAGATAATGGAAAAGGACCTAGATCTAATAGGTATAAATTATCATAGCTCCACTTAACTGATGATTCAGTTCACATTATAGTGCCAAACTGATGCACAGGGAGTGGACAGAAATAGTAATTGCAAGATCCTTGTTTCAGGTGTCACTGGTAGCCTTAACATGCTCCTGCAGAGGTCAGAGCATGAATGAATCCAGCTTCTACCACTACAGGCCCTGTGCCAGACCTTTGCCACGACTGTGCTAGGCTGGCAGAGTGTTAGTGATGAGAAGGAAACTGCACTAGGCCTGGAGTGTCATGTTCTGTCTCCGTCAAGGTGTGTCACCCCACTTCGTGTGATCAGGGTCACACCCATGGCTGCAGCTTGTATTAGAGACCAGAGCATGTCAACATGGAGAATTGGTGACAAGAATCCTTCCAGGCATGCTCCATCTCCAAAACTGTGACTTCTCTATGAGGTAGGGACACAGGTCAGGTGGCACAACACAGCCAAGTCCCCTCCCTCAGACAAAGCCCATTTCAACACCCTCCCCACAAGGAAAAGGCTTTGCTAGCCAACCCCCACACTTCTGCACTTCAAAGCCATCTGGCCAGATGGAAGCCAGCACAAAGATCCAAGTGAAGACATCTTCACCAAAACCCTGTGCCTTTAGAAGCAAGTTCCATATGTTTTAGTAGCACTTGAAAAATGAACAGTCTCTCCCTCGTCAAAATCATTGCCAGGCAGGATTTCAAACCGCCTTCTTTTCCCTGCAATCTCCTACTCCTCTGCCTGGTAGGCAGTTGCTACACCAGCAATTCTGATTTCTCTCACTGTTGAATGGACATACACATTCTTGTCTTTATTCCTGACACAATTACAAAAATCTTTATTATTGTTTGTTTGTAAAGTGTCAGAGGTTTGTGCATGGGAGGACATAGCAATCGGTTTTGAAGAAGAAGTAAAGAAAGCAGAAAACCCATTTTACTACTATTAATGTGGAAGTACTGAGGATCTTCTTTTGTGTTTAGGTAAGATCACAGCAGCAGAAAGTCTGTTTGATATGCCATACCTTCTGTTTGTTTCTTAATTGTAAGGAGTTTGGTTTTGATCAAGACAATTAATTATGAATATACCTGAGTTTTCAAACATCAGAGATAAAGCTTAAAAAAAAACTACAAAAGATTTTTTAGACTATATTGTAGTGTATGGATAAGTATATATCTTCAGGGCATAAAAACAGACATCTTTGTAATTGAATCCTGAAAATGAGGGGGGCAAAATACATAAAACTGCAATAGTTCTACACAGTCTTAGAGTTAATACACAATTGTGAAAAATTATGTATTAAATTTTGTGGTTGCACAGAATCAGTGTATAGAGTGGGTTGTTAGAAAAAAAAGAAAAGACCAAGGTACAGCCTAGGGTTATTATAATGACAGCATTGTTACCCAGTAACTTTTTCCTTTCCACCTCCCTGCCAATCACTTTTTATGCCAAAAGAAGAGGAGCATCTCTTAGCTCCTCACTTTGACCACATCCATTACCACTCATCTGCCAAAAAGTATCTTCAGTGCAATGTTCAAAAACTATATTAAAACTTTTGATTCTCTCTTGTTCATACAGTATTTCCATATCACATTCCACTTAAACTCTCAGGTGAATTATTTTGAACAGCAGTTCATTTGCCATTATCTCATTCAGGAAATAATGTCAGGTTTAGGATTTGCAGGCAGATTTGTATTATACCACCACTGGTTTTATTGTGAAGCTCATATGAACATAAAGTGTCTCATTATAAGTTCATTGAAATAACTTCAAAGACTTTAATGAGCTTTCAACCAGGCTCTAAGAAAGAAAATTCCAGCACTAATTTCCTACTAACAAAAATCTAGGTATTAAAAATACCTGTAAAATAGGTATTTCAGTATCCTGGAATGCATGCTGAGTAGAGGTTTCTCAGACAAAAGCAAGAGGGAGGAAACTGAGAAGAACGGTCATGTTCAGTTTTGAAATTTGTCCCAGTTTCACAGGCCTTGCCCCTGGGTTCCAACAAAGTGTGTGGAGATGGACTCAGGTAAAGCTTTGGAAGTGTATTTTTAGTTAGATCATACAGATAATTCATAGAGTAAAAATGGGGTATCTGTAAAAGCTGAAATAGCAGAGTAGTATAATTTTGGGAATTTCAGCAGAAGCTGCTGTATCTGAACACTCAGGAAGCACTCAAATCTGTCTATTAGTGTGTCAAATGTGCCCCTCTAATTCCATCCCAAGCATATTAGAATTTCTTCTTAAGAAGTCATTGTCATTCAAATATACCTCTGGCTTTTACTTACTACATTCATATTCTACTCTAAAACACTTTTTACTTACTCTGCACAAAAGAGAATCCTGATTCTGAATTTTAACAGAAGCCAGATAATGATGGTTTAATATTTCATGTAGACGTCTTAATCAGCAAGTCATTTAACTCAATCAATGTAAGAGAGTACTTTTTAAAGTATCCCATTTACAAATAACCAATAACCATGTTTTGTCACATTTTATCAATTATGCTTTCCAAAAGAGGAGGGTGGCATCTCATTTGTGATAGTTTTAGGAAGCAGAGCTCTCCACAGTGACTGTTAAAATGCTGGGAAAAACAGTGCTTATTCGGATTAATTTAAGACAATGGGTACTCACTAAGCCTGAATTGTATATGATCACTCCCACCATTAATGCATTACAGTTTAACTCATCCTTTAAAAAGAAATAATTATATATTGAAAATTCTTTTTTCTCCCTGACAGAGCTGACAGAATTTAAATCTCAGGCCCAAGGGAGGAGAGCAGTGGCTCGAGGCATGCAGCACTCTTGTTCTGCAGCAGGACAGTGCAGAGGACAGTTCAGGCCAGCAAGGGCTATGAGGAACAGTGACAGCCCATCCTTCCAGGAGTTTCAAGTAGTAGGTTGTGGAAAATTAATGATGCCTGACTGTCAAAGCTTGTGTTGATCAAACAGCTCTGCTGGGAGCAGAGAAGCTGAAAACACCTCTGAGAGCACATCCTGCTTTTGCTGCATAGGACCCAGAAACAGGAGATCATAGTGCTTCACAGCAGTTCAGGGAGCTGATACCTGGTGTTAACAAGAGGCCCAGGCTGGAAACAAGAGAGAAAATTCAGGATACAGAGCCACCATTTCTAACCCCAGGCATATGTGAACACTGGCCCCTTTGTATCTCTTGTGCCAAAAAGAGCACAAGTAAAGGGTCACTGTAAAGTACAGCCTGGGGCAAGCAAGTAGGGGAGCTCCTGAATGCAGAGATGTTGGGAATCAAGGTAGGGCAATCACAACATGTGCACAGGGACTGTCCCTACACGCTGTGCTACGTCTCCAGACCTCATAGGCACCTCTATCCCAGAGCAGCAAGATACCACGCGAGGCTTTCCAGTCCTCACGTGACACCACTACACATGTACCACACACAACCTACACACCTTTATGTTAAAAACCTCATCTGTGACCAGCCTTCTGATCCTGCTGCAGCAGCCACTTGGTCTCCTGGTGAGCACGTCTGTGGTCCCTCAGTCCATTCTGAGGTGACCCACTCAGGCCTTCACTTCAGAAACAAAGTCTGTAGCACTCTCTCTTTTTGCTTTGCAAACAGTATAGAGAAGGAGAAGGGGGGTGGGGTGGTTGTCACTCCTCCTTCTGGGAAGGAAGGTAGCTGATCCTCCTCTGGGTTAAGTGATGCAGGAAAGGCTTGGCTTGTAGCTGTGGCCTCCCAAATGTGGCAGAAGACTGTGAGAAGCCCAAAGTGTTTGCAGATGGCAGCCTAGGGCCAGGTGGAGGGGGCTGCACTGGGGGTGATGAAGAACACACCACTGATAACCAGAGGGCCAAATGGCCAGCTGGTGCTGAACAGGTGTGGGCAGGTGTGGCACACACAGGTGTGGGCAGGTGTGGCACACACAGGTGCAGAGCTGCACTCTAAAGACTGAGCCACATGGCTGTGTTGGACAGGTATGGGGATGCATCAGGGAAAGTCACTGAGTGGAGATGGTCCAAATTCTATGCATGAGAGGAGAAACTGAGAAGGTTTCTGAGCAGTTTTCCTGTAGCAGCCCAGCTGGAGAGCTCCCAGGGAGTCCCAGAGGGGCACATGATGCTCAGGCAACACCACCTTAATGGTAGCACAGGAGCACTTTTACTGGACAGAAGGACAAAACTAGTTGACCTGCCTGTATCTGTCAGTTCTTTTGTTCTGAGCAGGATGAGGATATTTTGCTTGCAGGAAGAGGAGGCTGATTGAACAAGTCCCATTTCCCAGAGGAGCAGGAAAATTAAATGGCTTGGGGAGTACCCCATTGGAAATATCATGTGAGTGATTACCTGTGTACCTAAAAGGAAAAATAACCTAATATAAAATGTAGTATATATCAACCTCAACTTAAAATGCCTCCTAGCTATGGCATCTCAAAAAAAACCCCACAATCTCAAGCCTTGAGTTTAATTTAATTTAGAAATTAAAATTTTTATTTATTTTTTCCCCCTTACACTGGGCTGGGTTTGAAAAGAGACTATAAAAAAAGGAACTACCATGAAAGCACTTGCAGAAAAACCCAAAATTTCTCCCTATTTTATATTTTACTTCAATGAAACTTTAAATGTAAGAAGAATGGCCTGGTCCAGATTTGATCATTCTTTTCCAAAGCCTGGGAGACTTGCAGGAGTGCCTGTGCTTTACATTCTGCTTCATGGGAATATGATTTTGATTTTTATTTTACTAGTATTTAAAAGCACTCACTAGAAGTTCCTGCAGCTGTTTGGCCACATAATAACAGACAGCCTCTAATTCTTCATGCATGGCACTCAGCATGGTGCAATCAGAAAAAAGGCCCCAACCTGTTCCTGCATTCTAATAAGTGTGTGTGTCACTTTGTAGGAGATCAGAATCCTGTCCAAATTCTGCAAAGTCTAACAGAACAACAGTTGCCAAATGACAAAACTGATCAGAAGACACCGAGTAAAAAGGCACATCTATGTTTCTGATCTTCACAGTGCCAGTACTGGCAAGAGAAACGTCAAGGTTTCCAAAATAAAGTCAGTTAACCACTGCAACTGTTATTAGATATAAACAAAGACATAAAAGTAGGGTCCTTGGAAGGCAGTGTATGAATGTTTGAAGCAGTAGTTATGTATACAATTACTGCTTTGTTAACATTATTTTTACCTCTTGGAGCTGTGCAGCTCCACTGCCTCTGCTGGGAATACAGGCACAGACCTCTGGGACCTGTAGCAGGAATCCCAAGAACAAAATATTTGTGCAGCCACACTGTGGAGTGGTGGCAGGAGAACAGGGACTGCAGAGAGGTGCAGCTTCTTCCCATTTACTGTCAGGCAGGACACATTACACAAGGAAGCAGCAAGAGTACCTTCACTGTCCTTCTCCCCAGTAACTCCCCTCATCTTAGTAAAGGCCTGCAAGACAAATTTGTGACAGCAGCTAGTTGTTTTAAAGGCTCTGCCACTGTGGCAAGTAAGAAAATATATACTGGCAGTCTAAACCAGGTAAAACTACCTGGAAAATAACATAAAAGTGAGAGCTTAATAGGTACTAATTAGTATGTTAAAAATACAATATTTTTCTTGCATTGACACAGCTGTTCAATAAATGCACTGTTCTGATCACCCATAAAAGATAAAGATGGCATTTTCCTAAGTATGAATTATGGTCTTGTCTGTACACAAAACCTGTATCCATCTAATTTAATCAGCAAAGAAATGGATGCAGTACTGTCAACATGTAGATAAAATGCAGAAGGTAAAATGACATTGTATGGGTCTATTCAATATTTATAATTTCAGCAGCCTTGTTTTCTGCAGGTACAATGCTGGCATTTTTCATCTGAGCACATCCTATAATGATCCAGATTGTGGATGTGAGGAACAAGACTCTGATCCATTATGCACTGGAGTACATGCTAGTCTTTTGGGGAACTGCTAGAAGAATCCAAACAGAACTGTTTGTGCAGAATTGCACTGAACTACTGTCCAAGACATGGCTGTTATTGGAGTATTGCTAGTGCTTCAGTATTACAAAACAAATACTCTAAAATAATTAACTGGTGTCATTAAACTGCTGGTGTTTACTACGGTGTTGAACACATATTACACTCAAACATCTTGAATGTTGACAATTTATTATTTCAGGTTTTGTGACAATGCCTCTGTGGTAATATTTCTGCAAAATCTGTAAGATACAGGAAGGGGAAGACTGCACACTATAAAGTGCCACAAAACTGAAGACTTGTCAAAACAAAATGAGCTATAAAAACAATAATATTCAAGCAACATCACTCTCATTAAACACCTAATGATGCCACAGGCATATTAGTGGGGAAATGCTCATGAGGCTCATAAAGAATTAGGAGAAAAAAAAAAAATAAAACCCCTTCTAAAACGGCTTGCCAAGCTGTTTGTACATTGTGCCGCAGGCAGTTTCTTGAAAAAGATGGAGACGAGAAGGGAGACAGGCAGTGACTATTAGATGCTGATGATGGTGAGGGCAAGCAGAACTGATGCTAGAGATCAAGGGCTGCATTTTGCTTCCCATTGTCTCGCCTGTCCCAGCATTTCATAGTATTTAACTGAATCTGTTACATAAGGCATTTCTCCTGTCTATGCTGCTCAGCAGCCATATTCTCCTTTCTGGTATGGATTGTCTTGGGAAACTTGCCAAGCTGTGACAGAGCAGTGCATAAAAGGAAATCATGCTCATAAGCTGGGGGTGGGGAGAGCTGCAGGTGAACAGATTCAGTGCAGCAATGTACATACACTCTCCTGTCTCACAAACTGAGGGTTTAAATGAAACGGGAGCCACAGTGCTACTTTTAAAAAGTGCATAGGGTTGCTGAAGACCCCAAACATCCCAGTCATTTGCTCTAGGGAGGGTGTGAACATAGTGGAGCAGAGTGCTCAACACTGCACTCACTAGCTGCTGCTTTGACAGACTGGATGAACAAGCAAGTACTATCTCTGAAGACACCAAAAAAGCCACATCCAGTTTTGAAGCACATCCGTGACATCCAACATCTCCTTTACACTAAGGAAGGATCTAGACCTTTTAATGAAAGAGGGAAACACAGGACACTGCCTCTTGTCGAGTTAAGTTATTACCTGCCTGCCAGGGTTGGCATTTCCTATAAAACTCAGGGAATGCACTCAATGTTAATATTGATTATTTTATTTATTAATAGTCAGGCTCTCGGTAGCGGTTGGCTTTTCATCTCTATGCCTTAAAATGCTTTATAAAAGAGATCATTACTAACAAAGGGACTGCAGTTGGGCTTTGGCATGGAAAGAGTGTCACAGTTCACCTGTAAAGTAGATTGGCCAGCTCAGCTTCATTCTGGTCACCTGCCCTGGAAACAATTAAAATACTGGGGAAGGTGGAAGGATCCATAGCTGAAGTTCAGGAAGGTGGAGGGATCCATAGCTGAAGTTCAGGAACACATCTACAGGAGATAAGGCAACCCTACAGAATGTTGTGCCTGGCTGGAAGACGTGGAGGTCAAGGAGACTCTCAGCTTGAAGCCTACAGCACTGCAGCAACCTCCAGGCATCACCAGATCAGACCAAGATTCATTACTGCAAGGTACTGCTGTGGATTACTGCACTGAACACTTTTAACTGCTCCATCCCTGACAAAGATTTAGTGTGCTTTCACCATTTTCACTTGTTAAAGACAGGTAAAAAAATGTGTTTGAGCTGATAAATTTTTTGGCAGTTTTGCACAGCACACAGACTAGGGCTTTTTTATCTTAATGACCTGCAGCTGAAACAGATGTTGTGCTTTAGTGTTTTAAAGCACTTCACAAAACTTAACACTAATTTATTCTTTCACAGTGCATGGGGGGAAAAAAAAAGTTTGACATCGTTACTCACATAACAGAACAATGTGAAAAATGGAAACAGATGTGTCTCATTTAAGCATGAATAAGAAGGAAGTGAAAGAAAAAAGATGATGATGATGATGATGATGTACTAGTGATTAAGAGAAATACCACAGCTTGGTTAAGTCAAGACAATTTCTTATGGATCTCCAGTGAGTCCTGAAAGATCTTCCTAACAACTTGGTCCCTGATTCAGCAAGCACATGGAAGTGCTTAACTCCAGCTGTAGAGGTTGTCTCACATGATTCATTTATAATACTTTTAAAAGCTGTAGAGCCAAATGAATGCTTTACAGTTAGGAGCTGAGGGATCAATGGCACTGTTCCTGAAGATAGTAAGGCACTTAGAGTTTTCCCAAACTACAGACATCAGAATTTGAATATCAGAATAGAAATAAAGTCAAACTCCAAATACATTGTTCCTAAAACATAAGTGATTTGATTTTCTGCAGCACAGAGAACTGCAAGATCCATAAACAGCAGCCAGGGATCCACTGAGAGCTCCAGCCTTCCCCCTAAGGGATGCAGCTCCTGGCTGAGGGATCTGATCTGCTTTGGCAACTGCCTCTCACCAGAGACTGTCCCTGCAGAAAGAAACATCCAGTTTCAGCTGCAGGGCCTTGCCCTTTAAAAAACTTTTGTAAGCCTTCAGTGACATGAGTTTCACTGAGGGAAATGCAACCCTTTAACAATCTACCACTGAGAAAAAAATTACTTGCAGGTATGCACTAAGCCTGGGCAAGGGGCAAATGCAAAGGGCCCCTCTATTTCTGTGTCTGGTGGGAATTGGGTGCAGACAAAGAACTCATCTTTCATTGTTGGTACTAACTGTGTCTTAAGCCTGCCTTGGACAGTGAAGGATCCCTCCTTCCAGAGTAAAACCCAGGCCAAGAAATGTGTCCTTGTCAGGCAGTGAAACCCCACTTGTGCTCACAGCCAGGACTGAGGTGCAGAGATTTTCCACCACAGGAGATCCCCCTTGTATTTCCATTTCATCAAATGCCTGTTCAGCCAGTTTTCACTCTTTATTACCCCAGAGCAAATGATCCTCTCTTCAGCCTAACTGAATTATTTTTGGTCCATCTGCAGCTGCATGTCCTTCCCCAACTGGATGAAGTGTAGCTACTCCTGATGTTCCCAGGAGAAGAACGGCAAAAGAAAGGTTCACATTCCCCATGAACTACAGCACTATTAAAAAATGAAATCCTTTAGTTTCCAGACTGTAGCAATGTATCATTGGGTAGAAAAATAGAGCAGTATAAAATGCCTTTTACAAAAGAATTCTTAGAAGGAAAAATTGAAAATAAGACCTCAAATATTCTTGTTTGACTTTTAAGGACAACCTTTGAGTTCTAGGAAACTGTCACTTTCCACTCGGCATTTTTAATATGAAAATATTGCTTCTGAATTTGTCACTGACTTCAGCACAGTTGCCAAGAGAGATTTGGCCCTGTGTGCAGGCCACAGACTGTGCATGCAGAATTAATACTCTCGTTAACATTACTATATGCAAATGCTCCCAGGTTGCAAAAAGAGATTTGTATTTCAGATTAATATTTTATGGGAGTTTTGTGTGTACACGATAAATGAATAAATGGAGGGACACAAGGGGACATGAAGAACATGTGCATCATGTGTGAGAACTGCATTAATTCTTAAATGTTTGCAATGGCCACAAGATGGTTAAGGAACAAAAAAGATTTATTATTGCAATTACATAGGCAGAGAGAATAAGGGAAGAAAGATGAGAGATCAAGGGAGTCGTTTCATGTTACAGTTTCTCCAGCTGCAGAGCTGGCTTCAGAGGTTCTCCAGACCCTCCTGCCCCCATCCTTTCCACCCTGTGTGCCTTCCCCTGGCTACACATCACCATGCCTTTAATTCTGCCAATTCAACCATTTGCATGATCAAACTTTAAATCAGCTCTTAATTACAACATGGAATCACACTCTTCATTTACTTGGCCTCTCCTTCCTTTCCACATTGAGGGCTAGCACCATATAAAATCTCAGCACTAACACAGTGCTGTGGATATGAAAAAATAGGCATGTCAGGGAGACTGAGATCTCAGAATTTGCAGGTCAAAAAGGAGAGTTATGTGGAAAAACTGTCCCTAATTTCCTGATGTTTCAGCTTCTGCATCACCCCTTCCCTACCATTCCAGTTGTCCTTATTCCACTGAAGCTTTATTGCTACTCTGGAATGACATGAAGCTCTCTCACACTTTCACTATCAGAAATGTAATATTGTATTTGTCCAAAAACCTACATGAGTAAAAGAAGATCCCTGAGGGGATATTATTAACTGCCTGCTACTTATCATTGATGGTTATTCTCTGAGACAACTCTCCTGTTTAATCTTTATGCTCTCGACAATAACCCCTCTCTCTTTTTGATCAAGTGTTTAATTTTCCTGAAAGATTTTCTCCGACTTTAGTTATTATTGAAGGGGATTTTAATTTTACCCCAACTCTTTAATGGCTAAATCTTGCATATCCACTATTTCAAATAGGGGTATTTCAGTTACTCTAAGTAAATAGTTCAAGGATTTGGTCTTGATAGGTAGCTGGAAAATTTCAAATCAAAACAAAATTGAAATTGCAGTTTCTTTTCCACTTTAGAATAGCGTTTTTTGTCTCCCTGAATGACCTGTCAGTGTATTGGAATAAGAAATGGATACTGCTAGACTGCTACAGAGCATACTCCCATGTCAACACAGTTTCATCAGCAGGAGTGGCAGCCCTGTATAGAAAATCAGTTAGCTGGTTATTTCATCTGCAGCTGATCAAAGATAAACAAGATAAAAAAGACAAACAAAGGAAAACAGTGATGTAGAATGTATTCTTTACTATCCTAGCCTCCACAGGCAATATTATAGCTAAATTTCCTCTAATTGTTTATAGTAGAACTTTAAAGCAAAACCTAAGAAAAATAAAGGGAAAGAAAAACAAAACCAAAAGAGGTTCAGAAGAAAGCAAAGCCCAGAAACCCTTGAAACTTTCTTGCTGCCCCTTCTAACAAGAATTGTCAATCCTTCCCCATTGTCACTGCATTCCACCCTAATAATATAACAGTTACATTTAGAGCAGCCCATTGAGCATGGAAAGATTGCACCACAGGACCGAGAAGTCTTTTTGGGAGGCTTGTTTTGTTATCCTGGGTACTCCAGTTTCCAATGACCTTGTTGTCTGTCATAATTACAGTGTACAACATTCTCCTGTTCCTGGAGCCAGTAAGTTATTAGAGGGCCCATGATTTTGCCTGTATTCCCAATATTAGTTCACTGTGTTCTCTTGTCTGATCTGGATGTCTGGGAATGGAAACAGAGCCTCAGTCTGCTCCCTCCCATGCAGCCACTCTCCTTCCCTGGTTCCCATGGTCAAAATGGGATCTTGGTACATCTTCCTTAAAGCCCGAAGCAAGACAATCGTTGCCTTATCTTCCTTGCCCCTTTTCCACAATAACCCTCCTCATTGCTAACCTCTCTCCCAGCATGGACTTGCTCACAGGCTGCAATCAGAGAGATGCCAGGGGCTGCAGAGGACACAGCTGCTCCATGACCAGGAGTTCAGTTGAGTAAAGATGAAGTGAAAGTAAGCAGGGCCAAATGCTAGGTAGCACACATTAGAACGTACAGATCTAGATCGATACATCTCAGCCTTACGGTCTGTAAAAACAATGTTGAAATACTTCCTTATTTCTTAAGAAAGTTACTAGGGTTAATAAATGAATGCTCACCTAACACCATACCGTCAGAAAAACATTTTTCCTAGATAAACATGTTTTCAAATATTTCAATTGATGATAGAAATTAATTTTACAAACAGGTACAATACAGACTATGAATAGGCACTAACCATCTCAAAATAATCCCCTTAAGACTCTTCTAATATTGCAAAATCTTTCAGACTGAGTATGCAATTCCTGTTGCATTTCTGTTGATGCAGTTGGACTCAACACCCCATTTGCTTTCTCAGCATTAGATGCCAGAGTACACAACAGTATGGCTGGAAAGAACACAGCAAGAGTGAGGTGTAATCAACAAAGAAATGGAGCAACAGACTTAAGAAGAGCATGATTCTCACAGCAGGTCAGCTGAAGTGGCAGCTGTGCATTTCTGGGCTAGTACTAAGTGTCCACTACTATCTCAGAAGAGCATTGTGGTTTTAAATTTTATCCTGATTGACTCAAATGCATACATATTTTCTAACAGTACCATGCTTTTCATGAAGTACTGGTTCTGCCCCAACACAGGACAATACTTAATTCTCCTACCCTCTGAGGCTCAAACAAGAGAGGTGTAGACAATCTTTGTGTGCTGCCCTTCACACTCAAAATCAAACCTTCCCTGCTTAATGTGCCACAGGCTGTTGCTCTGAAACAGAGGACATTAACAGTTCAGAAAAAATAAACTCCTGCAGATTAATCACCTGGCTTCTTCATGGGCCCAATTACAACCAGCAGACAGTGTGAGCATCTCCATGTACACTGCCTGACTGAAGCATATTAGCTGATCCCCATGCCTGGCTTTGACAAGCATATAGCACACAAGTCTTATTTCAAATATATATCAGATCTCCAAATGTCAATATATTCACAGAAATTAACAATATGCAGTCATTTAATGATTCTCCTAGTGTTCCCCTCTTCCTGCCCCAGTAAAATAGATACTATTTCATGCTTTGTGATTTTAAAGTGAGTATTTTATTGCTGTCTGAACAGCACTTTAATAGGTTATCATTTCTGTATTAACCATGCAGTAATCCTTGCAAAGACACAGACCTCAATTCATCTTGAGAAGTACACTTTGCTAGAAACTGCCCCCTGACTAAGGGTTTTCCTGCTCCTACTGGTAAATCACTAGCAGTTTTATTGTTACTCAGTCTGATCACTGCATTTTGGTACAGAAGCCATAGTAGTAAAAGGAAGCAGGATTAAGTGTTGGGCAAAAGGATGGCAAACCCATTAAAAGCCCTTTGCCAAACCCTGAACGTAGCAGGACACAGTGCTTAATTTGCTGGAAACACAGAGAAAAGAAGCAGCCAAACAACCAGTTATGCTGTCAGGACAGTTTCCTCCATTCCAGTGCAAAGTAAGCTCAGAAAAGACTAACTGGATATGGCACTAAACAGTTAAACAGACTTGAAATGCTCCAATTTATGTAATGACAATACCCTTCCATCACCATAACCCACCTCTTCACCCCTCTCTGCCCCAGCTCTCCATGGTTCAGGAGCCTTTTAGAACAGAGTGATTCTAGCATAACATGAAGGAAATACCAGCTTTATCTTTTCATCATTTCTTACTCATCTCCTTTCTCTTGCTGGGTCAAATCTCAGTCTCAATGAACTCCTGATTTAGCCTATAGCAGGTAACAGTGAGCCCTCATCCTCATTTCATATAGCTATGACCTTGTTTCCCACATTTTCATTTTTATAGCCCTTAGAAGCTGCAGGAACATGCTGCTTTGATTGCCTTTACCTTATCCTTCCTATGGATAATGTGAGTCACTGGCACACCTGAAATAAACTGGGACTGTTATTTCTAACATCAGTCACTCTTCAGCTGGAAGGCAGAGCTCTATTGGCAGGGAGACTCCGGAGCAAAGCAGAGGACAGTGGTGTCTTTGATGGTAGCTGTGTACTTCAGCTCCCACCTGTTAACAGTATCCATGGGCACCACTGTTCCCCTGGCTCTGCTTCCATCTGATCATGTTCTGTTGCTATTGGAGCATTTCAGTAAACAGGACCCAGAGCAGGGTGTCTGCCTGTGACCATGCACCAAGGCCAAACCCTCCACAGTTTAAAAGCCAAAAAAAGCTGTGGTGTTTTCCTGAGCTGAGGATTTGGGCCTGCAGAATTAATGTTACTCTGCCACCAAGCAGGGCTCTTTTCAGGTGAGACACTGAACAGCATTTGCTTAAAGCCAATGTGAGTGGAGTGTGCACAGCACCACAAATCCCTCAGAAATGGGCCTTTAGAAAGAACCACCTGGATGCTACAACATGAGTCATAAATGTGGAGATCTCATAAATATAACAGTACTTCAAACTGGACATCTTTGTAGCCCTTCAGTGTCTGCTGGGGTGACAAGCCCTGGAGTTGGGCATATTAATTCACCACATCTTCAAGGAGGCAAGAACACTGCTGAGAGGGATGCAAACACGTTTGCTTTATAATGACGCATAAGAACTCTGCCTGGAGTCTCCCAAACAAGCCTCCCCTTTCCTTTAGTGGCACAAGAACAGCGCACACTACATGCTTTAAATGGGATTCAAGTCACTTTTTCGTTGCTACTAGAGCAGGTACTGCTGGAGATAAAAGCAACTGTCTCAGAAGAGCAGGTATGACATCTGGTACATAGCACCAAAAATAAATCTTTAACTTCCTCTCATACCTGCCAAACCTGTTCCAAGGAAATAAGCCTGGGAAATATTACAAATACACACTTCTCTCTGATTTCAAAGGAAGAACTGACCTATTTTTTCTTTTCCCATTTAAAACATTTCCTATGAGAAGATCAGCTTGCTAAAACAATAGGCTATGTTTGGAATAATCCCAATCATAAAACAAAACTGCATGCATATGAAAAGGGCAAATGGCCTGATGTTTGCACTGGAGGCAATTCAGGTTAACACCTCTATTTGTAGTGCAGCAGCACCTTAGGGACCCAGCCATGCTCAGCACACCCACTTGGTACACACTATACAAACATGAAATTGGATAGTCTCTCCCCTGCAGTGTGCTCATCATACTGGTGATTTATGGAAACTGGTTCTGTAATGCCATATAACTTGGGAGTGGTCCTTTGTGAAATCATATTCTCTGCTCTTATTTGTGTAGCAATTATTTTCCATATCCTTTTCAACAGCTGACCTGGCTTACAAGAAGGCAAGAGATTTGTGTATTGGTGAAGATGACCTACTTAAATCAGGAACAATTAAAAGACCCAGTTCCTATTTACAGGATTGTATAAGGAAACACATACACACACAAATCAAAATGAAGATGCCAGGAAATGTTTCTCAGTGCTACAATTCTGGTCATACAGGAGGGTCTAAGATGGGGGAAACAATAAAAGGAAGTGCTTGTGATTCATTATTAGCAATGTAAATAGGACACATTTGGAGCCTGTCATCATCCTGATCGCTCATCTGCTTTTATTAGTCCTCATTCTTTATTCTTACTGTCTTGTTTTCTGTGCTTGTCGTTAAAGTTAGTTATATTATAGGCATCTGTTTAGCATATTCTATATGAAAATGCAAATAGAGATGAAAACCACCCATTAAATAAATATATGCAGCTTCCATGTCATATATGTATTTGGCTGCAGCACGTCAAACACAAAAGAATTATCACTTCCTAAGTCTAAATGTTCATTATGTGCATTACTTTTTTACCAGCAGATGGCAGTTTACTATTGCTTCAAATAGGTTGTTTTCTTAATGTCAGATGTTTCCAAGTCCTGTGTGGTTGGTAAACTTTCATTTCAAAGTTAATTTTTAATTCCATTTTCTTCTGCATCATCCCTTCTAGAAAATGTAACCAGGACCAAGCTATTTGCTTCAGTTTACAGTCCTGCCACTGACCAATGCTAAACATTACCTAAACAGCTCTCTGACAGCAAGTTCATGGAGCACCGGTGGGAATTATCCAGCCTCAAACATTCACTGCTGCTACCAGCCCCTTAAGGCACACCTCACACTCCCCACAACTCCCGGTCTGTGTCTGGGAAATTGTGCAAAACATTATTAACACTGGTGGCAGGGGCAACACGAGGGACGTGACTGTACAAAGAGGCCAGTGGTTTATTTGCTGCTGTGTTACTTTGAAACTGTCTGAGTTTTAGATAACAAAGAGTTAAAATTACCACCCAGGCAATGCTGGCTGCCTCCTGCACTGCAGCCAAGGAGGCCCAAGGGCAGCAGGGAGTCCGTGCCAGGAGATGCAGCCTACAGGGGCTTTTAGAAATCCTGCTGCTGCCCAAGGCCAAACTTTAACCCAGTCAGAGCTCAACTCTGGGGACTGTGAATGCAGTTTTCCTAGTGGAACACTCCAGCAGAGAGCACAAGCACTGTGGAAGAATAGGTCAGTCCAACACCTGGGCATCAACCGACTCGTACAGACCTCACAGGCACAGCAGTGCCATCCACATCCTAAAACCAGGCACCAGGAAGAGACTCATGCTCCCAAAGCTTCCCTCTACACTGACCCTGTGGTGACATGGCTCAGTTTACATCAACCCATCTTCCCTTCCTGCCCCAAAAGCTTCCTCCTTTACATCAACATCGGCATTTGTGTCTGCCCCACAAGGCAACACGGTAGCTCAGTTGGATTTGTTTCCTCATCTAACTGCCACCCACCACAACAAATGTTCCTTTTGACTGCATCAGCCACAGAGATTTGTGCAGGATTAAAGCAATCACATGACTCCTGGCTTCCCAGAGGAGCAGAGCTCCTCTCACACCACACGTGTGGCCCTTACTACGTGGTTAACTACAGGCACACATCTGTAGCAATTACATCGAGACAGACACGACTAGTACCAACACCAGTATTTTATTAACAATTTTTCATACCTTCTCTCCATAGATTCCTCTCAGGCAACTCTGACTCCTTTCCTCACAGGCAGCTCCACACAGCACTGACTCTCTGTACAAGTTCCCTTCTTTCTGCATGACTGGCTAAACCCCAACCTGTCCCTTACCCGGCCACCTAACCCTGTCTGTCCTTCACACAGCATCTTCTTACCTTATCTGTCCCTTGCATGGCCGCATGTCCCTTACCTCCTCACAGCACTGCCAGCAGACTCCATCCCAAACTACAACTATCTCTTGACTAGCTGACCCACTCTTTTATAATCCCCATCCTCACAATGGGCAGGCAAGGCTGTTTCCACTCCTCAGCAATCAGTACAGCTGGTATTCTTTGGGAAAGATTGCCTTCTGCACTGTCCTTACAAACGATCTTCCCACACACATCCATTCTGCCAGCTTGCCAGCCTCTGGTCACAGTGGTGGGTGGAAACAGACTGTACAGAGGGCAGGAAGGAGGGAAGGACTCCTGTGAACTGCCCACAGGCTGAGGACAGATAGTTTTATGGCTGGATGGGGTTTTTGTAAATTTGACTTTTTTGCTTTGCTTACACAGGAAACTGCCCCTTACCTGGGGTTGCACAGGTCCTTTCAAGTCCTACAACTCTTGAATTTGTATTCTCACACTGACGTGGCAAACAAGAAACCCAGAGATCACTTTGCATCTGTTAAAGAACTAAAGCTAAAAGTTCCAAAACAGAGTAATGACACACACCAGTTTGTAACCTGTCTTGGGAATGAAGTTTTTTCTTTCACAAGTAGTCCCACATAGCCCTTTTTAATGATCTGCAGACACAGACAAATTCACTGGTGGTATTAAATTAGAAGTGAAAAACAACAGAGACAGAAAATGCATTACAAATGGGAAAGAGAAATGAAAAATAGAGGAAGGAGAAAGAAAATATAACAACATTTGGGGAAAAACAGGAGAGCATTAAAGTGTGGAGAAGAATAAGATATATATACATGGTATGAGGCACAGATTGACCAAGAAAGATCAAAAATGTAACAAGAGGAACAGCTCAGCAGTAGGAGGGGAAAGACTAACAGTTCTTTTTTCCTCAGTGCTGAAGACTCCTGCAGATGCAGGACACTGGATACCCTGTGGTGAAGTCCTCACGCATGGAGCCATGCTTGTAAAACAACATGGATACAGCCTTTTGTTGGAACAAAGAGCAAATGGAAGTATTTAAAAATCACATAATGACTTTTAATAATTCCTAAACAATCATATAACCAGACAACACATGCTGATCAACCCCTCTTCCTCATGGGACAACAGTGTAAGTAAAGGTTATGTCCATGTGAGACCGACACCATCCTATCAACTTTTGTTTCCATCTGAGAAATCCTTTAAATAACATTCAGAGTAGGTTTAACATCCATTATCACTCTGTTATTCCATTCCTAAGAGAATGGATTTCAAAAATTATTTTCCAGTTGAAGATTAAAGAGCTATTTCTAGGCTTCTGACCTTCTTTAACAAAATAAAATTCCACTGCATCTCAAAAGATAAAGATTAATACAGACGAGATTTGCTGTCGTTCTGGTAAATGTTAGCAGCAAACATTTAGCGTTCCCATTACTTTCCCACCCAAACCTTATCTAGTCATGTTGAGAAGCAAAATGGATTTCTTATACCCTCACGTTGCCTTCCTCTTGTGCTCAGGGATACTGCCACTATCGGACCCCAGCTTTTCTGCTCGGCTTCACAAAGTAAAAGCAGGTTGTTGCCTCAGGGCCTAAAGAGGGCAGCTTTTCACGCCTGTGATGCACAGGTACCCCGCTGACCTTTTCAGCAGCCTGCTGGCCTCCAGGGAGGCTGCTGGAACAGGGGGAATGCTGCTGGCTCACCGCATGGCACACGTGCAAAGAGCAGCTCCCCACATCTGATGCTGTGGTATGTACTTGGCACTGGAAAGCAACACACATTGCAGAGTGCAAGGCAAGACAGGAATTTTTCATTGCACATCAGCAGGCAGTGTAAGTCCATTCAGACAGCCTTGCATTTCTTACAGACACACTACCTTCATATTGCAGGCAGAGTCACAGCACCGGCCTCTCACCACAGCACACATCCCCAGAAACATGGAGGGGAGGGGACACGGGGAGATAAGACAAATGTCACACTAAGGGACAGAGATGGGCCCTTGCAATTTCACCCTGTGAGCCACAAACTCCTGGCCCTGCTGCTGGGGAAAACAGAGGGAAAATCCCACATGCTCATAAGAATCCAGAGCAAAACTATGCCCTGTGGATTTTGTCTGAGGTACGGCATTGCCTAAATCGGGTCTAACTGCCACGCAAGATAGGATGAAGAATCTCTTAATTCCCCAGAATCTGTCCCAAAGGCTGAGCATTCTTAGCGCTCATAATCTTGTGCACTGAGTCATATTAAAGAAGTTGCAGGACTCAGCCTAGGTTTGCCACACTTCTTCCAGTGCACTGCTTTAGAAGGAAGGGTGAGTTGCAATCTGAGCCTAAAAACCAGGGTGTGCACTCTCTTCCTCCACTTTCCCCATGCTTTATACCTAAAGCAGAGCAGGAACTAGCTGACTTTTCTGCTTCAGCACCTTCTACGTTTTTAAGTTTTCTATGAGGACACAGAAGAGCTATAATAATGAAGAACTACATTATCTCACTTTGCATCAGATTTCCCACCTCCCTCTGTGATCTACCATGCCAAAATCTCTGCTATTTGAGTGATACGGAAAGCGGGAGATGAAGGCTCAAAACCTGCAATTTTGCCTGGAATATGCAGCAAATAGAGTCTAATTAGAAATTAACATTTATGAGCTATCTTCTTCTAACGTAATTCGTTCTGCCCCAAAGTATCACTAGAGTATCACTTAGAAGACAATAAGGTTTGAGGTGAAGTCTCTTAAGTAGAGAAACACAGCAGATGCCATGTGGGGAGGAGCAGCCTGGAGGCTGACAGGACCTGCCTGGGCAGAGAGAGGGGCAGAAGAGCCCACGGACAGGAAGGCTCCGAGACATTAAATACCTGCTGGCTGAGAGCCGGTAGAGCTGCGACAACCAAGAGGGGCTGGTCCGCATCAGCTGCGCAGGGCTGCGGGCTCCTTCCCGGCGGAGGCGGACGTGGGCGCGTCACGTGCGGCCGTGTCCCCGCAGCCCGGCTTCCTGCGGCCGTGTCCCCTCAGCCGTGTCCCTGCAGCCCGGCTTCCTGCGGCCGTGTCCCCTCAGCCGTGTCCCTGCAGCCCGGCTTCCTGCGGCCGTGTCCCCTCAGCCGTGTCCCCTCAGCCCGGCTTCCTGCGGCCGTGTCCCCTCAGCCGTGTCCCTGCAGCCAGGCTTCCTGCGGCCGTATCCCCTCAGCCGTGTCCCCGCAGCCCGGCTTCCTGCGGCCGTGTCCCCGCAGCCAGGCTTCCTGCGGCCGTGTCCCCTCAGCCCGGCTTCCTGCGGCCGTGTCCCCTCAGCCGTGTCCCTTTAGCCCGGCTTCCTGCGGCCGTGTCCCCTCAGCCGTGTCCCTTCAGCCCGGCTTCCTGTGGCCGTGTCCCTGCGGCCTTGTCCCCTCGGCCATGTCCTCTCGGCCATGTCCCCTCGGCCCATCTTCCTGCAGCCGTGGCCCTTCAGCCGTGTCTCCTCGGCCATGTCCCCTCAGCCCAGCTTCATGCAGCCATGGCCCTTCAGCCGTGTCCCCTCGGCCATGTCCCCTCAGCCCCGCTCCTGCAGCCATGGCCCTTCAGCCGTGTCCCCTGGGCCGTGTCCCCTCAGCCCCGCTCCTGTGGCCGTGTCCTCACGGAGGGCCGGGGCTTTGCCCCACAGCGAGTATGGCCAGCGGGGAAGCGCTGCTGTCTCGGCACGGCTCACTGGGATAATGTCCCTGAACAACATCGCTGCCTTTGCCTTCTGGTTTGTAGAACTAAGTCCTAGAAATGAGTGTCTCCCAAAACGGAGCTTCCACACAACTGGATGCTTACAGAAACTGCACCACAATGTGTATAACACTGTGGAGAAACACTGAGGAGAAATTCAGGATTTGACTGTGTGTATAAAGGAGGCCTTGTCCCATCAGAAGTCAACCGATGACTAAAACCAGGAACAAAACAAACCCGGAGCACCTGCAGGACAGAAAATACCCTCGAATGAAGCAAACAGCTAAAAAAATAGAACCATTAGAATTATATCCCCTTTCACCTCCTAGCAGTTTGTAAATACAGGAAGGTCAAACCTAGACAGAAGTGTTGAGTGTGTGACAAGTTTTCTCCAAGAACCCGTTTTTAATCCAGCATGTGAGATCTTTGCACAAGCTCCACAATCCTCCATACCCTAGTTCTTCTTGGCTGGAGTGTGGGACAAACACAAGATGAATTCTTCAGCCAAGACTGTATGGCAAAAACAATGAACTAAGAATACCTCCCTGGGCCAGCAGGCCCTCTACATCAGAAGCACTTCAAGGGTTAACAGTAAAAGAAATGGAAGATGTACTGAGTTTCAGTTACAGCTTGTATACTGAAAGTAAGGATCCTTATTCAGGAGTGAATTCTACTCAATGAAACTCAAATTTAAAGTAAATGCAAATAGCCTACACTAAAAATGTGAAAAATAAACAAAATATCATTTAATTTAATTTGAGTGCCCAAGCAAGTAATTTTCAAGTCTGTTTAATGTTTAGGAAGCAAAAGCCTTAGTTCAGTCTCTGCAAATGGTTTTAGTTACTTCTGTGACTTTCCATCTCTTGAGGATAATCTACTCCTAATAAGGACAATTGCTTAGATTTATTACCCCACTGAGGTCTTGTTAAAGATCTAACAAAAATCCTATTTAAATGAAAAGGACAATAGAATCTTTAAAGTCAGTGTAGAGTTTAATTAAAACCTGAAACAGAATCAATGTCTTTATGCATTAGAAAAGCAAAAACAGATTTCAAAGCTGTTAAACTACATGTAATTGGCATAAACTATCCATAGAGCCAAAAAAAAAAAAGTCAGACTATCGTATGGAAATTGGAGTCTATTAATAAATAAAAAACGGATACATGTGCATAGCACCATATTTTCGCATACATTTTTTTATTTGCCTAATTTGCTAAGCATATCTTAGAGCAAACATGAAACAAGCTAGCTGTTAAGTTGAACAAATCCAAAAGGGACAAAAAGAGACTGATTGAAATCAATGCATTAACATGAACCAGTATTTAAAAACGTTTCATAATGTTCCCAAAGAGAGCATGTAAACTGCAGCAGTCTCAGTGCAAAACTGCTGTAATCTGTGTTCCCATGTAGTCATTATTCATACATGGGAGTATACAGCTCCTACAGTCATTTTTCATGCATGAATAGTTTAAAACCCAAAATCACTGACATAAATCCACAAGGGACACCTCCCTTTTGGAAGTTAACATCTCGAGAACTCTGGGAAGGAATGTGAAGCCAGATACCAGTCCGTGTGCTGACACAACTTTTCTGCAGGAAAGGATCGGCGTGCAGCCCCACTCCGACCACAGGCACACCCAAGCCTTCCCCAGCCCCAGAACCACCGCCGGCCTCTGGGGTCCCGTTTGCAGAGCCAAGCCCAGCAAGGCCGCAGAGCCAAGCCAAGTCTTGCCACTCCTCCCTTCTCCCACCGCCATGCACGGGAACCTTGCACACAGGGAAGAGAGGTCAGCGCTTTGGGCACGCACTTTCCTTTTCAGGAGAAAATAAATTCTGCGACAAAACCTATCCCCTAACCTATTTCTGCATTAAGGAAAAGGCTCTTTTCTTTCCTTTCTTTCGCTCAGGAAGGGTGACGGGCTGGCCGGGGGGTGCAGACACGGGGATGAGCTCGGTGCAGAGGAGCTCATCTGGAAATGGTGCCCCGGCCGGCCCAGCTGTCACCCCAGAGTGACAAAGAGTCAGGAGGGAACTGTGGTGCTGCAGTGGCTCACACGACTCCCCTCTCGTCTGGAAAAATCACGAAAGGATGTTATGTCATCTTCCCTCTGCAGCACATCAGTCCCTAGTTAACCATTTAATTTATTTGGTTACAATACACTGCAAGCCCACAGAACGGGCCATCTCACGTAGGCCTCTCTCCGTGTAAAATTACAGCTCCTGGCTGTGCTACGGTAGAGTTGGCTCCCTTATTTTTAAACTTGCATTTTGCCTAAGTGTTCATTATTTAGGGCTGCCTTCAAGGCCGGAAACACCTGCCCGAGGCCGGGCGTGCCCTGCCACCGGGTCCCTCCGGGGCGCGGGTGGGCGGCAGCGGCAGGGCCCCTTTCGGGTGTGTGTGTGTGTGTGTCACCTCCCCAGCAGTGCCGAGACGCGAGAGCCCTCTGGACAAGCACCCTGCAACACAACATGGGGTGCCTGCACCACGAGCTGCACCTCATCTCGGTCTCACCCTGAGCCTGGTGCCAGCACCGAGGGGAAGCGCACGCTGACACGCGAGTGACACCGGCTAAAGCACCCGGAGGGCGGCACCCCCCGGCCGTCCTGTGCTGCCCCGCGCGCGGCCAGCGCGGCCCGCGGGCTGCAGGCAGCGGACGCGGAGCCGAGGCCCCCGCGCTGTCCCCGGGCCCGCCCCGGCTGTTCCCCCCGCGCTGTGCCGGGGGCGCGGAGCTCCCGCGGGTGTGCGCTAAACCAGGGCTCGTTCCAGGCGCGGTTCCTGCACGGCGCATGGGCGAGTCCTCCCTCAATACGCCTCAGGCCGGCAATTGTGAGCGCAGTAACGGAGGAGAAATGTCCGATGTGAGCCCTCTGTGAAAGACACGCTAAACACTTAGTGTGGGTTGCAGCCTGGGGGCTGCATTCCTCAATGAACTTTTAAAAGAAATATGGTCTGAAATCTCTTGTCTGGGTCTGTAGAAAGACACAGCTGTTTACAAATGGTAGCCAGTACCTGTAATTATATTATCTGTGCCACTTGGTGACAAAGAGCTCCTCATTTCCCATTCCATCCACACAAAGAGGGGAAATGTAGATTTCGTGCTGCTCTTTCCTTAGTTCTTTCACTACAGATACGAAGCCTAGCACACTTTCAAGGCAATGAGGAATGTTACGAAGCTGGGATGAAATCTTGGAGCATTCAAAGCCCTTTCAACCATCTCTATAGCTAACAAGCAGAACTACATCTTGGTGAATTTTGACTAAGCTGCAAATAAAAAATACTAATGAAAATATATTAATAGCTGCCAATGACAATTCTAAGCAGGATTTAGGATCTCTGTTTCATTAATGTCATGTAGTTTACTTGCCACATACACAAAACAAAGGCTACTTTCCAATTCAAGGATGAGTGAAATACAACTGTGCTTTCCTCTTTGTACACATGAACTTTTTTCTGGCAATAACAGCATTGCCAAGAGATAAGAGACAGGATTCTCGAAAGATAATTCACATAACTAACAGAACAACTGGCCTGGTACAACAGCTGAGTGACACACAGCAAGAGTGGAGCTCCACAGCATGAACAAGCTTTTCTGACAGAACACAGATTTATACTCAGTGACTGTTTTCATTACTGATAAGGTTTTCATGTCTTCACAAGCACATTCCAGTCATACTTCCAAAAGTATCTGGCCAGTCAGCACAACTTTGTATAGCAGTAGACAAAATGGCATCTACGTAAAGTTTGTCTACAGGGGAGAAAAGGCAAAAATACAGGAATGAAGGTGAGGATTGTCCCAAACTCAGCATTACCCTCGAAGCCTCAGTGCTTCATTGAAGCAGCAGGTGGTTCCTAAAGCTGTGCCTCTGAAGGAGGCAATACTTTGTACACTATTTTCCTCCTGTTTTGCTTTCTAGTCATGTTATGTCCTGAATTAAAAGTCTTAGAACAGATACCCCACTCCCACATTAAAAGTTATGGGAAGGACTTTTTTACAAGAACATGTCTATCAGATGCTTCTTTAGTAAACTTATTCTGTTGAGTAATGGGTTGTTGTCCCTGTCCTGGAGGAGGCTGATGCTGGGCATGTGGCTGCTTTGTGTGCCCTCCAGATGCAGAGCTCTGGGACTCCCCTTCCAGGGCTGGATCATGATGTTTTCATGTCTGACATCAACTCTACCTATGGCTGCCTCTCTACCTCAGTAGAGAGTAAATGTTTCTGCACCTAACACCTGAAAGCTTGAAATTGGGTCACACATTTTCAAATTAGCGTCAGAGTGACAAACAACCCAAATGAAAATATATAGCTACTTTGTAAAGTGCTAATGCAGATTAAATCCAATCAATATCAGAAGTTAGAGTTATTAATAAAATTCTTCTGGTTCTCAGATCTTCTCTTCCAGAAGAAAAGCACTTGAAAAATGCAACAGATGCTTTGCTTTTGAGCACACTCCAGTAGATCTCAGTACAGCTCACATGCACCTGAACAAGTTCATTCAAGTGAGGAGCAGGCCTATCCCACATCTGTTATAACTTAACCACTTGTAGGACTAACACTGAGTTACCTCTATAAAGCTAAAACCAGCCAACCAAAACCAGGAAGAGGTGAGGTGTAAGAGTTGTTAGCCCTTTTTCATCCTGTCCACAAGGACCTGGAATTAGCAATTGTGTTTAGGTAGATGTTCTGTTTGGTGAGCACACACACAGAATCCAGATTTATAAATGCAAGTGTTACTGGAATGGGAGGATAGAAATGTTCTTTAAATCATGACAAGTCTGATCTGTTGGAGAGCTAGAATTAATAAAAAAGATTGAAAATTAATGTTCCTATTGTGTCACTCCAGGGTATATCTTTCTTCCCAGTCCTCCTTCCAATCTGAAAATTTCTGAAATGGTTCACAGAGGTGCCACAAACACCTGCTCTAGGAAACTTAGCTTTCTCCTCTCACTTCCAAAGCTTGCTCTGTCCCACAGGCAAAATCCCAGCTCCTCCACAACACTGCCCACAAGATCTCAGATCACTACATTTCCCTTCTCTACTCAACTCACCCCACTGAGCACTGCTCAGTTCCTCTGAGAGGAGATGTCTGCCCCTTCCAGAACACAGAAGGCAAACGGGTTCTCTCCTTGTAGCTTTCTTCACATCTGCAAAAGCTGCAGCAACAGAGTGTAACAGTACTGCAGTGAGCTCAGTGTTCACCACCCACACAAGAAGGGAAGGTACAGGAACATCACAAACAACTGAGGAGGGACTTGGGTTTTTCTTTGAGACAAACCTTTTTATTTACAAAGACTGTAGAAAAGTCCTATTTTCTTGAGCATAGTTATTTTTTAAAAGCAGGAGGCGTTTTCTTTGCTTACAATTCAAAGAGGCACTCAAATGCAAAAACAGGCTTTTAGCATTTTATTAAGCAGGCTGCTTCTGGTCCTATCTTACTGACACCTTTCCTCAGTTACTCACTAGTGCTGCATGAACATGCAGATACACCCATCTACCAAAACAAAATGCAACAAAGCCTCTACCCAACTTTAAATATGTTTAAACTAACAGTAAAGTCACAAGTTACAATAATAACTATATAATAAGTATATAAATATAATAAGTATTCTCAAGAAAATACAATTAAATAACAAAACTAGAAAAAAAATCACAGCAGGTCCTGTAAGAGTGTTCAGACAAGAACTTAAAATAACACCTCATTTCTTTCAGGGTACCACTTGTTTTGCACTACATCTGAATACTGAAGAATGCTAGTAGAAAAAAAATATTTTTTATTCTTCTACCGTGTCTCTAGGCACTGTAAGGCAGTCATTCTGCAGGAAAACTTTTGCTGAATTAGGCTTTGGTGATGGAATGCATTTAGAAATGATGGCCAGATGATGGCACAGTAAACGTCCTTCTTTTGACAGGTTGTACATGTCTATTAGAAATATTCCTTGTTCCATATGCATGTGGAGGATTACACACATACACTCCTCACACAGAACAGTTACCTTCTGGAACATGTCAGCAGAGTATTTACTACCAAATCCAGAAGGAGTTTGTGCTTCTTACCTTGTCCCCATTAATGAGAAAAATGTCACTATACAAAAGCTCTCTCTTTTTTCCCCTTTCTTATCAAATCCTTCAAACAGCTGATAACTAGCTTTTATAGATTGGAGAGTCAGATGGAATTCTGAATCTATTGTTTTACTAAAACCCCAGGGGTCAACTTATCACCTGAAAACCATTTTACATGGACAATTTGACTTTCATGTGGAGTGTCAGAACATACCCTAGATGGAAATCTAAAATAAATTATATGGAATAGTGCCTTCTTTGTGCTGAAATTTATCGGTCCCACACTACAATAATTTTGAAAATTGTATCCCTTAAGCTACAGTGCTGAGATATTATTAACTGCTTGAACTGAAAGAGCAGGTCTGATCGGCTGCTATAAAGTCTATGGACAGAGACTAATTTCTATTGAACCACATGCTTATCTGAAGCTGTGTTCCACCATTGCAAGCTGCCAAGTTTATTTTCTTCCAGAATACACTGCCCATCTTTTTACCATTATCCTCAGTATGCACTGTCACTTCAGCAAATCCATTCCAGAAGCTAAGAATGTGTTTAAGCTTCTACTAATGTGGTTGTCTGAGACAATCACACCCAGGAGACAAGGAGAGAGAGAGAGATCCACTTGTACCTCTTACCATCCTAACACAGGTTATTTTCCTCACTAAGGAAGCCTCCAGTCTCTCAAATGCATCTCTGGGATGTATCACAAGAAAAGCATATGCTGATGCTTTGGTCAATGCACCTTTTACATCTGTTAGTGCAATTTTTAAAAACCAAACTGACCTCAGAACCTAAAATCTTTATAATTGAGAAGATACTGAAAATGATAAATGATACACCTGCTGGGTGCTATTCTTAGAGTAGAAATTCCCAACTAGACAGAAAAACCTTCTCTAGGCATAACACATATGGCACAAGGAAAGAGTTCTGGGATAAAATAAGTGTACTTTTTACACCCAAGAACCTAACAAGTCTGGACTACAACAGCTAAAATATTACACTACAACCAGGAAAAATAGTAATAAACTGTACTGCCTCATTTTAATTCAGATAATTTAATAACCTTTATAAGCTGAAAGAAATTGCTAAAATGGAGGTTCTGATCTGCATATTCAAGTTTCTGTACAGCACTACTTTGACTTTTTCTTTACTAGACAGCGTCAAGCTCTCTGCAAGGCATTCAAAACTAATGGCAATTGACTGTGGCAAATCAATCTCTCTAGGTGTCAAACCTACTGCTTCTGGCAATGGCATTCAGCTCACTAAGGCCTTTGCCAGGCAGGAATTTGAAAACCAAGGTGTTTTCACCTGGTCTCTTCCAAACCTTTTAATGCCCAACATCCTTCTTTTATTTTAGGATGGATCTAACACTTGTCCTGAAGGAGTGGCTTGGCAGCTTAAAGAAACACCATCAAAGCAGGATATAATAAGAATTTGTGAAAATATACAGAGTTCAATGGCAAGGTTCATTGTAATACTTACTACACAGATTAAAGCACAAAAAAAAAAAAAAAAAGTTAATATTTCTGGGTCCACTTCCATTACATCCCATCATTTATTAAAGGGACTAGACAGCCATTTTCTGTCTTACCCAAACAGGAATTCTCTTACATCACAAATTCACAGTACTGGAGACAAGGAAAAGTGCCAAGTTCTAAATTTTCCACTTGTACTGATGAATATTCTGAGTACTTTTAAGTCCTTAAACTGATGAGATAAATGTTTTGCAGTCTATTTCTCTAAATTATAGCTTCATTAGATCAAAAGAAGAAATCCATAATTTCAAAGGATAAAGCCTGAATCTAGCCTGGATCTAGCTGGAAGTGTGATCAGGTATCAACATGCAGCAGCTTAAAACAAGTTACGCAAGCTGACCTTAATATGTGTGAATATCAGGTTTCCAATGTAGAAATATGTATTTTTCAATATACTTTTCTGAGCAGAAATCATGTCATTTATATGCAAATCAGACTATGTTCTGCAGCTGATTCTTCTGTGCTGAAGCCATGGGAATTATTTGCACTTAATAAAGCCTCATAAATAGGTTTTGCCTCTAAGTGGGTGGGGGAACAGCAAATATATCATAGCCATTTACAGTTACAAGAGTCTTTTTATTTTGAAAGCTATATGCATCCTTTAATAGGAAGTTTCACAGTTACAAAAGAAACATTTCTTCCTTTATATAAACAAAATATCCTTACAGCCTCCAAAACAAAATGTTTTGTCTTATTCCCTATGCTCAGCTATCTACAATGTAGGAATTGCAATCTAGCCTCAGTCAAAAAGACATGCTAATTCCATGCAGGATATGTTAAATAGAGGAAGAAATTACTTGTTATTTTACCTAGGCACTTTTATATTTTCTTATATTTGAAAGGACATACATCTTCTTTATGTAAGGTATGTCCACCCAGTACCATCTATTGCATTTCTGCAAAATGTGTTAACATTTTCACACACCACCAATTAGATGTGCCCCTCAAGTCCTGGCACATAGAAATCTTCCATTTAAAAAGCACAAGAGGACAGACTCAGGACCACTCAAAGCACATTCCCCAAAGTGTAGTGAAAGTGTAGTGTTTCAGTGTGACAGGTAGCACACTAAAGCCAATTGGGAAACAACTCTCCCTACCTGGTATAAACAGTCTAGACTGGGACTCCTGTTAAGGGCAGGACTGCAAGTTAACAGTAGCACCTCTTTTCCAGTCACTTCACAACCAGAGGGAAGAGCAACGGTGATCAGCAATACCTAGAGACAGACCAGTGACAAAAGGGCCCCAAGGGCTCCTGGTGCTTACAGAAGTGCAGTGCTTATCCCAGCCCATTCCATCTGAAATGCCCATCCAGGAGTTATAACACTGGGACAAAAATGAAGGCTTAAACTGATACAATTCAATGTCTCACAGATTTCAAGAACAAATACAGAAGCATGGCTCAGCCAGGTTGGCCTTTATCTCAACTGAACAGTGGCAACCAATAAACACCTGTCCTTTTTCTGATTGTTTTTAGTCAAGCTGAAATTCATCACTGAAAACACTCTAGGTGCCTCAGTTAACTCTCATGGTAGTCTTCCAAAGACTCAACGTGTTATTAGCCCTCTGCAGAAGTGAATTTTACCCTGATTAGTACTTTCTTTTCTATTTCCTTGTTAAGCAAAGGAGCTTGGAAAAAAAACAGGCATACATGGATCTCATTTCAGAGATATAATTAAAGATTCTGGCAGTAAAACAATTGACATAATACAGCTCTTTTGCTCATCTACATAAAATGCAAATGGGTGACATAAAGAGCTAATGCAAGACACCCTTTCTTTCAGAAGAGGTACCACTGGTACTGTCATAAAAATGCATTAGAGTGGGATCATTTGTGCTCCAAAATGACTGATTTTAACTATTTTGTGTATGTGGGTTCCATATGGTGACTTCTGTTCATCTTTATCATTATTCTGACTGCCTTTAAGGACACCAACTTTTATAACTCACATAACTATTCTGTGAAGGTATATCTAAGTAAAAATACACCCAAATAACAGCAGTCCAATGCTCTTATTTTAACAACTACTGTAATGTTTAACTCATTAAAATCTTCAAATAAATGAATAAAGGCTATGTAATTAAAATGTGCTCAAGGCATGTGCCACACAATGAAAATTATATCACAATACATTTGCAGTATTCTGTATGCTATAAACTTACCTTATATACAAATATGTCTGGCAACATGTTTTAACATTATACTTATTTCCCCACTGTTTTTGAAGATTATGGGTTTTGAGTGTATATTGCATTTTCTTCAGGCACAGATATGGTTGACCTCAGTTTTTATTTTGAAATCAATATGTGTGATAGGACAAGGAAGCATATAAGGAAGTTGAAGTTAAATTAAAAGCAGGTATAAGCATGTATTTTATTATGGAGAATCACACAAGTAAGATAGTAAAATCTGACTTCTCATCACACTGAATTTTCTTTCATTATAGGAAACAGTATTTTTTATAATGTAAATTTTGTAGAATCATCCCCAGACTAAAGTCTGTGGCATCCTGCTGTATCCCCAAAGAATTACTTACACAGTCCCACTGATTGAAACTCAAGCCACTCATTTAATGTTTCAACTCTATGTAGAATTAAATTAAGGATAAGTTTAGACTCTAACAATGTTTTAATGTATTTAAAAAAAGAATACTTTTCTGTATTTTACTCATTGTTAGTAGCTTAGTGAAAATGTCTGATGATAGCCTGTTGAATTTAATTAGTCTCTTTTAGCAATTTGGTCAGCACCTGAAACGAAGCACAGCCATCTTTTGCGATTTTATTCACCTTAGGAAAATTAGATCCTTACCTGGATACAGGAACTCAGTGTCTCATGTGCACAAGGAAGGCAATATTCACTGAACCTGTCTGAAATGACAGCACACCAGCTTCTCCATGTCACTCTCATCACAGGTAATTTGGAGAGGTCCACCAGAGAGTAATTCAGCCCAGTTACAATCTGAAATATCTTCTGACAGTGTCTGCCTCTTTCTAGTGACTATACAGGGAGTCTAGGTGAACTAGGTTTATCACTTAATGGGATTCAATTAAAAAGTGGCAATTACAGCTCTCCATAGCTATGTCAGCCCTGATCTTCTGGGGCATGACTTGTGGTTTTGGTCCACCAGTCATTTATATGAAGCATCTTTTGAGAAACACCACTGTGTCTGCCTGGGAGCCATCTGTTTCCCATGGAAATCAGAAGATGGTGATGGGCAGGAGATCTGCATTCTTAAATCTTACCCTGACACAGAACTATAATGTGTACATGACTAGGACTGCTGGGCTAAATGGAGCAGTAGTAAAGTAGTTCTGAGTTACATCCATTCGGAAGCTTAATTGAAAAAATCTGACTAAAAGAGATGTGACATAATAGTAACTTTGATATGTAATAACATACTTGAGGTACAGAAAAGTGAGTTAAGCTTGGGCCTGCTGGCATTTGCACAGTCAAAAACATATATAAAGTCATAAGCATAAGGAAACACTGGAGTGAAGCAAAATGTTATTAGTTTAGAAAATTACAACCTGGTAGTGCAGCAAAACATGGCTGCATTTAGTTGCACCACAAACAATGTTGAAAGAACAGACAGCTAATGTTCCAAATGTGATTGTAAAATTTTAATTCTTCACATTTTGAATAATTAACAGTAAAAATTAACATTCTCCTGTATTTTAGGCAGTATAATCTATTCCACTAACTGTTGAACTTGCAAGGTCTACTATTCAAATACTAAAGCTACAAGAAGATACCCACATCTAATACCTAGTGCCTAAATCTGTATTAGGACACATGAATGTCCATTTTATGACCTTGGATATGAAACTGAACAGGCAACAGAATTTCAGAGTATTTTTACAGACATTTAACAACTGGTTTGCTGAGAATCTGGAAACATATCTGCTTAAGCTGCACTTTTCATAGCATTGTCAAAGGGAATATCTAGAATCTAGAGCAATTCACCATTCCATTACTTCTACTTATAGATTTAACTATTTTACAGACTCTGCACTAAGCAAAAATCAGCTTTAGAGAAACTGAAAGAAAGACCCAAAAACATTACAAAATTTCCAAGGAAAGAGTCTTGCATTCACTTAAAGATTACATGAGAAGCAGGATATGTTACTGCAAACACATTACTACAAATCCCTTACTTTCTCTAATGGGATTTTCTGATATTTGTAATAGCACCCTCAATTTGTGAATTATACTTCTTTGACATATTTCAATAGTTTTCTTTATAATCTTGAAAACAGGTCAACAAAAATACTTAAGTACTTAGCAAAACAAGATATTATTTCTTATATTCTATAAATAAGCCATCAGTTTTGTTATTATATACTCCGTGCAGCAATCCAACTATTGATAAATAGTATACAACAGAAATCAAATTCTCTTAACTGAAGCCTTCACTATAAAATTGACTAAGTTCTTTCCCCAACACTTACAATGTATTTTGCTTACACGTTTTACAAAATACCATCAAATATTCCAAGAAAGGGCTTGACATCATTGGATTCATCATCAAGAAGATATCTAAAGATTAAGCAAACAAATAAATTAGGTATAGCACAACAAAATCTATGGAATCAGGAACACTATACAAAGTCAAGAGAAACCAAGATAAGCAAAATAATTTTAACTTAAGAAAAGTTAATTGTTACTATTATTGTGAAAATTAAGCTTTTTAACTATGAATATTAGAAACTAACACATTGCCTAAAGTTCTGTGTTCCAGAAAGAACTAAGTGCTGGAACACTGAGGAAACAGAAAAACATATATATGTTGCTATTACCTAGGATCTACTTCTTTTTCCTGTTCTTTTGTGAAGATGAAAAAATCTTCTTTCCTACTGAATTTAGAAGAAGCTGAGATTATTTCTGGGATGGAAGAACACTGTACATTTTTTTGCTGTTGAGAAAGACTTGAATGTTCTTTTTCCTGAAAACTCAACTGCAACATAAAAGTGAAAAAGGATATATGGTTAAACCAACAGAAACTCCCAGATTACAGTAGAAAGCAGAACTGGTATTTAATTGATATTATGGTATTTGACAAGGACCAAGCATGTGATGAATCTAACTCTATACTGCACAGAAAAATGATCAAATTGAGTAAATAGTTTCAAGATCATGCTATATAAAGTAAATTCATATCCTATATCAGGAATAGCCCACTGAACACAGGATGCATGCAGGTTTGGACAACACAGAGAGGTTCAGAAAATCAAGATGTCCTAATTGATTAATAAGTCAGATATGGCAAATACATTTACACAATAAATACTCTAATAATAGAAAATTCTATTATAAATATATTTTTACTCACCAAAGTTGTATTTCTGTTCTGTACAGGTAAATTCACTTTTGATGTGCTACTGACCACAGAAGCATCTAAGTTCTGAATATTGGTGTTGTCTTGTACTGTGTATGAACTGAAAACACCAAGTTGAATAATTTCAGTATTATTACACAAGGGCAAAAATATTTGCTTTTCAGTTCTGGATTTTCTACTTATTTACCTGCACACTTAAATAAAAACCAAATTAAAATAATTCAACAACTCATACCTTTTAAACATTGAAATTTCACTCACTTTTATGAGTGAGCCAATCTTCTGTGTACTTAATTACACAGATACATGTGAAATTCAGACAATATTTTAAACTGAATAAAATAGTAGTAAATTATGTAAGTCTTACTCTTTTGAAATGTTACGTGTGGCTTTGCTTGTTGTATACTGGCAGAGAGGTTGACATTCATCTGGAATTTGAAGGCAGGTATTTCCATGTTCTGTGAAAGAATTAAAGTTTTTAAAAGAGAGTTGAGCAGCAGCCACAACCCCTTCTAAATATTTCACATGATATGATAAATAATACTTTGAAAATTAAGAAAGTGCCTCATTACTTGAAACATTTCTTCTGTGGGTTTTGGATTAGTATAAAGATAAGCAGAGATATACAGTCAATATAAATTATGCAACAAAAATTATGCATTTGTAGATCATCAAATTTTTTTAATTGTGATTTTTTTCAACTCTCCCTTCTGCATTAGATATTTCAAAATATATGTGACATTTAAGGTAGAATAATACACTTGTCAGTCAATTCAAATAACCAAAAATTTCAGGTGGTTCTATTCATTGTATACTGTAATAATTTATTCTCAAATAATATCCTGTAGAATAATTTGTATGTAGGAAAGAAAAAAGTTTGTTGAAATAAACTTACCTAATTCTCTACTGACAAAATTACTAGCAAATACCAATTTCTCATCATCAATATCATCCCAAATATCATCTCTCAGGTCAAAGTCCACATTCGAAGCATCTGAAAAACAGTATCTGCTTTTATCTGTGGCAGAAAAATATGAAGCATTAATTTAACAATCAAAACAGTGAACATTGTAATTTTAAACATTAGCAATAACTCACTACTCTTTCCACAATTCCAGGATTGCAGTGGTTTCTGAGATACTTCTAAGGCATTAGTATTACCTATCTGGTGCACTGAAGGTGATAAAGATGACAGTTTATTGCTAGACCTATTTAAAAAAATAAATCAGTGACATGTCAATAAAACAGTTGCAGAAAGCTGCAAAATGATTTTATTCACAAAACAATTCTTAGCAATACCTTGGCAAGGCTGGCAATAAAGACTTAGGTGTAAAAACAAATTGTTTGAGATCCACATTTTCAGCTTGATTTAACATCTGCATCTGAAGAAAGCAAAATATTTTAACGTTTAAGATATAATCATACTGAGAACTGTTATTTTTTAACAAGCTTAATGACATCATTAATATTGTAAGTTATTGTAATATTCAAATGTCATAAAACCTTTCTGATGCCTGCTTATCTAATATACTCAGTTAAAAAAGTTTCAATTATGTGCTTCTAGTGGAGGTATCCAGGCACCTCGGCAAAGCCAGACTAGTTGACTCTCATCTGTGTTAGCTGTAGGATAAATAATCCTCTATTGCAAACAAACAAGCAAACAAAACTGTGAGGTGCAAATAAAACCCTCCAATACCTCAAATGTCTTTCTTGCTGCAGAAAGACCTAGTTTAACACTACATTCAGAGGAATAAAGTGCAAACCATAAATCTTTCAGAAGTTTACAACTAATAGGGATAGTTATCTTATAAGCAAGTGGATCTACTTGCTAGTGAAAAAAAGGGCTCTTAGTAGCGTGACTAATAAATACCACAATTTGTTTCATTCAGGTCATATTTTGCCAAACCAAGTCACAGTGCAGTACTTTCCAGTGATGCCTCTGAGCATCACCAACCACAACCTATCAAGCGCCGTAAAAGAAAAAATATAGAGGACATGCACAAAAGTGGCCCAGTGGAAGTGTCCCAAAGAACAGTAGAATCTCTTAAAGATTCCTGGACCTTTGTACTTGTTTGCTTTTTGCTCTCCACACAGAAAAGTCAAACTTGAATTTTCATATTGAGTGATAAAATTCTCTCTGCAAACAATTCCTACAAATATGTAACAGATTAAAATAAACCTATGAAATAGCTGAGTGCGTTCAAGTGAACCTTTAGCCGTTTTACTGGGGGCATAGATGAAACTGAGTTCCTGCTCCTTAAATCAGCTAAGTACGAAGAAAACTTTGTGTCTCCATTCATCTGTGACTTTGGAGGTACTCCAGTTTTACCTGAGAAAATGAAGCAGAATAATATTTAGATTAGTTATAAGGGATAAATCCTAATTATTTTCAAATTACTTTGAAAAACTTGGCCACTAAGCTTAGTATCTGCTCTTAAAAGATTCTAAAAGATTTAACATGTTAACTACAAGATCTAAAAGTATTTATATAAAAGTGTAAAAAGCTTGATATTTTTTAAAAATCATATGCTAAGTACAAAAAGTATTATTAATCATTGCAGTGCCTATAGAAGTGCTATTGCCAAAGCTATTTATAGCTGCTTTTATGACTCCATCATATCTCAGGCCCCACTCTCTTGCTTGTATTGTTTCTGTTAATGCAGGCATTGGTATGATGGGAGCTGTTCTAAATTGCATTTGGCTAAAAGTATCAGAAATAGTAAATTTAATGAAACTCACAGCAGTCATGCCCACACACATCTTTATTTTTACAGCGGTGGTTGCATTCTCTGTTTCCATATTTCTTGTAATCAAACTCCTGTTTAGATCTGCCTCCTAAATAAATATAATACAGAAATTCAAACAGCAATATTGGATACCAAACACCCATGACTTTTCTTGCTTTCAAGATCATCAAAGAATTGCAGTGTAGTACTTGACAAGTAGAAGCAGCAGAGTTGTATTTTTATTACCTTTGAGAAAGAAACAGCAGGGATAAATAAAGATCTAGTTCCCTAGTGGAAGCAAAATCCAATTTGCTGTTGACTTTGGTATTAGCCAGATACTGTGATCTGACCATTTACCTGTATCTACTTTTGCTGCTGGTAGGCTTTGGGGTGAGCCATAACATCTATCAAGGGTAGATCCAGCTTTCAATTTTTGATTTGTAAGCACCTTACGTCCCTCTGGTTTTGGTGTTAAGTAGAAGGCTGTATATGCTCGCTGTATATCAAGGCCAACTTGGGAAAAAGAAGACAAAAATATTAAAACTGTTTTAAACTGTTTCTATACTACTGATTATCTTCAGTTTTGTAAAGTGTTTAAGCAAGTACATGTTACTCAAAGATCATGGAAATTTTAAAAAATCATTTGCCCTTAAAGCATATTCTTGCATGACCAGATTCTTTAAGATTGAGATTAAAAGCCCCAAACACTTTTTAGAATTAAAGACATAATTACTAGAAGAAAAACAAAATTAGTTCTTTTAACCCAAATTTTCTTGTGTTAGAACTACATTTATCTATGGCTTTGCACTGCTGATGAAATTTTAACTTTTAAACTCTACTCCAGTCTGTGTTAAGGAGTATCAGCAGCTCTGTACTGGCAAAGGCATAAAATGAGTATGTTGATAATGCTTCTCAAGTTGAGTGCCAATATTCACAAGAGACACCCTTTGTAAAGAGAGTAATTTTGTCTTTTATTAGGGAAATAAAATTTGCTGAAAAAACCGACAGGCTTTTAAAAAAAGGTGAGATTTCCTTCAAGTCTGAAATAGGAACACACTTCAAAATAAATAGAGACTAGGAACACTTGGTTTTAGTCCAATTTCACTGTTGCCAGTTTCAGAAAAATTAACTGTTGTACTGAGTTTTACTGAACTCAATACAACATGTAGATAAAGGAACAATTTTAATTTCTGTGTGGTTAGAAAATCCTTCTTTTTCCAGGGCCACAGACCTAGCTAAAGAAATATAGATTATTCCAGGCTTGATTATTGTAATAATCTCAATGTCAATTAATCTAGCACACAGCAATCTTCTTTACTGGTGGAGCATGATGACAGAATTCAATAAAGCCAGTCTATTTTAAAATTGTTTTTCAAAGTTCTGTGTTTCAAGGTTGTAAGGGTCTCTCCTTGTTTGCTGCTATAGTTCCAATTGTATGGAAATTGACACTGAGAGGACCCTTGTTTAAATCTGCACATGGTAAGGCACAATGTTTTCAGCTGTAGGAATTTCTTGTTACTAAAGTGGAGATTAATCCATATCCAACACTTCTTTACTAAAATGCAAAACCTAACCCTTCCCAAAGAGCTCTGCTCAGCATAACCTGTCAGGCTGATTGGTTATCCCTACTGAAAGTTAACTCACTTGAAGGAGAAGGACAAAAGAAAATCCCAATTTGTATCAACAGAGCAAAATATTATCTCCTAGTAACAGTTTTGATGCTTCCCGGTTCCTTAATATGGTAGTAAATTAAACAGATAAGTAATTGTGAGAGGTAGTATGCAACCCACTAAAACACATGTAATAGAAGTTTGTTTCCAGACAAGCTCACTTTATTATACTTTGGCTTAATAGAAAGTGTTCTAGTAATTTGTTCCAAAATCTTATGCATATTGGTTTTTAATTCAAATAATACCCTAACCTACCATAATCAGAACTAATTAAATTTATACTAATATCTTCTGATTTAAGAGCTCTTTTAACTTCAATTTTCTTCATCCAGTTTCCAGTTTTCAGCAGCACAGAATCCCTGTAATGCATCAGCAAAGTTGTTAGACATGGACAATGAAAACACAACTACATACTATAGTATCTGTAACCAAGTGAAAGGGCCTGTATTTGGTCCTAGTTCTTTAGTTTTGCTTGATAACTGGCCTGAGAGTAACTTAATGTGTGATTTATGCCATAAGAGGGGTGGGATCCTGCAGATGAGTTTCAGTGCCAGATTTTAGTCAGAATTCTCATGAAGGTAGAGCAGTTGGAAAAGATTTTGTTTCTCTTTTCCCATTTGCTCCAACCATCTCTTAGCTAACTGGAGAATTTCATTCCATCTCTGAGGGGAAAACCCAATTTTTAAAATATAATTAAAGAAATATAGCTAACAGGAATAAGTAACAACTGGTTTATCTGTCTTTTTGATAGGTATTTTACTTGTTTTATATTTATGAGAAAATTATTATGACTTTTCCATAATATGACATTGATGTTGAACTGATATTTACACATGCTTTCTGCACTGACAAGCACGCTGGCATGTTTTGGGGGTTTCTGAATCTTGTGTAGCATTTTAAATGACAACAGTGACTAAAAAATGCTGTAGGATAAAGAATAATTTTGTACTATTAGACATCAGTAGGAAGTATTGAAAAAAACTACCAATCACAAAACAGATGAAAAGCCAACAGCATAAAACGATGTGAGGCAAGAAAACCTGATCATACATACATAATTTTCTGATTAAAAATGACTTGGTTGTCATCATCTCCTATGACCAATGTAACATAGTGAAAGTCTGGTGCTGTTCTCTTTGTCTGTAGCTGCTCATAGTTTGTTAATTTGACGGTTACTAAGATTTCGGCCAATGTGTCACTGTATTTGGGAAGCTAAGGAAAAGGATAGAGATGATATAACTGCTAAAACATGCAAAGTAAAATATATGCCCTTCCATCAATTTCTATCTGTTGATACAAGCACAAAAGCAGGACTCAAGCAATTTGAATTTGTGGTACAGTTTTTATCTGTTGTTCTGAGACACTGATTTTCAGTACTAACTCAGCCATAGCTGAATATCCTACGTTTGATTCAGTACTGAGAATTAAAGACAAATGCAAAGAGAAATATGCAAGAGTAACACTTGTTATATAGAAGTTATATGTTGGCATCCCAACATTCTCTATAAGATATTTATAATTGTTAAATCTTTGTTCTGAGAATTGAGCTACTCATCTAGTATTATGCCAAATGAAAAGTAAACCAGAACTGATTGTTATACCAATAGTATTTCACACATTTTAACTTCAAATGTCTTCATTTCTACCAAACTTAAAGTTACTTCTCGAATTTTGCATTTTAGAAACTAGAGTGTCTTTGTGATCCAAAATGCTTATCAGAACCTCAGAGCTCTTGATTACACATAGAATTGTACCCTTCCTTTGAAAGGGCACCAGCTAGGTTAATGTAGTAATTTACTATTTCTCTAGATTCCTAAGTGTGCTGTAAAAAATAAACATGAGCTAACACCATTTCAGTAAGCTTTATTTGGGTGTTTTGCTGTCTCTAGGGTTTGTTTGAATTCAAGACAGAAGAGGCCTCTCAGACTCACATACAGTGGTAGAATGTGGATATACTGGTTTACATCTGTAACATGAAATGCTATCAATGAGAGAGGCCAATATATTATGGGGAATGTCTGTTCCAAGGCTCTCCTTTGAGATTTAGGAGTTTCATTCTACCTACTAAGATGGAAGGAGATCACAATATAGTATGAGCTTCTATCCATGAAAATTTCTTTAAGTCAGCATTCACTTTTTCATTTAATAATACCAGCATAAAACCATAAATATAAAAGAATGTACCTGTTCAATTTCAAGTTCATATTTTGGAAGGTGCAAAACAGACTCTTTTATCTGGTTTCCAAAAGGAGGATGTCTGTTTAAAATCTGCAAAGATGTAAATCCAAGGAATCAAAGTCACCTGAGTAATTATGTTAGTAACAAAAGCCCCTTTCACCCTTGTTTCTCTACTGTCAGTGATGCCCAGAACAGCAACATTACCAAAAGAAAATTCCAACTATTTTTCATGTTGTTACTGCTTCTGTTCAGTTAAGAACCAATTAACTACTAATGACTACTCAGGTTTTATATGAGATGTTTATGTTGCACCAGCTTTAACTAAAACAGAACAAATGACAAGAAAAAACAGAAAAGGAGCCAGAAACGAGAAATCAAACTTCCAAAGTCAAAGCAGAAAAAGCCAAGTAAGATTTAGAAGTCTGTTACAGCTTCAAGAACACTGGAATAACAGTTTCTGCAGAAAAGAAGCCAAGAGCCAAAACCCCAGACCTAGGGCGACATTTACCTTTCTTAAAATAAGAAGTGCTTTATAGATGATTTAGATTTTTATTGTACTCCTATCTCAAACTTGCAATAATGGAAATTTGGGATTTTCATAATTAACCTACACTAAGAGAAACTGTAAATACATATTCCCTTTTATATTTTCCCAACACCTATTAGAGAAGTACATATTGTCCTTTGTTTCAAACCATATTAATGATGACATTCTACATATTTAAGTATCTGCTTTCCACAGTCAGACATATCAGTGAAATCATCATTCACATTAAATTTGTTACAATAAAACATCAGACATATTTTCAAGGAAAACTAGCAGTAATTACACAATTTTAAAAATTCTACTAGTTAAAATTAATAAATCACCTAATCATCTAAATTTTGCTATGATCATATAGCAAACAAATATTAACTATATTGCTTTTCTGGTAACAGTATTGATCCTCATTATTTTCCCTATCATATTTATCTATGTACAAAATAGTAAGTTACCAATTCAAGCTCCCTTGCATTTATGTCTTCAATTTTTTTAAATGATGTCAGTCCAGCATTTACCATAGCATTTGACAGTGATACACCTGTGGAAAACATGTATACAAGTTTTATGCTGTTAAAGGACAATAAAAAAACTCAAATTATTCTAACAACTACATTAGAGCAGGTAAACCCAAAGCATAAACAATTTACATTTGATGTAGCTTTCTGCCCAGTAAATCCCTAAATTTGTTTAAGTGTTTCAGTATTATTCAGTATTATTTAACTTCTCCGTTAGTAAAGAGAAAAAGAAATGCAATACAAACCAGACATGAAAATATACAATATTTCAATGATGAAAACTTTCACATTTTCTACAGTAAAACAGATTTTAGATCACTTTCTACAAGACTCAAGGAATGTGTTCTGTATATATATGATAAAAAAGCATGCCAAACAGAATTGCCTCAAAATGTTTTCCCTATTCAAGAAATTATGTAATTATGTTAAAACCATAAAGATCTCAAAGTTTTTGAGCAAGTTAATAATGAAATTCACTGAAAAAGAAGTATTTATTATAATCCTCTACAAGTCATTGCAGGTTTAGCAAAACACTTTCCCATGGCACATAAACCACAAAAGCAGAGAATTCCACGTACACTTCTGTTTATCTTTGTGATTCCCAGAACTTCCAGTGAGATTTAGAGTTATCACAGCACATGAAAAGGCATTTAACTGACCCAGAACTACAGACTATTATAATAACTGCAATGATTGTAGGTAAAAAATAGAACCAAATACTTAGAATGAGTATTTAGAGCCTTCTCACACAGTTCTGCAAAACAGTGTAAGAAATCTGAAATTAAGTGGGAAACCTCTTTAGATACTTTTAGGTTGCTTCTTGGAAGACATTACAGTAATCTTATAAGAAAAGATTTAACTCAAGAATTTAATAATTTAGAGAAACAGAAGACCTTTTGTCTTTTTATGTGTATTTTAACATCTTTTGGGTCAGACTTAGGGAAAACATCTTTTTCCATCTCCCTGCTCTTTTGCAGAAGCTCTGCAGTCTGGAGACTGAAAACTCTCACCTGTTACTTCTGCTGCGAGAGCTGTTGCCCTGTTTCTTTTTTACTGAAGCTGAAGATTAACTCTTTTATCCTAAGTCCTAAAATGGCAGAAGGATTTCCACCAGTGAAGAGAATACCAGATATAAATAAGACTTTTTATTTTCATCTGCACTTCTGAGCAAAAAGGGGGTAGAGATGAAATTGAACAAATAGTAAACGTCAAATCCTGTATGACAACTGATCATTATCTTGTCTGTCAGAACAAGCAAACAGAAATCAAACATACCATTCAGCAACAAGAGGGAGCATCATTATTGGACAAGAATAGTAAAAATGCAGGAAGAATTCAACTGAAGTATCAGTCTTAGTAAGGCAAAGTGTCAGTCAAAGAACAGTCACTTATAATGGAAATGTTGATTAATAAGGCATTTTTAAGGTTCTAAAATAGCATGCTGAGATAAGAGTTAAAAAATTCAGGATGTCTGAATATGCTACATGGTATCAGCAAATTTCTATGAACTTAAACAATTCATTTCACTTCTGAAAGAAACAGCATAAGATTAGCAGCCATATGCAGAGGTTAAAAATCACATCATACTACAGGCATCAATTCAGTGTTTGATTTAGGAAAAGAGTGAACTGTGAGAAAAATGTTCAAAAGAAGTTTGTGAGGGGAACAAATGACACTTTGGAAGTTAGCAGTTCTTTGTAACACACACTGCAAGAGCCATGACAGCATAAGAAAAAAGTACCTAAAAAAAGCAAAATTGGACAGAGATGTCTGTATATACACCACTTATATTATTAAAAAACTAAACATGACTTTATTCTACTGAATATGGTGTACAGGAAAGGATTTGTCTACATTGCAAGTGCCATATTTATTCCACTCATCCTAACTCCACAGAAATGCTGAACATGAGGCAGATTCCTCAGATGACTGTGTAGACATTGGCACAGATGTGGGATAGTGGAAATGTGTTCCCAGCACTGTGCACTGTGCTGTGCACTGGCTAACAAGCCCTGCCCTTGCTTTGAATCCACATGAATGAAGCATTACAGCCTCTGCACTTGAGCAGGCAGGGCTGTAAGGTACTGTACCCCATGGACCTCCAGGTTTAGCCATTCCCTAATTTGCAGGTCTCTGTACTACACTGCTCAGTGCAGAGCTGATCTGTCTCTATAAAGAAGAAATACAGAGAACACTGCAGTGAATTTTGAAAGCATGAAGGTATGATAAGACCAGACATCAAAGCAGGAAGATACACTACTACCTCAAACAAGTATGACTACATTTTTATAACACAGTGGACTCAAACATTTTTGAACTCCTTTTCAAATAATTATGACAAGCCTGTACTTCCAACCAGAAGTTCATTCAGTAACAGGATACAGTGAAAGGAAGAAGATCATTAGAAACTTTTGATCATCATGTGTATAAGAAACTCCTGCACAATAAACTGATTTCTATTTCATGATTCCTACCCTTTTCAATGTGAATTAAAAGGTTTTTATGCAAACATGTAAGAGGACCTACAGCAACAGCTGCTTAGAAAGGAAAGCATAGCCCAGTCAGGGACACGCAATCACATCAATGTGGAATATGCCTGGGATGATGAGAGGAACATTAAGGAATAAGAACAATTTTGAAATACTTAGAAAATCTGAAGAAAATTACTAAACAGCTTACTTTTGTTATGGCAGATTCTTCTGACAACTGTGGTACTCAATTGTGACAAATAATTAATTAGGAGACTAATTCAGTTATGTAAGCAGACACCACAGAAATTAGCAGGCTAATTATGAGTTTTGATTCTCTGTCAAGATTATATTTTTATGATTTTTAACTACTACCTACCAATTTTTTCCAATTGTTTAGACACATGAAGTGAATTTTCCCAAAGTCTGCACCTGAAACACTTTGCTAAAATCAAAGAGTTTAATAAAGCAGAGAAGTTGTTCTTAGATGATGCCAGAAAGTCAGCTAACCCTGTAAAAGAAGATTTTATGTTAATAAACCAAAATGTGGCTTATTAGGATATGTACCAAAAATGGATTAAATTTTACCATACATCTAGTAACTCTCAAGCCATTTCTAAATATTCTGCCAGTATCTTGTGTCAAAGTAAAGTCTTGAATAGGAATACATCCCAGCTGAGCCTGAATGAGACTGGAAAAAGAATGGGTTTGATATATAAGCTATACTGTACACAAAGAACAACATAAAAGTTTTAAATAGGGAAAAAAAAAGGAAATTCAGAATAGAAACAACAAAATACAAAATCCAGTCCTCTGCAAAATGACAAAATATTTGTCAGGGACTTCAACTTCAACAGCCATAAATTGACAGTTTTTTATTAAAAAATTAAAAGGCAATATAATATTTACCAGTTTACTTTCATTTCTCTTGTTTTTATCTTCCCCTCCATTGGAAACCTATGCATGGAAATATACATATTTTCTACAGTTCCTTGTTTTATTGTTAAATATGTACTTTTGATTTTCAATAAATTTTTTAATACCTGATAGTTATTTTGTCTTTGTCTTTATTCAAAGTGTTCAATATTTTCTTTTCATTTATTCTTAACTTCACATCCACAAATTCTGCACAGTTGGAGATCATTGTAATCTGTAATAATTAAAGTTTTTTAGTAATTGTTTTAATTTGCCCTTTTTTTCTATCACTTCTTCTAACTTTTTTTAGAAAAGAACACTTAAAAAATAAAATTGTCTCAACAGTATGACCATGAAGACATAATCCATCAGTTCTTTTTAATACTGGCCAACTTTCTTTCCTCTTCCTATAAAGGCTATTAATGAAAGGAGAAATTTTTCGTTCAGCTTTTTGATTCCTATTTCAGTTGAGGTCATCTCAAATCAACCATACACATTGCTAACACTTTATACAAGGCAAATACAAACAACTTTTGCTGTTAGCTATTTCACCTTGCTTTCTTCACACTGTAACAACAAAGATAGTCACAGGAAAACAAGTGTTCCATTTTTTCATGGCAAATCTGTTTTACCATAGTATTTGCCTGAAAACAAAATGTCTTGTGATTCTGATAACAACTTGTAATCTGAAAGAGGAAAGTTGCTTAAAATAGAGGACACTTCCCTTAAAAGTAAAACCTCCTTTTGATGCAACTGGGTTTTGCAACAAAAAAGACTACTAAACCACAAAACAGTAAGTGTTTAACACATGAACAGAACAGCTTCAGCAACTTTGCATCTTCATAAGCAAGGTTAGTGAGGGGAGAAAGAAATCAAAAGATCTCAAAGTACAAAGCCTCAAAACCACTCCATATAGAATTTAATTAGATGTATTATCTAAAACTTTATAAAAACAAAGCCTGAGGTCTTTAAAATAAACAACACCTTACACTTCTTTTCTTAGACTGTTTAAAAACAAATGAACACATGTATTAAAAAAGTCAAATTACCAATTCATTTAAAGTCTCAGTTCCCTTAATTGTGAAAAACTGCTTCACTGTATCAAATGCAATGTAATACCATGCCATTAATCTTCCAGTCTCTGTAAAAGAAGAATATACCTTTAAAAAATAAACATGCCAAGTGTATTGTAGTGGCTTGGAGATTTTTAAATTAAATTAATTTTCTTCTTACAGGCCTCTGTGAGATTTACCCCCACAACTCAGTATGTCATTGCCCCCAGCTGTCTGATTGGCATTGCTGACCCAATCATGGAGTGGCAGGAAGAAGCATGTGCCAGTGGCAGGTCTCTCCAATGGAGACGAAGTCGCACTAACACACCAGGCAGCGAACTGTGGCTGCTAAAAGCCAACTACCTCTAGCAGAGGACTGTAGAGAAGAGTAGCTATTGATAAAACCTGTCCTTCATTGCACTGTGCCACAACCAATTATCCTGTTCTGCAGTCTTCTCCTAATCTGCAACAAAATTTCTGCAACAACAAGAGAATATCTATTCATGAAACAAGATAAGAGAATGAACATCCATGACTTGGTCAAGAAACTTGTCCATATATTCTACTCAAACAGTCCCTCAGATTCTACTCTCTACTACTTTTGTGTACTCATTGATGGGTGACAAGGGTAGTTGAGACCCTTTATAGTGCACTACCATCTCTACATCACTTCTGAAAATTACTGTATTTGAAACAAATGTTACCTGTTGGTTTGAAATAATTTGCTTCATCCATCCTGATCAAATCAAAAGATGATAAATCATTTAAGTTCTTCAGACACAGTTCTGTCAAAAATTTGAAAAATGTTTTCTTTGTGTACTAAAAATACCTTATCTATGTAGAAACCAGAAACATCATCATCAAATTTCAATGAATGCATACCCAAGCAATTCCACTGAACTCAAGTAAAGGTTTTGGAATATGATCCTACTTCTATTAAAGGTAGGGGTTAACTTCTGCTTGGGAAAACTCACTCAAAGATAATTGATACAGGACAAGCCAACTCTTTTTCAGTAAGGCAAAAGTTGCAAAGGAAAAGAAACTAGATGCTAGAATGTAAGTTGCCATATTCAATTTTAAATGACAGATCAGAGAGCTCACAGCACTTACACAAAAGATTTCTGCTAGAATTAACACCTAAATGGTTCGAATTTCAAATACCCACAAGTATTCATGAATCCTTCATTAGAAATTTTCATACTGTATCATGTGCATTTGTATTTATTCCACTAAACCTATTGTGTCACATATCTGCATAAGAATGACCAAAGTACCTTTGTTCTTTTTTTTTCAAGACCAAGGGAATATTCAGAATTTAAAAGTCAGTTAGAACAGCACTCAAAGAGATAGTTCCCTTAGCAACCAGAAATTATTCACTTTACACATGAAATACATGAAAACACTATATACATTACTACAAAATATTTGCAGGGAAGTTGCAGGGAAGAGGAGCTGCTTCCTGCAAGAACTCTTTAAAAGAGGTAGTTTTTAACATCAGAGCTTCAAGGAAATATAATCCACACTGAAAAAGCATGAATTGCATTCTTCTAGCACTATCTTTACAGATGATTTTAAACCATTCCTTCTCTCATAAAGGCTTATTTAGGTAGTATCATGCTTCATTCCCTCTATTCCTTTTAACCTACATGGCAAGAATAGAAAAGTCCTGAGGTAAAAGGTATGAAAAGATAGAAAACCACTGAAAGAAACAAATTTTCTTGCTACGTACTGCTCTTTTCACTGTCTGCAAGTCAGAGTCAACCTCTCTCACATTTGGAGACATCAAGTGGCAGCAAATATACTGTGTTCCTGAAAACAGGCCTTGAAACCCTCACACAATGAACAGCCTCAGCATCATTCCACTAAGCCCAAAATCAATCACAAGTTTTTCCTACACAGTTATGTAAAAAAATGTCTAAGTGGAGTTCCTGTGCAAGCTCTACAAATTTCTGGGCACATATCTGTCCATATTTTTGTGTACCAGACCCTCCTCCAATGCTCTGGTTATGATGGACATGAGAACTTTAATTGAAGAGAGAAAACTGTATTTGTAAATTAGCAGAACCTGATAGCAAGTACTCTTTTATAAATATACTAACGTTTAAAGTACCAGAAAACTTACAGTATAAAAAATAAACAAAACAAAACCATCTGAAGAGTTGTATGCTATTTCTGTATTTAAAGTTGAGAAGCACCAATTCCCAAACTATTCTGTCAGCTATATGTTTTCTAATGGAATTGCACATCGCTAAAATGCAGTACTTTTAAAAAGTCAATAACTGGGTTTTATTTTTAAAATTTATTTAATTTTTTTAGTAAAAAAAAAAGTCTGTAAAAATAATGCAATTTTAAATTGCTTCTGGACAATGCAAAGGTGTTTACATTTTGTATCTTTTGTTTTCAAGGCTAAATTTTGAACAGAAGATTGACAATTTCTGAAAAGGACTTTTCAAAAAGTATAGTAACAGAAATTAAAGCAAGTGAGATTAATCGAAGGAAAATTAAGAAGAATGACAATCAAAATTTCAAAATTAAAGCATTCTGCTTCATATTTCTGAGCGTGTATATGGAGATGAGGTAGGTAAAGGCATTTGATGATTTTCCTCTATACAAGAAAAGCTTTTCTACCAGTTACATTGTACTGATAATATTTCAAAAGTATTAATAATGAAATAAAATCAATTACACATCAGAGTAAATTACACTTGTTCTGCAAATAGATCTATTGAAATTAATGGATGTAGATAATAAACATGGGTGAACCTGCCCTAAATAGTAATGTTTTATTGAAAAATAAGCTAAAAAGCCACTTACCTTGTAATTTTGCTTCAATTCCAACTTTATCTAATCCAGATGAAAAACCTTTATGGAAAAGACAGAAGTTGTTTTAACCTAATACTATTATACACTTCCTTTTCAATATCACTACCCATCAAAACTGATATGCTGATTTTTAGGAGCCAGACAAATACCCCAAAGTGAAAAATGTGGAAATATTTATCAGACTGGAAACAAGTCACAAGTCTTATAGGGTATAACTATCTAAATATCAGTAATAGGCTGTCAGAATAGATGTGCAAAGGTAAATACTGCAGACATTTTCCCATGTAAAATACCAGAGTCCTAAAAGTTTCAGAAACATCAGTAGCAATTTCCAGGCACAGTTCTCCTATTTTAGAATATAGGAAGCAATCTCAGCTGTAACAATCATTCAAGTCCTAGATGTACTATGTTCCAGTCCTAGTTCTAAATCCTTCTAAAAAATTGTCTCCAGCAATTACCCAATGACTTCAAAATCAGGTGTAGAGCAAATGGGCAGGAACAAAGACATGGTGAGGGCTGGGGACTGGGATAATGTTCTGCACAAGACAAATTGAAGACACCAGAATTCAGATAATTGGAATTTTATTCTAGAAAAAACTGAAATACTATTCTTTTTCTTCACAGATTACATATTCAGCAGTGAAAAATACATTATGACTTGATGCTGCATAGTCCAGCATACTGAGATCCAAAGAAATAGATTATGAATCTGTAAATGGCTTCTTCATGGTTTTTAAATGTTACACCATGCTGAAGTTCTCACTACTTATTTTAATGAACAAAATGTTACAGGCCACATTGCACATCTTGTTTTCATCACATTATGAAATAACGGCCCATAAGGAAATGACAGAAACAAGCAATATGGACATAAAATATCCTAGTGTCATAATTATATGAATTAAAAATATAAAACAAAACAAACCATAATAAGTTGGATTTTTTAAGGCTCTAATGTACAAGAATGTTGATCGTATCCATTCCAAAGCTACACTGACATCTGTGACAGTATGCAGCACTATTTCTGCATTTAAGTGTTCAACAAGGTGCTTGTGCAAGCTAGTGCAAAAAAACAAGAGATAAGGACATTTACCAATGGGCAATATTAAACATGCTAAAACTAATTTTTTTAAGAAACAAAACCAAACAAACCCCTCCCCCAAACCACAACTGTTCACTGTAATCAGTGAAAGTGACAGAACACAGTAAAGATTATGTATGTAATCAACAATGTAATTTATTATGGCATAACGTCCAGCAAGCAAAAATAAATTGTCAACGGTGAAGTTCACATTTATTAGAAAACAGTTACATACATTTAAAAATTGAAGCACACACATTCTGTGCTATTGATATTCTAAATATATTTGAAAAATTAATTTCCCATTTTTTCTTTTAATGTGTTCATTTTCCTACATATTTCTCGTAATAATATAGGTCTAGTATTTTCCAGACTCTATCATCTAGAAATTCAGAGACATGGTCTGCTTTCAATTCCCGCTTTTAGTCTTTGCAATAAGTACTCTTTCAGCTTTCCCTGTTTTCCAGCAGGAATCTTAAACTATTTTTTTGAGCTTAAGATGTTCTAAAGATTCTTCTGTTGGATAAAACAAGAGACCATTAACTCCTGAAAATCTTGCTTTTATTTTCCTTAATTCTCTCTTGATTTCTTCTAAACAGCCCAAAGAAATACCCCAAAAGTCATGTGAAGAAAAACACATACTGTAGAAACTATGAAGCTTTGCTACTATCTAGAGTCTTATTTAAAAAATACTTAGTTACCTGCTCTCTATTATATCAGCACCATTTAACATCTGTATGTATCTCTCCCTGGTACTGCAACGAGTCATAATAACTGCTGTAGCTGTAGTGTCAAACTGAAAGAATAAAACCCAAATAAACGCTGCTCTCAAGTTCTTAGAAAAAAAAACCAAAACACTTGAATATGTATCACATACCTGCTGAATCCACTAAAACTCTTCTCTTAAAATCCTGTCTGAAATGGCTACTGTATGCCAGCTTCCTACTTTTTCTCTAATCCCCATTCACTATGTAACCCAAATGTAATCTTCAAATCTTTTTCCACTGCAAGGTGAAGCAGTAATTTTTGATGGACAATACAAAAGCAAACAGATTTCTTTCTCAACAAAAAATTACCTATGAGTAATTTAAGTATTAATAACCCTTTAAAAACAAAATGTCACAGTAAAATTCCTGGCATTGTACTTCCTTTGACAAGAATAGCTTCTACTAATCTGCCTACAGACATCATCAATACAATGAAACATTAACTTACCTGAGGCCTTCCAGCTCTCCCAATCATTTGCAGAATATCAGTTTCACTGTACTCTTGGAACACTCCTCCAACATAATGCATTGTGGATTTTATAACCACCAGATGTGCAGGTAGATTGACTCCCATAGCTAAGGTGCTAGTAGTAACTAGGTCAGATCAAAGTATATGAACACCATCAAAATGTCTGGCAGACACTAAACAAGCAGCAAATAGGTGACACAACTCCTAATGCCTAAGAGTTCTTAGTGTCTAGTGGAATCAGTGGACATTCTGCACCACAAAGAATTTGATGTAGATATTATAGACAGGTACTTGCAAAACAATTTCTCTGTATCTGATCATCAGCATTCATTTGTTTACAAATTCTTTGACAAATTAAATCCCAGATACTTTTATTTAAACATTCCTTTATATTTGGAGATAATCCAGAATATGACCCACCTTCAATATAACAGACACATAATGAAGAAACATTAATCGTATTTCTTCAAGGGTATTTGAATACAACCATGACTTCATCTTGCTTAGTAGTGCTCAATATCTCCAAGATATGTTTTTTTTAAGTCATCAGTCATTACCATCCTTTATATCTATGGTACCAAACCACAATCACTACTAATACTATCACAACACTTTACCAATACACACACTCACACAGAAAACATCAATCAAGTGTGTGGCAAGTAATCTTATACGCATGTTTTCTAATTCACTTTCTCTAAAGAATATATGGGGTGGCAAGAATCTAACACAGAAAGCCAGTCATATGGGCCAATTGATATTACGATTCTGGTAGGAAAACAAAGGATTAATGAAATTTCCAATTCTTCAAATTAAATAAAAATAAAATTAAAAATTACTTTTTCTTATGATCATTGTAACAGGAAAGAAAAAAGATCCACGAATCTTTTAGTGTTGTACATAAACCAGACAAACTATTCCCCATAGGGTCTGAATGTTTTTTTACAGGAAAAGAAAGCCCAGATGAGATGAGACAACCACACCTCAGATCCCTTCTCATTTTAAGTAACAGATGGAACATTTCTTAGGGACCTCCCCATCAATCACAAAACCTTGCAGGCAGCTCAAAAATAGTACCCTGCCCACCTAAGATGCAAAAATATAGATGATTCCCTTCAGGGAAGCCACATTTGCAAAGGACCCAGACAAAGAAAACATCTTGGAAACTCAGAGGAAAGATTCACTAGCACAGAACCCTCAATGGGAAGGTTCAATGGTAGGAAAAGGAAATGGAGAGGGAAATGGACAGACCTATATGGACATAGGAGGGGGATGATCTCCATATGTGGTGAAAAGAAGTTCTATGGTCTTTAGTAACAGTGCATATGCAGGCTTACAGGGTAAAAGTGCATGTGAAACACAAAAACACCTTTACCTGGACTTCACAACTTCCAAAGGTTATGCGAACTATAGAACCATAAAATATTACCACTTCCAAACTGCAATCTTCTCAGGATACATAAATGACAGCTTGGCTTTCAAAGTTAAATGTACTTACAAAGTACTGGCAAGTCTCCAACAGTAAAAGCTCCTTCAATTGTTTTTCTGTCCGATACCTCCATACCCGCATGATGGTAAGCCACACCATACGTTAAAAGGTCTGATAATGAAATTATTATATACATCATTTAACTGAGTTTTCTCAAGAAAATATTCAATCACAGAGCAGAGAATTAGTAGGATATAATTACCTCTCAGTTTGGAGTCTTTCAATGAATTTGCAAATCCCTGTAATCTATGCAACACACACAAACAAAAAAGCCAAATTAAAAAACATACATTCTTATTTTCAACCACCACCTTTCCCATCTTCACAGAGGGAACAGACTGACTCTCCAGGGAATTTAGTGTAACTTTTTGAGCCTGGTCATCTTTCCAAGTGACAATCTACAATCCTTATGTGTTGTTCACATAAGGCAAATCAGACAATATTTGAGGTCCAAAGTTAGCAGGTAGCTTCTGCAGCTGCCATGACTAGGCAACCCTGAAGTAAATAATAGTTAATATTGCTGTATTTATTAACAGTCTCTCATAAAGAAAAGACATCTTATGGCTTAACTTAAAACACCAATAAAATCACATCTAATTCAACTATTAAGATGCTTAATCTTTGCATTATAAGGTCTCAGAGTGCCATATGAATTAGTGTTATGATAGAAAGCAGCTTTGAGAAACAACTTAATGTTTCTGAAAGGTATTCTAAAACTCTGAGAAGCAAATAAAACTTCGCAAGAAGAGTGCCAATTTACCAAAAATAATGTCAACTGTGATGATGATTATGTTGCACACCCTTCTGCTAAAAACTGTATTAGCTCAACAGCTTTCTTCACAGATATTACAGGTTTACTAAAATGTACAAACACTTATTTCCAATTTAAATAGAAAAATACCTTTGTTTCTGTTCTATACTCAGTAGAAATTTAGCATCTTTTGCAAGAACAGAAGCAGCCTGCTGTACTCCTTTTCTTGTGGCACAAAACTATAAATAAAAGATATTTTTTGGAATCAACACTTTCAAGAAAGAAACCATTTCAAACATGATAAAAAAGCTGTTGTACCACAAGTGCTGGTTTTTGCTCCGAGTATGTTTGTATAATGCTAGCTATCTTGTAGTTAAGAGTTAAGTCAAATTTGAATTCTGTCTGATTGTCACTGCAAGGAAAACCAAGAACAATTTTGCGTAGCTTCACTGGTCGCTGATCCTCATCTATTTTCAGGCATACAGCAGGCATCTTGCTATCTGAAAGCCATTCCGCAATCTTTAAAAAAGAAGCAGAACAGAAAAGATAAATTTCTTCTTTTAATCATTCTCCTGCTCTAATACCATCACAGAATAATTAATTTAGCTTTTGTCATGTGTAAACTATTATCACTTTTTTTAATCATTTAAAATCACAGGTGAGGTTCTGCTTTTTGCAGGACCAATATAATTTGGACTGAAATCTCAAGTCTGTTGTGATTTGTAAGAGGCAGAACTAACAAGCGGAAATCTAAAACTGAAGCATGTCTATACATGGCTGATATTTCCATATGGTTGAAGGCAATCTTACATTAGCAGCAGCCTCATAGCTGACTTCAGATGACAAAAAATTACTACTTTGGTGCCAATCGAAAATTGTAATTCCAGATCAATTTTAAAACACAACTACTTTCATCAAAATACAGTTAAAATGTAACTCTTACATCTTGAGTATTTGGGATTGTTGCAGAAACAGCTACAAATCTCAAGGGAGGAACAGTATCGTGCTTCTCCGAGAGACGGCAAAGAGAAGACTGAATAGTTTTCATCCGACTGACTACAACTTCCAAAGTTGCGCCGCGGCTTTCATCCTTTATAACGTGTACCTATCAGCAATTTCAAAACACGTGTTAATATTTTCCAGTTACAATCTGGATGTGTGCTAAATAGATGCAATATTTACTAAGCTTCCTTTTATCTTCGCAAAAGATACAAAAGCAGTGCATAAATCCTCATTCATTTTCTTACCTCATCAATGAGAAACAGTCGCACAAGCTGGACTATAGAGTTGTCTCTCCACCTTCTAGTCATGCTATCCCACTTTTCCTTGGAGGAAAACACCAATACATCAAAACAACAACAGAAGCTGAAAGATGTTTTAAATGCCAACATATGCCACAACTATAGTACATGGAGACATGCCTAAACTTCAATAAATATTTAAACAGAAACAATTAAATTAATTTAACCTAATGCCAACTATGTTTCATCTGGCACATTATTATATTACTAACTTTTGTTTATATGAACTGAGAACATGCACAGCAGTGTGCAAACAAAAGAATCATAAAAGTACTGTGTATTAAAAAAAAAAAAAAGGAGCAGTCCTTGCAGCATATAATTAGAAGACTGCTAATGTCTGTTTATTCTAAGTTCTTGTAAAAACTGGGAATGAAACCTACAGGTGTAGTGATAATAATGTCAGCATGATGTATTTCAAATAAATCATCCATCAGTGTATCTCCTGTCAGTTCCTTGCAGGTAAGTCCTATAGGTCCAAATTTTTCTTTCCAATCATCAAAACGCTGACTGCATAGAGCTTTTATTGGAGCCACTAAAAACAACACAAAATAATGAGAATTAAATCAGGAAAACCAAATCTTCAACTGTATTAGAAATGCATGCATTTAGTTTCTCTAGCAAGATGCCTTCTTGAATTTAATTTCCCTGATTTTCAGCTTTGCTTCCAGAACCATAAAATCTGTAACTGGCATCACTGTCCTTATTATCCTATTCTATGTGCGCAATCAATAGAGTAGAGTTAAGCTTTGAGCCCTAGTTCTTCCCATCAGCAAGCAGAAACAGAACCCTTTAATTAAGATTATTTATGCTTTCTCTTAATCCTTTATCCTGTTGGGTTTGATTTTCTTTGCAGTACCACATGGAAACAATCATTCAGCTATCAAAGGTTTTCTCACAGATGGAAGAAACCACAAGAAATACATCTTTTCTAATGGAAGATCATACAAATACCAACCTTTTCCCAGTTAAGAATGATTTGAGTACTATGCATTCAGAGAGAAAAGCGATTATAAGTGAGAAACCATCCAAGAGCAAGAGACAGACTTTCAAATCTTCTGGTATTCTATCAAAACCAAATGTATAGATAAATGTAGGGTCATCCAAAGCAGCTAACACAGCAGGTAGCAGTCCTCATGCTGGTTCTCATGAATAGAGCCCTAAAACAATCTACTCTTTTTTTTTTTCTCCTCCAAGGATACACACTGTACTTTTGCAGACTTTTGTTTTCCAGAAATCAGATGTAATTCTCAATAAGGACTGCTATTAACAACACATGTAAGGTTATACTGGATGATTAATCAATATGGAAAATGCACTGATTTAAGTGAAAGAGGCAATAATCCATACATGACCTGAAAACAGCCCTAGTATAATAGATCTTGCAGTGATTACATTCTAGATTAGTCAGAGGCACTGGAATATGAATGATTTCTACATATTTTCTCACGAATCATCCCTAAAATTAAGATATTTAAAGAACCAGCCTCTGCTTCAGAAAGAAGTGTAAAATCTTGTAAGAGTATCAGAGAAATAATTAGCTCCAGAAAACTGATTACGTTACTAGCAAGTAATTCACAAAAATCACAAAACTAATGATCTTTAGTATTGCAAGAATGCAAGAAGCAAGTGATGGGTCCTGGAACTAGTCACCAGTCTTTTGATGCAAAGCTACTGGCAAACAACTGTACAGAACTACTGCCAGCTAATTCACACACATGGGGCCATTGATGAACCAGGCACCAGCACTCACACCAGCAGGACATATTCTGATCACCACCTCTGTTCCAACATTTCTTTGCTTTCTCCTTACCTTTTTGTGTACATCCTGCCTTCTTGGAGGACAAACTGCACCAGGATTTTCTAATTTTTATTTGTACAGGCAATGGTGAGCACTACAATTACACATTGCTGTTAAATACTAAAAATCGTTACAATGGTATCACAAATAAACACTAAACCAACTTTTTAAAGAATGAAGTAGGTTGCAATATCTTAATGCATTTAATCCCAGTATTATTCCTGGACTCACTCCAAATCTCTGCATTCCCAGAGATCTCTGCATTTTCTGCTTTGTCACAAAATGTTTAAAGCTGCATAATACTTACTGTAAACAACTTTAATATTTAACCAAGGCAGTGGGGCTTCCATGAGTAATCTGGTAATAGCTAGTTCGAACATTACAGTCTTTCCAGAGCCAGTTGGAGCACAGATCACAAAGTTCCTATCTGTATATAAAAGCTAGGAAAGAATTGCCAAGTCCTGATAAGTTCTCAATGACAAATGAAAGGTTTGCATGACTGTGCTTCCTCCCCACACATTTTATCCTCCACCATCTTAGAAGCCAGTTATGTCCATGTCAGGCCCCCTCATTTTCCTCTGGCAAGACTGATTCTTCCCTCTTTCCTCTTCTGCAGTGCCACTCACCCATGTCACTCACTCCCCCTTCCTTCCATGCAAATATATTACTAATCTGTATGCATAAATGTAAATATAATTATCATCTTCACACAAATGTATTTTATGAGAAAAACACTTTTTAAAGTTCTTCTGGTCTCTTCTCCCAGATAAGCACAACCCTGATAAGCTATTCCAGGAAGGGATTCTAGATATATTATAGTTTTCCAATCCCTTTTATGCTCTGAATACCAAAGTACCACTTAAATTTATCTACAAAGTACCCCTTGCAGCTGCAGTTTGTGTTCCATACTTACATCGTCCAAAGCTTTTGACTGTGCATAGTTAAAATATGGGAACTCCTTAAAAATACTTCTAAATTGGGTTGCTTGAGAGCATTAAGGAATTTAAAACACTGGAGCATAAATTATAAAATTGTAGGAATGTTAATGCATCCTGTTACTGCAATCTAAATGCAAACTTAAAACATACCACAATATTTCACAGGTTTGTAAAAAGTTATGCAAAAGCAACCTATTAAATGATTCAGTAGTTTTAGATTCTTGGTGTGCCATATATTCCGCATCACTGAAAAAACCATAACCTATTTGAGAGGTCTCAGGATTATACCAATAATCAAGAACCTCCTTCCTGGCTGCATGGAACAGCACACAGTTATGGAATGTGAAGCTGCAAGGGACAAACCAGATACCAAAACATGCAGAACACTGCTGTTAGCCTATCTAAGCTGTCAGTGGTCACATCATATTTTTAATATGACACAAATTATTTAGCATAATACTGTATGTCCAGACTTAACAGTAGCAAAAAAAATCACCTATGATCACTTAGTGCTGTGATTTTAAAGATATTTTTCAGTTGCCAACAATGTTCTTCAGGCACCATTCTTATCTAAAATATGCAGAACATGAAAAGAGAGCATTGTTAGGTTACAGCTCCAGATGAGTGAGCTGATCCTTGTCTGGAGCTGCAAAGCAGCGACACGAGGAGCCTGACTGTGACCATCTCATCACAGCCAAGTATGACACCCACAGCAACAGGAACAATGAACTGCAAAGGCCTCAGATCCATGTTGTATTAAACAACTACAGAGGAAAAGATATAGCAGTAAAGCAAGAAATAAAAGCAGTTGAAAATGGGTAAAGATAAGCAAATAACATTAGTCTAAAGAAAATAAGGATTTTTTGGAAAAATACTTATTTAAAATCCTTGCTCTAAGTAATTGATTTGTTTTCAAACTGCAAAGCAATTAATGATCCTTAACTGGTAAATTCACAATAATGGAATCCTTACTCATTTTGGAAATTGTGACTTTTAAAGCTATGTACATGAATTCAAGGTGCCCAAATTTAGACATTTCCTCTTCCTGATATTTAACCTACCATTTGACAGCTTCCTAGAAACAAAATACTGAAGAGTGTGTAAAAAACACAGAAGTTTGAGAGATATAGATGAATGCTCGATTTTATTTAAAGATCAAGGCAGGGCCAAGAAGAAAGAAAATTATGGTAAAATCTGCTTAAAGAATGGAAATACATATATAGTATAGTATAGGCACAGTACAACATAGGTACAGACCAACAAGGAATAGATGGAGTTAATTTTCTTCTAAGAAAATGGGACAGAAAGTAAGATTCAGTTTTCCTAATAAGCCTAAATAATAATTCATTTTTACTTCATTTAAAGTGTATGGAGATATATATGTTTGTATAGAAAATGGCTGAAATATGTATTATGCAAATTAAAATTTCACATTTTATATTTTAAAAATAAAGTTTTGAGGATAAAACTTGATTGTTTGAAATAAGAATAAGTTTTCTTAGCAATGAATGATCTAAGTTGTGTTTTTTTCATTCTAGCTTTGGAAGTCAAAAGGATAAACACCTATTGAACATTTGATTCCCAGTATTATGCTAAAAATTGAAACTATTACAATGTAATGCATTAATTTCTATGACTACAAATTAAACACTATACTTTTGCAAATATTAAAGCACTGTAAAAAAAAAAAATCAGGAAAATCACACCAGCAAGTACAAGGATACGTATTTCTGTAACAGACCTCAAAATTTCCAATTTTCTTCCTGTAGTTCCTAAAGAAGTAAAAATAGTACATTTATAAAATCAGAGTCATTTTCAACCAATAACCATGACAAATATCTTCCTGACCCCAAGCTGTGTGTTCTGTAAGGAGCTTCAAGGCTGCAACAAGGTCCAGGTGATAGAAAGGAGATGATGGGATAGGACAGGGAGGTCACTAGCTCATCATTTGAAAAGGTCATCGCGGTGGCCCTTTGATGAACTCACTCTGGTTTAAGGATGTCTTGCATGTACCAGAGACTTGAAACTTGATGCAGTATCTAGTTGTGGTCTCAAAAGTGCCAAGAAAGGGATAATCACTCCTCTGAACTTCCTAGCTTTGTTAACAAAGCACAGATGCTGTTGGCCTTTGTTAGTGCTGGGACACTAACGTTGCTCACTCAAGTTCAGCAAGCTGCTCGCCAGACCCCAGGCACTTCTCCACGAGCTGCCCTCAGTCAAACCATGCCAGAGGAACCCTAGGGGTTCTTCTCTTTCCCTGGGGCACGACTGGGGATTTGCTCCTGCTGAATTTCATGAGATCAGTGTCAGCCCCCTCCTGTAGCGCAGACCCCTGCAGTACTCCCCTTGCAGCTGTTCACCACACCCTCTGAGCACAGACAACCATTTTTATACCAGGCAGTTACTGATCCACACCCAGTGCCCTCCCGGGGGTACCAGAATGTTGAGGAAGATGGTGTTTCTCAACCATGCAGTGAAAAAACCCTTGCAGAAGGCAAAGTGAATGATATCCACCGCTGTCCCCTCACCCACAAATGGAATCAATCACCACTGTTGATAAGGCAGTCAGATAAGAATCACACTTTTCATTCCTGACCTGTTTCCAAGTCCCATCCTAAGCCACTACTCTGCCCTACATTTTTCTGCTAGAACTAATTTTCTACTCCATATTTCTGTAGTAGTTAGTCAGGCACACAAGGTACATTCCTCAGATGTGTCATGTCCCAAAATGTTTAAAATCTAGAAATAAACTGCACTTAGTTAAAAACTATTAAAATAAAAATATAATTTCCAAACCATTCTAAACTTCCAAACCAAGTATTTTATAATTTCCTAAAAATCTCACCACTTCTCTCAATTTTCTAGATTATCTCCTACTTAAAATCTCTTTCTACAAAGATACAAATAGGAGCCACACCAAAAATAAACATTTCATATTCAATTTCTGGTTTCAAATGAAGATGAAATTCTTTACAAAGGGACAAGGCTGGTTTTTTTCAAATTGCTGAGGGGATGTGAAGTGACATTTTCAAATAGGTTTACACAACTTATCACTTCTGAAAATGTGAATCATCTTCATAAACTGTTTAGCCAGTTCATGTTAAACAGCAACACAATTAAGTTCTGCAGGACTGCAATACAAACTATCAATTTTAGCTAATTATCTCACCTTGAGCTGGTGGGAAAACGTTCTTCATTCTACCTCAGATCTTGGATACCTTTTATTATTATATACCAAAGACAGACAATGGACTATTTCTCTTGAAATAGAGTAAAAATAATTACCTGTCATATCCAGAATCTCTGAAGCATTAGAAAATGATTGAATTTTAATTCCATTTTCAGACACAATCTCCTCATTATTTACCCTATGCAAAGTAAAATCTGAGTCTTTAGTTATTGGAGCATGATGATTATTTCTCAAAAAACCTTCTTTTGTCATTTCTTTCATGTTTTCACTTGTATTCATGTAAGTACCAATTTCTTTCACATCAACAGAACCAGCTTTAAATTCTGTATTTTTATGCATGTTGTCAGACTTTTTAAATAAGCTGCAAAAGATCCAGAATTTTCGTTAGCTTGTTAGAATGTTACAGTTTATCTAACATTTGAAAAATCTTACATATATATTTGTATTAGCAGCAGAACTAGTAAGATAAATAATAAAATTTTATCTAACTTTTATGTAATCTGATCTGAAGACTCCTTTCAAGATACATTTTACTTTCATTACAGAAAGAACATAAAAGAATAAATTGCCTGTCCAGATGGGCTCTGACTCCTAACAGCAGGTTAACTCAATTTCTGCATCATTAAAACCAATAGAGACATGCAGGTTCTGAGGAATGGGAGGAGCTGGACACAGGAGAGCAGTTTATGGATAAAACCTCTCCTCCCAGGCAGCACTCAGCACCAATCTCACTGAGAACTGCTCAAGGTATTCCTGACTGCCTGAGCTCTGCTTGGCAAAGCAAACGATCTCAGCCTTCTTCCTTTGTCAACATGCAGATAAAGAATTCAGAGCAGTATTTTCCAAAAGCTTTGATACCTAAAAATTTCTTTAAAATTTAAGCAATAAACTCGATGCTTACTTTTCTCATGAATGAGGCTGAGCTCAAGACACATTTAATTAAAGAACTAAAATATTGCCAAAAAGAAATGTTTTTTTTTCATTATACTGAAAGAATTACCATCTGGAGCCTACTAAAGCACCTTCAGTTGAAGGATCCCAAACTTTGTGTTCAACAGATTTATGTAAAATAATGATTCTGACACTGATAAATTATCTGAGTTGACTAGACACATACCTTTTTCTTAATGTTGAATAGGCACTCTCATCATCACTGTTTTCACTTAATGCTTTATTTTGCAGTTGCTGAGAAAAATCTATTACTCTTTTATTTTCATTAAAGGAGAGAAAAGACGAAACCACTTTCAGAGGTTCATGCTCAAAACTAATTTTCTCTCTTTCTCCTAGACTTAATTGTAGGACTTCTTTTTCAGGGGCTATGCCAAAATGAACAGGTGCTGATGATTTATCTTCTACTTCCTCTGTCTTACTCTTACATTGTTGTATAAACTTCTCATGCTTTCTCCCTCCTGCAAAAACTAAAATTTGTTATTTTATTAATATTCCTATTCTTTTTCATACTAATTTAATCAAGTACCTTTCACACAGAATTAGCCAAATTCACATCTATTACACAAACTGGTATTTCTATCTTATTGCAAGAACTTTAGTGTATATTTTATGACTTATGCTAATGAATGTAACGGACGCATTGTCAATTAAAAAGTTATAAAAGAAAGTCCCTTTCTTTCCTTCCTATGCAAAGTAAAGGATAAAAACTATTCTTCAGAACTAAAAAATAGTTTGTATGACAGAACTCTTCACCCTGTCCCAGAATGAAGATGATCTTTTAAAAAAAGGACACAACAACCAAGCTTGAAGTTCTGCTACAAACAGGTGAGATAAAACACTGCAATTTCAAGAGTTAGAATTGGTCCTGATGTTGATGACAGGGTGGTTTCATAACCTTCTTGGTTAATTATCACATTCTGCAGGGTTAATTCTCATTAGAATTAGTGTCCTGATCTGGCTGACCATATCAGCAAGCATTGCTGTTTGCAACAGGAAGGCAAAGGCAGGAACAGAAATAAACAACGAAATGCAACAAGATAACCAAACAGCTCTATTTTGCTGTCTTAATTTTAGTATTATCCATCTAGAAACTCAAAATTACAATGCCCTGTTTGTGACACAGCACCAAGAGTTCTAATTCTACAAACATCAAAAAGCTTATTTGAATAAGTAGCTCTTAATGGAGTTATTCTTGCATAAAGTAGAAAAAACCCACCTTCTGTTTTAGTATAATTCCTAAATAGAAAATATCATAAATCAGCACAGTAGCTGAAAAGTGCACAAATCTAGTTGACAGAGATAAAGCAATGAAATCCTTTAAAATAAATTTCTTTAAGATAATCCTGAATGTCTAGGAATATGCCACTTATCAGCAATTAATGACCAGGTTCAAATTTGGCTGCTTGAGCAATTTGATTAAAGCCCCAAAAAGGAAAGAAAAAAGTGAGTTAAAGTGAGTTTCATATAAACTCTCTGTTCCTTGGGTGGGAGACAGGCCATCAGATCCATGTGACAACATTATGCTCTCACAGCCACTTCCCACTGTGTTACAAGGCTCCGTGAAACAATGTGCAGTAACTGAAATTTTGATTATACATCTTTCCTTGCCCACTTCTGCACAGAAAACTTGTGGCATGTATATTCCTAAAGAGGACTGCTATGCTCCTGCCACCTCTAACACCATCATTCTCAACTCAAATACATTCTTTGTCTCTACCTGCATACCTACAATATTTCATATTTCACAGCAAAAGAAGAATGAACTGTCACACTCTTATTTGTTGAGTAATTTAATATCAATGTCAAATATTGCTGTCTATTTGGACTTTGCAGTGTTAAGTTTATGGGTGGACCTTGATCATCCTAAAAGTCTTTTCCAACCATTCCAATGATTCTGAGATTCTATTCTGTGACACTTTACCCATATGAGTGTTGGCTGAGTTTTTTTCCAGTTCCCTCTGTAACTCCTCTGCAGGTGGAATTTCAGCAATAGCTGGAGCAGGTGCAATGAACCAAGTCTTATGCTCTTCATTTTCCAGACACCTATTTTTAATACACAAATGTGAGGTAAAAAGCATTGTTTAAGCACCCTCCAAAACAACTAGCTCAAAATCACTAGGCATAAATAACCTATTGTTTCTCCTGCTAAAACATATTAATATGACTTCTAATAACATAAAATTACAGAAGCAAAACTTCTGCTAACCTTTATTTCTTATAGCCCTAAGATACACCAGCATTGTTCAATGTCCTTGGAGAATCATTTCAAAGTATGAGTTATGGACCTAGAAATTTCTAGCCCCACATTTCTATCAGTAGACAAAAAAACGAGTCAAAAGAATAAACACTGCTGTAAAATGATTCCATTTGTAAAACAATGATATATGGCTAATAATAAAGACTTACCTTTGTCTCATATCTGGTTTTTCATAAAATAAATTATCCAGTGAAAAGACCATGTCTGCAGAGTTGAACATTTTTAGACCAAATGTGAAGTCCCTTAGTCTGCAAAGAGCAGCACAAGAAAATGTAAAACTGAAATTACTAGACTTGAACCTGTCTAAAGCAATACGAAGTTTATTAGTTGTAAGTGCCAATATTTAATTTCTATGTTGTTTTCTTTTATAGCACTTGACTGCATTCTTAATCCTTCTTAATAATTCTTCTCCTTAATAGAGAATCTCTCTCCTGATAAAATATGGTTCCTATTACTTCTGCTAAAAAAAAGCCCTGTAGGGCAGAACTTGAAGCAACCTTTACTACCACGACATATCTGGGAAGAAAAAGTGAGTAGGAGTGCAGATCCAGATGAAGTTTATGTTTAAGTATTTAAATTCTAAGCACAGTGCTAAGATTCAGCCTGGAGAGGAACCGAGGGGACACATCACATTCTTCCTCATGAGGGGAAGAAGAGGAGCAGGCACTGATCTCTTCTCTGTGGTGATCAGTGACAGGACCCAAGAGAGCAGCCTGAAGGTGTGTCAGGGGAGGCTTATGTTGGATATCAGGAAATGGCTCTTCCCCCAGAGGGTGTTTGGGCACTGGAACAGCTCCCCAGGGCAGTGGTCACAGCACCAGCCTGGCAGAGTTCAAGAAGTATTTGAACAGTGCTCTCAGGCACAGGGTGTGACTCTTGGGCATGGTCCTGTGCAGAGCCAGCAGTTGGACTCGATGATCCTTGAGTCCCTTCCAACTCAGCACATTCTGTGATTATTTTACACAACTGCAGCCAACAGTCTTTCTCCAATTGTTTTGTTATGATTACGACCTGTCAAATTTTTGCAAAACAAAATTATACTGTTATCTAAAAAATTTAAATTATGCTGTTACCCCAACTTTTTAAAATATACATGCAACTTGTTTACGTGGATAATTGGAGTATGGGCCCAACACCTTAAAGTTGTTAACAGGTTTGTTCTGAAACATGAGGACCAGAGATTATTTCTAAATTGTTTATTGCATAAATAAGAATTAAATATACTCCAGTTAATTTCAATGTTTTTCATTTAGCACCATCTGTAGGCATTAGAAATGCTTCTTTAAGAGTTTCTGCTGAGAAGTTTTACAGCTAATAACGTTGCTTGAGGACAACTTTAAAAGGCAAAGATCTTACTAAAAGAATATCACAGAGATGATTTCATGAGTCAAAAATCTCAGAGTCACTGAGACAAATAGTAAAATACAAATGAAGTTCAATAAAGGCCAACTCTGGAGGTAAAATAACAAAGCAAAGCTTTCTTCTTTATCTACAGAGACAAAACTAAAGGTGACACTTCTTTTGTATTCCAGCATCTCATTAGTAACATAGGAAAAGGATCTTTAAGAGTGCTTTCCAAATAGGCTTCAGGTTTACTTAATTACTGTAGACTATCAGCTGTGAATAAAAATTTTTTTAAAAAATTTCTTTCACAGAATCTGTAAATGTTCAAATATTCCAGAGAGTGGTTTCAAATTTCAGAAAGAAAGCATTTCACAATACCAGAATATAGAGTGTGTAATCAAACTATCTGTGAACACACTGAAGAACTTCAAACAAAAAATCTGTCAATGCCCCTTTTACACACAGGAAATCTGCAGTAGCACTTTTGGCAATTTCTACCACTCCCTCCCTGCCAGGTTTTGCCACTTTCCCCTTCACATTATTAAGTCTAGAATTTAGAAATCACACTGATAAATCTGACAAAGGTGTTTCATCTTGCCCCCATGCTTTTAGTGTCATTAATCTAAAGCAGGAGCTTTCAGGCTTGGTATCAACAGTGGCGGCAGAAACTATTTGTGAGGAGCACTAATCAAGTTTTTATTGAAGTAGCAGTAATCTAGTATTAGTATTAGTGCCTATCCAAGTGAATAACCACTGCTCCACCAGCTTCAAGGAGGTGCCAATACTGCACACCAGTATGAAATGGTTTTCCTACCTCAGGTGGGGAATCATCAATATATGGTTATGCAAGTTCCATTTAAATAGTTTGGATTTATAATTCCCATTCTTGAGCAGCCTTTGTTATACACAATGTTTGATCTCCCAGGCCCCTGCTCCGCTGTCTATGTGTCATTTTTTTCCTTGACAGCTCTATTAATCCTAATTGCTTGGTGATGCAAATAAAAATATTAAGAGATGTAATGGTCATTCTATGAGACTGGAAATCTAAAAGAAACACACTCCTTTATAGAGCTCTGCATTCACCCACCTGCGCCAGCTGGGAAACAGTGAAAAGTCTCTCAGACTTTACAAGGAAAAGAAGCAAAAAAGGCAGGGGTCGGTGTGCTGGGGAGGAGCCCAGAACGTTTCCAAGATGGCCAGGAAACAAACCATCTTTTTCACAGGCTCAATGCTGTTAGATTCCACAGGGAAAATGCGTATCCCAGATAGCAGAATGTGAGACTAGGTGCTTGCAGGAGCAGCACAGACCAGTGATTCACATTTACTGAGAGGTGTTTGCCAAATCCTGAGAGCAAAGACCTCTCTCATGTATCTGCTTTAACAAACACCTTACTGCAAACACTGCAGACCACGAGGGAATTTTACTCAGTTTTGAAGCCACTTTACTTTTCACCTTCCTCCTAGAACTAATCCTCTCCTCAGTCTACGTATTTCATCACAGTGCTCTCTTCGGGGGTCCAAAGTGAAGGTCACAACCTTCAGGGATGCCGACCCGAACAAACCGAACCGCCCGGTGCCGCCGAGGCGCAGAGCGCACCCCCGGGCCCTGCGAGGCCCTGCGGCCCCTCACAGCCAGGCTCCCGCTCCCTCCACCGAGCAGGGAGAACCCTGCGGCTGCCGCCTCACCGATAGCGCCTCCCGCCGCCCCTACCGCGCAAAATGGCGGCGGGGGAGCCGCCTCAGCGGGGCCGCGGGAAGAAGGGTGATGGCGGCCCGGCCTGGCCCGCACTGTGCGCGCCCGGCGCTCCCTCAGGGCCCGGCACGGAATGGAGGGCGCGGAGCCGCCTCACCCCGGCCTCACACCCGCCGCCCTCCCTGAGAGGGGCGGCCTGGCCGCGGCACCTGACAAACCGCCCGCTCGGAAATCCTGTAACGCGAAAGGATGGGCCTAAAGTCCCCATCAAAACTGCCGGAGAGCAATGTGGAGACTCTCCACTGCTGCTGGATTTACAGCTTGTCCACCCATGGGTTTATTGGGAATCACTCTTAAAAAGTCCTTACTCACTTGGACCCTGATGTAAATTAGAAAAGGCAGCCGATTCCTCAGCCATAAGCCTCAGGCAAATTATTCCTGCAGGAAAAAATAGATACCAAAAATACTGATCCTTTTAGTGGATTTTTCAGAATAAAGAGGTTTTTTTACTTGCTGCTCAAGTGGTGCAACAAAATTCTTCAAATTATATGAATTAAAACAATATCACAAAGTATTTGTAAAATGCAGAATTAGGTCGCTTACCCCTCTCCCCTCTGAAATACTGCAACTTGAAATTCTGGACTTGCCATTAGAGCATAGCTTTTGAACTAGCAAATTTTAAATAAATGGCACAACTGTCTAAGAAAGTCTAAATTTTAAACTGGTTCAAAGCTTCATGACATTCAACAAATACTATAGAGGCAGCTACTGTAAATATGTATTTCCTCATACATAAATAGATGAAAAGGAGAATATTTTCTCAAATATTGATTTTAACATAAATAATTTTTATTTAATCTACTTTTTTGTTTTTCTTTCTGGAAAATATTGATTAATTTTTAACTTTCCATTTCAAATTCTTAGACATTGTGTATGTATATATAAAGTGCGTTCACTCAAGTTGTGCAAGCCCAGGTCAATTAAGAATTCAATGCAGGAAATACTGTGTCCATTTTTACTATCCAGTGTATATTCAGGTCTTTCCTTTAGTTAATCTTCCCTTTAAAAGACTTGCATCAGAATTGTGTTGTGTTACAATATTCCAAATTTTATACTACACATTTAGATGCTTTAACTCACCTCCCCATCTAATTACTGGGCAGACAGGCAAAGGTGAGAAGCTGTTCATTCCTACTTCCAACATGACAGGACCTTGGCCAGCATTGAACAACAAAAGATTTCATAAGGAACTTAGAATACAATCAGGATTGGTAATGAACCCATTGTCTGAAATTAGATTCCAAAGCCATCAATCTTATTCAGTAATCTGAATAAAAGCGGGAAAATGTTTGTGCTTATAAGCATGCAGTAAGCATTCATTTTTGCTTACAATAAATTCTGAAACCAGAAAGCATTTTTCCTTCTTACTATTAGTGAATGCCTTCTTTGATTCTGGCCTCAGGCAAGTTTCCATCTTAGTTCACAACATCTGCTTTTAGCTGACCAGACTTTAATGTTTAAAGCCATAATACAAACAGTTCATTTTTTAAAGCTATTTTTTTCTTCAATTCCTTTCCCTAGGTGACATCTCCCTCAACACACACACAAATCACATAAAATATATAGCAAAGCAGTCTCTCAACTGCTCTGAGACAGTTTAATTTTTGATTTTCCCCAAGCCTAACATCTGATCTGCCATATGTTTTGAGTCTTTCCAGCTCATGGAGATCACATACTAAGTCATAAACTTGCATGTTCCAAAGCAACACAACTAGAAAATCATGAACATCAGACATTGGTCAGTGATCCATATGATAACAGAAGAATTCTCATACTTGCTAAATACAAAGCTGTTAGAACATTCCATTTTCTCCAGAACTTACAAACTGAACAAATCAGAGACACATTGAGTGTAGAAAAGTAGGAAGGATATAAGCGAGCTCACAATCAGTGTTGACTTATCTCAGTTTCCTTTGTTGAGCTTTATCCACAATTTCAGAGACATGAAAAATCATTGGTCTCTAAAAAGCATCCTTCCTCATGGTAGAAATCACTGAGAAATGCCAGAAAGCATGAAATCACAACTCCTGAACTGCATGATTTTTATCAGCGCTTGAGGCGGTTGCAATTCTTAATTTATTAAAGAAATTGTAAAACGCAATAATTTTTTAAAAGTTTACACCTGCAACTTTTTCCAGTAAAATAAAATACAAATAAAAATACAGCAAAAACGCAGTCACTTAGGAAGTAACTAGTTACCTGGAAGTTACCTAGGTGAGGAAAAGGGGAGTTTCTTCCATTTTACCATGTTGGCTAGGATAAAATGCAGCACCCCTGCAAGAACTGAAAGCAGGTGAATAAGTTGATTTGTGGCAGCTGAAGTTACTCACGTGTGTAAGTGTTTGCAAGCTTGGCTCTTCCGAGAGCTAAACGCGTTTCCCCGGGGCCGTGGCAGTGCTGCTGTGCTCTGCGTGTCCGCCCCAGGCGCTGCTCCCCAGGGCACAGCCTGCAGCCTGCTCCTGCCGTGCCCCAACACATGCTGCTCCGCAAGTTTAGCTCCTGAACTTTGGGTTTCTGGTGGCTAAACTAAAATATTTTTAGCGCTATTGGTTTTTTTTTATGGTGAGGTGGTGTACTTTTTTACCTTTGTTCTCTTTTTCAGTTTCTTACCCATATACATTTTTTGGTTTTGTTGCTTTTTTTAACACTTCTAAGAGATGAATCCCTCAGGTATAGCCTAACCTAGAACTATTTCCATTATGTATAGTATTAGTCTCATGCTTCAAATTAACAAAACAAGCATATTCCACATTTATAACTCCACCCTGAACAAATATTGTCATGTATAAGCATCTATTTTATGTCCTATAGAGACATTAGCAATTTTGCACATAGACAAAGGAGATATGAGACTTTATAGTTCACATAGCTGATACTTTACAGCTCCTGTATATACCTGAATCAAATGCTCAGCTGATAAAATAAGACATACACAGAAGGAAAGAAAATGTGATTAATGCAGAAGTGGTATTTGCTCTTTTGAAATGTACCTCCTAGGAGCCAAGTCATTGCTGCTTCCCTTAAAAATGAAACAAAAAATGTCTCATTGAAAAGTGTCCATGGAGTCTGCTTTTGTACAGATGACAAACCTGAAAGTTATATCTGCAACCACTGTTTTGGAAAATATCTGGCTATTTTCCTCTTGTCAATTCCAATAATGTACTTTTTTAAAGGTAGGGACAGAATGGATTTTTTAAAGCTAGAGTAATTTTGTTGAAGTCAGTTCTCAACAGAAGTACAACAAATGTTCTTATTTTATTAGCTATTTGTTTTAAATTATTATGAATCAATTCTGTTTACAGCTATACAGCTAACATCTGGATTCCAGATCTCTTGATGGTTCATGCCCTTTGAAAATGTTTCCTGTCAGCAATATCTCTTGCTTTGGATTGGAAATTATAATTTTATAATTTATAAATAAATATTCAGAACTCCCAAAATTAACTTTTTTAAAGAGCTCTTCCTTTAAATAGTTAAGTGTACTAGGAAATCTATAGATTTTCCTAGAATAACTTTTTCATTTAAAAACTATTTTTCCATAGTCAAGGAGCAGAAGAAAATCTGAGTTTTAAAAATACAGGTCTGATACATGATAAATTTTTGGAATACATTTTGTTTTATACTGAGCATTTTCTTTAGAAGACAGTTTGTATCTTTTCAAATGTGGTTTATTATTTTGGCAAACAGTGATTTGAGGAAACCATGACACTATGGCCACTTACCAACTATGTGTCTCATTCCTCCTCAAGGGAATTTATTTTCTTGGCTTTGTGTACACTCCATTTTTTTCGAACAAAACCCCAAAGCCAAATATTTTAGGTACTGTTCTCTTTGAAATGCTCATCCAAATATTTCTAGAAATCTTCACTTTCCCTGGTCACATCCTAATTATTATATTTATACTGATTAAAGGTGGAATAAAATAATCACATGTTTAAAGAGCAGTGTGATCCATATGCAAAGTGTGGGGGGTCCAGCCAATATGATTAATGGCTTGATGTAGGCAGGGCTAAGACACACATGTATTCCAAAGATAATTCTGTTAATTTGAAACTGTCTTTCCTAGGATGACAGCCTACTTACTCAGTTATTTCTAATAATCTTCCCTACTGTAGCTATGCTGTGCATTTTAAGTTTAACAGCAACAATATGCCAATTAAATTTCTGCAGACTATATGATCTGAACACCCTACAGATCCTTAGCTTTTTCAAAGTAGGTCCGTGTATACAGATTTTGTTTGATCTCTGGTTCATGTCAACCTGGTTTTGAAACATACCATAACTAGAAAATGTTTCCTTATGATATGTTAGTTATCAGGAATGTGATCTATACTGATAGAGGGGGAAACAAGTTCATGCACTGATCTTTCTTTAAAAGTGAAGTTTATTCTCCTTGCATTAACGTAGAAAGCACACATTCTTCAAAGTTTATGTTTTCTCCCTGTTTCAACTTTTATGATCATTGCCTTAAACCTTATGGTTTTAAATTTACTAATTCAATGCTTGATAATATATTTCCTGATACATCATAAAAAGATTAAGTGCAAAACTGCGTGTCTTGTACACAGGTAACAAATTGTGGTGTAGTCCTGAGGAGAGCATTGGGATATTACTGCAGTGCAAGTAACACACAACAGAAAGTACAAGTGCAGAAGTGTTGTGCATCCTTGCAGATGATGGAATGGATGCAAGCCTACCCTCCTGACTCAGATACCAGGAAATTGTGTTTTACAGCACTGGAACCATATTGATGTAGGAACTCAACATGGCTTGGCCTTTGAAACTGTACTCTTGTAGATGCAGTAAGATGCAACACACAAGAATGATACAAGTATCTGGTATCGGGATAAGAGGTTGTACCAGACAGGATCTAGACTGGATATTCTTCATGGGAGCAGGCACTGGAACAGGCTGCCCAGGGAATTGGTGGGGTGACACCAATTGTGGGAGGATTTAAAATGTCTGCAAGTGTGGTTTTTAGGGACATAGCTTAGTGGTGGACTTGGCAGTGCTGAGTTCACAGTTGGACTTGATGAAATTAAGTCTTTTCCGAGCTAAAGGATTCTGTGGTTAAGCTCTCTGTTCAGTACTTCATCATAGTCCATGGGTTCACTGCCCTTCATGTACAAATCTATGCAATTCCATTGCACAAGCCTCAAAGGCATTTGAACAGAATATTTTTTTCCGACTCAACCAAATTTGTACCACTGTAAACTCCAGCAGTATTGTACTTTTGGAACTGAAAATCCTTGTGAAACAGTACAATTCAAAACTTTAAAGTAGCAAGTATCTTACATTTTGGAATGCAGTAACTAAATACAGATATTCAGATTCCAACTGAGGCACTTGAGGCAATTGTACCAGTTCCTGATATGTTCTGAAAACAAAGCCCAAAACAAAACAAAAAAATTACCTGAGAAACAGCAGAATAGAATGTCTGAGGACACTCACATTTAAGAAATTGTCCATCACCAGATGGGTTTGTTCCAAGCAAACTGTAGACTCCAAACTGCCGAGCATCTCAGGAGTAGGCACAGTACTAAATAGAACACATTCTGGGAAACTTCCAAACTAAGTAGTAAGAACAATGACTGAAGCTTGGGGACTTCTCATTATCACAAAAACATTTGAGCACAAGATCCCACTGCACTTTGCCACAAAACACTGAAGATGGTTTACACAGACTCAATTTATCCTCAAAGTAGCACAACTGCTTTGGTGACAGTGGAAAACCTGAGATATCAACATGTTGTGAAAAAAGAGAAAAAAACTTCTGTCACACAGAATTTTTGATAAAAATGGAAGAGGCAGCAAGGAGCACAGCTGAAAAATGCAGTATGTCGACACACTACCAAAAGAAAGAGTTAGATATGAAACACTTTTATAACAAGCTGACTACTGACAATGATACAGAAAGTAGGTGACAGCATTTCAAAGTCAAGACATTCTACATACTTGTTGATGTGTTTACAACATAGATGAAAGAACAGTTTCAAGATTTCACAGAGAAATGCAGGCTGACATGTTGACATTGATAAAGTTTCTAAAACATCTTCTCATATAAAGCCTCAAAGAAAACTTTGTAATTTGCATATTTAGTCCAGCTATTCACTAATCAACCCTTTCATGTATTAATTCAGACCATACAGACATACTGGTAAATTTTGGGTTAAGATGTTCAGAAGAGGACATATACATTTAAATACACAAAGAAAAGATGGAATGATCACTGGACTTTGTCTACAGAAGAATTCAGGGCGACAAAATGGTCTGACAGTTTTGTGAGTCTTATTTTGGAAGGTAGTATGTATTTTCTGCTGAAACATTCTGTAGAAAAATTGAAAGCCCTGGCTTCCTATGTATTTCTAAAGGGTACTTGGGAATTTATTAAGTCTAGCCCATCACTATAAAGTGTGGTAGGGTTCTCCCTTCTCATTTTACCAAACAGCATTAGAGTATTCAATCAAGATCCCTTCCCTTTCTGTGAAGTGATTTCAGTCTATGTTTCCCATCTCAAGAGTGAAAGCTCCAGTTACTCCATTACTGGGTTTTGTGATCCAAGCCTGTACCAACTTTTTGAGGGTGAAACCATTTCAAGTTGTATGGAATAATTAAACCTATGTAGAAAGAGCACATATGTGCCAATACCACTGTTTGACTCAGGAAAATCACCTTAGACTTGTGAGACCACCCCCCAACCAAATCACTGCATTCCCCTAGGCTACAAGAAAATACAATCATGTGTGCTCTTGTCCAAATATTTAATTAATGCAAAGGAATTAAACCCACTATATTTGGGAACCAAATACTATAAGTAAGCAAAGTATTTTTAGTGACATCAGTGTTGTTTGGACCACATTTGTAAGAAAAGCCAAAAAGCCAAATCACTATTTAAAAGTGAAAAATTGTTCACGTGCTATTAACATTGAATTGCAGGAGCAGATTTTATATAGATCTTAAAACTGTTCAGTTTAGTATGAAAGAAACTAAAGATTAGAAACTCCTGCCTTAACAGAAGGTTTCTGCAAGTCATACCTATCTTACAAAAAATATCAGCCTAACCTAAACTGTTGCTGTAGCATTGCTAAATGTTAAAGTGTGAATTTCAAGTGTTTAGTAGCCATTCTTTATTCTTTGTTCTTATATGTGTCATGCTTTCCTGCTAAACAAGCTAGATTTGCAACATCTAGGCAAATACCTTTAACATTTGATCTAGCTGACTACTAAATACCCAATGTGAAAATATTTTTTTCACGAAAAGCCTTATTTTCTTTGTTGAGAAGTTGCTGATAGATAGAAGTCTCATAATATTCAGACAGTATTATAATTAATATATATACAAAAAATCCTGTCTCCTTGTTTTAGTTCTTTCTTCTGGCTTTACCTCTACAGAGGCAGAATGGTATGACCAAGGAGGCTGTAAGAATTCCCAACCTGAGTTGCTTCATGTACAGAGCCACTAAAGTTCACTAAGTCACCCCCTTTTTGAGACCTGTAACTTTTCCTTTTCCCTCCACCCTCCTGTTTTCTCCAGTATGACCTGTGGCCTATATTCACAGTCTGTGCATAGACTGTGGAAGCAGAGGGATTTGAGGTAGGAACATTTCCTTGGGCAACAGAAGTGGTAACAGCAGGAGTACCAAGGAAAACAAAGTGTTAGGATAAATCTCCTCTTAACAAAAAAAGAGAAAAAAAAAATCACAAAAAACCACAGTGCCAAGGTATTCCTCATAGCTATTCTATATATATGGGAAGAATCTTAATCACCTGTGCACAAGGTACAGAATATAGATGTATAGAACTTCAGAATTCACTAGCACTCACAGTATTTGATACAAATAATAGTAATTAAAAATTGGAATGTGAGCAAGAGAAATGCACTAAAATGTCAAGGCAAAGCCCAGCAACCATGCCGTTTTAGAGCACATATTTATCATACAGCCAGTCAGAGTCGAGAGTTCTGCAAGGCAGCTCCAACCACTGCTTTCCAGATGGCAGAGGAGAGCAGAGGCACAAGGCACTTACCCTGATGGAGCTGAGATCTATCACCACAGTAACAAATCTGTAATAAAATAGGAGGTATCAGAAGAGCAGAGGAAGTTTACTCAAAAAACAAAACAAAACAACAAAAAAAACAAAACAAAAAACCCCAAACCAAACAAACAAAAACAAACACACACACACACACACACAAAAACCCAAACCAAGACAAAAAAACAAAACACAGAACAAGAAAACACCACATAAGAAAGGGCTCCAAAAGTGGCTGGGGCTCCTGGGAGGGGCATCTAGACCCTGAAGTCCCGGCTTCTGTAGCACCTGCCTAGATTAGCTCCCAAAGAAAGATCTGGTTACATTTACTTACATGTATTTCATGTTTCAAAAGTAAATTCCTATTTCCCAAAATATGTTCCAAGCTTTTGATCAAGGCCATTACTAGTGCTTCTTGTCATCTGTTTCTCAACGACTGAAGGGAATTTGCCTTTCCCAGTCTTTATGCTTTGTCATTAGCTCATAGGTGTGCATTGTGTCTATTTCAGGGATGGAACACAGCTTGGGTGTTACCTGGTCCTTTTTATCTGGCATGAAACATGCCTCTGAATAGAGACCCCCCATACATGGGAAGCCCAGAAACATAAGCACACACATGTGCTAGCACATATCATTCTAAGAGCATAAACTAATCTACCATAATTATCTTTGGGAACAAGACAGCAGCACAATTTCCCCTTTGAAACTACCACTGCTGTACACTCAGCCTGAAATAAGCATTTTAACCATTATTCCTTTCCTGCCAATTAAACAGTTTTACAATGTGTCACTGAAAAACAAGGGACTTCAAGGACTCAGACTGATTTCCCCGTTACTGCTGCCTCACTTGTCGTAAAGCATAGCTTTAATTTAATGGTTATAACTAGTGATTCTTTTGTTGATTTATGGGAAGCCCACTGGCACCGTAATCACAGTGTAAGGTTTTACTATATGTGATACTAATGTTTGGCAGTGGGGTTGGCTTTGTCCTTATATTTGGACAATTTGGTACAGATTCAAGCTGATGTTTGAGGGGTTTGTGCTTTAATTTGTTAAAACTGCCTTTTTTCTGCTGAAGACTATTTCAAACAATATGGTGAAACAGGATAGAGTGAAGTCTGTTCTCCAGACCAAGACCATTTTTCATTGCTGACAGGACAGGTAATAAAAGCTAGTGAATTTAAAATGACACAGGAATTAAAACAGCACATTTCTACCTAAGGTGGGTTGAAAAATAGAGTTTTCATCCTGGTAAAATCCTAGTAAGACTTCTTCTGTTTTAAAATATCCAGTTGTTTTAAGACTTCCAGAAAAACCCTGGGCCAAGTTGGTATCTTCAAGTAAAATATTCTTATTATGGTGAAAATTCAGCAGATCATGGCTTCGTAATTCAGTAATTTCTAATTCATTCATTCAACAGTCTTGTAGAAAAAGGCATTAAAATGAGATTTTTTAGGTGCAGGATTTTTTTAAAATTTCAATTATACTTTTGCATGATCTAAATTTTTCCTAGTTCTACTTTAATAGTGAAAAAATCTCAGCAACTTTATTTGCTATTGTCATAAAAACAAGCCAACTTTCCCATGATGATTTATATAGCTAGACAGTATGCAGCAGATATCTTAAGTCCTATAAAACTGAAATTTGCCTAAAATGGTATTTCTAGGCTATATTTTGACATTATGCAAGGAACTGTTTGCCATATGTTTGGAAAGAAGTAAAAAAAGCACTATCCTCATATTAAATTGAGGACAGGGGCTTGCTACTTACCCAATTTTTATTCATATTTACAGAGTTTGAAGAAATTTCTATTTTAAACATAAGAACCCTCAAGAAATATCTACAGAAATATTGGAAAAAGAGGGAAAAAATAAACCTGATACTAAACACAAAAAACAATGGTGCATTTCATTACTATAATTGTGTTAAACCAAGCATCCAGGTTAGAAATCTACCAGTTCTCAGGAAAAAGAAATAAAATTTCATTCATATACATTCAATTTCTCTGGTTTAATTTTTTTCAAAGAAAGTATCAGTTAACACCACAGAGTTTTTTGCCCCTTTTCAATGCTCTATAGTTCTGAACCACTAGCTGAAAATAGGACTTCAAGGCAGTGGAGCAGAGTATAAGATGAGTTGAGGAGCTTTCTCTGATTCTGCATCCATTGAATCATTAGTACTTCTGAAACTCAAGAAAACTGGGTATTGTGTAAAATAGCTGGAGGGAACAGCTTCAGAACATTAAAATACAGTCCACAGGCAATTTTCTAAAAGAACTCTCCTTACCATAGTTCTGTCCTCCTTTTTAATATTTTAAGCTAGATGCCTTAGGTGATATATGTATTCCTGTCCTTTCAGTCTAAAGGCTCTCTCTGACAGACTGCTTTGGTGTGAGGGCCCCGTGCCACCATCTGCTGAGGCTCCCTGTGCCCACCAGGAGGGCACAGCTCCACCAGGGATGCTGCCAGCTGGGCACTGCACAGCTTTTCCTGTGGGTATTCCCACCTTTTTCTGCATGCAGCTATGGAATGTTTCTCTTGGGAACTGTGCCTCTCTGCTCCTGTGCTGGCAGCTCTTCGGACAAAAGTGTGGCAGGCACAGGGAAACCCCGACAGTCCCAGTGCTGCTCTGCCCTGGTGAGCTGAGGGTTAACTACCTCTGTTATACTGATGTAAACAGGGAGGAAATACTCTTCTCTATAATGCTAATCTAAGAGAAAGTATACATAAAAGAGAAACTAAAGCCTAGAGTTTTGGAGCAGGGATGTGGCGGCTTTTAGAGATTTGCAATTTTTTGATTTTTATTTGTAGCATCACCCATAGGGGTTTGTTTCTTTTTATGCCAAACAACAAGAATAAAAGAACCAGAGTTTTAAAAGCTAAGTTCACAATCATAAATACCTGTAGCTTCTTGTGGGATTAGAGCAGTAAATCCTTGTGTGCATGCATACTTGCAGCTAAGTGGGCACAGTTTTACTTGTATGGAAAGCTAAGTGTTAGATTAAAATAACTGTTCGCACATCAGTGACAACTTCAAAATAATACCAATAATATAAATGCTACAAGTATAAAAGATATGCCAAGAAAGGTGTTTCAAAGAGTCAGTTTTCCAGCTTATTAATTCTGGGAGATGACTCTCCTCTTTATCACCCCTTTTTAAACCACTGACGCCAAAATACGGAAAGCATGAATACTAGAAGCGTAGCAAAAACAGAAGAAAAAAAACAACCTCTAAATTTTTAAAAAATTAGGATCAATGGGTAGAATGCGCAAAATTCAGTTTTAAAATGTGAATAAAATAGTATACTGTTAAAGAAATAGTGTACAATATCATGCTTTCCTAAAATGATCTTTTAACTTCAAGAAGTTAGTCTTGTTAAAACAGAAATCCAGTAAGAAGAGGTGAATTTTTACTCATAAAAGATATTCAGCAGTATCTAAGACCCCAATAGTAATAGCAGTGAAACAATGAGGTTACAGTTGCCTAGAAATAGCATAGGGGAGTGGAAAATCTAGCCCTGTGCACTGATTTAAATAAAAACCTACAAGTATGTTGTTAGATCATATTGGAAGTGACATTGTGTTAAGAGGTTTCAGCCATTGAAGTTGCAGTGCTGTAAGCCCGGGCAGGATTTGGCCCTGCCTATCACATTTATTATACATGTGCTGCTCACTGTCTTGTTTTGCTCCAGTCTGACCTGTGGGCTGTCCCTGCTGGCTGGGATGCTGACTTCGTCCTTGACCCTGGCTTTCTTCCACACCCCCATTCTCCTGTGGCTGCACATTACTGCTCTCATTGCCTTACCAATCTGTTTTTTACCGTAATTTCATCCTCACTGAAGTCTCCCATTAAGAAATCTGATTATTTCAAGCTATCATTGAAGCTGTTTGCTTTCCAAATTTGAAATACTTGTATTTTGACCTTAATGCTTCTCAGTATAAGCACCCTGCAGAAACATTAAAATTAATCCTCTAAAGGCCAATTTTAATGTAAAATTATGTCAGTTTTCATCTTAAGCTATTGCTACCAGCTCTTCATTGATTGCAAGATCAGTTAAAAAATGTCTCTCCTTGTTTTTCTCCATGGATTTTCTCCAGACTACCTTTTCATCTAAGGCTGGACTTTTCATTCCACCTCTCCTTAGGAAGTAACTTTCATCAGAGCTGTGTGGATACCAAGTGCTGTCAAGTAAAACTGCTATACACAGCTATGTTTGCATTGTATAAATGCAAATGCAGGTAAAGTCAGCAGAGAATAAGGTTCCATTGGTCAGTGCTATGCAAGAGTGCACTGGGATAAACAGACCATCTACAACACAGAATACCCCTAACTGTGTCCAAAGGATGTATTTTGGATAAAAAACAAGAGTTCTCCAAGTTGATAGGGAATGGTTAAGACACAAAGCCTGTGGCTATAAGAATATTGAATATAATAGGGATCAGAAAGGCTGAGAGGCTATGCCTTTCTTCTGGCATGAAAGGCAGTGTTCATAGTGGAGGAAGGCATTACAGTTGCCTTATTTCCTTTCCCTTACCCAAATCCCTGAAGGGAGACACCCTGCTAAGTTGTATGTTTCCACAACAGCTTCATGGTCCTTGCTAGAAGAACAAACATGAAGACTTCAGCTCTCCCCAGCCACTCCAAATGAGCACTGTAGTATTCCTGTGAGTTCCCAGCCCCCTATTAACACCACTGTCTCCAATCTGTTCTGTCCTTTGTTAATTTTACCAGCATTGTTTACAAAACTGCTTCTGCTATCTATTAAAAAAAAAATCCTTTTCTCAGTCCTTCCATCCAATCCTATTGCTTTCCCATCTTTTTTCAAAATTCATATGATAATACCTGTTTCTGAGTGACTCTTTGTACTTTGATATGAATTTCAGTTAACAGAGGGTCAAAAGAGAGACTGAGATATTTCTGTGACAGAGAGCAATGCCATGGACTTGCATAAATGTCAGTTTGCTACCACATTTGTATCAAAACTAAGGACATTTCAACATCTCATGTTTGTTGAATACATTAGTAGGTAGCTGACAACTCCTATGGACAAAATATGAACAGTAACCATTGCATCCCTCATGCCCCTTTTCAGGGAATCTACTTTCAGATAAGCAAAATACCTAGAGTACTCCCTGTGCTACTTGTGAATTAAACTAATTTTCAGTTTTCTTCTTAATGTTAGCTATTTTAGAAATGCTTACTACAACAGCATTTCCATTTTCACAGGTAAGTGTTTTGGGCTTGCTGCTTTCCTGAATAGTCACATAACTTTTGATCAATTTAACTCATCATTTCCATATTTTGTAGCTGTAATAGGAAGCAGTTTCATAATGAGCACACATATTTCTGTGGCTGTACCATATGGTCCTGTGGCTTGCACACCACAGAGTGAAGAATAGAACTAAAATCAGAATGTAGCCACCAAAAATCTCTCTGGAAAGCTCATGTGCAGCAAAACCCACTACTTGGAGCATGCTCACATCAAATGACAGCACTAAAATATTTCCTCAGTGAGGATTTAAGAGGGATCCACAAACTCCAGAAATGGTGTTGTGTAGGAGGAATTTTGGAACAACTAATGTCCTATATGCCTCCCCACAAAAAAAGACAGTGCAGCAGAAAGCAAGCAACCAGATATAGGCAAGCCACTGTCACATATTAAAATATTCTAGGTGAGTTTATGTGCTTAGAGGAATGCTAGAAGATTGAGGCACTTGAGGGCTCAAAAAAGTTCATTTTTAAGTGAGTGTCCTGTCTATCTCAGGTGCAGCCATATGTGCTATTTGGTCCATTGCCTCACGTGTCTGGAGAGGGTTTGTCTGAGACACCTGAACATGTACCTTGATAACAAGGAGAACATGGCTTCTACTTATTTGCCAGAGATCACAGCAGACTAGAAACATGGCAGGCTGTTCCGTGCAGGCAGGAGGAGAAGCAGAACTGCCTTTCCACATGATCACATCCCTGCCTTCCCTGTGCCACAGCTTGAGAAAACCCTTCTGCTGTATCCTGACACAGAGCTGTGCCTGCCACATGGGGCCAAAGCCACAGTAAACATCAACATGCTCCTCTGCCAGCACAAAGAAGTTGCCACCTCATTCTGGCATTAGGAAAGCCACCTTACTGTAGTTTTTCATATAATAACCATTAACAATGAGGCTAGTTTTGATTTCATCACCTGTAGCTCAGAGTAACAAAAAACCCAGGAAAAATAAAAAACCCCAGACAATTGTCTTTAAAAATAAATGAAACAGTCAAGTCACAGCAAACAACTCCCAAGAGAATTCATCTTTTGAATTTAATAGAGAACAAGCTCTGCAGTGTACCAGTACAGACTTTAAATAAAGCCTGTTATCCTCTCAGTGAAAGGGAAAAAAACCCTAAGCAAAAAACGAGAAAAATAGGCTCTATATTCAAATTCAGTACTGTTATTCCTACAGTAGCTGGCAAGCACTGCAGTAGCATTGGAGGCAGCTGGCTTGGAAATATAACTACTTTCAGTATGAGAGATTGCAAGAAATTAAATCATTTTTTCTCAGATTTTACTGTTTTTCCCCCAAAGAAAAATTGAAGCGGCAACAGGAGAAAGTTACAAGTCCAAAGCAAGGAGTTCTTCCAATTTACTGCTGGGCTGTGAGAGTCTAAAAATTAGGTTACTTAGTTGCCCAGACTAGGATATGTGATGCCCAATTCAAATTTCTGTATTTACTTCCTTTGGCCAAAAATCTGAGAACCTGAACCAGGAGCACATACAGATATGTGCAAAGAGACCTGCCAGGCTGGAAACACCTGGGTCAAAAACCTCCCTGGTCTGGAAGGCTTCCAGGGAGAGTCTCTGCTGTACATCTTGGCACCAGAGGAGAGAAGTGAAGGAGAACTGAGATGAATGTGGCATTTCTTCCTCAGTAAAATTTACCTATAATAATCCATGCATCATATAATCTTGGAGTGCTGGGAGGGACCTCCAGTGTGGGCAGGACCTCAGCAGCCAGAACCCGCGCAGGGCAGGGAGGACAAACCCCACACTCCTCTGCCACCTCCCTGGGCACAGGGACAGCCCAGGGCATCAGCCCACAGCAACACAGGACTGGGGGGAACAAGAGAACAGCACTGTTACAACACCACCAAAACCCAAATCACTGAGCCCAGGCTGGGCTGAAATAGGGAGGTGGGCAGGGTGGAGAGAGGCCCCAGGTGGGGATGACCAGGCCCATCATTACTGTAGTGACTTTTTTCTTTTTAATTAAACACCAGAAATTAAAGTTATGGGGTTACAGTATTCATTCATCTTCAAAAATTATTGCAATGAATACTTTAGGTGCCGTATTTTCAATGTTATAGAAATAAAATAAAATTAAATAAGTGGTTATACAAGCTAGCACGAAAAGTGGGTGGTTTTGTTAGCAATTTTCTCATTCAAAATACCTGATCATGTGTTAAAGGGGCAGGAATTAATGTACATGGTTAAGTTTTACTCTGACCAGAATTAGGTCCACAATGACTACGCAGAGTTTAAAATTTTCATAACATCCTTTGCCTCTGTGGTTGGGTTATTCAAACCAGGATCCTTCAGGTAGCTGCCTGCCCATTTACACACACTCACAAACACACCTACCTACCTGGCACATGCTGCTAACAGCAGTACACATCCCAGATCACTGCCTTCAAGGTTACACTGTGTTTAAACTAATGTGTACACTTAAGTGCTTAGTTGCATGAAGCCCAGCATAGTGGCTCACAGACCCTTATTTCACATGCAAAAAAATTGGTTCAAGAACAGTCATGTATACAGTTACAGGCTCATTTCTTAGTCTTGATAAGTTTGAGATGCTGAGAGATTTCTGCAAGATGTGCTCCCAGAGCAGTACTAACTTCAGGAAATTCAGTCCATACCCAATCAGCAATGTCAAAATTCAAGCCAGCAACTTTTCCTGCAAAACATCTTCAGGTCTCTGCACCAGCCCTGCAGCCTGGATGTTCTCCTCTACTAATCATTTACAGTAGTTTTGTTGTGGTGGATTTCAGAGGTTCTGTGGATGACATTAAAACTGTGCTTGGGTTATAGCATACAGTAATAAATCCCTGTGGGCTGCTCTGTAATGTTCAGCAGGTATTCCACACCTGGACTCTCACTAGGATGGGTACCTGAAGGGAACATGAACTGCTGGTCACATAAATGATGGTTTAAAGACAAGGTGGTTTCAGGCTGGTCTGCGCTGCCACAAACAGGGTTAACCCTTGGTCTGCACACCAGCACCTCTGCCCAGAGGAGGCATTTCCCCTTCCTGCTTCTCCCTGGCATTCCTTAGGCATCTTCTTTTATTCAAATTTGTTTCAGTTAGTATGATTAAAAAAGGCATTAAATTTCTCTGCCTTTCATAAGCATTTCTTGGAACTTAGTGGTGGGGACAGGTTTTGTCCATTTTCCAGAAAGTGCCTCTGCCAAGGAGAAATGCATAAAGAAAACAGTATTTCATCTGGATAACCCAATGTTTCCATTAGCATCACATAATGTCTAATTATGTACTCCATAAATCTTCATATTTTGTTATGAAGCTCATAATAATGAAGTCTGATAAATAGATTCTCTCCCCTGGCCACCACCAATTGAGTAGAAAAAATACTTATTTATGAAGTTTTATTAATCAAATCTGAATAATTCAAGCAGCTTCTTCAGTGAAGAAACAGCATATTCCTATTTGCATATAAATGAAATGATGCTTTAGTGTCAGAGTGAAGAATTAAATAATATGAATTTTTACAGTGCAGTCCTGACAGCCTCATAAATATTATGGTCATAAGTTGCAGTTTCCTAAAAAATCTCATTTTATCTTTTATTACAAAAATATGACCAAAGGGCCAAGTCCTACTCATTTTACATGTGTGAGTATTCCCAATGACAACATAAACATTCAGTAAGTGAAGTTACCACATTCAGCCCTATGTCAGCTACTGGAGCAAAAACAGTGTTATCTACATATCTGCTAGGAGACCAGAATCTCTTATTTAACCATGAGGAAAATCTTGTGTTGATAAAATATAAAGAACAACAAAGAAAACTGTAGCTCTGCATTTAAAGAGACAATATACATGAGGACAGGAAGACATAAGACAACATGAGGAAATAAAAAACACACAGCTAATACACTTAAGATGTCAGATTTGCCCTAAGTTACACAAGCCTAACATTCCTGTTAGGTGTAAGCAGTCACAAAAGCTGCTGCAATTATAAGAACACCTGTAAGACTTCAAATGGACTGTTGCTGCTGAGGAAAGCTTTGTTTTTATCCGTTTTCTTTGAAAGGCTGAAAAATCTCTGAAGCACAACCCACACCAGCTATAGAGAGAGCTGAACTAGATGAAGCTGAAGCTGACCTAGAGGTCAAATAAAAATGAGGGCCATGACACTACTTAAGAAACTTCTCAGAGAGGTGTTGTGCACTGTCAGCAGCTGAGACAAGTAGTGGGTGCCTCCATAATCTGTCAGTGATATTTTTTCAATCACAGTGCTGTGGGAGTCGGACAAAATAGTCAAATACAGATGAAGCACACATGGAAAGTAAAGGTAAGCTTGGGGTGGTAGGAAGAAAAGAATTATTTCTAGATTTTTGGAGAGTTTACAAAGTATATAAATTTATATATAAAGTCTAAAGGAGACTATGGGAGTATATAGTTCGGTCTGTAAATTACAGGCAAGTGTATTCAACCCTGAACAAAGCCTGCCGTACTCAAACACAGCATATCCTGTGTTTGGCTAGCCTGTGTTTTCCAGGGAGACACTGGGTCTTAATCAAGACACCCAAATTCAAGTAATCAATGATGGCCCTTAATTATTCCAAGGAATAATTATTATCTCTATTGAACTAAGTACTGAAAATTATTTTATTTTGCCTGATTCCAGCTGCTAGACATTATTCCTTCTTATTTCAGTCTGGTAGATTCAAATGTCCCTTATATTCAACATTCTTTTTGTGCATGTGTGTATACAGTTGTCAACTGACCTTTCAATCTCTTTGATTCAGTGGCTAAGTTAGTTTTTAGTTCTTCAGTTACATAGCATTTTCTCTGAATCCTGATCATTCTGTACCTCTTCTCTATACTCCATTTTTTCAGTATCCATCTTGCAATGTGAGCATCAGAATCATGCACACCACAGCCCAGCCACCCTCAGAACTTTGCACACACAGGTAAAAACTGTTACCATTAACAGCTGTGCTCTGTCTGTAAGTCAAGGTTTGCACAAACCCTTTCTGCTACAGCAAACTCATCAGCTTACTCAGTTTGGCCTTTTTAAACTTTTCCATTGTCTAGGAGAGCCTACATTCTTTCTTAGGTATATATCAACAGATTTTATTAAAACACACTTTGTTTGAATGAGACACAGTTTATAAAAGGTTGAGAATTCCTCTGTATCTTTGCCTGAAGTAATTTTTATATCTATTTTTAACTGCCTTTAACTGGTTGTAGAGACTTATTGTGGTATGTTTTCTGACACCACAACAATTCTTGGTATTTCAGATACAGATGATCAGAAAATGCTGGCAGAGACAGTCAGTGACACATCTGAGTGCGTTATTCTAGGGCTGCACTCATCTGCATGTGAGAGCAAAGCTGGCAATCTCAGTTTTCCTGGTTAAGAAATGGAAATGGAAAATGAAAAAGCAGAAAAAAAGGACTTTAGTCCATGGTTTTCAAATCAATCTCTTCATGTTAGTGCAAGACTCATGAGTCCTGAATGATTGAATGTGACAGTATTCCTAAAGGGCAATAGTGTGAAGAGATTTGTCTCAACCTAGTGCCAAAGAGAGCAAACTTTTGCCATACAATCATATTGCTAACAAAAAGAGTAATTAGAAGTAGGAAAACATGTGTCATTTAGGCCAATGAAAACTGAATAGTACATTTAACAGTCTCTACTGTCATTAAAATTTAATTTTGTCTATATGTAAATATGTATAGTTCTAATACTGACAGGGCAACAACTGCTTTTATTTGCTCATTTCTAAGTAGTTTCTGACTTCTAAGTTTCTAATTTATGAATAGATGTTCTTGGCAGCAAGGGGATGTTGAGGATCTCCTGCCTCTGTTTATGCTGGAAACAATCAATCAATTACCTTCCTGGATCTTGCTTATCGTTTTTCTAAGGCTGGAGAAAACACAGGGAGTACAAACAAAGGGAGGCTTCTAGTTTAATTGACCTAGGAAGTGGTTAATAGATGTGCTCTAGTGTCAGCACAGATTCTCTTCGCCTGTCAGCAGATACAAACAGTTTGATTCAGCTGCAGGTTCTGGCAGCAGTGGATGCAATCACACAGCAATATTTGGATCCTCTCTTGGCCAGCTCCCAGATGTGGGTTTTGGTGATTGCTTGTCAGCCATAGGGAACATTCTGCATGAGCCTGGATTGTCATTTGGGCTTCTCATCCTTCATATCCAACCTAGAGATAAAGCCACAAGAGAAGACAGTGCAGCAGTTTGACAAACAGAGCATTAGCTGTTCTGCTTTGTTTGTCATTTTTAGTTGATGCAATTTCTTCTCTTTCCTTCTGAGAAGTTCCTACCATGGTGCATGGCTGGAACTGGACACTCAGTGTTGAATGGGAAGGTGGAGCTTTCTCTGCCCCACGAGTGAAGAAGGAGTTTTTGCATATCCAAACCCACAGCAAAGGAGGAGTGCCTCATGCTACAGCAAAGACACAGAAGCTGTGCAGATGCGAAGCAGAAGCTGTACCTTTACTTTTTCTACATTCATTCAAAATAGAGCAAAAATAAGCTAAAGGTACTTTAACAAGTACTGAGGAAATAGAGTAGAAGTGCTACATATAATCCACCATATAATCTGTCTCTCTCCTGGAAAGAGGTACATGGAGAAAAACATCAATGAAGAGGTGACTGTTGAGAAGATATGAGAAGAGTCATATCCAATTTGACTTAACTTCCTCCTTAAACAGAGGAGAAACAAGAAGGTAAAAAGTAATAAATTCAAGACATAAGTGAAGGCAAACATCAAGGCTGGCATTTCTGGCAGGCTAAAAAGAGTAGGGCAATAAATTAAGAAACAATATGAGATTATACTACAAGGTCAGTTATGTTCGTGAGAACAAAAAAATATAAATTTGACATGATAGAGAACCAGAATCAATGGAAGGATGGCATGAGAGAGCACAACATATTTGGATCAATAGGAAAGGAGGAAACTGAGAGAAGCTAAACTAGATAAATGGCCTGGGTCTAAATAAAAATAATTTTAGGTGTTGGAACCAAGATAAATTGAGACATTGCAGGAAAAGAAAACACAGCTAGACAGGGCCTTGTTAAGACAATACAAAGAAAGCAGATTTCTTGCTGTGTGAAAGTGCAACTGAAGTGATGAGGAGGAAGTTAGTATGGCTATGACTGACAGAGAAGTGCCAGTAACGGGAGCTGTATAGAAATGGTGGTGATTTGGTATTTCACATGAGGACAACTCCAAGGCAGGGAGGCCAAGGAACTTGAATGAAACTCTGACCTGGCCAGGAGGCAGCACAGCTAAGTATGCAACCTGTAAACAATCAGCAGCTATTTTTCAAGAATTAACTGGCAAATATTCAACAGTATTCAGAAATGGCTGTAGGTAAGATTGTCCCAAGAGGTTAATTTAGAATGATGCTGCTTGTCATTAGCACTAGGACAAACCTGCACTCATGAATGCTTATGGTGCCCTTTGAACTTCTGGAAAATTACATGGATAAAAAAAAGAACAGAATTTGGCCTGCATTATTTTGTCATTATACCTCATTTAATGAATGTTTGGTATAATCTGCTTTTAAATACAGTTACACTTAGCTGAAGTTACTGAGCTTGCATACTTAACTTCACTAAGTCTCAGGCTGCTGCACTGACTTCTTAAAGCCTCAAACAGAATGTGCAAGTGAAAACAACTGTTGGAAAAGAAGAACCCAGATATCAAACCAAAACCTGCTAAAATCAACAAAGCAGCTCAGCAACTCATTTCTGCACCCTCCTTCTAAAATGTGTAACAGGAAGCCGAACTTAACAAAAGTGTTGTAACCTGCTTCTGCATTTAACAATTTGATAACCTAAGTACAGCTTGTTATAAGGTATAGCCAAGCTAGAACAGTGCCTGGGGAACTCTGGCAGCCCCAGGCTTGGTTGTTATTTACCAAGGGCAGCACTTACACATCTTTACCTGAACTGTGCAATAAATAAGAGTATTTCAGTTCACATCTAGTGAACCAGAGATCTATGCATTATCAAGCGCAGTGGAGCTACTCTTCAACAACAGGTATTCTTTTATCTTTAAAAAAAGAAATATTGACCAAAAATGGGTAATAGACAAGAAGTGCTAAATTCTTTTATTTACAAGCATACCAACTGCATTGGTTTCAATAAAATCCAACTACTCTAAATATCACCAAACACTTCAGTGAATAGTTCCAATAGTTCCACAAAATCTCCTAGTCCTACTCATTGCTTGTCAGCAGTTACAGCCCAGACCAGAGGCAAGATGCAAGTTTAATTTTGCATTCTGTGCGGTCCTTTCTGTTGTGTAACCAGGCAGCAAGGCGCAGCTGCAGGCCAAGCTGCTCCCCGTTACAATTAATGGTGTAGGTGGGGCCGTTCCTTGGCCTCTGGGCCATTTGACTGAATTTATAGCGGCGCTAATGAGCAAAAGAACTGATGAGGGACGTGGGGTTGGATTGTTTCGCAACAACCACACGCACAAAAGGAACTCTAAGGGACAAATACCGTTGCGGAGCCCCCGCTCACGGCGGGCAGCTCCCGTCCAACCCGACCCGGGCCGGGCTCTGAGGGCACAGGCCGCTCCCCGCGCCGGGCCCCGCCCCGCCCCGCGCGCGCCGCTCCGGCCGGGCCCCGCCCCTCCCGCCGGCCAATGGCAGCGCGCCCTTCCCCGCCCGCCGCCGCCATTGGCCGGGGCCGCGGCTTCCGCCGAGGGCCGGGATTGGCGGCGGCGCGCGGGCGGCGAAAGGCGGCAGCAGCAAAACCCCGGCGCGCGCCGGTGTCCGCGTGAGTGCCCGTCCGCGCGCCCACTGCCCCCCCCCGCCCGCTCCTTCCCCCTCCCTCACCCCGCTCGTGCCCCGGGCCCACCCGACCCGCTCGCCTGGGGGGCGCCGCTCCGCGCACCCTCCGCCCTTCAGCGCCCGCGATCCCCGGGGCGCCGCTCCCCTGCCCGGCCGGAGTGCCGCCGAGCGATGGCTGGGCCTGTCTGACCCCGCTGCGGCCGCCCGTGAGCCCCGGGGCCGATGGGGGAACCCGCGGTGTGCGCCGGGCCCGGGGCCGCGGTGGCGGGAACTGTCCCGTAAAGCAGTGCCGGGCTGCGGCTGTCGCCGCTTTGTGTGGCGCTGGGGACATGGCCGGCGCGCACGGGGGTCCGGGTGTGTGACAGCTCCTGCTGGAGCAGATGGATGTTCCGTGTCGGTGTGTGTGAGCTTGCAGCCCGTGCTGCTGCTGAGGCCGCGCTGGTGCACGTTTGGCACAGGCCAATCTGCCTACTCAACACTAGCAGAGGGAGTGCCTACCTGTACGAGACTAGAACCATCTCCAGTTGTGTTTCAGTAGATTCCAAGCCCCTCTCCACCAAAGCTCCCGCAAAAAACGTCTCCAAAGAGACGGCCCCTGCCTCTTGTCCCTGTTACACTAGGATGACAGAGTAAAGGTAGCTCAAAATCCCTGGGGACAAGATGTATTTCTAGCTCCATAGCTGAAGGAGATGAATCCTTTCATCACGAGTTTTTCAGAATGTTTCCCCCGTGTGGAAAAGTTCACCCAGATCTTTGAATGTTTGGCAAAGTAACAAGGAAGGAAGGTTTTTGAATGGAACCAGTTTTTAGTAACTAGGCGTTGCTTCCAAGCTCACTTACGACTGGTTGTTCTGCCCTGGGATGCCACTCTATTGCTCCTGAAATGAGATGATAAGGGCTTTTTTTTGATTGTACAATATTAGTGGACTTTATGGTTTTATGTAGTTGTTCCAAGATTTGGGAAGGAGCATTTCAACATAAACATACTTTTTTATGTTGTGGTGGGAGGGCAATGAATAATTAAGCCTTTTGTTAAATTCACCTAGGAGGGAGAGATCTCTCGTATTGAGAAGGTATTTTTTTCTCTTACAATTTCTTTCAGTCTGGCTTTCTATAGCTTTTGCAGTGTACAGTGCAGTTCCTTGCCTTTCAAAGCAAACCTCCGGGAAAAGACAATGCTTTAATGTGAATGGGGAAACATGAGAGATGAAAATCAGTTGTATTTAACATTATCCTGCAGTCTTCTTTCCGTTCCCCCCTCTATGCTCGTGGCTTTACTGGTTTACTGTTTCACTGGGATGGTGGGTGACACTTTGTTTTAGGTAGCACAAAGAAACTCCTCAGCCTCCCTAAATCTCATCTCAGGAACTGAGTGCTAAGAAATGTCTTACCAGGTATGCTTGCTCCCCCAGGTGTCCAGAAGTGGCCCTCGAAGTCTTGGATTCTCTTTCACTTGAGACTTGTTTTGTGATGGAGACGGTGTTGAAGTCTCCCTGTGATGAACAGCACCCTCAGCAGGCTGAAGACTTGCACGGGAATCTTGAGCAGAACAGCAAGCTTTCAGGTATGTGCTGAAATAGGGATTGTGAGCATTACATTTTGTTATGGACATGCTATTTCATCACTTAGAGAAATGTCAGTATCCATTATAAGCTTATCTGTAGGTGATCCTTGTGTATAAATAATCAATGAAATGAAAACATTTGAGATGGCTTTTGATTTTAAGTTTATTCCTGCTGCTTGTGCATTACAAAACTTCCCCAACAGCAGTTTGTCACAATTTGCTAAAGCTATTATTTATATATTATATAAGATGTTATTGTAAGGATATCAGAATGAAAAAAAGCCAGCCCTTGAGAACAAAACTGACTAGACAAGTGCACAAACCCAGTATTTTGCCTTTTAACCTATAGTCACCAGCCTTATGTTTCAATATCTTTAGGTGTGTTTATGTCCATAAAAAGTTTTTCTTTGTAGTAGCTGAACTAAGAACAAGTGTTCTCATAGAGGTTTTGTTGTTTGAGTCTCTTTGTGTACTCGAGTCTGTACTTTCTGTGCAGCATTTGCTCAGGAATCCCTGATGGTCAGCCAGTTTATAGATATAATGGATTCTGATTTTTAAAAAAATACATAGTTCTCTCTCAGGCTCCTGCACATCCATGCCCAGATTGATGCTGAATAATGTTTGTGTTGCTGTGCAAATATGAGAAGAAATCACTTTAAAAGCTGCTCACAGAAAATGCTGACTAATATTATCAGTATTATCCTGATGGCACAATGTGTTCTCTGTACCCAACAGAGGATTCAGGCCCCCAGAACAGACCAGGTGATGTTTATACTGCTGTCTTTGAACAAGGACAGTCACTGACTTCTCCCAGCACTTCTCTCTTTCACACAAGCAGCTGTACTGAGTTCCAGAATGCTGTCAGTGCCTTGGGTAGGCACTGCAGCCTCTGCCACCCTGCTTGAAGTGGTCTGAGAGCTTTACCTTTCTCCAGGGAAGAATCTGGATTCACTGTTAGAATACCTGGCAGATTCTATAGCAGTTGTTGAAATGGTTTTCCCTGACTGTTAGTATATACCTTAGTACTTTTTAATTCCTGAAATATTTTCCAAAATTTATTAAAACTGTTTGAAGAAGCAGAGAGAACAACTTAAAGGAAAAAAATCAAGGAAAGTAAAGGGATAGTGAAGCAGCAGATTTCACTTCTCAGAAGCATTCTTAGTATGTTGGTTTTTTATAAAAATTTGAAATGAAAAAAAGTTAAAATTGAAAGTTAACTATAACTTGAATTACTAGCTGATTTATTGGGGTTTTTATCAGAAAGAAAGGGTTTTTCAGGCAGTTTTTATTGTTTAAAGTAAGCTATGTAGGAAGGCTAGGGATGCATGCTAAGCCATACTTTGATTCTAGCATATCTGTGATATTCTTTTAAAAATTCTTATTACTTATGACTTAGTGCCCTGGTGAAAGATTCTCCATTTTTACTTATACAATACATTAATATTTATCTCGTTTTGCTAAATTTAATTTCTTATTTTTGGGATGAAAATTGTATACATATTATTTCATTAGATTGACTTTTCAAATATCAGTTTGTTCTTAGTTCTGTATACTAAAATATTCTTTACTCCTGCTCCACAGAAATTAGTCACAGCTTCTACATAATTAATAGCTTCAAAAAAAGTGAGTTCTTATGTGGAGTATAGAAAAGGCTTGAACAACAAGGATTTGTAAACTGAATGGAAAACTACGTGATTTTTTGGAAATAATACAGAACAGCATCCTTGCTGTGCCATCTAGTGATTGCAGCCTGAAGTGCAGCAGCCTAAATGTGGAGCAAACATGGGCTGTGGTGCCAACTGTTTTAAGTAACTGGGAAAGATTGCATTACTGATCTCAAAAAAATCTAAAAAATATTTTTCTGCATTCATGATTTGCATCTGATGGATTTGCACCTGTGCTTACAGAAACAACAGTTTTGTCTTTTGTCAAATTGCTGTTGCAAATCTCGTGTAAACATTTAGTGATGAGCTGTAGGTGTCCTACGAACCAGAAGGCTTTTGCCCTTTCAGAATCTGCTATGTGTCAGATAAGAAAAAAATGATTGCTTAAATGCTGCAGTTTAGAAAGGAGTGTGATGAAGAACAACAATATCAAGTATCCACATGATAATGTCAGCAGGATAGGACGCCTTTGTGCTGCTTTTTCCTCTGTGTGTGAATCCACACTCCTATGAAGTGAAGTGTAATTTGTGATCTCCAAATAGATCAGATAATGAATCAAGTAATAAAATCCCAACTTATTCTCCCAATTCTTTCCACAGCAGGAGTAAAAAAAGATATTGAAAAACTTTATGAAGCAGTGCCACAGCTTGTAAATGTGTTCAAAATAAAGGAAAAAATTGGAGAAGGTAAATAAATGTTGCATTTTATCTTGCTTAGAGTTTTCTTTTGGCATTTCTAACTTAAAAAGTATAAATCTAAGCTCCCAATATACACAATTTAAGCCAAATGCCTTTTTTTGACTTACTACATCGTCTCTGTAGGAATTCTAATATGTTGCTGAGCACATAGATTTATTAATTAGTAACATTTTCAATATATTTTCTTGAAAATCTGGTATATTAAAACCTTCTTAAAAAAACAGCATTCCATTTTTGGCAATTACAAATTTTTGAGGTAGATTCAAGTAAATAATCTTAAAAATCCATTCTTTTTCTCCTTTATATGAGAAATCTACCTATATGTAGCTGTGTTTGGACATACTTAATTGGTGGTCCTTAATTTAGCTTTGTTTTCACTAAAATGTCTTGGGCAGAAGTGGATGAGGAAATTGAAAGATTGGAGCTGCTTTACTTAAAAAATAAACAACTTTTTTATTTTTTAAGACATTCAGTCTCAAATTTTAGAATACTTGCCTTCACCTTGCCTGCAACAAGACAGTTTTGAAAATACCTCAAGTTAGTGTCAGACATGACTATAAACAGATTCAGGTACTTTGACAGTGGGATTTCAGCACTTTTTGAAACTTTACCCATTTAATCTCTGAAATGCTCTGTGACACTCCACACTTTTAAAACAAAAGATGGGGATGGGAAGCTGGATTGCTTTGCATCTGTTTTGTGATGGAATTTATGTGCAGCAGGTTAGATGCCTTAGAGTTCTTATTTCAAAACTCAACAAACTACTTAAAAACCCCCAGCTCCATTCCTCACAGGAATCTAAAATTTCAAAAATAATAATGAAAAATAGACTTTTACCTATCATAAAAAAGATAGTGTAATTAAAAAAAATTTCTGGTTATGAATAGTACTCTGTTTTGAGTCCTGGGAGCAAACAATGTTTTTTAAAAATGCTATTTGCAGTTCAACAGCATTATGAGAAAACAAGCTTCAACTTAGGATTCCACTTCGGAATCACTTTCATTTTAGGAGTTACCACCACCAAAAATAATGTCTTAAGTCAAATTTGGTAATCCTTGTTGCTGCAATCAATTCTGTTGAAGGTATGGGTCTCTAGGTTGTTTGGGATTTTTTTTTAATGTTTGCAGGAAGTATTTAGGTTTTGCTGGCATTTTGATGTATGTTTGCACTCAGACTCTTGAATGAGCATGATGCAAACACATTACTTAAAATATAATCAAAAGTAATTTCTATTCTTTGTTCATATGGAACAACACTTCAGGTTGTATCTTCAGATATCTCAGATCATTAGGATAAATTTAATTCCTAAGAGGTTTATTAGGATATCTTTAAAATTAAATGGCTGATTAAGCTTATCATACAGTCTCAATACTCCCTTTCTCAAGCAAGTCTGTCATGCTGGATGTGGTAAAATGCTCTGGGCAAGTAAACAGTGCAGTTACACATTATATGGGAATCTTACCTTATAGATAAGGTACAGAATTAAGGAAAATGTAGCAATTTCAGAAGTGCTTTGAATAGCACTGGCAGTGCTTTCCATATTAGCATTGTATAGTCCTCTTACATTGTAGGGAGAGGAGTTAGATGTCAGATGAAAGTAAGCTACCTAAACAAGAAAGCAAATCAAAGATAGAAAATTTACATTCAAAGAGCACTGTGTCCCAGGCAAGTTAGACAGTGTTATATTTGCATTTTTACTGACATAAAAAACTTGTATACAAGATCAGTATATTCAGTAGTAGAAAAAAGGAGCTGTATTTTTGTCTTCTAGAATCTGCTTTTGATGTAGTATCAAGTGTACTGCAGGATTGTGAAGAGTTAGATCACTTCTGTAAAAATCTGCATTGACCTAATTAAAAACGTTGAAGACAGTGTTTTTCTCCTTTGTTTACAGGTACTTTTAGTTCTGTTTACTTGGCCACAGCACAGCTACAAACAGGTTATGAGGAAAAAATGGCTCTGAAGCACTTGATTCCAACCAGCCACCCTCTGCGAATAGCTGCTGAACTTCAGTGCCTCACAGTGGCAGGGTACAAAACCAGTAAATCATTGTCATGACTAAACTGCTGAACATTTTCTCAGCATTCTGTATTTATTTAATTGGTTTTTAACCACACACATCTCTATTCTTCCTATTGAGAGCAAATAACAAAAGGAGTGTCTTACCTGTAATGGATGCCCTTTGCTGTTAGTCTCAGTTTGGGGGGTGCTCTATTTACCAGCTGAGAAATTCCATTGTATATCTCTGGTAACAAAGTTCCAGTTCTGAAATGCTCAGAAAAAAATAATCACTTTATCAGAAAATGTGGTTTTAGGAGTGAATACTTGTTGACAGAGTGTGCTGAATAGCACCTTCCTGAAGTAGTAGGATCATGAAAGTTAGGGCCTATATTAATTGCAGTGATAACTACAGACCACAGCCCCACAGATAACCCGTAGAATTCTCATTCCAAACTGCAGAATGGAGCATAAAATGGAGTTCAAATGGAACATATCAGTGAGCAGCAAGAGTACAACTACTGATTGCTGATAACACTGCTCTCAAATATAAATTAGGATTATAAAAGAAAGCTTGACTGAAGTTTTTAAGAAATAAAAGAAAATAAGCATCCATCTTCTTCTCTTTGTTCAGTAACATTACTTTTCTTCTAGGGGACAAGATAATGTTATGGGAGTTAAATACTGCTTCAGGAAAAATGATCATGTTGTTATTGTTATGCCATATCTGGAGCATGAATCCTTCTTGGTGAGTCTCAGACTTTTGATATGTAGTAAAACATTTAATTAAAAGCAGATGAATAACTATTCTGTAATCATTCTATGATTCTATAAATTACAGTATCCAAATAATTTTTCAGGACATTTTGAATTCCCTTTCCTTTGAAGAAGTGAGGGAATACATGTTTAATCTGTTCAAAGCACTGAGGCGCATTCATCACTTCGGTATTGTTCACCGTGACGTCAAGCCCAGCAACTTCCTCTACAACAGGCAGCTGAAAAAGTGAGTCTGGCCATACTGTGATCTCATCTGGGGATGTGTGCCTTGGCAGAACACAGTCAATTAGGCTTCTTTCCTTCCAGCTGCATAACATGTGCTTAAATAATAAAGCTAAAAATGTGGGATTTTATTTGTCAGATTTTTCTTTCACTGTTAAGGGACTTAAGAAAGGAAGGATTTTTTTTTTTTTAAATTTACTTAATGTAATATCTGCTTCATAGAGTGACATACCTGATAAAATGAAGATTTTACTACTGAGTAAAAGTACTACATTTTCAAATAAGAATGAGAAGAATAAAATATGTTTTTTTTTTTTTAATAAGAAAGTTAATTGTAACTTGTGATGCATAGAATGATCCTTGTACATTTTTAACAGTGGGTAGGGTAAAACTGATCTAGATAAGATTGCTGGCCTTGGGCTATTTTCACCTTACATTGAATTAACATTTGTAACTAGTAGGGTTGGCTCTTTTGCCTGCAAGTTAAAAAACTGAAAGATTGTAAATGGTGTACTGCTTCTTTGTGAAGAGCTGAAATGGACAGAATGCTCCAGTGCTACCAGTCCTGTGGCTGTGTTTGTTAGCATTGTGCTTGTACAGGTGAGACCCTGAGCTGTTGGAGTGTGTCCAAAGCAAAGCTCTGAGAGGAGGTTGTAGCAGGATGCACATCCCCAAGTAAAAAGTGATGACAGGAAATGATCTCAAGTTCCACCAGGGAAGGTTTAGGTTTAATACTAGAAAGAGGTTTATCAAGCACTGGAATGGGCTGCCCAGGGAAGTGGTTGAGTCACCATCCCTTAGAGGAATTTTAAAAACCTGTAGGTCTAGCATTTAGGAACATGGTTTTGTGGGACTTGGCAGAGTGGGGTTAACAGTTGGACTTGATTTTAAAGGTCTTTTCCAGCCTAAATGTTTGCATTGAAAGTTTGTAGGGGAGATCTGATTGCATTTTGCCAAATGGAAAGCTTAAAAGTTTGAGGAATGCTGAATTTTTTTTTTTAAATCTGTCAAGAGGACTATGTACCGTCACTTTGCTCTTCCACCATTTGTTTGAGCCTTAATCTCTACTTTGCATTTAGAGGTGTGGAGTTGAGTTTGAGACCCAGGGACAGATGGATTGTCTATGTACTGCTTGTAGCAAAAAATAATTCTTTTAGAGACAGATCTGAAGTGTGAACTAATATAGTCTTACCTGTTTGAAGACTAAAGTGAATTCCAGTAGTATTTGCCAGGAGCCTGGCAAAACTTCTAAGCCCTCTTGGTCTGGTCTGTCCCTCTGCCTGTGGGATTCCTGCAAGAGTCAAGTCACTCATGCATGACTGCTGGCTGAAGATTCAGGGCGGTAGGTTTAGAAGAACTTCAAAAAGGAGCTGCTGGAAATATTTTTTTGGAGGAAGGATGCACTTGAGAAGATTTGGGACGACAAACAATGAATACTGGTATAGGGTAAAAACATTGAGGGGATAGGTAAGGAGTAGGAGGAGGAGAAGGAAGAAAATGGAACTGTGATGCTGGCAACAGTGCAGATAAGTAACACTGAATGAAATGCAAAAGAAAAATAAGTAATGAATAGTAAAGTGAATGGTTAATAGTTACTTTGTGACTCCTGATTCTGAATTTGTGTCTTTTCAGGTATGCCTTGGTAGATTTTGGCTTGGCACAAGGAACCCCTGATACAAAAATTGAGCTGCTTAAAACTGCCCACTCTGAAGACCAACAGGGAAGTTGCTTGCAAACTAATCCCGCTGTAGCCTTGGGAAATGGGGTTTCTGTCAGTGTCACAGCACCTAAACAGATAGAGCAACAGTCAGCCTCAAAAGCAGCTGACAGAAGGTCCAGCTCACTTTCAAAAGCACAGATGAAACAAGGAAGAGGAGGAAAGGTTCTCAGTCTCTTTCATTAATGCTGTTGTGTATGTTTAATGTGTTCCTTCATCCAACAGGGGGAGATGCAGTACTTGCACAGAAGCTGAGCCTGCACAGTGTCACAGTGTTCATATCTAAAGAGCTGCTTCTACATAACTATTACCTTCATCATTATCTGTTAGATGTAATAGTGCTGAAAACTGTATAAAACCCTAGTGTGAGTTACTATTTAGACAGCCTTAAATCCTTTTTAGAGACATGGATGGTGAAACCCCTCCCCAAGCCAATATTCACCTATGTTTAGTTACTAGTTGCATAACAAATGCAGTACAGACTGCACTGAGATTGTCTTGGGGCACTTCAGAGGTGTGATAAATTTTGTAAACTTGTTTGCTGTTCTGTCTGGACCGTGTTTCTTCATCCACAGTCAAGTGATGCCTGAAAATGACTTACATGCAACTGTTCTTGTTTTATGACACTTTTTTGAACTGTCAGTGTCCAGATGCCTGTTAAACAGGATCCTTATTGTCCTTTTTGTTTGTTTTGCACAGGAGGACTCTGTGCACCATTCTGTCCAGCGCTCTGTCTTTGGAGAGAGGAATTTCAATGTCTACAGCTCCACATACCAGGAGAACTCAAGCACAAAAGTAAGAAGTATTGACCACCAGTAGGATCAATCTGCTGCATATTTGAAAAATTATAGGATTGGTTGTTCTGTAAGACTGAACACTGCTCCAGAATGCTATGGAACTAAAAGGCTTGGAGTAGACTATTAAATGTGTCTCTCCTGAAAGGCTCAACAAATTTATCATTTGTGTTTCAGTCACTTTTGAAGCTCTCAGACAAGTTCTATAGCTGTCTCCCTAGCTGATCTTGTTTGGATGCTAAGTTAATATTTTTTCCTGTACATCTATCTGTGCAACTAATCATAGAATCACAAAATAAACTGAGTTGGAAGGGATGCATGAGGATCATCAAGTCCAAATTAGAGGGTTTGGTTTATGGTATTTTACTGTAGAACTAGAGTTAGTGTCTGTATGTTGCTATGGCATTTCACATTCTTTTTTTATTCTCACATTGAGCCAAAAAAATATTGAAACAGTACACTGACTTGAAAAATACTTGTCTTGCAGCTTCACAATATCTAATATACATTTTTTTTTTTTGTAAACACTGAAAATGTCTTCTGAAGGGGAAGGGGAGGAAATCAGGCTACTTAGAAAGTTCCAGTGTCTGTTTTATGGTAGTTTTGATACTGTTAAAGAGGTTTGCTGTCAGTTCTAAAATTCTTCTTGTTCATGAGCACCTGTTAAGTCAGTATTTCAGGAACTGTTCTATCTGTTTGTAAAGTGAAACTTCTTACATATGTCACCTTCTCTAAAATATCTCCATTGCAGCTCATAAAACAATCAAAGGTGATAGATGTTTCATCTAGGAAGTTAGTAACAAAGAAGAAGATTATTTCTACCAAAACTGTGAGCAATGGGGCAGCCAGGAAAGCTGCCAGTGGTTGCCCTCTAAACCTGCTCTGTGACTGTTATGCAACGGATAGAGTTTGCAGTGTTTGCCTTTCAAGGTAATTTGCTTTGATAATGTTGTAAAATTGTCTGGTCTGCTGTCAGGCCAAGTCACAAACTTAGATTTACTAGACTGCTGATTTAGTAAGTGAAAGATAGCATTTGATCTCTGCAGCCCTTAAAACACTGAGTATGCTCTTTTTAAACAAGAATAGTTTGTAGAATTCATAGATTAGTTCACTGCTATCTGCAGCTAGAAACATTCACTGGTAATTATCTTCTTGTTGTTGTGTTTATTTATTCACCTATATGTGTTGTAGAAAATCACTTGAATTAATTACAACACTTAGAAAAGTGTTCCAAATTCTGTGATTTAGCAGTTACCTAATAGGCTTAAATTATACCAGCAGCTGGGGTTCTGGAAATGATGAAATGTAGAATAAAAGAGAAGCATGACTGTTTTGTATTTGTTTATCTAAAAAACTGATAGAATCACAGGAAGGAACCTTAAAGGTCATCTTAATCCAAACCCACTGCCATGGGCAACTCCCACTAGACCAGGTTGCTCCAAGCCCCATCCTACCTGGCCTTGAACACTGCCAGGAATGGGCATCCACAGCTTCTGCGGGCAACGTGGTCCAGTGCCTCGTGTTGGAGAATCTTAGCAGCTCAGTTAAATTCCATCCCTCTGCTGGTGGTTTTGATTATGATCTACGGTTGCCTTTTATCCACACATGATTTTTAAAATAATGATAACTTCACACCTTTTAGTTAATCCAGCAAAAAGTAAATTCTTGGCAACACTCAGAGCAACCTTTAGTCTGCTCTGGACTAACACATAGCATCCACATTCAAGAACCACATGCTTTTTGCCTTGGGTTAATTAGCCTCAACTTCAAAGTTTCCCATGAAAGCAAGCCTTTAACAAAAATGACACTTAGATGAAACTAAGAAAAGGTCAGTGTGAATTAAGTATGCGATATGTATTTCTCTGGTATTATCTTATGGTAGGTAATATAATTAAAATACAATATAACAGATAATAAGGCTATTACATGTGTATCTTATGACTTCATGCTAGGCTTGATGCTTTAAACCTCTGTGAATAAAGCAGGGTTAGGTTGTTTACACATCTTACACAAGAGTATTCTAAAATTAATATTAAGTATTATTAGATCTGGAACTTACCAACTTTCATTTTTTAAATCTATTTCTCTTATCACAAGGCGTCAGCAAGTGGCTCCCAGGGCAGGAACACCTGGATTCAGAGCACCAGAAGTATTAACAAAGTGCCCTACTCAGACCACAGGTACTGCCCAACAGACTCAAAGAAATGGCTTTTTTCACCTTCCCATCCCTCTCATTTATGCATATTCAGTTGTCTTTTTTATGGGAGGATTTTTTTAACTCGTGAAATTAATTTTTCATCCCTTCTAATGCTTTTCAAGTATTTCCTGATTTTAATTAAAAGTTTATTATTCAGAGGAAGACAGGAATATTTTTCCTGTGTTTGAAACTTGAATGTGTCTTTATTCATTTGAGAGGTAGTGCCAGGTGCAGGAGTTGAGTACAATACATTTTAAAAGAAAAAAAGAACTTTTTATGAAGTTTCTTGGTTTATTTGCTTAAGAAAAATCTTGAATAAATTTTGGGGAGGGAGGACATTGTTTAGCCTTTTCTAGGCAGGTTGTAACATGTGCTGCCATAGCAGGCATAATTAATGGTGTAATTGGAGATGTGTTCTAGAAAGCATTATTTAATGACTTTTCGTCAGATTTTTACTTTTTGCTAGTGGTTGAAATAGCTAGTGTGTTAATGACGTAATTTTTTAAATTAAAATTTTAATTTTCCTGTGTGAAAATTAAATTAATAAGATTCAGTGGTTTGGGTAAATACTGGGGCAGGGCAGAGGGATGGTTAATACATTAGCTGGTGCAAGCAAGATGGGGGAGGTTGTGCCTACCTGCAGGATGGAGAACCAATAGAAGCAAAGTTACCCATTAAACATTTGGTGTTCTGACTTAAAAATAAATACAAATGTCCTCAAAAACTGGATTTAAAATATAAGGGTTTACCCATTTTTTTCTGAATAACTTTTGAGAAAGTTGTCAATTTTCAGTTAAGTATGTATACACACTCAAAATAGGTTAACAATATATTTGATCAGCTTATGCCTAGATAGCCTACTGCTGTTTGAAACAACATCTGTCCTGTGGTATGACTGGGATTTCAAAGGTATGGCAGCTTGTTTGGAGTTCTTGTGCCTGTGCTTGTAACAGCCAGCTTTATGGGCTAGCAGTCATCCAGAAACTTAGGACAAGTTTAGACAATCTCTGAATCTGTCTAGACAGAATTGAGGCAGAAAGAAGACACAGCTATGAGATCTTGGACATGTGCTGCTGTTAAACACTCTTTCAGATGGTTCTCTGTTCTCTAGGGTAAGGAAGAGCAGGATTACAAAACGCAGGGGTAAATCTGGACACCTTGGGGTGTGGCACAGACATCCCTGGACTGAGTCAGTGGTGCTGAGCTCCTGCAGTATGTCAACAAAGGCCTCTATTAGAACTGGGTAGACTAATACTAATATTTATATTATCATGTTTTATTTGAACTAGCAAGTATAACTGTCCAATTTCATTTGAGGCTGCTGGAGTCACCTCCTTGTATTCCTGCCAGTCTTACTCCTAGTTTTGGCCTCTGTGCTGAGACCAAGTTACTGGCTGAATCCAGCTGACTCTACCCAGAGCTACTACAGCACATCTGACCCAGGTTCACAGTGCTGGGAGTACAACCTAAACTTCCAAGTTGAGGCTACACAGGTCCAGCTACACTTTCCCTTTTTTTCCCCTCTATTCCCCTTTCCTCACTAGCAGCATAATACTAGACAAAAGCATAGGGAGGAGTCATGATTCTGATGTCATTCCACAAGATCTTGCCCTCTGCTGAGGATCACAGCTCTACCACAATTGTGGGGCCAGGATTTACTGCCCACTCAGATGTATAATGCCTTTCAATTTTCAGCAAGAGTTACATAATTAAACCTTTTCAAAGGTCTTGACCTTGATTACTCCAGCTTTCCCAACCACGTCCTCAGGGGGATGCATGACCCCTCAAACAGATAGCATTACTGTATCACTGCTGGAAAGACAATACTAAAACTTTTTTACAGGAACTGTGAAGAAGGCAGAAAACCTTTCCACTTTAAATTGTGCCAAATTATTAACTTGGATTTTTATTTCTTAATAAAAGACATAAAATTTGGCTTTGCAACTAAAGTCAACTTAATGCTTTTTTTTCAAATCAAAGTCCTGTGCTAAGAGTGTTTCTAATTAAAATGTCCAAATTAATTACTGCCTATTTTCCTACTTAGTTTTTGAATAGGATTAAGATGAATATGCCTCTATTTCCCAACTGCTAATTTTTCTCTTCAGAGTTCGAGATCCTTCAAACTCTCTCCTTCACTTTGCCATCTCTCAAAATGTGCACCTTAGTGAGCCAAAAAAATTATGGCAGACAGGTATTCTTGTAACTTCCAGTACTGAAGTTTCCATCAGGCTTTGGCCTCTATCCCCAGAGAGAGTACTCTGTGTACTCTTCATAACACAATGAAAGTGATTAATAACTTTGAACTCTTACAGTTTTTAAACTGCCTATCTTGACAAGTGAGTTCATATTAGAGAGAAAGTTCATAATAAGATACATTTCTTAGTGCTACCTACCTATGCCAGCCTCAATCCCCAAAAACTATTTTCACAAACATTTGTGAGTTGTTTTTTATGCATCACCCTTGTATAAGGTTTTCTTCATGTGAAGTAAAGTTAAATATGTATCAAACCAGCCATTTCATTTGCCCCCCTCTCATCTTTCTGGGTAAAACAGCCTCAGACATTGTTTTGGTCCATATTAAGTTTAGCAAGTTCATGGAATTACTCATATGCAAAACACTCCCCCTGCATCAAAGTAGGAAATTACTCTTCAATCTAATGAAAGTAAGTTCCACTCATCTGAAGTATTATCTGTGTGACCAAAGTCAAGAAGTACTTTGCAGCATAACTTTTGCAGATAGAAACTTTGCAGATCATAATTTCTTTTTAAAGAAAGATGAGATTTTGTTTATGAGGAAATCATGAGCTTAGTTGTTAATAAATTTGCTTTCCTTTGCAGCAATAGACATGTGGTCTGCAGGAATCATATTCCTTTCTCTGCTCAGTGGACGGTATCCATTTTTCAAAGCAAGTGATGATTTAACTGCTTTGGCACAAATCATGACAGTTCGTGGATCCAGAGAAACCATTCAGGCTGCTAGAACTTTTGGTATGCAAACCTTAATTATAGGGGAAGGGGAAAAATGTTATTCAATGATGTGATTTACAATCAATTATTTTTTTGGTGTGTGTATATAAATAGGTTTCATATATTTTTAGGTTCGTGAGTAATTTTGGAAGTAAATCACACTTTTTGCATGTCTGTATTGACAGAATTTTAAGACAGTTTTGTGTTTTTCTGTCTTTCACAATGTGTGTATGGGGTACTTTGTCAGTTTTCTTAACCTGTCTACTGCCTTTCACTAAGTCAGGGCTACTTGAGGTGAAGTATGCCAACGAAATGTTTCCTACTGGCATTTGGTTAGAATTCTTGAGACAGTGTGTCTATTCCTACAAAATTTGGCCTGGAGGCTTAAGTCAGTATGACTTAGTATTTAGATGATGTAAACCTTGCATTTCTCCTGCCCCTTCCCCCAAAAGCCCTAGTAAAACAATCACACAAACAAGCTGAAAACCCAAAAACCCAATACCCAACAGCTGGCCTGTTTAAAAAGACAATAACCACAAAACAGAAAATATCCAAACAACCATTCCCCTAATTGCTTGCAGGCCAAATGCTGCAGCACTTGCTACCTGGACCTGTAACTGCCAGCATCAATTTCCATTCTCCAGACAGAGGTGTAAAAACCAGGGTATTTAATTGTCTTCAGTTCTGTTAAAATGACAGTGAAATGCAAAAAGTTGGTGTACAGGGTGGCTGACAACCTGTCACTACATAACTTCACATAACCCAATGCTCATTATTCTAAGCAGAACTGAGATGACCCCTCCTGACTTTCAGGGGCTGCTGCTGTAACAGCAGGGCTGGTGTGGAGGTGTGGGGGGGATGGATTTGGTTCTTTGATAGATTTGGGACGTTTTTCTTTCATGCTGGTTATACTTTGAGACATGAAGTTTCTCTGAAACACAATTTCCAGTTGCATAGAAAATATATTAAAATGTGGCTTCCTGTACAACTTCTTTTCCTAGGAAAATCAGTTGTGTGTACCCAAGTTGTCCCAACTCAAAACCTACGAAACCTCTGTGAAAAACTGAGAGGAACAAATAGCAGCTGTAAGAGATCTCAGGGGGAAGGGCCCAGCAGGTCTGAAAACAATGCAGCTTTGCCAGTTGCAGCAGACAAGCCCTGTGCTCCTGAGACACTTGGAAAACAAATTCAACACTTACAGAATTTTCAGGAAGGTGATGGTGCTTTGGAAATGAAGGCAACTGACATGAAAGGATGGGATCAGGTTCCTGATGAAGCATATGACCTGCTTGATAAGCTACTAGACTTAAACCCTGCAACAAGAATAACTGCAAAAGAGGCTTTGCTGCATCCTTTTTTTAAAGACCTAAGGCTCTGAGAAGTTAACTTACTCTGTTATTCCTTTCATATGTTTTGTGTGGAAATGAAATACTGAGGCAGTTTTACCTTGTTGCCCTCAACATTTACACTCATTGAAATAACATCACATTGTGCTCTGAACTACTGAAATTTTGTCTTGTACAGTTAGACTGCAAATGTCAGTTTAAGAAACACTTGCAGATGCAAAAGTTACATAAACATCACTACGTGGTCTTATCTGAGAGGTTATTGCTGTGCATACCTGTTCTCTGAGAAAGTTAACTTTGATCAAAAACAACAAAGAAGAAAGAGTTTCATAAGCTCTAAGCTTAATTCTCGAGATATTCCCTTAAAATTTACAAGTTTGCCTTAAGGTAAGACTGAAATAAGAAAGTGTTTAAGAGACTTTTTTCTGTACTTGCAAATCTCTGCTTTGTTCCTATTTAGTACATGGGGGACTGAAAATGGAACAAAGTGTATTCATTTTGTTCAGACTATTTTCAGAGAACAGTATTACTTTGGGAGTATTGCTAGAAGAAAGGCCAGGTGCTGGAGATTATCTCATCAAAAGAAAAGCACAACTTTAAAAAGTACATTCTTGTTCCTGTCTGGCCTTTCCTACTTAGGCAATAGTAATAAATGCAGTTACTCATTTTGCATAGCCCATGTTTCCTCAGTGCCATGGGTAACTGTCAGTATTCCACAGCTGCTGCCTTCAGGATGTCTCAGATCCAGGCATAGTTTTGATTTCTGTTATGGAAACTGATTTCTTAAAAAATACCTGTTCAATAAATGATTTGGTTTTATAACTTCAGAAACTTGTCTAGAGATGCTTCTATAAAAATCAGGTAAGGTTTTCCTGTGGGATGTTTCTGTTCAGGAAGTATTGCACATTAGTTTCCTGCATAAATTCCTTCTAAAGATAGAAGACACTCTGGATAGCTGTATTGTGTATGGCTGTTATAGTGGAACTATCTTAATTATCCAGGAACTCTTACCACAGTTAGCTAGCTATTATGTGGTCCTAAGGAGGAAAATCCCATACCTTCAATGTGCAAAGTAAGCTACATCATGTTCAACAGAAGTGTCTCTAAACTCCTTGATAGTTCTGGAGACTGAAACATAATACAGTGTTTTTCCATGTGCATTTCTTGAGATGCTGATGGAGTTGCTTTAAGAGATTCTGGGCCATTCTGAGAAAAGATTGCTGCTTTGATAACTCTTGTAAAAGTCTTCTCATATGAACTGATGGTTATGATAGTGCAAAGATCCTGATCAGGACTGGGGCTGAAGAGACAAGATTTCAATATTTTTAAAACCTTGAATATATAGAAAATAATGGTAATGTTACTCTATTTCTGGCATCAGCTGTTAGGGAAAAATATTTGCAGATGTCAGAATATTGATTGCAGAAAATCTTGAAACCCTCAAGACCCTGGGGCCCAGGTCTTGTAATTTTTGCTGTTTATATAATTTCAACACAGCACGTCACTGAGAAATTATTTATCTAAAAGGACTGTGGCCAAATTTGGCAAGCAATGCTGTCTGCCAGTGTCTGCAGATGTATTGTTTCCTCCTACATTCACTCAGGCTGTCTATGGTCTTATGAGAGCACCAGCTGACAACAAGAGAAAATATGTCAGCTATCTATTGTGAGCTTTCTAAGCAACTTCAGCTCTTAAGCTTCCCTGCTAACAGCCTTCAGCAGCTCCTTCCATCAGCCCTACAACAATTAACCTCTGCATTCATTTAAAAGACAAAAAGGAAAAATCATTGCTAATGGTATTTTTACAAAACATTAAGGATAAATAAAATTTATAAGGAACAGTTCTAAGCTCAATGTATTCCATAACAAGCAGAAGAACACATTGCTATTTCTTCTTCCACACAGCTATTTAAAATATGGAGAACTCTTTTTCAAGGGGAAGGGTAAAGTAAAAAGAAAACTGTGTTTGAACTAATATATGCTTAGGAAGTACTTTTTGTAGCGCTCTACAAAAGAAGAAAGCCAGAAGTAAAATGTTAAATGCAATGGCCTCTCTCTGGGACCAAAAAAAAGGAAAAGAGCAAGAAAACACTAGGGCTGAGCAGTGGTTGCCAGTGGATTTTCTGCTTCTGTCTGCTCTGGTTCTAAGAATCCCTAAAAACCATTAAGGTAAGAGCCAAGTACTAAGATTCCTTTAAAGTTTGAATACATGATTTGAGATAGTAATAAACTGAACATGAATCTTACAGTATGAGAGCTGCAATTAGAAAAAAATTCTGCACAGAAATTACATTGCTTCAACAAATGTTCAGTGGTTGTGAGGCTGCAGCTGGATTAGTGTTAAGTTCTGGACACCATCTATGACAGGGTTAGTAACAAACTGGGCAGAAACCAGAAACGGCAGCAAAAAGCTGCATGTGCTTGGAGAGATGAATAGAAACTGATACCTAGAATTCTGAGAACAGAATGCTGGGAGCAAATCTAAGTACATCTGTGTATTTAGCATAGGGAAGACTAGCTTATTCTCAGTACTAAACCAGACTAGGTGAGGAAACTGACAAGTTCATTACGTTCACCCTAGATGAAAAGGGTAACAAATACATTTCTATATTTATTTTCCTAGCACCTTTCTGGCCATTACATTCTACTAGTGAGCAAAATACAAAGAAAGAAAAGATCTTTAGAGCTTGCCTCATATATTTGTTGGTAATGAAGAGGTATTTTCTGAATGAGGTGATATAAATAAAGTGTTTGCATTTAGCAGGGGACACCTGGATTATTTCTGCCTCATGAAGGCAGACCACACAAGGTAAGACATAAAAGAAAAAAAACCCCAACAACCCAGTTTTCTTCTGTTTGTTCAATTCTACACCACATTTAAAAGACAGCTTGGCTGTGTAGAGAAAATGACTAGCCATTCAAGTCACTTACAGGACAACAGCATTTTAAAGTAAATTAGTACTTTATGGCTTTATGAATTCCTAATCTGTAATGAAACGACACAGCTCAAGTGGTAGGCTTATAGCAAGGACAGTTCTCTTGAGATATTACTGAAGCAACATTCTTACTGCAGCACAACTTCAATGGTTTTTTTGGTTGGGTGTTTCTAATGTTTGGTTTTTTTTTTTTCAGAGCACATAGTAAATTATTCTACTAATGTAGCCACAGCATGGTCACTTCAGAATTCTCTTGTAGCTTATCCAGAAAGCAGAGCATGTCCCAGGTCAGTGGCAGTACATATGTGGTTCATACCCCTCTGCTGCTGTGTTCCTGGCTGGCCAGTTCAAGGGGTAGTAAATATTTAAATTGGCAGCCTGTACACAGTGGGTGGAAATTGGATAGTCCCTTTGATCATACACTTAAAAAGGCCAGCACATAGAGTTTAGTTACCCTGGTAACAAAAAAATTCTGGTACTGCTGAGCTGAGAGTCCAGCAAATTGGATATTTTGCATCAGCACAACCTAGATAACCAAGGGTTTTAAAATATGCCTGTTGTATGCTTAATTCTGCCTCTCCATGACTCAACCCGTTCTACTTTCATCTCCACTGACTGCTAGAATGTTATCCCTATACAATGGCTTATTGTATCATGTTAAAAACTAACCACTATATGCATTCTTGAGTATCCCCAGAGTATTGTTTGTTCCATTTATGGAAAGACATCTTCCTGTGGGGATATGGCAGGGAAGAGAGTGGTTTTGTTACATGTTATTTGGTTCCTTGCATAAAGTTCTTCCATAGTTTTCAGAAGAGTCAGATTTTAATCTAAGACTCATTAAACTTTAGTTTCAAAATTCTAGTGCTAAAAATGCTTTGCCTAAAGGTATTTGATCCATGTCTTTTATATGGCATAAACTAATTGTAACAAATAACGCATAATTAGTTGTACTTCTTGATGTGAGGAGATATGAATGTAGCCTAACAACTGACATCTTAGAAGAAAATCAGGATCTTATGAGAAAAGGTTAAATGATTGATATAATGAATGCCACAGGTCATGTGTAGCAGCAGGCAGCTCATTCATAAAACCTCTCTCTTACTTCCTATTTCTGTTTTTTCTCACTATCTCCCCCCAAAAAAATCCTACCAGCAGTTCAGATGCACTCTGTGTTGCTATAAGGGATTTGGCTTTAATCATTTGTTTGCTTCTCTAAGTGCTACTGTGTGTTATGTGAAAAGTACCAATTCTTTCCAAGTGTCCTGGGAATCCTCTTGAGTCCTGCTCCTGTTCGTCTGTCTGCTCTCTTGTTTCAAACAGCTCAGTTTCCTTATCAAAACCCCCCCATTTGGACTTGGCAGTATAGGTAAGAAATTCTAGAGTTCTCTGTAGCATTTCAGTTTTCTTGTCTGTAGTCTTGTCTTATCAGATCTGGGAATGCCAATTTCAAAGAGAACTGCTGAAATTTCTACTATGTGAATATACACCTGTCAGGAGGCAAGCACTGAGGGGAAACACTAGTGTGGATCTCAGAGGACACAAAATGCCACAGCTAGCTTTTCTTTTAAAGAAAAAAAAAGCTGCTATAAACAGCTCAACATCTTTTTTTTTTTCACCAGATTGATATTCAGCTATAAAATTTCTTCTAACTTGCTTTCAATGCTCCCAGAAGTTACTCCACCTTGTGATGGCCAGCCCACTCCTGTGGGCTGTGTTAGGCTACTCGTGGGGAAGCGAGGGGATTACAGTGGCTCACGTGCTGCAGCAGAGAGGACATACAGAACCACTGAATATCCTGAGCTGCAAGGGACCTAGCAGGATCATCAACTCCAACCCCTGATCCTCCCAAGAGTCACACCATGTACCTGAGAGCATTGTCCAAATGCTTCCTGAACTCAAGACATAGCGAGGACCTCTTTGTTCTCTTAGTGCTTTTAATGGATTAAACTGTAGTAGTTTACTATGGACAATTCACCAGGACAGAATTGTCCTGCACACAGCTTACAGCCAAGCAGTTCTTTCCTGCTGGGATCCTTCATTATCTGGCATATGTTTTCCATTGCAGATCTGCTTGCAACTAGTTCTGTAACTCTGTAACTTGAGTCACGTTCATTGCAGTTGCTTAATGAAAAAACAGTGTGCAGTTTGAATTTATAGGTATTTATCCCAGCTGTCTTTGTAAAACTCACAGTATTCTGAAATACTCACAGGCAGCCCATGCTGGGAGGGGAGAGAGGTCTGTGTTAATTACCTCCTGTTAGCTCAGCTTTCTGTTTGCTAAAAATCAGTGCTTTTATTAATTTTCTGCATTATGACTTACATGTGGTAAGTCCTCTATCATGACAGCAAAAAGAGGACTTTAAAACCTGTGGTAAATTACTTTTGACATGAATACAAATATACTGGACCAACAGTGCTCCAGAACTTAATTCCTTGGCCTTATTTCAGGGCTTAAAATGGAGACTTAATGTTGGGCTTTTCCTTTAAACATTTCCATGGAGATTCATCACCTACAGCTTTCACAGAGCACATGAAACTGATTAATCAAGGCCTACTGTTTCTAGCTATTTGGGAATGAACGTGGTAGGACGTTACTGAGCCACTTCAGCTGATGGCTGCTGAACTACCAAACTCCTGCTGTCACATCCCCTTAGGAATACACACTGATACCTGGAGATCAGAGCATAATCGGGGCATGCATTGCTCTGCCCATGGTCTCCAAGTAAAATCTGAGGTCAAAAAATTAAAATTACCAGCCCAATTGTTTTTTCATGTGGTGACAGACCATATTCACAGTTTGTGAGACGGTGTTATTTAGTTCTATCAGGTACTAATTATTCAAAAGAGCCATATCATTCTTACAACATACTGGTTTTAACCCTGTGACATTTGTATTTTGGGGCATGAAATGCTGAGACAAGCCACACATTTAAATTGTAACTACAAGATCTATATGTCAGCTTCAAGTGCTTCAGTACATGCTAAGATTTGGCATGTAAACCTGAAAATTAGATTTACTACAGAATTTTCAAATATTAACGTCACTCATCCCCTATCACTAGAATCAGCCTGAGCGAAATGCTAATTTGAAATATTCAAAGAAGTCTCAAAATATCCAGGGGAGAAATACATTGCTAAGATTCATCCAAGTGCATGTAGTCTAGATTAATCCTAGCAGGTCTATTTTCTATTTTCCAATGCAAAAAGCTCCTTGTGAATTTACTGCAAGTTATGAGACAGGCTTCTGTAAAACCTAGGACTACATTCAATAAGAGATCAAAAGTAAAATTCAGGTAGCACAAGAAATACACCTGCCTCTGCTAGTTTCAGTGTTTGTGGCAGGGGAAATCGAAAGTCCCAAAAGCACTGCGGCTGACACAGTTAAAAACTATCACATATGACTGAGCAAGGGAGCTGTGGGTGCAGGAGGAGCTCTGCCCACAGCAGGCTCTCAAGGTGGTGCTTAAAAAGAGGGCAGCTCACCAGGGTACCTCTCAGCCCAGCAGAAGACATAATCCTTCAGCAGCAGCATTGTTTCTAACAATCAGCCCCAGAGCTGGAGAACAGGTGCCTGGGTGTTCCTTCATGCTTGGGCCACGCAGGGTTTAGGCAGGAGCTGCAGCTCTGGAGGCAACAGCAGGGAGGTGCCCTGGTGGGGTGTCCCCTGTCCACCTTCCCTGCTCCCTGCTCAGCAGGAGCCCCCAGCTGCCTTCCTGACACCACTGGGCCCCGCACACAGCACAAGCTGCAACCCTCCCTTTCTCTTCCCACTAATCTCTTCCAGTTTATAAAACTGACAAACAGAGGGTAATTGATGGTTTATAAAGATATGCAGCTTATTTATCAGGAGGAATGAAGTTGGAAAACAGCAGCACAGGATTTTTTCCTTATCAAAACAGACGAAGAACTGAAAGATAGATACTACCAGATACCACAATAAATTCCAACTCCCATCAAACAAACCATAACGAGTCATTAACATCCTCCGACTTGGATGGAGGGGGATCATCCTGTTGGTCTGTTAACAGAAACACAGCATTTGTGTTCAAGCCTTATTTCCCTCAGTTCAGAATTAAATCTTTCTAGAAGTAAAAGGTGTTTCCCTCCCACTCTCTTCCTTTGACTTCTACATTCTTCTTCCCAAAAATGAGTTTGTCAAGTTTATAATGTGTAATTAAGGGTATCAGACTAAGCACAGCAGAGATCTTTAAGAACTTTACTGAACTCACTGGTGACCAAAGAGTCAGAAGAGGCCTTCAAGCTGAGTTCCTTTATTTGGGTGAATCAAAGCAACATTTTCCACTGTCTGGGAGAACAGAGCACAACTGAAAGGCTGACAAACTAGTGCTATTTTTCCAATAGCTTTTCAGATAGAACATCAGTGTCATGGCAAGAATGTAACTTCCCCCAAGCATTTTCAGCCATGGTTGTTCTTGTAGGATTCTCTTTGACCATGTTATCATTAGAACTAGGACAACTGAAACTCTAATTCAGAACTTTATGATAAAGTAATATATAGAATATATGGATACAAACTATTGCAGCTAATTAGTATGAATACAGAAAGTCTTGAGAGGCAAAAAGCAGAGGAAAATGCATGAGAGAGAAGCATAGAGGAAAAGCAGCAATATAGTGAAATGGGAATGGAATTTAATCCAAAAGGAAGAGCAATTTGTTTTCATAGCTTGGGGGAGTAAAGGAACAAGCCCACTGCAAGTGTTTACAGCCAGAGTCCTCAGATAATTGCACTAACACTCCTCAGCCCACGCACTGAGGTATTACTGAACACACCACCCTAGCCAAAAGGGAAATCTAACACTAAAAAATGAGTAGGCTGTTTGTATACTGGGGCAGGTGTGCACCCAGCACCTCTGCATCCTTTGCTATTCCAGCTGGGATATTTACATGAACAAGCTACAGCTCTCTTTTAGGCTGGCACCCCCTCTGCAAAGCTCACATATGGAGAGAGAGAAAAGGAAGGGAGAAACCTGGGGACTTGTAAGCCTTCTCCTTGCCCCACCATGGGAAGGCACACTGAAGCTAGGGAACAAATTGCATCCTGTTGGCAAAGTGCTTCCTAAGCATAACCTTGTGAAGCAAAGCTCTTGAAATAGGGAATAAAAGCAAACCCACTCCCCCTTAGGAGCTCATGTCAAAGGAGCTTAAGCACAAGCCTAAAGTTAACCAGATGTTTAGGTTTCTGCTCGTGGGGCCTGTGCTGACTCTGCAGGATTGCTGGTTTACAGGACTGACTCACAGCAGCCCAGGCCCTTAATTCTGCTGTACCTCTGCTCTGCTGATATGTGCTCCTTGGTATGCACACTCTGCAAGCACTGACCCAGATGCCAGATTTCTGTAACATACACAAAGCCATAAAAGTACTTCTCAAACTTTAACTATCTAGTTGATTCAAATGAAGCACATAAACTTATTGAAAATTAGATATAGATATATTTGTATGATACACAAGTACAAAATGTTTTCATAACATTATCATTCACTCAAATATCCTAAAATGCCGCAATAAAGCAATAGTGGCTAAAGACAAAAAATGCAAGAGAAAGTGAAAACTACAGATTTTGTTACAAGACATTCTTTTCAACTAATGACTTGTTTAAAATTGTCTTATCCACAATGTCTATAAATAAGTGTGTTATTCGAGTTTAATCTCTAAATTATTCTCCAAAACTCTTTGCCCTTTTCTAGCCTAAAATGTCAGGTTCTTCCAAAAGGACGTTATCTGCTTTAGAGATAGACTCCACTGTGGGGGAAGCTCTAGCTGCCAAGCACTTGGCAAGACAGATTTGCAATTAGGTACTTCCCTCTACCCTAGGGAACCTGGACTATAAAAAGAGAGCAGGAGACAGACCCGGATTTAACAAAAAGAACTGCACCCACTCCAAATGCTGCATGCCAAGTTTCAGAATAGTCTGACTTGCAATAAAGCTTTAAAGATAATTTTCCAGCAGCCATCTCGACAGCCTGCTGAAGGCACCCGCTAGGATTTCATACAGAAATACAGTCCATAGTGAGGCCTGGGGAGCACAACTTTTGCCAGAATTAGGACATATACACAGAGAATGCTCATGCATTGCTATAAAACTCAATCCATTAATTACAGTTGACAAACAAAATATAGGAGACAAGGGTGATTGTGAAACAGATTGCAAGATGTGCTGGTTAAAAGTCCATGCCAGAGGTACAGAAGCAGTCTGGGAACACATGAGTGTATCCCTGCAAAAGATTATTGATTATGGAGGCAAAATGGCACACAGATCCTTTTCTGGTAGTCCAGACACACAGCAACTGACTTGCTAATCAAGTTACACTGAAAACACCTTTTTCTTACAGTTGTCTTTTCAAAAAACTTGCTGCAGAGGCCCATATCATTTGGGAAGAGGAGAGGGTCACAAGATGCTCAAGTCTTGTCACAATTTTTAGAAAAATGTTTCCTAGTCCTTTCTAGTTTCTGAAGCATACAATGAAGAAGCAAGTTAAATGTAAAAGGAATCTATTGAAGAAAGCCTTTCTCAAAGGTTAAATGTATTTACTCCCTTCACATGTTGAATTTGCAGTGATAAAGTGCATATTCTGCCTTTTTTACCTGGTTGAGTTTGCTGAAACATATTAGTTCCCCAAAAATTTCAGCTGCACAGAAAAAGATCATCCAACATGGGGATGAATGCACACATGCAAGTGCAAGCAATCTGAACCATAGAAACATGAACTAATGCATTACAGAGCCTTTGTTTATGAAATTCCTTCTATTAAATACTCTACACATGGTTTTAAAGCCAGATCTAAAAGTTATCAACAGCCTATGTAAGTGCTGGCTGTACCTGCCCAGTAAAATCAACCAAGTCTCTGCTTGGATTTTTAAGCAAATTCCATTGCCTCTTTACAAAGACAGGGCACAGTGAAGCACAAGGAGAGAAACAGGATACCTGTAGCAGAAAGGAATAAAATTCTTTCTACAACTGCTGGATTTCTAGTAGCAGAGAATCTGCATAATATCTTTTCCAAATCTGATTTTTCCATTAGCTTTCATAATAATAAACAAAGGTAGAGGTAAAATAATTCTTCTTCTCATCCCTAGAGAGCTGTACTTCTAAAGTGATTGCTCAGATGGCGCACTGCTTGAGGCACCAGAATTCTGCAGTATCAGGTTAGCAATGCTTTCAGAGGAACCAGAGAATTTACCCCCAAAAGATACTGACAGTACCTTATGACCTTCTAAATTTTATATGCATGTATTTTAGTTTTGTCATTATGAAACTGCAATATGAGAAAAGTTTGCTAAGTGTCTCGCATAGGGTGTTGATGATGATAGAAGTGCGTGATTTCAAAACAAAAAGGAGTTTAGTTCATGTTTAAAGAATGCACTGACAATGATCATCTTTGAGTAAAGTGAAGAACCATTGGGAACCACAGCAATGAGAAGTTCATTCTGAACTGCTCTGAAATGCACAGGAACTGCTTATTTCTTCATGCACTCCGACATTATCTGGATTTTCATTTACTTTTTACTGGAGCACATTGAATGAGAGCGGTAGCATTCTGGTAAATTAATTACTATCAATTCCCCTCCATCTTTTCTCTGTTTTGATTCTAATTCTACAGGACAGGCACAATATTTCCAATCCTCCCTCTTAATTTTGGTTACAATTTTGAAAGGACCAAAAATCACCTGAAAATATTTTCTGATATTTAGCAAGATTTTTCCATGTGTTCCTTTTGAAACATAGGTTTGCTTTTACACAGCATTTCCATTTCCAACCATTTCCAAACAGGTGAAGCTCAGCCACTTATTATTATAAGATAATACAATTTGGAGCTGCAGCTCCTGATTCAGGTTGGGTTGGCCTGTGTGATCCATGAGGACAACCTAGGCAGGTAAATATGGACTTTGTAAGGCTCAGGTAGGCTCTGACAGAGAGGCCTTGCCTCCTGGGGCAGAGACATTTTGGTCCAAACAGGTCAAGGGAAGGGAAAATTCACACACCACCAGGTTCTAGTACAGCACAGTCTGCTCCTCATTACCCATGCCACCCTCCACTGCACCAGGGCTGCAAATAGGATCCCAGCCTGTTCTGCTTGCCAGGCTTATTTCTTTTTCCTCTAGGTTGTTCATGCTAAAGTGGGCAGGAACTGTCATTTTGTATTCTGGCAGAGTAGATCAAAATTGTCCCAACCCTACCCATCAGAGATCAAGGATCCCCCAACTTTGACACCTGCTATAGAGCAAAACAAAAAGTTTTCTCCTTGTATCACCTCTCTTCTTGGGGAAGAGAATCTCTCTTCTTAGGGAAGAGAGAGTATTTTGCCTAAGAGTTCTATTTGTGCAAGTCTAACATATCTGCATTATAACTATTGAACTCTGAAGGTCTCCAAATATCACTATATAAAATAATTCTCAACAAACATCAGCAAGGTTCAGACTTGCAGCCAGAATCCCAAAGCCTGGCACCACACTCTAAGAACACTGAAGAAACTGTTGCCCCTGCTCTGGTCCTCACAGCAACAGGAAATTTGTTAAACAAGAGCCTGAGCCCATCCCAAGAAGCAATCAATGCCCTCAGTACACAGGAAAAAGAGAGGTCAGGAACCGTGCTGTCAATCAGCTTAGTCCGTGTACATGACAGACACCTTGAAAAGCTTTGTTACCCCTTGAGAAGCATAAATGGCACAGGATGAAGTTGATTCCCATCAGCTTGTGTAGCAGTTTGATGATGTGCTGGGGAGTTCAGCCCAACACTGCTGTGGAGTTGGTGTCTCCCACTCTTTCAGCACCCACACTGCCATGGTTGGTGTGTCCTGCCCTGAGACACTGTCCAGGAAAGAGCAGTATGAGCAGAGCTCCATGAGGGGCTGAGCCAGAGGCCAAGGGGCAGACAGCCCTTCACACACAAACCACAGTCCTGCCATGTGTCACCAGGACACGTGGAGCCGGCTGCTGGCACATCAGCAGTCCCTGGAGGGGATATAAATCAGGCCCAAGGTGTATGCAGAGGGTACAGTCAGTAGCAAAAGGAAGTGCAGCTGGAAGCAAGACCACAATGCAGACCCAAGATGAATCCTGGAGGTAGGGCCAGGGCTGGAGACAAACACCCTGACAAAGCTTGAGCTGAAGCACAGCCCCAGGGCCAGTGGCTGCACTCAGGGTCCCAACGTAGTGGCTCAAACCTTAACTGCTCATCTCCTTGCAGGAGGCTGTTACCATTGTAATCCTATTGCCTTTATCACTGTGCTTCCAAAAAGAAAGACAGCTGCCTTAATACTTCTCTCTCTTAAGAGAACAGTTTTTAAACCAGCTGTTAGGGTAATTTAAGCTCATGCTGTCAAATAAATTGACCATGCAATTTTTGAGGTTTACTTCATTTATACCTTTTAAAACCAGCCTCAGGGACTTTAGAGTTGCTGCTCAAGTGAGTATTTCATTGCTTTAACTTAGTATTGAAAACATATTACTGTCATCTCTCAATCTCCATTTGGGACTTTCATACAAGCTGCTTCCTGCCACATCACACTCATTCATTTCTATATAAGAAGCCACAGACCCGGCGTGTGCCCGTTACGTAACCCCCTGAACAGACTGAGGGATCTGGGATGCTGGGCAGCTGCAGATGAGTGAGAAGATTTGGCAAACCTGGAATTTACTTCCTGTGAAACTGGAATGCAGAGCGGCTTGCTGGGCTTTGGAGTTTGTACAGTAATTATTCCACTAAAGAGTTAGTCTGTGAAAGGAAAATAAGGCAGGCATGGAAGCAAGCCTCCTGCCAAGCCAGCAGAGTGGGGCTCAGCTGAAATCAAGTGTTCTGAAGTAGGTCAGGACACCACACTGCACCTGTAAGTGCTCACCGTTGTCAGAGCTCTGTGTGTCAGCAGAACATACAAGAGCAGGATTCCAAACTGACCATGACTCTAAGTCAGCCGGTTCTGGTCCTCCTCTTCTAACTCCTATCCCACCTTCTCTATGCTCCAAATATTTCCAAGCTGCTTCATTTCTAATCAGGTGTCTGCTAAGAGCAATGAAAGGGGAGCTAGGTTTAGTTTGGAGATCTACAAAGGGCTGCCTTGTTCTCAAGCTCTGGCACCAAGGACTCCAAATGTTTCCAAACATCTGGAGATGTTGCTTCAGGACAGGCTGCCCAGCCCTAGAGTCCTGGGTTAGGACAGGCCCACTGACCCTGGCAGGCTACCTGCTCTCTCTGAACACTCAAGAGCACGTTGGAAATGGAGTGCATTAAGCAACGAGAGACTCCATAGAGGATCCCACATGCTAAATTCAGAAAATATTTACAAATCCCCTGTCCCTGAAAGAATTGGCCTGAATTGCTGCACTAAATCACAAACAGCCATGTCAGTAGAAATGCAGAAACACATGTCCACTCCTCCCCTCCAAGACATGTGGTTGACTTTTTGCATGAAAGCTTGAGTGTAACAGTTATAAGAAGTTTCACAATGCCTGCTTAAGGCAGTGTTATCTCCACCCTTGGGAGCTCTATAAGGGAGCAATGGATAGTTTGAATTGGTTTGATTTGATAGTTTGATTGGATGGTTTTGAAAAAATTTTACCAACAAAGTTGCAAATTCTTTTAAGCTTAGCTGGTACAGAAGGTAGAATGGATGTATCCAACCCACACAAAATTCCCTGCAAAGGGGGCTCCTATGGTATTAGTGGCAGAATCCACACACCTGCTATTCCTGGAAGACCAGACCTTCCAAATCCTGCTTCTCCTTAAATTTCATCCTATTTCATACCCAAGCAAGTGCTCCAGTTACCGTTACCACCAGTGTCAATTGTCACAAACTTTTTTGTAGTAGGTATGCATTAGTAACCCATGTCTGCCTCTCCAAGCAGAGATGACTTTCCTCAAGCTAGAACACAGAGCACCTCCTCATTATTGAAGCAGGATCAAGGTATGATCATTTCTTCCCAGTCTGAGGGTTTCAGCACTCTGTGCCACCCAGCAGGTTATTGGTGAATGACATCTCTTTTCAGCGCTGATGAGTCCATGATGAACAGAGTTCACCAGCACAGAGCCCATGATGAGCAATTAACATTCTTATATCCCCTTGTTTCTCACAAGGGTGATCTGTTTGCTGTAAGAAAACACAACACACTGACCCCTGTAGCTCACACCTCCTTCCCTGCTGCTTCCCTGTGAGCTGGCACAGGACTCACCACCTTGGACTCCGACTGACCAACCCCTCCCACGCTGAGACGGTGGGAAGGGAAGTACAAGCTCCTCCACCCACCACTCCCCACGTGCCTTACTAATTAAAAAAACCCTAAGAATTACCTAGACCTGTTAGTTTTGCTATAGTTAGAAATTTTATCCTCTCTGTTTTTTTCACAGATATAGAGGGGTTTTGTATTTTAAAGAAGAGTCACTTTTGTAAGTGACACTAGTAACTTCAGTTATAATCTCTAGAATATCAGGGTTTCTTAATTTTTTCTCTTCCTGAATTAGGAATATAAATATGTCACCAGCTAAGGAAAAGATCCAGAAACAGTTAAATAGTCCTTGTTCCCCTAAAGATAATGAAATTGCTCACATGAGACAATTTTGAAGCATAGCAGATTTTTTAAAACATCTCTTTTGGCTTAAAATATTTAGAATAAGATTCCTAATTTTCCAGCAACACAGCTGTTATACGTCTGGCTTTTAACCCAAATTTGTTTGCATCATACTAAGATTCCCAGTGAATAGCTGCAAAACCTGAGGGTTGATTTTCTTCAGCATTGAAAATTTATCCTGTCATCAATGTATGTTCATAATAGATTACTTCAGTAAAATTTCCTTAATTTCCTTTGAGGATGCATTCTGTCAAATAGATATTTCATAAGATTAGGGACAGCTCAAGTCCCTAGCCCAAAACCTGGAAGTGAGAGTATTGGCCAGTGTCTCAGTAGGAAGTTTTCATTTCCAGAGGAAAAAAATTTCTGATTTAGCAAAAGATCCTTACAGGGAGGAGTTTAATTTACCTGAGTATAATTGATTTTTATAATCATCAGCATTCAAAAAATTTAAATTCTAAAATATTTGTAACTACTGTCTCACACAAAAATCAAGAGGGAGACTCCTAGTTCTCTTGATCTTTTTTGTACTTCTGAAGCTGGAATCAATTAGATTTTCTAAGTTTAACAAGTCTGTTTATTTCTTTGAGCTACCAATGAATAGGAGGAAAAAAAACCCCAAACTCCCTCAGTATCCTGCTTCCATCTGAGTGCAGGCTAAATCTGATTTATTCAACAACCTCCTGACAGGGTGGAGGCAGTGGGAAATACTTGGCCATACTGATTGTTCCTGACAACAGTTGCCCTAAGGAAAAGTGATGTTATACTACAGATAGAATTGTGGGTGTTTCTGTGTCAGGAAAACCCACAAAAATCTGATATTTGTTCAGTAATTGGTATTTATAAATCTAAGCAAAATAATAATAAAACCAATAATAATATGTTAAACAAGATATCAGCATGTATCAGGGATCCCATTTTGCCCACCTCTACATGTCAGCAGCTATGGGAGGAACTGTGTGTGTTTCCCCATTCCTCTCATGGTGATAAATCTACTTTAACCCTTCTGGGGCACATACACAACATGCGCACATCCATCCCAGAACCTTCATCTCTCCAAAAGCATTGTGCACAATCAGAAGATTTCACAGATGCAAAAAGCCAGGACCACAGTCCAGACCTTGCATTTCTCATCACCAAGCACAGGCCACTGTGTCAGGGTACAGCCTCCCTGTGCAGGCCACATCCTCTTAGGAGATAAAGATGATTCATAAACAAAGATTTCCTGACTATAAACCTTTCTTTGAACATGACATTCAGGGTAGAGACATGGCAGAGCACCCTGTGCCCCAGCCATCACAGAACAGCATTGCCTGAGTGTATATTTTCTATCAGAAATACAAAGCAACAACAGAGTTTTTCAGGCACCAGATTCTGACTTTGTGGGGCAACACCGACTCCAACACTGACTCACTTGTGCCTTCTGCTGTTGCTGCTATTCATGTATTTCTATAGCTGTGCACATAATTTCAAAGTTCCCCTTTGCAATTCCTGTATGACTTATAAGGCAAAGTATCCTGGCAAGCTGGTGTGACTAATCTCTTAATTTCTTTGTTCTGAGACTCTTCCAGAATAGATTTGACTGAGCTGTCTGCAGACCCCCAACAATAGCTCAGTTTCAAGTTAAAGCTTAAATAAGGAAGGGATTGAAGGGTAATCCCTATGTCCTACAGAGAAATGCCATAGACTCTTATTGTCAGAATACAGCACAGTTTTTAGTGCCTTTCTCAAATCACTCAAAGGTTCACTTGAAAAAATGAAATGCATGGTATAATCAACTGCAGGTTTCACTATGTTTACTTTCTAAATTGTCTCAGTTATCTACAGATTTCAAACCCCTGAGATGCAATGCCTGAAGGATGTAGCAAAACTACCTTTCCTCCAGAAACATTCTTGGTTTAAGAGGATCCCTCCTGCAGAAGAACATCTGCCCTCTCACCCGCCATGCTGTCACAGCTGGTTTTTTGACCTTGCTGCAAAGTGACCACTGAAAGCATGGAGCACCCCAGAGCATCACACTGTGCCCCCTCAGAGAGGCAGACCACCACAACACTGCACGAGTACTAGCTAGGGGATAATGAGCTGCAAGGAGAGCACAGGGGGATGAAGGGCTAGGCTGTAGGAGACATACGATTTTTTTCTGATAGGATTGCTAGAAGAGCAAATGTATCAAACTACACTTTCAAGCTCATTTAATCCAAATTCATGGATAACACACAGCAATTGAAAAGGACACATCAAAATCCTCCCTATGCATGTATAGTGAACATACAGGGCCACAGTTCTATGATTTCCTTGTTTGAAATTTAAAAAAATACAAATGATCTTTTCTGCTCTGCTCAATGCTTTTGAAATAATATTTTTCTGGAAATTTTTCTTTTACTGGTTGTACAACTGCAGCTATGTTGGTGCTGAAGTCTGAAGTTCAGGTCAGAAATAGCTGATAAAGAGTTTGATGTTTGTTTTTTTTTTGTTTTTTTTTTTTTTTTAATAAAATATCAACACTGCCAATGTGGTTTAAAACCAGCTCACTTTCCCATCCATCCTCACCTTTGAAAAAATAGCAAAACAGTTTTGCCTACATTATTAAGCAAGGAATTCCACATAAAAGTAAACATGCATGAAGCATCTCCTCCATTGTAGGACACTAGCCCTAGAGTTGCTCAACTGTTCCTGGTTGTTTTAGGAATTGATGCCGTACAATTTGTTTATTGTGAATATTCTAGAATTTGCCTCATCAAATAGTATTCACTGGAGCAAAGCTAGGTTTAAGTAATTTGGCTGATGCTGTTCTTCCCACTATTCCATTCAAGCCAGCAGATGAACATTGTCTCTTGAGGATTTCTTGGCTTTGCAGAAATTCTGACACTACTGTCTGGTGCTTTGAGTGTTACAATCAAATGAGTCCCAGCTGTTCATTCCCCCATCCAGCATGTTCTTTCACTCAACACACCCTTCAGTTAAGCAACTGATACATTTCTGCTTGCATATTACCTAGCAGGCCTTGGGTTTTGGTCCGATCTCCTGCAGGAAGGAGGTTCTAGTGATTGTACTGTTTGTACATCTCTCTTGTTTATCTACAAAGCCACTTCTGACTTTTTCTACCAAAACTGCTAAAGAGTAGAAACCTCTAAGATAGTTAATAGATAGCCCATAAGACAGACCCAAACTTCTTGCCCACAAGGGGACTATCTCTAGTATGTATAAAAGTACACATAAAATAGAAGAAATCCACCTGCAGGCATATTAGGAAATCTGGGAGCAGAAAGCCTGAGGCATGGCATCAACACCCAGGTGGATTTCCACACACTCACCCTCAACTCCAAGCACACTTACAGGTTTAAGGCATGTCCAGGCTTTAAAATCTCCTGAAGTAGAGCCACCTTGTACATTCTACTGGCAAACTCCCAACCACTTGAAACACATTAACAGAACTACAAAATCTTGCTGTACACTTTCTTTTCCGTTGTCTATTTTCAGGTTGGTTGTTTTCTCCCTAATTTTTCAAGTATTACAAGTTTGGTGCCATTGCTTGTCTCTCTTTTGCTGAAAAAGTCGTCCAAATTTGCTATTATATTTCACAAGGCTTTAGTACTGAAATTGCTTTTCATATAAACAGTGTCACCAGTTAAAGATTGCCATTTAACCATGACTGATTAATTTGCAGGTGTTTGCACAGGAAAGGTCCTGCACAATCTGCTTGCATCAGCAGTATTTTCTTATTTTAAGCAAAAAATTGCAAACACTTTGAATTCTCTGTCATATAATACCTTAAATGTAGAATGCATTTCATTCACAGAATTATCTAGTCCCATTTTTTCACAGTTTGTTTAAACTGTACTGCTGCTGCATTACTCCATAAATGGCATGATTTACAACAGAAAATACTGAAACTGCCTTTATCTTTTATTTTCTGATCCCTTGCATTACTTTGTTCTATTTCTAGTTAACACAAGCCTATTGTAGCCAGCAACACTGACTGTTGCTATGGTTTTGCACTCCTTATGTTTTGTTTCCATTTTCTACTGGTCCTTTTTCAGTTATTGGACAAGTTTTTAGTTGCTTCATCTATGATTAATCTCGTTATTGACTCACTTGCTTAGGTATCATTTGGACTCAAGTAATCTGATCACATAGCTGGAATACTTCCAGACTTTTGAAACAATATTATAGGGTATTATACTTAGAGTTAGATGGCAGTCTAGCTCTTAGCTACCTTCATTTTCCTCTTGGGTGACTGCAGGGAATGAAGCATATTCCACATCTTTATGGTTGTATGGATGGAATTGATCTGCAACTAAAAATAATTTTATATCTTATGTTCAGATAGACAGGAGGTCAGGATGGAGTCTCTGTAAAATAAGGTGAGCTAGCAGCCCCCTATTTTTTTCATGGTTCTAGTTTCTGGTGGCTGGCAGTGGGACTCTGGTTTTCTGACCTTGCCTGGAGAACACCAGGCTCAATCTGTTCTTGGGATCAGTCATTTCCAATAGTCCCAGCTATTACTGTGGGGCTGAAATCACTTCAGAGCAGGCCATTTTCACATCCAGAAAGTAATAAATGCTTCTGTACTTGTGACTGTGCCTCAGTACAATCAATATGCATCTAAGTTGGATAGAGGCCTTGAGCAAGGTTGGACAAAAAGAGGAAAACTAGAAAGCAGAAGTTGATAGTGTTGGTAAAACTCATTGCCACTTCTGCCAAAAGCCAAAGATATGACCCATATTAACACTCACCATCACAGCTACAGGTTACACAACCAGAATACTAAAAACAGCAGCAGAAGTTATATATCGACATAATACTATTTTCAAATCTGCAGCCAGAGAGTTCAGCCTTCGATGCTTCAGGCCAAATTGCTTTTCATACACAGACTGGCTGAAAACACTGTTGAATCTTTGTTTTAATCTATCTCTAACACAACCCAACCTTTTTCATACGAAATTTGCTATTCCAAGCGTCCCTCATTTGGCTAAGTTGGACTGTGGTTTCAAAAACTTGATATATACTAGACATAGGATAACCAAGAAGATGATTCAGGTTAACTTGGTGAGCTATCATTGCCTAATCAGGGATGCTTTCTGATTTCTCCATTCACACTAGGCTTTTTAACACTTTCCCACCTTCATCCCATTTGTAATCACACTGTATGTGTGGTATTAACACCTGTGACACCAAAACAGAATCAAAGAATTCTGCTCTTCCCCACATATTAAGAAGTTTCAAAAATGTAATTATACCTTACTTTTTGCTTCTTAAAGTTCTTAAATTTCCTTGTGCAGGACTTCCATACTATCAGAGAACAATTTGTATCTTCTAACTCTTTTCTGTGGGGTTCTTCTAAAGGAATATTGTGAATTGTACATAACAGGATGGAGCAAGAGACATGAATACAGGTATTCCCAACTCCAGAAGATAAGGGATACTGAAAATGTGCACATTTACTCTCAATATCCATGTTGCATTACTTTATGTATGTTCTCTAGTATTACATTTTAAAAACATCTGTCTCATCTGTTCTGAGCATATCCTGTTCTGCAAATACAAGCATGCACAAAGAACATGTTTGGGCAAAAGACTGAACCAGAACCTTCCCCCTCCTCCATGCATATCTAAGTATTTTCTTATCAGGGATTCAGAGTCTGCCTATTGCACAATGGCAACAAAACATCTAGTCAAAACCAACAAAACACCCTTTCTAATTTTAGTGCTAAATCTCATGTATGGAGTGTTTACTATCTCATAATTTATGAACTAGTATATTTTCTATCAGATTTTTGTAGGGAAAATCTACTTTGCCAGGAAAAAAAAAATTACTTTTCACTGGTGAAAAATCACAATGGAAATCCTGCTATTAAACCCCCCCTCATAAACACTATCAAAGAATCATACCAAATAAGGCTTCTAAGGATCTTTTATTTAAATAACTAACAAACTATTTATACTTTTACAAGAGTCTGTCCTATTTTAGTAAATGTTTGGCAAAGTTACTTGATTAAGAGAGCAACCTGACCCTCATTTAACATGGTTATTTGCCATAACTTATTCTTCCATCATTTCGGTTTAACTACACAAATAATTTTTTGACATCTTTAGGTTAAGTAATACTTCTCATAACTTGAGTAAGATGGATTTGCCAAGATAAGTGGCCAGGGATCTTTGAAACAACTTTTGTACAGCCATCTTAGGGCTGAAACCACTCTCAGCAACTTGCTATCAAGTGCTGCATGGAGAATAGTGTGGTCACCTCTTGTTTGATCCCTAGATGCCTTTCTCATTCCCAAACAAGCCTTGCTTTAGAGGCAGTTTTTTTATCTCTGAAAGCTTTTTAGCAGGTGTGATTTCCATCCTCTGCTCAGACATTGAAGCACACCTTGTCCCCATGGCATGTTACTTAATTGGTGCCTTAAAGCATCTTGTACACATCACAATGGAAGGAGAGCTTGGCCCTGGTGCTGCAGAGAGCAAGGCAATGGGGCACCATCACACACCCTGCAGGTGCCTGCACTCTGCCTTCTGGGGTTCAGCATTCCCTGGGCACGCAGCTCTGTGCAGCATTTACAGACCAGCCCCAGCTCCTCCTGCACAGCACTGCCCATGCTGCTCTCTGCTTTTAGGCATGGCTACAATGCACCACACTAGCCTTTTACATACTAAGCTTGACTTTTCTTGAGGAATTCTAAGTAGATGCAAGTTAGGCCAGTCATGCTGCAGTACACTTCAAGTAACAGACCTCATAATCCAGCCATCTCCACATTCAAAGTGCCTTCCTCCTCCTGATGAACTGAACTACCTGGTTTTGGGAAGCCTGTTTAGGAAGATCATTATCACTTCTAGAAAGAGATACTTTTCCAGGACTCATTCAGGTTAAAGGCATCAGGCTCTTGTTAGGATCTTCTCACAATTTCATCTCCAAGGAGGTAAAGGGACAGTGCCTTGAAAGCTGAACTCAATAATCAAGTTGCATTTGTTGCAACTCACAGTTTTTGTGGACACATTCTAATCAGATCAAAATACAATTATGGCCTCAGAGCATATTAGGCCCATATGAGATCTAAAACTGTTTTGATTATCAATATTTTGCATGAATTCTCTACCACATACTCTTCAGAGTTACAACTTTTCATTCACTGTTTTTGACTAAACCAGATGCTTAAAATGGCAAACCAATGGCTGTGGGGAACTGTGCTTCTAATTCTCCTGCCAAATATGAGTACTGTACAGACTGGGGTTTGGGCAGTGGTTTTACACTTGCCTCACACTGATCTGAGTGCAGGCTGCTGTCACAAGAGCCAATTTTACATTCTCCTCTTTCTTTATCACTAGGAATAACAAAGCAACCATGAGATAAATCAGGGAGATGATCTGGGTGAAAATCTATTTTCCTCCCTTTCTATCTGTTCCAAATGTTTAGTTTTCTCCTGTGCACATGCCTCTGGTATGGTTTGCTTGACAGTCATGTACATGAACACCAGTTATGACACAAAGGCAGGGACTAACACAGGGCAGGTTTTCTCCAGTCTCAGTAGCAGAGTCTCTCATCTGATGAAAGCATCACTCTTGCCATGACCCAAGTTCCCCAGGAACTGATCCAGAGACTGTGCTGGTGTCTGCAACTGATGACTTACAAGAGATGAGGAAGAGTACCTGCTTTAGACTAGGAAATTTTGCCAATTTTCTTATGTACCTTAATGGAAGAGGTAAATTCTTTAGAGCAACCCTGTTTCTTTCTTTTGCAGAAGATACCATGTGTAGAAGCCCATACCTTCTTAGCTGTGGAGAGAAGCTGCCTCACCAGCTACATACAAATGTCCATTTTATCTCATTGAAGGTTCACAAAATATGAGGCCAGATATCAAAAATTAACTCTTCTCAAACCCTGAGTTGGTCTAATCCAGAGTGTATAAGAAATTGCTCTGCAAAAGGATCTGTTAAAAGTGAAGAAAGTTAGTTTTGAAAACACTTCTTTCCAGTAATGTAGACTAATAAGATGGAGAAAGGAAATTCAAAATCATAATGGAGATTAGCCATCTCCACTGAATAAATTGCTGTTGTTTGTGTCTAGCAAACTCTCTTGTAGTTTTTCAGTTCTTTCTGGATATCCTGCTAACTGCTGTGATGAAGGCTGTTCAGACATGATTCCAACTGTTATTGCCATCTGTAAATATTTGTACATATTACCAGGGCTCTGAATGTGCAAATTTCTGACAAACAAAATAAATCAAGCTATTTAAGTAAAAAGTCTTAAAAGCCAACTGCAACAGCTGAAGAAAATACAAACTCTCACCCTCTCCCAGCAGAGGCTTGTAAGGAAAATGAGCTTGTTTCTGAAAATGAGCTTGTCATTAGTGTAGTGTAGTGAAGTTTTCCACTCCAGCACAGAAAAAGCATGCAAAGAGGTTTTAAAAAGACTAAGTTGTCAGTGGGCATCTCCAGCACTTGGGAGAAAGGTCTTAGAAGACCAGCAGCATGTGGAAGGAAAACAAGGATCCAGAGGAAGGGATATCACAGCTAATAAGCAAGATAGGAGCTCAGATCCTGCTGAAAGAAGAGGGGTGCTGCTCCCCCTCAGACTCCTTAGCTGCCAGAATCATCAGCATAACTTCAGAAGAGTCAAAAAATAGATATCTGTAGTGAGGACTGATGACATAATTCTGAGAAGGATTTAAACACCTGCTAGTCAAAGGCATCTTAGGAAATGGATCTCTGCACCACGGTCTGAAATAATGTTAAAGTACTGAAAAATATTTTTGAAGGACAAGGCATCATATGTTTTAAAATGTGAAGGTTGAGGGATAAGTGAAACATTAGACCAGTTGTTTTTTCTCTCTCTTGGCCACAGGAGTTGTATATCTTTATTGCCCAGAGAGGTAGCTTCAGCTTGAGAACACTAAAGAGAGCAAGTTTATAAAGCACCTGTAATCTATTTGCTGATATATCTGTTCTTTCTAAATACAGTGGCTCACAGCATTCTCCTCTGCTGTATTACAGCAAGAAATTGTTTTCTTTTGATGTCATAGAACTTCTCTGGACTGATTTTGGACTCCAGTTTTTCACACAATAAACAAGTTTCTCAGAAGCAGATCTTCAGGATTATTCTTCAGGATTTTTTGGGTTTTGCTTTTGGTTTGGTGGAATTGTACATTTGCTGGAGGGTTTTGTTTGGTTGTGAGTATGGTTTTTTTGTTGTGTGCAGGTGAGTTTTGGGGGTCTTTTTACGTTTTTAAAAAGAATGGCATTGTGTATCAGTACTTACAAGAAGGATGTTACAGATTATAAAAGCTCCTGAACTGTGCTGCACAGTTTAAGCACATTCTACTGCATGTTATTTCTGCACATCCACAGGTGATTAGGATAGATGTGATGTATTACCTGGCTCAGTGCCCACTGAGGTTAGCTGGAACATTTCCACTGACTTTAGAGAGCTTTGCACAAGGCTATTAAAAGAGGCTTTCAGTGAGAGAGGAGTTGCACTTACCAGCGTTAGCAATGTCAGAATAAGAACTCTTTAACATTTTGGACATCTCAGTGCAGCCAAGGGGTGCAAGAAATAGAGAGTCCCATGGAGTATAGCCCTACCTTCAGAACTCAATTCTGCTTTTGGAAATAAACTTGCTTCCCCTTAAAACAAAGGGCAAAAGCATAATTTATTTTTTCTCAATTTTTCCCTCAGCATGATATGATAGTCTCACACTGACAAACACTCTCTTTCCCAAGGAACAAACTTTTTCCCAAAAAATCAATTTAAGCAAACAGCAGATTCCCCAAGACAAACTGTTGCATGCACAAGAGTCTGTCCCTACCCAATGGCACTTTAGCCCAGGACAGCTGTGGCACTCCTGACTCCTCTGTTTAAAATTCTCTGTAGCCTTTATAAGGGTACACAGCCTCTATGCATAGCACACATGCATGTGTTGTTTATAAAAAAGGTCTCAACATCCAAGACAAAAAACATGCCCATAAATAAAATAAAACCTCACAGGAGAATACTGAATAAAGATGGGAACAGTAACAAGCAACAGGAACCCACTTTCCATAGGGAACTGAGAGCATTCAGCAACCAGATTAAAGCCATTGATAAGTCCCTTTTCCTGTTCACTTCAAATTAAACTTCTGGCATGAGTCAATATCCAGAGCACATGCATCAGATCCACAGGATTATTTACTCAATGCTCACACTTTCCTGCAAACCCCATATCTTTGCATCTCTTGCACACAACTCTGCCGTCAGTCACACTCCTGGGACCAGGCAGGATTAAGCTGCCTCGTTAAAAGCCATTCCCAATGCAACCAAGCTAATTGCAATGAAGTGCTGACAGAGTGCCTTCACATATGAGGGAAATGTGCTGTGGTAAGAGTGAAAGAGAAGGAATGTCAGGATAGAAGGTGACTCAATTGCTTGTGCCTTTCCAGGCCTCCTTTCTGTTAAAATATTTTTGCTTAAACAGGCTCCTCTGAGATACTGTAGGGTTATGTTTTTCATGCTTATTTTCCTTTCCAAAGTTTTTCAAAATTCTGGGATACAATTGGAGGCACCCCTGCAGTGTTCTGGCACAGATCCCACAGAATTAAAAATTACAACATGGACATATCCACCTTGACACTCACCCTCCTAAAGATTTTGCAGAGAAATGAGAACACAGCCTGTGCAGGGTGCTCAGGGCTAATAAGTCTAACATGCTTTTGCAGCAGAACATTCCCAAAGAGAGAATGAGAAGACAGCAGCAGATACTTCTTCCCACTTAACTGGGGAATTCCAGCTCCAATACCTTTGCTGATCCCTAGAGAGGCAGCACTTCCTTTACAAGAGGTGCTCCAAGCCACTTAAATTTTACAACTTAAAACTCAAGTTAACTATATAGAAAAATCTGTAATAACAAGTTATTATAATTGCCTTTCAATAGTTTAAATGGTAAGAAGTATATATTGTAAAAATTCCACAGAGAGATTCCCAAGAAGACTGAAACAGCTGATGGATCAGGGGCTTAAGACACTTGTCCTAGGAGGCTCTGTCCTGGCAAGCAGGCTGCACCATCCTGAGCTGGCCTTGTCTTCCAAATCACAGAGCTGTTGCTTCCCTCCAACTTCAAAAATTATTTGTTCTATCCTGAAAACCTGATGAAAAGCTTTTTTGAGACTTATAACTGTGTGTTTGCTGCAGGGGTAATACATACCCCACAAAATTTTCTCTTGTCTTTCCTAATGTATCATCACTTTTGTCTTCATATTTCTTAATCTAATTATATTTCTGAAGGAGACCTAAAATGTAAAACTTGGGCCTCCACTCCATTTGATCTGTTGTTTGTGTGTTCTCCTTCAGTTTTTCCATCTCCAACACTTATTTTAGCACTCAGATTTTCAAGGAAGCCAGAAAAGATTATAGTTCCTGGTATCTGGAAAAAATGTCTTCAGACAAACTCTGGTAGACTGTTCAGTCTCAGCTTTTTCTCCATCAGCACCCACAGCCAGGGGGGCACCCTGCAGTGTCACCCAGCTGGTGCATCACACACCAGACCCAGAGATTTGAAAATTGTTTGCTTCTTCTTGCAGACCAAGGAGTTACCTAGGTAGATTCTTTTACAACCAAATGCTTATAAACAATGTGTTTTAGTTTTAGTAAGTTTTTTCCTAGAGCAGAGAGACAGCTGTCCCTACCCTGCACACTGGTGCATCATGGCTGGTCTGTGAGTTTTCTTGTGTGAAGTAATCATCTAATAAAGGTCAGAGATGTAGTAATAAGTAAAATATGTACAATAACTAATATAATCTTTCCTAAGCGCTTAAGAACTCCCTGCTCATGTATTTGATATGTTTCTCCTAGTGGCAGCTTATATCAGCAGAAGGTGGCCACGGTGTTTTCCTCAGCATTGAAAAAGGCTGAAGCACACAAAGGCAGAAAAACACATATTTAAAGATCAAATATCTTTAAAAATAAGGCATCACCTAAATATTAATTTGGCCTCATAAACACAAAGTTGACCATTGCCAAAAAAACTTTCACAAAAGACTGTGTGAGGAGAGGACAACAACCTTTACATACTGACAAGACATCATAAAACTACATTCAACATAAATAAAGTAGCTAAATAAATTTAATAGCTCTGCATTTCAAAGAAACAGACACCAGAAGCCACTGGCCAGGACATAGGCTGATAGATGGCAAGACTTAGACTATTTGGATGTGAACTTGGCTTCAGCAGTTCCCTTGGAGACAGAGCTCTCACAAGAGGCCAGAGCTCTGGGGGCTGCAGCTGTGGGAGCCCAGCCCCCAGCCTGGCCAGCGGTACGCGGAGCTGGGGGCTGGGACTCGGGCACAGCCCTCTGGAAGGCAGGCTTGGATGTCTGAGCTAGGAAACAGCATTATACTCATTTCCAGTGCTTGAGGAAAGAGGACATTGTGTACTGTTTTTTTGTGTGTGTGTGAGTGTGTGTGTATAACAGGTTGCATTTCTGCCAAGGAAACACACGCTCCTGCCAGCGTCTCCTAACAGAGCAAGCACTGACTGCCCTTCTGGGCACAGACAAGAGTGAACAAGAGGAGTCCTGGCACTCCTCTCCCCAGTGAGGGACATTCATGAACACCATTATCCTCATCAGTTCTTGTTTTTGCCAGAAGCAGGGAAAAAAAAACCCTAGGTGCTTAAATCAACGGAGCACATCAAGTGTAGAGGCTAATAAAGCCCTTTATTGCATGCTGAAGTCAGACTTAAGTCCGAGTGGTTAATGTGCTTTGGTCAGCTATTTGTTTTTCTCTTAAATTTGTTCCTGACCGCTTCATTTGCGGTGAGGTATTTGTGTCTTATTACTTTTATTATTTATATGAGACATAAACCAAACACACTTTCCATCCTAACTGGCAAAACAGTCCAGTGGTCTGTTTCTCTTACACAGAAACAGCTTGGAGGCATGACAGCTATCTTGCCTCTCCTCATGTTAGTCCTTAAACAGGCAAGACTTTCTCCAAGGCCAACTGTCCTGATCCATCATCACAGGCTATCAGCAGGCTCATACCACCAGAGTGACATGATGAAATACCAGTTCCTGGCTAACTTGTGCTTCTTCCCAGCACTGCTAATGGTTCAACACCCTCAGAAACACCAGAGGTTATGGATAACCAACAATCTGCCAATCAGTTTTTGTACGAGATATTATTCACCCAAACAGGATATAAATCAGCAAAAGCACAAAATAGTGATTGTTATAAACAGAGTTTACATACTGTGTGCTAGCCTGGGGGTTTTGGGTGGACAGAAACCCTTCAGAGCAGAAATGGCCACTCAGCTTTACTTTTTGTTCTACAGTGGGGGTATGAAATGACAGGCTGATTAAGAGTTTGTTTGAAGTCCATGGTGGCACGTATCATAATTTTATCAGCACTCTTCAGTTTTGTCTTGGGGACCTGTTCAATAAAACCCTCAGATTTGATTAAAAACAGTAAGTTGTTTGTAGCTGTCCTTGCAGCTTTGGTTAATCCTATAGTAACTGCTATTCAGATCAGAGACCAAAAATCCATGCCAAATTTAAGACAGACAAAATGAATAACAGTAACTTCTCTTTCTTAGCATACACTTTGACATGGGTTTCAGAACTCACTAGAGAAGTAGGGGAAGTACCTAGAGTAGCTGGGGAAGTACCTAGAGTAGCTTGCTCTCTCTGAGCTCCTGCTGCAAACCCTGCACCACAAAGCTCCAGCAACCCTGAGTGCATGATATCCAGCTCAATCACGAGATTTTTAACAGATGTGATCACAAGGCCTGAAATGTAGCATTTACTGGATGCCATAGACAACAGGGCATGGGGATAAAAAGCAAAGGGGTATTGTGGGAAGAAAATATGATTTTTTAAAAAAGGAAGAAACTAAAATTAAACAAAAGACAAAGACAACAGAAAGGTCAGAAGAAAAATGCATAGGAATGCATGGGGAAATAAGCCTGATTGAGAGCAGGAATACCTGAGGGAAGCACTTAGGGAGAAACAAATGAGAGGCAATTGATGCCATGTTATTAATGACCTGACAAATGCTCACAGCATACTCAAACAAAAGAACCTGCCTTCCCCAGTTACCTGGGGTAATTCATTTCCACCAGCTCTTGCCACGAGTTTTGGCTAACTCACCAACACGGAAAATAACAACTCTTCTCAGGAGCTGCAGCACTGTGCTTTTTGAATGTCCTTAAGCCACCTTTCCTTAGTTGTTAAAATTAAATTCTTTCAGTTTTCCACCCAAACACAGGCAGAGAAGGACACAGAGACTGGGAAATGCACAGACTGTGGCAACCTCGTAGAAGCTCAAGTGCCCACAACAGGAGATGGCTAGTGCACTGTACAATATACTTAAGGATCCTCAGACCTGTGATCCACTTTATTTTCCAGGGCACAGTAAATCTGATCACGGGTGGGGAGGGTGTGAAGATTCAGGTTCTGCTGCTTTAGACAGTTCTGTGCTGCAACACATCTGTGCTTACACCAGACACACCACCAGCCCAGGGGAAGAGTCATAAATTGTCAAATAATAATACTGATAGTGCAATTAGCCCAGTATGGGGGACAATTGCTGAACAATGCACTCTTTCACATCAGAATTTGTATCAGTTGTTACCTCAGAAATACTACAAGGAGAAGTTGCTCTAATGACCTCCTATACCTTAATTGATTTTAGCAGTTTCATCCAAGGCCAGGTAGGGTTACCTGCCTCTCCTGGAGTTAACAGTGACTGGACTGTTGGCTACACCTTGCTCATATCTGTGTTAGCACAGCAGAGAACTAAAAAACTCAGTACACAGCCTTGATTTTTATAAACAAACATGCATAAAAATCTTGCAAATTCTAATTAGATTATAAAATGCAAACCCTATTAATTACAAAACAGACCCTTGAGAACAAGTTCAGCAGCTTCAGAATCAATATTCCATGGAGCACTAATTGTGGCAACAAATTGTGTTGAAATTTGTGCGTCCTTGTTGGGCTTCCAGCTTTCATTTTCAGATGTAAACAGTCAGGAAAATCATGTTGAAGTTCTCTCTTTCCCTAGAGAAAGGGATGTGTAGAGATTTCCAAAGCTTTGTGAATTCCTTTGGCACCTCCTAGTTGAGACTTTCCCTTGCCAAAGAATGAATATTTTACCTTGTGACATTTCTCAAAAATGTGACAAAATGTACTAGACATTTAGTCAGCATTACATTTGTTAGCATGTTTCCATGGGCTTGACAGTGCCTTGGTCCCCAGCTGAGTGGCTCGACTTAGTAATCATTTATACAAGGCTATGTTTAAAATGAAGCTGTTGAACACAGAACAGCAGTCCTGAAACATCACACTTTTTCAACCTTCTGAAACTGTGAGGCTGGAGAAAGGACATTCCCAACTGTCCCACCAGAGGCCATTTTTTTAGAAGAACAAACTGTGACCATGACAGGGAGGTTTTGGGGGAGGTTCTGTCAGGAGGTAGCTACAACAAGCCTCAGTACAAACCAGTATAGAAGCTGTCTGCCTGCCAAGCAGAATCGGCCTGGAGAAAAGGCATTTCTCCTCTTCCCTTTGTAATGCACTTGTTCTTAGGAACATGATGTAATGAGGGCTGGATGATCACCACCCAGTCTGCTCATTACCTTGAAAGAATAGCCCTGACATCTGTGGGATAAGATAGGGCTGCCAGAGCAGCAGGTTGGCTGTGCAAGGATTTCACCCTTGGCCTCTGGGTCATGCCTGGGGGCCACAAGTTGAGGTTCAACCCATTTCTAGGGTTAGGAGAGACACAGCTCCAAGCAGGGACAGAATGCAAAAGGGTAACCAAAATAACAGATCGGCCACACAAAATTAATAAATACTTAAGTATTTGTCTGGGCCATAACTGGGCATTAGTATATACTGATCAGTCAACTTCTGGGGTTAGTATTAGGGTAAAGAAGAACTGCAGGGTTAGAAGCACCAGGTGGAACAAGGCACCTAAGAGAGGGAAGGGTAGGCTGTGCAAACATTGGGTCCCTGGCAGGTCATTCCTCTGGGCCATAACTGGGGAGTCATGGGCCCAGGCCAGGAACAACAATTCAGGTTTGATTTGGGTCTGAGGTTTCGTCTCTCTGTTAACCCTAAACCCAAGTATAACACACCAGGCATGGACAGAACCTTTTTCCACATTTAACAGCCATTTCCTAAACTGTCACGTTCTTGTTCAGGCCACCCCTCCATTTTCTAACTACTTTTTGCCTCCACACAAGTTGTAGTCCTTGGCTTTTTCTACTTTTTATCCTATCTGTAACTGGGCTACATTCCCTAAGATGACTGGAGCTCTCTCAAGAACTGATTCTTACTTCTTTTTCACTTTGATAATTTGTCTTGCCAAACCCAAGCTAGTCCTGAGCTGTGAGCATGCAGTCCTTGGAAATCTTAGGCAGTTCTACCAACTCAGGGAGCTGATTATCCTGGCCCTGAATATAGGCTGTATTTACTAGAAAGGAGATGAGGAATTAGAATATCCTTTTGCTTATAAAGATAGACCAGCTTGCAGGCTGCCAACATTGCAAGTTGTGAGTACAGTGCTGTTGTAAACTATATTTGTGGCCATTTTCTTAGCATTAGTATTTTATGAAGATAAAGCACAAATATTAATGCTGATAGCATTAACTGATTCTATCTTTCAGCCCTCATTTTGGACACTTGGAGTACAGCTGCAGAGAATAAATAGCCCAGGAAAACTACATTGCTTGCTGGAATACTAAAATAGGAAAGTGGCTGAGATGGTGTTTCTGTGTAACATCAGACTAGGGAAAGGGAACAAACAATGCAGTTAATTCTGTCAACAACTGCAGACCTGTAAACACTAAAATTATTAAGGCAGATGGTAAAAACCTCTTGAAGAAAAACCACAGCAAAGTTCTCACTCCAAAAGCAGAAATAGAGAACAGTGGGCACAAATAGCTTATTGTATGTTGAGTACTCATCAAGATTCCTTGGGGATTAGATGTATTTTGCAACAAACAACACCTGCAAGAGCACTAGAGAGCCAGGGGATGTAGTGGGTAGAAGAGGAAAGGGATAATGATGGAAATCTTGTTAGCCAAGCTCACCCCTTCCAGGAAACATTACAATACCACATACCAAAGCGCCTGGGTTGTTTTTCTTGCTTTATCATTTGATTTTCCATATGGTTTCATAATTAGCCACCTTAGTGCATGGTACCATTTCACATCTTTCCTATAAAATGTTTCCTCAAAGCACTTTATAAGCAGTGAACAGAAACTCCCTAACAGTGGTTTTGTGTGTACAGCAGCAACAGAATTAACCTGATTCTGATGGAGTTCTGCCGAAAAGCCGTGTCTTTCAGGTCCGCTTAGCTGGCAAAATAGTATGGAAATAATGGCCAAGAAGTAATGGTTGTACTGATTTCTTGTAATTCCAACAGCATAAAAAGGTGAGTTGATATAAACAGATATCAGGGTGCAAAAATCTCCCAAAAATCTACTGCCTCAACAGGCCAGTTGCCATCAAAGCAGATGTGGTACCTAGGTTACTTGCTGTTGAACAACAGAAGAATTTAATGAGCTCAGGCCATTGCACAACACTGTCTGCAAAGAAAGGGAGGAATTAGTTTTTCCAGACTTGGAACTGTATCAGAGACAGCTCAGATGCATTCACAGCTGGCTCTTATTGGACCCAGCATTGACGTGAGTGAGCACCAAGCAGCAAGTGACCTGGTGTGTGTTTGTCAGTGCAACTTAGAGCAGACCAGGATACCACAGTCACATAAAAAGTACCTCAGACACAGTTACAGACTGGCCTTTAAAAAAAAAAACAAAACAAGCAAAATTTAAAAAACCTAACCCAACACACAGATTTAGTAATCTTGAAAAGGTTAAGCAACAAAAAATAATAGCAATGGCAAACATAGGCTGTTCTTCCTAATTGATATCCACAGATAAATCTGATTTTGCCTCAGGCTTTCTGCCAGCACTGTGTACCAGTTTTTATTAAAAGCAAGATTGTGCTGTAAATTAACCAAGTTTATGATGCACTTGAATCACCCTTTGCCACTGTCCTTTTCCAAACATGATGACATTAGACTGCCTTTGCAGGCCTGTGCCAAAACTAACAAATCTTAGGTAGTTCCTAAGCATTTCAGTATGGGTAAGTATTCTCAATCCTGCTCTTTTTAGAAACATGAAAAAGTTTACTGAATCAATATATTTTACAATAGTCTCAGAGTTTCAAAATGAAAGAAATTTACTTGCTATAGCAGAAGTTATTTGTATTTGCCTGTATTAATATCTTTCCTCTACTTACCTTTTCTCTTGAAACCTCATCCAATGACCAGAGTTGCTTAGATAAACTACTAAGCATATCCAAAAGAAACAACAGCAAAAGTCAAAAAAAGTTCTTAGGTCAGCAAGACTTAAAAATGTCATTGTTTCAAACCACCAGTATTTTGCACAAACTAACATTTCTTAAGATCTCCACTTTAGTAACATATCTGGTCAAAGATGCATTTTTCCCTCACCTAGCAAGCAAATGTATTGAATTTTCTATATATTCACAGAAAGGAGAGGAGTGGAATCACCAATCACTACTGAGGAGGATGAGAAACCATTTGCATAGGACTCCACACTAATAAATCTACAGGAAAACTCTGGCAAGCCAAGGCCATTTGCTGGAATTGCTCTGGCTCTGGCTGGCAGAGCAGGGTCAGCACCAGCTGTGCTGCATCCATTGGAGCTGTCAGCCTGCTCCTGCCTTTCCCAGAGCAATGACCCCGGGGAACAGCGCTGCTCCTGCGCAATGCTCCCAGGGAATGCCGAGGAGCTTGGGGAGCAGGCAAATACACATTTGTGCAATGCAATCACTGAAATAGTGTAAAACCAGGAAAATGCAACCACGCCTAAGCCCAAGCAGCTAAGCTTAGCTCTGGGAAGACAAGCTCAGTGTCCAAGGCTCGCAGCTCTGCTCAGCACAGCTCCCTCCAGAGCTGCCCCTCAGCGAGCCCCTCTGCCTTCAGTGTCCCAGACTGCATCCAGGAGAAATCCATGGGACCACTTTGAGGGCCAGGGAAAGGAAGAACAGCCTTAACTTGCCCTGGGGACTGGCTTATCCCCCTGCCCAGCTGGCACTGACACATCCCTGACTCTCACCCCCACCGTGAGCAAGATCGAAGTAATTGTGATATTTTAACTTCTAACTGCAAGTTAAATGGAGGTGGGCAGAAAACTGAGCCATAACCTAAGGTCCTAGTCCACAAAAATCAGCCTTTGCACAGGCTTCAGAGGAGATATCGTGACATGTGTATTATTTAAGGGTTTTAAAGCTGATATTTCACTTTGCTTAACATGCACATTTTTCTCCAGATCAGTTTGCCCTCCAACATGCCCTCCTTTCTCCCTGCTAGCAAAGAAACATAAATTTTTTCTTGAGTCTTAAGTGAAAATAAAGGAATGCAGGGCTTATCTGACATTCTGTTTACTCTTATATATCACCATTGTGTAAGAAGGTCTGTAAATATTTTCCATATGTTGGCTAAAGCAATCCTTCCATTTCAGCATCTGCAAGATCTATCCATGTAGCCTTTCAAATAAGGTTTAATAAGTTATTTCTGATGGAAGTCAAATAAAGACAGCTCAAGGACTCTTCATGTGCCCATGCCCCCACTCTCCCACTATTTGCTACAGTTTTACTCTCAGAGACAAATTCACCATAGGGTTCATACTCGCTGTAAATCTGAAATTGTAGTTTCAAAGGCCTTATTTCAAATGTAAAATTCAAACATATTCATTTTTCAGGCTGCCTTACCTTTGCCTGGCAAGCTCAGAGTAGCTCCATCACTGAAGGTGGTCAACTCCTTCCCTCTGCATCCTGTACCAGGAAAGAATCCTCGGGAACAGCCCCAGCTGGGGCACACAACTCACACACCTGGAGCCCAGGGCAAGTGGGGGCAGCTGACCGCCTGATGGTCATTAAATAAACCTGCACTGGGCTGGGAAATAACAACAGAAGGCACACACAAGAAGTCCCTTGTAAATAGTTTGAAAACAAAACACTACTTTTGGCACCAAAACTTCAAGTCAATCAATGAACTGCTCTGATGGGGAAGGAGAACCATTAGAATGGTTTCATGTAGTCATATTCCACCAAAGTCAGCATTCAAACAAAGTGGTTCTCCCCTATCTCCATGTACAGTTTGCTGTGCCTGGTGGATTTTAGTGAGCAAGAAGCTGATCACTGTCATGGTCAAAAATTAAATTAAGATTTATGAACTTAATACTCTGTGTAAACAAATACCCAAGTAGAGCCAAGAATGTTAGTGCACTAGGGGTAAAAAACCCTGAACCATACTCTTGTGCCTGTTGATTTTTCTGACTAAATGGATTTCTCTAAGGGTAATATCTAAACGACTGCACTGTAGGAAAGTATTTGTACAACCCCAAACAACTATAAATTGCAATATATTAGAAGTTCTGATTTTAATTATTGTCCCTTTTGTTTTTCACCTCTTTCCTGTGTTATTTATTCATGTCCCCTGTAGTCCTTATTCTGTGCAGGCTGCCCAGATGGGAAAATGTCTTCCTCTGTGAGTAACATCTTAATTAGACTGAGAATAGGATGAGGGTTTTCTACGAAAAGTTAAAATAAGAATCCCACAGACAGTTTAGTAAAGAAAACTCAAAGCTTTCTACAAGGATACAGCCAGCATCTTTTGTTTCTCTTTCACCCCCCCGCACCCATGCAACAAATGAGTCACCTCCATCATGCACCCAGCATACACTGATCATATCACACAAAACAAATGTCAAAAAACCCCACATGCTTTTCCAAGAAATCTCCAAAATAGTTTGAGCTTCCCCTTGCCACTTCTTCCAATTTCTCATCCTAATTTCAGAGCAGTCATCATGGATAAAGTACACACCTCCCCCCAGTAAAACTATCGCCTGTGGCATTTTCACTATTAAGTATTTTTGTTTATTTGAATGTGCTGGACACCAGTCTGAATGGAGTGCACAGTAGGAAGAATTAAAAATGCAGAAGACAATCTACAGAAGAGGACATGTCTTGTTGGACATGTCTGGCTGGAGGAGAGGAAGATGTCCCAGAGCAGGATCAACACAGTTGCTTCAGGTGGTCCAGCACCAGAAGTTGGTGGGCAGGGGTCCAAGAGATCCCAAAGAGTTGGGATACCCCTCATTCCTAGCAAGACAAGAGCACTGCAGTGCAGAGCCCCACAATACAACAGGCTGATTTTGCAGCTAAACTTCAGACTTCCTGTAGAAAAAAACTAGGCAAAGACAGCAGCGGAACAAAAAAGGAAAACTCTATCCAAATTCAGAGTAGACAGAGGGTAGGAGCACACTGAGGTATGCCAGCTCCCACCATGGGGGTCAGCCTCAGCCACAGCAGAGGTCACACAGGTCTCTGAAGAGGAAAATACTTTGTACCAAAGGTCTCACTCGATGGTGTGAATCACTCAGCTGTGACACAACCTTCCTCCTTTCAGCACGAGGAAGTTTAAAATAAACTAGCCACAGTTGAGTGTGTGATCCAGTGCATTTCAACATCTTTTAATCATCAGTGATGATTATTACACTAATTCCCTTGACCAACAAATCAATTTTATTAAGCTGGGATATTTTCTATATCCATCCTTTTACAGAGAATTCTTCTGTGTAAGAGTGAAAAGTTCTTAAATATTACAGGGCATGGCATTCATCACTTGGAGCCAAAGTGATCTCAGAACATGCAATTAATTTTGAAACTGGGAGTCAAGAAACCAGGGTTGTTTCAAGTTTACCCAGGAAAATGATATTTCTTCACCACATGAATCCCTTCATGATGCTTCCCATTCCTGGGAGTGTTTAGTTTACAGCCTGACATTTAACACTTGTGCAGATTCACTGCACAGATTCTGTGACAAAGGCACTGTGCTGTAAACACACCAGATGAGACCTGGGAGCAAGAAAGAGAAAGAGCAGCCTCTTAGATCCTAGTAGTATCCCTTAACGTAGCTTATGTATTTACAAGTGAACAGTGTTTGAAAAAGTTTGATTGGCAGATAGCATGGGGTGGGAAAAACTGCCAACAGGAACAAGTAATATGTATTTCAAAAATTTAAGGAAATTTTCTTGATGTTATGCTTTAAAAATATAGTGAAGCACTCATTTTTTACTCCTTTTTTTTTTTTTTTTTTAAACCTGGCAAAATGTGTCTGTCAGAAAATTTAGAAAACACTTAGAGCAAAGTATTTTAACCTTTCACATTTTACTTCAGGTTGCTGAAGTAGCGAAAGTAGAACACCGACCTCCCCCACAGAACACCAGCTCCCAGACATGTATCATCTTTAAATTGCTAAAGTGATTAGGGAGGCCTCACATTAAAAAAAAAAGTGAGGCAGAGAAAATTCAAATGCCCTGACATGATTGCTGGCAGAGCTGGGTTCTCCACTGAGCCCTGAGAGGGCTTACACCACTCCATAGGAAGTACAAGTTACCTTTCTTGAACGGCATTTTGGCCAGGGAATGTCATTCTTCAGAACCAATGTCTGAAGGAAACAGAGCAGATAAAAGCTGCCCCCAAAGGGCTTAAAGTAGATTGTATAAATCTCAAGCAATACATGAATATACCCCAAATCCCCTGGATTTAGACCTATGAGAATGCTTTGAGTGTTCTGTGTCAGGTGGTAATCAGGAGTTGTGTCACAGACACCAGCATTAATTCTCTGCTATAAAATGTGCATCAAACCTTCAGATATCTCAGACAAGGCAGCCTAAATAGGTATTTTTCTATGTCTAATTGACAATGTGTGAGGGTTTTATTAAAAAGGTAATTCCACTGTATTGCAATACCTGGGGTATGCAGAAAAACAAGAATTAGCTTGCTAAGGCCTATTTGTCATTATCAGGGTTTAAAAAGAAATAAACTCAAGCTGCTTCTACTGCAAAATGAACTCAAACTGTGACAAGAGAAAGACACATACAAGATCAACAGTAAAGAGCCCATTTTTAATTGGATCTGCAGGAGAGAATTTAGGGGGAAATTCCCATTAGGGCTTCAACAGTTTATACAGAAAACTCCCTATGCCTGCACTGGCAAACAGACCTGCAGTATTAGATACCAGTGACACACCAGCAGCAATAAGGTTTCAGCTCTCTGGCATTTGCTTGTTTGCACTGGCCTGATAGGAACATCAAAGGAAAACCACTGCCAGGGAGAAATGTTTTTCTTAATTAGTATCAGAGAATAGCTCTTATTAATGTGTTGTGGAGAGCAACACCTGACAGTTTTGCAAGATTTATATGATAGCTTTGATCAACCAATCTTCCTCAAGAATAAAGAAACGGGTAATCCTTCCATGAGAATGTTTTGCACTATCCCAATGACATCCTCATAAAGTTACCAAGTATTTTAGAAGAATAATACAAAGATTTGAAATTTCCTCAGCTGGATGCCTTTTTGAATTCACAGCCAGAGGCAGAGAGTTGTGTGATGTAATTCAGCAAACCAGTTTAAAATTTTAGCACTAAAAATCTTCAGGAAAATAAAAGAAAGTTTCAGGGACAATGCAAGCTTTCCCATCAAATACTTGGTCAAGTCTCAGTTTGAATCACACATTAGAAGCCTTTAGTCAGGGGTCATGTAATGTGCATTTCAGTGGCAGTCAGTCCTAGGGAAGGTGAGAAGTTCAGAGAACATGCCTGAAGTTTCTTAGTCCTTGGCAATAAATCACAGAGTATGTTGAAATCACAGCCCATGACACATGAAGAGTGGTTTCCTTAAATTTGATGACTGATAAATTGATGACTGTCTAATTCCTTACAAATATGTTAGCACTGTGCAACAGCTTCATGTGCCTGTATTTGCAGAAGTGAATGGTCATTTCTTTCCACAAACTCTAAATCTTTTCCAAAGGGTTCAATAAAATGAACACACTTATCCCACACAGTTATTTCCCCTCCCTGCCTATTACTTGTCTAAGAGCATTGTATGATTTTACTATTTTGGTTGCTATTCCAAGGCATTTGATGAGCCTTAAATGCAAGTTGCAGTCTATGTGTTTTTTTGCAGACTGTTATTTGGAAATATTTCTTTAATATTCAGGAAGTCAAATGCCACATGCTACTTCTTTGTCTTCAGTGACATCACCTAACCTACAAACTCACTTCCAGAAGACAAAGGCAAAAGTGTCAAGATAGAGATGTGCTTGTTTTGTCCAAAAAGCATACTTGGAAGTGTGAATGGACGGCACTCAATGCAGGAACGGCAATGAGCTCAAAGGAAAAAGAGGAAGAAACCTTCCTGAAAACTTGGATCACCAAAACAGTTTTCAAGCCTCCCTGATGAATAGGCTTCATCACATGTAGTGCCAGCTAGCCCAGTCCTGGCCACAGCATGGACACATTTTAAAGTAGTTGCTAGTTGCCAGCTAAAACCATCTGGGATCAGGCAGTGTGGACAGGGTGTGTAAGGGGTGGATCCTTAAAGCTGGTGCATGTATGACTAATGCTGGTGCTTTCCTTGGGGACCTAGGCAAGTGCTGCTGAGAAAGGGGCACAGGGCAGCAGTGGCCCCTTGCTGACTGTCACCCTGGTCAGGAACAAGCCCATAGCAGCCTGGATTTACCTGCACAATTGCCAAAGTGCCAGAACCTGGGAAACACTTCCTTTATGGGAGTGACATTGCCCCAGAAAGACAAAGTCAAATATACCAGAGGATACTTGCCTGGGCAATCCTACAGCCACACTGTTAGTGAGGAGACCTGAAGTGCCACCCTATGTGTGCTGTGATCATATGTCCAGAACACCTGCTTCAACCTTTGCTTGGGGCTTTTATAGCAAAACCTGCCCAAGTCATTGAAGCTGGAATAGCTCTAATGCCTTGCTGCTTTGCATACCCTGCTTAAAAACCATCCTTTTTTTAAAAAATGAGCATGGCATTTTGCACTGTCTGATCTGAAATGTGAGCCTTCTTGACTTAAATGCAAACAGGAGGACCAGCACTGCAATTGTCAGAACCTCAATTGGGAATAGGAGATTTTAATGCTGATTAGAGTAGAGGAAAAGGATTTTACATCTGTAGAGCAGAATTCAGATGTTTGGAGAAAATGGGCAGTGTGCTGAACTAACATTGCAATAAGTATGTACGACATGAGAGACTAGGGAATAGGTCCTGTTTTTAATAAAAGTCTAAAGAAGGGAAGAGCTGAAGTTGAAGGAATCTTCTTTGGATCTGAAGTACACTGGCAGCTGTCGAAACCATCTGCTTGCCAGATTATATTTCTGTTATTAGGTACTAAAGAACTGCTTACACACTTGAGAGATGCTTTGTTGATATAAAGAGACAGAATTTGATGGAAGCTGAAGGAGCAGGTTTATACCAGGTGAGAATTTGGCCCTTATTTTGCTTTTAAAATGAAATATGGACTCTGAATAATGCAAACTTTTTTTTTCTTCAAGTGTGGCACTGAACCTGGATCCTGGCAAATGCCTCCAGTTTTATACACATCAGTTTCTTTCCATGCTGTGAAAAATCTTAAAGATTTGTAAGCAGGGGGCAACACTTGAGTTATCCCTCCTGGAGAGAGAAGCTCTTGCTTGTATGGCAGTGACCCTGATCTCTAGCCTCCTTCCATGTAACTGTTCCCTCTATTGATTGTGCCAAAATAAACCTGTATCATTATACTTCTGCAATAGCACCACCAGCACATATAAGGTCTGAGAATGATGAGTTCATTCAGATTGAAGTACATGATTTTTTAAGAACTGGTTCCCAGCTTCCCTAGAGAAGATGCCCTTGCAGATTCATGCCAGCAGGCTCTCAGTTAGGAGCAGACAGGAAAGGTGTGCTGAGTCAGGGGCTGCCTTCTCCAGCCTCCATACAGGAAGCACAGGCTGATGGCCCCCCTAACTGCCTCAAGTAAGCCAACAAAATCCACGGTAAGATTTTGAAACACAGCACAACTGAGTCAAATCCTCCAGATGTAAATTACTTGTTCACATACTCTACATGCTTTTTGCACTACTCATGGCCACGTGCATTCGCCTCCAATACATGTTGGAACTTTCACTTCCTGGGTTCACCCAGTACTAAATGGAAAGATGTGTGTTTGTATACACTTGTGCATTTATATTGAAAACATAACCATGTGAATACCTCAGGTTTTGATATAACAGTTTTGCTTTTGCTCAATAGAAGCAGGAGAAATCTATAAAATGTAGCTCTGGTCTATGTAACCATACAAATTGTCATTAATCAAATAAACATTGCAATTAAGATTTCTTACATCTAGATGAGAGAATAGCAAATTTGATCTTGGCTCACAGTTGTTTAACCAGATATTGATCAAAAGACATGCATTCTAAAAGTATGAGATTTAAGTTTCAACATCTTATAAATTTTTATCTTGTGATGAAAGAGCAATATCATAAATGAAAGTTCACAAGAACAAGCAATAGAAAAATCATCAGGAATCAGCTTGGCATAACCCTACTTCCACCATTAAACCAGAAAACAAAATTAACCATTCACAATGCCTTGCCAGAGCTAGATTTGTGAAGTTCCCAGTAGAACTGTGTCCTCCTTGGTAGGTGATCCCATGATTCAGGTGATGGGCACAGCCCAAGCAGAAGTTATTCTGTCCTCAGAGCAGATCATCCTGTGCTTTCCATGGCCCTGAGGGACAGCAGCTGGCCCAGGCAAGGCCTCCTGGTTTATGACAGACCCTTTTTGTCTAGCATGTAGTAAAATATGACTCACTTCAGGGACACACATTTGGGGGAAGTCACAGAAAAATTAACTAAGCAGTGCCAGTAAAAACATGGGTGTACTTTGTCTTTGTAATGGTACAAAGCATGTCAGCGGGGTTCGTGCTTTCCAGAGTAATCATCCCTCAGCCTCCCCGGAGAGAGGCAGCACAGTCATGCTACAGCACTCACAGTCACAGCATTCATCCAGCTTTCTCTGTCAGCCAACTTGACAATAACCTCACCATGGATTTCTTCCCTTTCTACTCTTAATTATCAACATTGCCTCCCCACATCCTCAGACTGAGGGCACAACCGGCTTAGTATGTGTAAATCAAAGGAACAGCCTCACCTTCCCCATGTAGGTGTTTGTCATCCTGTACCTGCTCTTGCCTCTCACCTGCCCATCTTCCCCTTCAACACCTTCATCACCTGGCACTCGTGTGTCTGCCTGTTCCGCGCTGCCCTGCCATCAGAGCTGCCTGTCAAGCACGTTCTGCGGCTCTGAGAGGGGGTTTGAGACACTTACTCAGAGGACTGAGATCCAAACCCACCTTTGGGTTTCTTTCCACTCAGAGCAGGAGTGAGGGCAGAGCCCCAGCCTGTGCCTGTGCCTCCTGCGGCAGAGACCCCTCAGATCCCTCAGAGATCCCCCAGATCCTTCAGGGACCCCTCAGATCCCTCAGAGACCCCTCAGATCCCTTAGAGACCCCTCAGAGACCTCCCCAGATCCCTCAGGGACCCCTCAGATCCCTCAGAGACCCCTCAGATCCTTCAGGGACCCCTCAGAGACCTCCCCAGATCCCTCAGGGACCCCTCAGACCCCTCAGGGACCCCTCAGAGACCCCCCAGATCCCTCAGAGATCCCTCATCGCTCCCCACAGAGAGATGGCAATTTAATAATCAGGACAAAAACGCGAGCCCCTCGCCAAAGCCCACGTGCATCTTTAACTTTGTCCAGAAAGGCTCCCACCAGCTCTGCCGTTCCCTCACAGCTCCCCTGGGCGGTCGCGGCCGCCCTCCTTTAAATCCACACCCAGAGCCGCTCGCTCTGTCCTTCAGGAGCGCTGCCCATGGCTGCCGTGCGGGCCTCACTGTCCCCTGGTGCCCATGCTCTGTCCCTCAGGAGCCCTATGGCTGCCGTGCAGCCCTCACTGTCCCCTGGTGCCCATGCTCTGTCCCTGAGGAGCGCTGCCCTATGGCTGCCGTGCAGCCCTCACTGTCCCCACGCTCTGTCCCTCAGGAGCCCTATGGCTGGCCTGCAGCCCTCACTGTCCCCTGGTGCCCATGCCCTGTCCCTCAGGAGCCCTATGGCTGGCCTGCAGCCCTCACTGTCCCCTGGTGCCCATGCTCTGCCTCCCCTCACCGAGATCCCCTGCAGACCCCCGTGGGCCGGTGCCGAGCCCACACTTGCCAGCCTGAGCCTGCCCCAGGGGCACAGCTCTCACTCAGTGGGCAGCTGCTCCATCCCACTGCTCCTGCTTGAGCTGCACAGGGTGGGTCTTGTTCAGGATGGGGATTTTTATTTTGAACTCCTGGACTCAGATTTTAGCAGCAGAGGAGCTCCCAGAAAGAGGACTGGTGCTGCACCTCTTCTACTTGCAAGACAAACACTCACTCTCTGACCCTCCCAAGTGCAGATTGTGCCTTCCAGCCAAAGCCTTTCATACTTCATGGCCCTTCTTCCCAATGCAAAAAATCTGACAACTGCTGAGCTCACACACACACCTGGTTTGTCAGAAACAGCCTGTTACCAACAGGAGTAGCACAGGGACAGCTATACCAGAGCTAACAGCACGAGTCCTGCTGCAATAACCCTGCCTGGCTGGCTGATGCCCAGCACTGTAAACCAGAATTCCCTGTGACAGGCACTGCTATCCCAGCCCTCATGCCCTTGGCATGTTGGGGGCATGGCAGCCCTGGAAGTCTGCCAGACCCAGCTCCTTTCAGGCTGCAGCGCAGCATGAGTCTTCAGCCTCTCATTTCCAAACACTTCTTAAGTGCTTCCTTCATGTTATTTTATTTCAATGATTTAAATTTTCTGTGACATGTTTTGGCACTGAAGAAATTTTGTGAAAACCTAAATATTCCTGCTGTGAATGCTCTGTGTGTATGCTCCTCTTAAATCTTCCTGTTTATTTTATTTTTCAGTCCTAACAGCCAATGTTACTAATCACCTTTAGGATCATGGACTAATAAAAATATTGCACAGTACAAAGACTACATCCCAAGCTCTTATGACCCCATGGGAGATGCCTACTTGTATAAAGGACAGACTAAGAATTTTTTAATCCTTTCAACCTATTTACAAAGCAAATCTGGACTTTAAATGCTTAGAGAACTGGGAAAACCATAGCTACTTGCAGTGTGATTTTGCAGGCACACCATAAAAAATTTACTGACAAAACAGAGCACTTGGTGAGCCAATTAACACATTGTTAAATACCATCAGCTTTCTCTGCTTAATACTCAAGATTTTGTTTTTTAAAATACTGATTTAATTTTTTGCCTCTACAGTATGTTCTTTACTAGAGCAAGCAGTTTACAAGTAGCAGTAACAGAGGAAAAGAGCCTCCACCCAAATATTTTTTAACCAATTCCTCAAAATATATGTGCCAAAATTGGATGGAAAAAATCTGTTATTTAAACAAGAGCGCAAGAGTAACGCTTTTGTGCTGCTTGTCCTCCTCATCTATCCACAAACCAACCCCTTTTCAGACTTTCCTAAGCACAGTAACCCTGCAGCTCAGCACAGAGGGTGAGCAGCTCAGACTGGCTGCAGAGCCACTGTGGGCACATCACCTTCTGGGCAGGCTGCACTGGCACCCGCAGGGCTTCCAGCAAACCACAGAGAAATCTGCAATTTCAGCTGTAAACATCTTCGGGTAGGTGAAGGGATGTTATTTGATCTTTCTTTTGCCAAGTGTAAATATGCACGCAGGTTGGCAAGGCAAGGTTCAGGGCCTGAGATTTGGGAACACTGTACAAAAACACATGCTGCAATCAGGCTTCCAGCCTCATAAATATCTGCTTTACAGTTACAAAGTGATAGCTGTGAAAATTTATCAAAATATTGTCTCCTTTTCCTTTTATATTGTCTTGGAAAGAATGCTGTGATAAATTTAATTCTGTTTATAAATTTGAAGAGCTCTGGCCTGTGTTTTTCCTGAAACTGGCACCTGGTATTTTTTGACTGTCCAAAACATTTGCTTCACTCACAACACTTGAGAGAACAAATATGCACAACATTGATACCTACTGTGCAATGTGGCAATACTTTTACCTCTTTATGTCTAAAAGTACTCATGCAAATATATCAGAATTCATTGGCTAATAATTGCATTTTAAAATTAATTCCACACATGAGATACTGATCATGCTTTCGCACCATGTTTCAATAAAAATATAAATTTTATAGGCAACAAGGAACAGCAGCTACAGTAACTTTCAGCTGAGAGGTCACCCTATGGAGCTCATTTCCACACGAAAACAGAATTGTCTTTTGTCTTGAAGCAGAAACTGAAATATGGTTGTTATGAAGCAATAAATCTATTGCACCTCTGTGAATTGTCATAGGCAACATGTAAGCTTAGAATTGCTTCTAATTAATAGCCTTTTCTGTACTGAAGGAATCTTGGTTTTTAAAGTGATAATTTCACATTTTAGATTCTCTTACAAAGGAACTTTCTTTTGTGATTCAATAACTACAATGTCTGAATAACACAGGGAAAAACCACTGAGGTTGCTCCCATCAAATACCCATAAAGAATATTCTGCACAAGAAATACAGGAAACAAATCAGAAAGCATGATATTGAACACCCAAATTCTTGTCCTGCTGATACACAGCCTAACATCTGCTCCTGCACAGGAAGATCATTCAGTGATGCAAACAGTCTCACATGTCTCCAGTATAGCTGCAGTCACAGGTACAAGCCACCAGCACTCTACTGCTGCAGAGCCATGGGCTTCACTGTGCTCAACCCAGGCTTTATGCAGAATTCAACTGAGGCTGTGTCTTGACATGCAACTAATAAATGCCCACAGGATCAGAGCTCTGGACTTCAACTTTGAGCAAAAACCAGCAGCATTTACCTAAAATAGCTACTGGTTTCTGCAAGAGGCCATCATACTGAGTAGTCCAACGAAGCCAATGGATTAAAAATTAAGAAAGGAGAAAACAGAAGTGGATACACAAAATCAAATCCTGTATACAATTCCCACTGAAATTTATGGGACACGAGGACAGACCAGTGAGTCAAAAGTTGATCTATAGTCATTGGCTCTGTACAATTTAAATAAATAATGACATCAGTTATTAATAAATTGATATATACTTTATTATGCACAAGAGACTAAGATGACATGACACTGTGGTTATCAAAACTGTACAACTATGCATTTCCACAAGGCTCTGAAATACTGAATGCAGTATGAAATACAAATGGGATGTTCAGACTGGCCACAGGTATTAGCAAGTAAATTTTTCCCATTCTTTGATTTAAAAGAAATCTAGCATTTGCATCTAAAAGAAATATACCTCTTTATTCAAAGGTGAGAATATTGTGTCTGGAATGGGCAGGACATGGCTGCAAAGATCTGATAACGCTACGAACATCCCGACGAATGACAAACAACAACAACAGGGCACAACAGGCACCTCACACGAAGGGCTGCCAGCACAACCAACAGTACAGTCTTCTTGTGAAGCATGAGGTAGATATACATAACAGAAAGAACATACAGGAGAGGAATGGTTAGGAAAGAGCAGGGGGAAGGTTACAATCATCAGCATTTACAGACATTTTGCAAAATCCATTTCCGTGCGGACAATGCTACAAAAATAGCCTAACACAGAAAGATCTGATCTTTTGAAACACAAATGTAGTAATGTCCAAAAACAAATACTGCAAAAGGTTAGTGATTAGACAACACATGACAGAACAAGCAGTCTACTTTGGAGTTTAAGTATGCTCCTAATAGCTTTTACAGGCACAAGGTCCATTTTAAGCCCAATCCTCCCATTCTTACATAAATTCCTTCGCAGTTGATTCCATCATGCTGAAATTAACCACGGACTCCATCCATGCAAACCCCTGCTTCAACACCCTCTGCTGGGACAGGAGAGTCTCACTGGCCTTCCAGCCCCCACAGGGCTCTGCCTGTGAGTCCAGTGTGGTGAAACCATGAGGGACAGAGGTGGGAACCAGTGCCTCAGTGGTCACATAGTCAGGAGCTGCCACTCCACACACTGAGACTGGCAGTGGAGACAAATGGCTGCTATAAACCACAGCCTAGAGGGGCAGCAGGCTCTGAGGGCAGCCTAACAGCTGCTGCAAAGTACTGCACGTTTCTGTAATAAAGTTATTCACTGGGAATGCTTGGGTTTGGTTCTCTCTCTTTATTGAAGCAGAAATGGCTCTTCCATCTGCTGAGTAATCATGTGCCATTTTGGTAAACTCCAACAGACAATTAACTCAGGTGTATTAAAACTGCTGAATTAAACAGCTGAGTTCAGTTAATTTAAACTGTATTTTACACACAAGTCAACAAATCAAATCTTTGATCTTTCTATATTTTTGGTTTATCCAATGGTAAATAAAAATCTGTAAATTATTCTAAAATTAGATTAAATTTTTGATAAAAAGATTGAAAATGCAGCATGTTTCTCTCAAAAATATACAATTATCTATTTTACAAAGAATTTTTCAACCTGTCCATCCCAACAACCAAATCTAATACTTCCTATGAGAAACTACTTAATAAAATATCTGAGGAGGGAAAGGGTTAAAATGGGGAAAGGAATTTACAAAATATGTAAATTTCACAGTAATTGAAATTAAACATTTCATATAGAGTAACTTACATTTATCTAAAACATTTAAATATATCTTTATACAGAAATTTAATGTAGTAAAATATAGCTATGATTGAAGTTAAAGACTCTAGTCTTCTTTGAAGACATCTTTAAAGACTTTACACATAGAATATGCTTTAACAATACATTCTGCTGAAGGTTAGGCAAAGCGCTTTCTTTTCAACCACACAGGTAGCACATTCATCCTCCCGACACCTCGGAGCAGAGCCAGTCCTGCACACCCCTCTGCACAGGTAACCACACTTACCTGACACCCTGTCCACGTCACAGCACTGCTCACTGGCCTGGTAACATCACACATTTTTGCATGTCACTCTAAGCCCCGCTGCCTGCACGGACACTGAGACCAGCCCTGGTGTACAGAGTTGAGCACGTGCTTCTAAAAGCGAGGACAAGGCGTGCAGTTACCTGCTTGCATAGGTGTTTGCAGGATTGGCAACAGATTTGATTTAAAGTGAGTAACACTCTGCCTGATCCTGGGCACTTAAATTTATTGCATGTGTTGCACTTGGACCAGCCTGGCATCAGCAAGGCACAAGTGTAGAATCAGCAAAAAATCTGCAGCTCAGACTACAGGGCAGACTATCACTCGAGTGTAATGAAGTCCCTTCCTCTCTTGCAGAACACAGGTAACTTTCACTATGACTAATGAAAGTTATTCATCTCATTTTTAAAGGAAAACAATGCTCTTTCTTCCTCAAAGAAGGATCAGTAGAACACATTACAAAGTGGCGAGTAACAGTCAAACAATTACATGTTAAAAGTGTCTTTTTTTGCTTTTCATTTTGCATCAATTTGAAGGTCAGCATAAGGCAATGACACTAAAAAATAGCAACAATTAGTACCCTTCTGCCATTTCCATATTCTGATACTGCTTTGGGACTATCCAATCATAATGTTCGTACAACAGTTTGGCACAAACAACTGCCCAACTATTTTCAGAGAATAGCAAGTAAAAGGCACTACTGTACATTCCTTGTGCCCTCAAACTCATCTCTTATGTCAAAGAGAATTCATGCTAGCTAAAAGATTAGAACCAAATCAACTTCTTTATCTCCTCTATCTCCCTATTATAAACTGAAAAGATAGTTTTAAATTTTATATATATATATATTTATATTTATGGATAATATGTTTATGTATGGAAGGAATGCTGTGCTAATTTCCAATTGGTAAAGTGGTTAGGCTGTGTATACCCTGATACATATCTATTTGCATAAAGCAATTGCCATTAAAGGTACACACCCATTCATGTTAGTGCACAAGACCATTCTTTGTCTTAATGTTTCTGTGTGCCTGTATTTGGTATAGCAGATCAAAAAATCTCTTCTAAAAGAGCTTTGGCCCATCAAAAGAGAGAGGGAATGTTAGAGTGTGCTCTTTTCCAATTACCAAAGCAATGAGTATTATAACAAAAATACCTGGAACAAACCTGAAGCTGCAAACACAACAGGAAAGCAAACGAGATGCTGTAGCTGTAAGCTGGACAAAACAAAGATTATTCAAAGGAGGCTAAATGTAGCTGAATAATAAAATGTTATTTACCAAGGAGATCTGACATTGATGCTTTCTTGCTCAGACAAACAGAAATCCTTTTACCCAAGATCATCTTTGTTCTGTTTATCTTATGTAGTGATAGGACAAGGAGTAATGGCTTTAAACTGAAATAGGGCAGGTTTAGATTAGACATTAGGAAAAAACTCTTTACTGTGAGGGTGGTAAGGCACTGAACAGGTTGCCCAGAGAAGTTGTGGATATCCCATCTCTAGAAGTATTCAAAGGCACATTGGATGGGGCTTGAGCAACCTGGTCTAGTGGAAGGTGTCCCTGCCCATGGGGTAGAGGGTTGGAACTAGATGATCTTTAAGGTCCCTTCCAACCCAAACCATTCTGTGATTCTATGACTGAATTCCCTTAATGAATACCTTGTGTCAATGAGAAGGTTCAGGGAAATGAAAACATCATATAGACAAAGCAGCATTTTTCCCAACTGGCATAGATTTCACATTGAGGGCCCACAGACCCCTAGAACAGGTTGCAGTACTGTAAAATTAGTAGCTTTGTCACATGTAGTATAACATGCTAACAAGATCCAACAGGCTGTGTTCACCCATGCATTGTGTGCTCATATACACACTCACACACACAGTGGCTTCCCCAAAAGAAAATCAGTCCTTTTTTTTTTTTTTTTTTCCCCGTAGAAAAACCCCTCTTCATTTTTTTCCAGAAGCAACGGAACCGATCCTTTGAAGGTTGACGAGCTGCTGTGCGCTGTGCCCAGAGCCCCGCGCTGTGCCCAGAGCGCTGCGCTGCTCTCCGCCGTGTCCCGGGTTAGGTGGCGCTGCTGCTGGAGCAGGGCGTGCTCTGTGTGCTGCCGATGCTGTGCGCTGCGCTGCTGTTCTCCGAGGCTGGCGGCGACGTGGGCACCTGCTGTCTTCCCGCTGTTTCCCCTGAGGGACAGGCAAGGGAAAAAGTGCGGTCAGGAGAAGGGAAATTGAAAATGCTGCCATAGAAAACAACAATCCATTTCTTCCCAGTCTTCCTCTTCTGGCGGTCTGTTTCTGTTTTCCCATGCAATTAATATATTGGCTAACAGACCTTAATTGGAGTATCACTGAAAATGTTACTAGACTTTGGCACCTATGCATTGCTGTGCACATAGGAAAAATAACAGCAGTGTTTCCTTGAGCATTTTACAAGCAGCTAATGAAAACCGCCAAGATCAACATTGTCTATCTTCTGTTGTCAGCTGTCAATCAAATTGGGTCCCTATTACACGACTCAGACACTTTATAGCTTTGCTGTTTCCAGGAAAAAGGCCAGGAAATGCAGGCTTTAGCTTTAATGCCAGTTTATAGAGCAGCATATTTACTAGAAGTACAGCTCAAGACAGTGTCCTTCAATCAGCTGGATACCACACATCCTGAGACACAGCCAGTTTTCTACATGTAAAAAAACATCAGGCTATCCTGAAAGCTTCACTCGATTTACTCCTAATACAACATGCAGAAAGTTTTCCTATAGCTACCACAGTATGTGCAGCACTTACAACCTGTAGTGAGAACACGTCTCACCACTTCTTGTTAACTGTTTACTAAAATAAATTAAAACCCCTTCACTATTTAGGTTGCCAAATCAAGCACTTCTGGTTTCCTCACACCGTTCTGCACCTGTGGCTGGGACTGAAGGGAAAAAATCCAGCTGTCAACTAAGCACAAAAATAATAATTATGCCATTTAAGGCCTGTAAGATCATAATAAAGCCACACAGGAAACCACAACTGTGGCATTTTTGAAGTTACAGGGCTCAAGTCTGTAACCTTAGCAATATCACCAAATAGTCTCTTCAAAACAGATGGCAAGACTTAAGTTTATATAATGTGCACTGTAGCTGCCCCCTCCCTTGAGCTCATCTCCAGGATGTGAACCTGTGATCTCAGTGCAGTAAGTCACACTGCTGCTGCCTGAGCTGCAGACCTGCTGTGGCAGCCAGCACCAGCATGGCTGCTTTCCCAGAGAAGGAGCAAGACAGAAATGATTTGTGGGATCATGGGCAGAGCAATTAGGAAAAATCAGAGGCTAGCACATCTCCTGCCTCATGAGCCTATGGTGACGCAGCTCTCCTGCTCCACATTATCCTATGTTATCCAAAACCTGACGCCACGGGTCAGGTCTGCACACTCCAGTTTTTCTTCCGTGTTCAGGATTTGGTAGAGATCCCACTCCCCAGTGACTCTTCAGCGACAGGCTGGAGGCACAGCCTGCATCCAGAGGCTTAGAGTGCAAGGACGAGCCAGCTTCCTCCCACAGGAGCTGCTCTGGCACATCCCCATGCCCTGTGTGCTGCTGCCCAGCTGCCAGAGCCCGAGCTTCTCGGAATGCGGCTGCAGAGGAAATGCGCCTTTAACGCTTTGTGTCTCGGGCCACAGAACATCCTTCTGCAGGCTGCTCAGTACTCAGAGGTCTGCTACAAGCTAACAAGGGAGGTCTGAGGATTTCTCACAGCAGAGGTTGCAAGTGCTGTGTAATGGAGACCAGCAGATTCGCTGCTAGCTCAAGCCACAGGCACAGCTGAAGTGCACTTAAGGCCCCACACAACACACAGCTCTTGCCTTACACCCCACTGCTTTAGGAACGGGGAGGAAAGAAGGGACAGAACAGGACAGAAAAAACCAACAAACTAAACCACTAAACCACACTGCCCAGGAGGCCAAATAAACTTTTAAAAAAAGAGTGAGGATCTTGTTTTTAAATTCAGCATTCAGTCCAACGTTTTATTCTTGTGAGCAGATTTTGAGTCTGTTTTTTCTAGCGTAAGAAATAAGTATTGTAGCTCATCCATGAGCCGTGGATTTCTGCTCATAGGCAGCAGGTCAGAATCAACCCCCAGTCATCTGTAAATAAATCAAGTTTCAGCTTAAACTTGCTTTGGAAATGGCTTTGCAACCCCCCAGAATAAACAGTATCAAATCAAAGTAAGTGTCATCATGCTGTACAGGCTTTCATAAGCCTTGTTTGGATGTTTCTTCCCCTCCTGACTAGCTCCCTTCTCCTCCCGTTGTTTGTGTACATGTCTTCCTTCCTTTTGTACTACAGGATATATTTATAAAGGCAGCAATAAGTAAACTCCCTTTCATTAAGCTAAACAAGTGAACACAAACAGCAGCAAGCAGCGAGGAGAGCTGCAGACCCCAGCCCCACGGCAGAAGCCGCTCGGGCAGCAGAGGAAGCGCGGCCGCTGGGCTCCCCCAGCGGGGCCCCCGCCTCTCCCTGCAGCTCTTCTGTCACCCATTTTACAAACCACATGGTTACACACAGCTTTGGTCAGCCTCAGCACACCAGTACAGTCTGTATGCACTTAAGCATAAATTCATTTATAAGCCAAACACATGTTGTTTTTATTTTATGGCAAAGCGAAAGCGCATTGCTCCAGTCCCCAGCAAGCCCGATGGCTCACACTCCCCTCCTGGCTCCTCTGGAAAGTGTCCTAGGAGGCACCCTCCCTTCTGTTTGGGTTGGAAGACCCCTTCCTTCCTCTGTAATGGCCTCTGCAGCAGCTCATTTCTAGAGCACATCAGCAGCTCTGATGCACCACAATCACTTCTTGAACAATAACAAATTCGCAATGTTCTCAAGAAAAAAGAAAATCCAAATCATAGTGATGTTATGAACACACAGCCTAGCAACTACATCTGGACTGGCTGATTTTTCCTGTATTTTATTTCCTCAACACCTAGCTAAACCACAGTAAAGCTTTTTTGAAAAGAGTATTCAAGAAAAGGACGTAAAGAAATGTAAACAGTCACTGAAGAGGCATTCTCCGTCTCTCTTTTTCATGTAAACAGCTTCATGTATCTCATGTTACCGAACCAAAACTGCCCAGAATGGACACATCTCATCTATTGACAGTAAACAAGCTTTTACCCATCTGAACACGACAACATGCACTTTATTATTCACACTTAGGAAAGCTGCCAGTTGTACTCCCTGTCCAGGAAGTCTGAATGTTTGCTTTTCTATCTCCATTTGCCAAATATAATTGGTTGCTATGTCAGTTTACTTTAAATCAGAACCCATAAAAAAGGGACAAGTGGGGGAGGAGGGACGCTTTTAACTTCTCCGATTTTGGAACACTTTATCCTCTTAACTTGCACCACCGCCTGAAGAAGGGAAGCGCGCTTCCTAAGAGAGCGCAGGGACGGATGTTTTCTTTAACACACTTTACAAGGTTTAACAGTCTCATTAACTAATCAGGCTTGTGCCTGTCTCTCCTAAACATACTCAGTGATCCCTACTAAGACATGTATTACATTGATACATATTTATATGGTTAAATTATAAAGAGTTTCTGCAGTCATGCACACTGCAAAACTTTTGCTTCTTTACAAGACCCGTAGATAAATGAGGTTAATTGTGGCAAATGTCTGGTATTTCCCTTAGTTCTTGGGTCCTCTCCAGGCAGCACCAACACCTTTCATGCCCTTTAACTGACTAGAGAAAGGATCAAAAATACTGAGTCTTTTTGCAGACAAGTCAGCTAAAATTTCTCCTCTGTTGTTCTGGTATTAGCTTTCCCTCTCTCTCCTCTTCCTGCCCGTGTATCATAGGACAGTTCTACTCCATGTTGAATTGTTTCAGAAAATCTGGAATTCTCTGAAGCACAGCAGTGATGCTTTGGCAGAAATTTTTCATGACTGGAATAAGCAAAAACCCTACACGACAAAACAGCTATCCTTGCTCAATATCTGGAGATGAAATTCTACCTATTTTGTAGTTCCTTTCTGCTACCACTTGCCTGAGGTTTTAACGCCAATAGCCGATCAAGAGAAACAAAAGAGCTCATTCACATAACACTTTCTTTGTTAGCGGCAGAGACACACTGATAAAAGTGTATCAGCAAATCTTACTACCGGCAAAAAGGTGGCCTTTTGCTGTATTGCACATAGCACTAGCACATTGCAACAAAAATAACTTCCTTCACACATCCCAAGCTGCCATTCTCTACCAGCAGTGGCTTTTATCTGTGCTCTGAGTATCAGAGTTTTAGAATGAACTCATATTTTCCAACCTTTCGTCTAAATCACATGCTGGAAACCCAGTACTACTTACAACAAAAGATGAGATTTCAGAAAACGGTTCAGCAATGCATAAATTCTCTAATGGCAAGTGACAGCCACTCTGTAGATGAAATTTAGATTATCTTTTTTCCTTCCCCTCCTCAAATTAATAAAATCCTGCAGCAAGCTCTAAAGTGTTTCCACTGCAGCTGGATTATCTTGTCTGCCATAGCAGTTGTCCTCTAAGAGGCTGTGCCTGCCAGAGCCTTCGCTGCACTCTGCTGCAAGTTATGCTTTGTAGATATAAGACGCTATGCACAGAAAAATCATGTGCACAGGAACAAAGGTGCACTTTCACAGTCCTTTGAAAATCTGAACCAGAAAGCCTCCTAGATAATTTTTATCATTTCTGTGATTCTCTAATCTGATGAGTTACAGTGTCCCCTTTCTTTCCTATATCCATTTATTATTTTTTGTCTGGCATTTTTCTCCACCTATATTCATCTCTCAAACACAAAGGCAGAGTAGCTGCCCTCTGCACTATTTGTATGTGGTCACCATGACTGATGTACTTCACTAATATAATTCTTTTAATGGGATTGGTCCAAGCTCTACTGTTGCTAAAGGATTTATTATGTTGGCTTCCCAGTGTTCCTTGAGTACTGACACACAGTGAGTGTCTACAGATAGTTCTGTATGTGAATACAGATTGAATTTCCACAAATGCAGGACCGAAGGTACTTTTGTTAATAAAGGTTACCAATATGAGAATTATTTAACTTCCCATTTACCCACTGAAATAGCACTTACCTTTCTTCCACAATGTTTCAATACTTATATGAGACAGAATTATACAGTTTATACATATTATCACAACCTTTAAATTTTCCAAGTTTCATACACAGCTGATGCACTGAGAAGTATTAAATTGCTTATACAAAATTGCTGCACTGCCAACTGGAAAAAACGCCATAGTTTTTATTTCCAAATTAACATAAGCTCCTAGCTCATAATATTTACAGAAGCTCTGACCCAAAAGGGCTGGATTCTCACTCCTAAATAGCTTCCATGAAGTTTTAGATGCCAGAAAAAAAGCCTGCAGTGGGCTACAGGAGAATTTCAGTGCTCCAGAGCTGCACAGGCTTGGAGTAACGGACCTCACATTTTTCCCACCTTCCACATCTTGGTAGGGTCTCACAAGGCCAAAAGTGGAAGTAGTTGGGAGCCCATAATACTCCAAGGATCCTGAGATACCCCATAATCCACAAACAGCCAAGGTCACATGATGGAACTCAAGGCTCCATCAGAGTCTAGTCCTTGTTTGGGGCATGCAACAGAAAGCTCTCCAAATGCCCTCTTCATTCAATACAAGATTCCACTTTTGCTAATTTAGTTTGGCATGGGAAAAAAATCTAAGGAGACACTGGAAAATTTCTGTGCACAAAGGCTACACCAATTCAGACGCATTCCTAAGTATTTGGTTGGACACAATTAAGATTACATATGACTTCTAGCAATTGAAAATAGCAATTGAAGAAATAAATAATAGTAGGAAAAATTCCATGTAATCAAGGCCCAAGAAAAATTTTCAAGTCTAGTTATACTCAGAATATGTCTGTTTCAATACAGCATTCTCTTAACCATTTGGCCCACTTCTTTGTATACATCAGCCTAATGTAGCAACTGGAGGAAAAAAAAATTAAAGTACCATGGGAACCAAAAGGGATCCATTAACTGAAATATTAACCAAATTTGAAATACAGAGATGTTACTAATGATAATACACCGTCCAGGAATACTCAGTTTTACTCATGTCCCAAGTGAGTTTTCAAGACTTGTGTTTAAAATTATTTAAGCAAAATTTAAACCATAACATGTAACATGTCCCGTTAGGGAAGGGTGGGATTCTGATATGCAACAGAGGCTCATGGGAGGAGCTGCTGGAAAACACCTGAGTAAGAAGACACAGTAAGAAAATAAAAAATCCAGGATAAGCAGTGGGGTTCCCTTGCCCTCCCTGCCCCGAGCAGGCTCAGAGGAGCCGTACCTGTGCGCGAGTAGATGAACCAGAGCGCTCCGGTCAGCAGGGCTCCGATGACGAATGCCGCGAAGGCGATGCCCACCACGGTCAGCGTGTCCAGCCCGTACAGCACGGCTGCTCAGGGAAACACAAACACAGGTACTTTCATCTCCAGAGGCAGATACCATTTCACAAAAATTCACCCTTAGTCTTTCATGGAAGTGCTTTTTAAAATTTCATTGTTAACTAAGCATTGCTTTGAGAAACAGACTGGCAGATTTGCATCAAGGAAATGAAAGTGATGCTTCCAGAATGGCTTCAGTCAAACCAACTGTTCCACATCACAAAGTAAAACTCCAGCTCAGCACACTCAAATCTAGAAAGTGCTGCCAAAATTAAGCATTTTCAGTTGACTGTTAATAACTTGCTTTCAATTAAGGATTCATTTATCTTTTAAGCATGTTTTTAAAAGGCCGAGATGTTTGGCCAACGTGCCTTTCATTTAAATGGTCTAACATTCAAGCAAACTTTCCCCTACATCTCCTCAAATTCAGTCTGAAATCTAGGTGGAGAACGGAACTGCTGTTAAGAGGGAAGAGATGCCAGCAAAAAGTCAGCAAAAACATAAATAGAAACAATTGTTTTTCACATTTGGCAACGCTTTCAATAACTGAAATTAATTCCACATCACAAAAATAGAAGCAGACACACGTAAATCACTTTCTAGGGGACAGGCCCTTTTGTAGGACCGTTTCAAGGGTAACAGCATTTGTTTCCTGGATGGGGGCACCCTAGTGCTAATCATCCAAACAGAAAAATTTTTGGCCTCTGTGTTTTTCTTTTTGGTCATTAGAAATACTTAAAAATATTAATAATAATTCAGCAATCTTTTGGGGAAATTTCTTCTTTAAAAACTGATTTCTAGTTTTAGTATTTTTATTATCTTCCAGTGCAGAAAATCGCTTAGGCCAATGAATAACATTTTACTGACTATGCTGGCCAGGAAATGAGCTGACTGGATCTTAGCAGTATCCTTCAGTGGAATTTTCAGTTCCAACACCCTCACTTTACACATCCTGCATCCAGCAGATGTCCCTAAGGATATCCCTCATCCTCTTTGGACTAAAGTCTTCTCCAGCAACTCCTGTTGGAGCCATTTCTGGGTGCTTATGACCTGGTTTGCATATACAACACCTGACAGATAGTGTCTGAAGGTTTTTCTTTCATTTTTTCTATGAGACCATTTCTGCTTCCTTTGGCTACTTCTAGTCATTCAAATGCAAACACAAAAGACTAAACTCAACTGATTTTTCCACCAGGCACCAGTGTCCTCTCCTCTTAGGAGGAAACAGTGGAGAGAAGTAAGTTGCATGGAGAAGTGGCAGAAGCATAATTGCTCACTGCTTTTGTTATTTTGAACAAATTTAGTATTGAAGGCATAGGGACAGCAGCAGAAGAAAAACCTTTGCCCTTCTTAAAATCTCCCTTTTCTCCCTTCAACTCTTGCTTTTGGGTGCACATCAGCTGCACCTTTCTGTTTATTTCCTTCTAGTGCTGTTTCTCTCCTTTTCTGGGTTATTAACCAATCCTGATTAATTCACTACACTAAGATAACATTAAAACCAAAGAAATCAATCCATATCAAGGCAATCATCTCATCTAAGCATGGCCTGTAAGTGCTGGTGCTGGAGCACCTGGGGCTGTGGAGCCGGACAGGAGTGAGGCTGAAATAGGACACAGGTAGGGCACAGAAGCTCTGAGGGATGGCACTGCTGCTCTAACACTGGTGTTGGGAAGCAGAGATGAGGAGATAACACACACACCAGCACATGAACTTGCTAAATCTGAGACTCTCAGTGGTGTTTCCCCAGACCTGATTTTCCCATACACAAAAGGTACTGTCCTCCTCTGAACACTGATGGGAACCTCTCAATCAACAATACAGTCAGAATTCTGTTCTGTCTCTGAATTAAACATGCACACACTCAGAAAGCTTGAAGATAATTTTCTTAATTCATCTAATCCTTTGTAAACAAATGGTTAAAGATTAAAAGAGATTGTCTCAAGAGTTACTTACGTGGCTGTCTCACATTTGGCTTTGGAAGGGACGGATCTAATTTAAAACAAAGAAAATGCACAAAACATTAATCAGAATTCTACATGCAGCCTACAAACTATGCAGGTTCTGATCTGACAGAAAGACATTAACTATAATTTTTACAAACCATGAATTTCAGGAAAAGCAGACCAAATTTAATAATGTCACTCATCTCAGAAAAATTCTATTCATATATTAATTATTCTCAAGAGACTATCTAGAGTATGATTCATGCACTGTATATTTTGTTGCAAGTACACTGCAACCTTTCCCAAATCAGATGTCATCAGGTAACTTTGGTTACCATGTGGATCTCTTAAAGTTCACAGATTGTAAAGGAACAAAGATTGTGTTAAGGTGATTACATTTATCTGTCCACTCACTAATCATAAATATGAGATACCAGTACACTAAATCACACACACAAAAGCAAACACTCACTAAAGAATAGTGAGTTTTATAGCACAATACATGAATATGTGTTTATTCACCCATTTTCCTGAGTCCTACATGGTATTCTGTCTTGGAGGTTGAGTGGGGCTTTGTTGGGGGGGGGGGGGGGGGGGGGGGGAGGGGTTAAAAAAATTCATTATTATCTATAAGAATAAAAGATCATAAGTATTGTTCAAAGATCAAAGTTACTACTCTAGGCAAGAATATCAAATGTCATCATCCTAGTGATGAAGATAGCACCCTGTAACAGAAAAAGACAACTAAACAAATGTTTAAAAATTGAACAATTTCCCCTCCTTTTTCTTAATTGGCCTCTCCTATCTTTCTCCAAGAATGCACCTCCAGCAGAAGAGTTAGACATTCTGGTTTCAGACCCAGGGACCTGTTTGGTTAGCTGCAGTTTGATTCTGGATTGCCCAGTAACTCAGGGATTTCATTTATATTCTGGCATATCTGAGGTGTGATCGGTGCAACAGATGTAAAAGGATTTTATAAAACTGTGTTTCAATACTTGTTTTTGTATCTTTGGCAACTGAAAAAAACCAGTTTAATCAATTTATATGCAAACATAACAGCTCCAAAACACTGAAAATAAATATATTAATTTCTTTAAAATGTTTCTAAATAAGACTCTGCTTCTAACTTCTAAAAACCAGATGGCATCACCGAACTTCCAGCAATACCCTTTAGACCTGAGACACATGTGCCTACAAAATCCAAAAAAGCATTTTATTCTTAAACTGTGTTATTGTGTCTTGTCACCAATCACTTTTGGCAGATGATAGCAAACAGGTGGAACAGTAGTAGGAAACAGGTGAGAACACAGAGGGGTGTGTGGGATGGTGCACGCCCAAATAATCTGGAAAGTTATCAAATGCACCTAACAACAACACTGTAACTGAATGTAAGATCTGCCAGGAGGGCTGGACTGAAACCAAGGAGCACAGAGAAGTACAAACATGGGTAAGGGCACTATCAGATTGTCCAAACACTCCACTGGCATATCCCAACTGCCAAGAAAATGCCTTCTGAGGTGAGGGGAAAATTAATTTTCTGTGCTATTTCTATCATTGGCCTCTCTACAGAGAATATGAAATCAGCTAATGATAAGCTGTGTAGCTTATTATCGATTCTATTCAGTCATTCAGTTCTTACATGCATTTTATTGCAACTTGCTCAGAGCAATTCAGAAGCAGTGACAATCATTAAGGTCTACAAAAACCATCTAATTTAAAAACAAATGCTGCCAGCCTTTAGAATTATCATAGCTCTCCATACCTTTGTAGGATAGAGGTCTTTGGACCTTTTTTCGATGACCTGTCTCTTTTTGTTGTATAAATAATAAAGTTTCTACACTTAGCAAAAGTCTGAACAACACTGGTATATTATTTCAAGAGAACATGCATTTCCTAGCACATAAATGGCCGTCCCTGTGCCCTTCATGGGAGTAGGGAAGAACATGGGAAATGCAGCCATGCAGGGAAAATATATGTGACATGGTTAGGTTTTAAACACTTCCATTGGGATCTACTGCAAATTCTCATTTAGATATAGTATTGTGATTTCTTATACAGGCATTGACAGTTATAAGCTTGTCTGAAGAAAGAAACCCAGCTTTGCAATGACCAGTTTGTTCTGATTTTTGAAATGCCAAGCACATGACTTTCACATGTAGCTTAAAGAGGAGAACCAAGGGCAGTACCTCACATTGAGTGGTTTGCAATAGTGAAAGCTGTTCTGTTCACATCAAAGGAAATGAAGAACACTACCTCTGCAAGGTAAATTCTCCTGCTCAATAACATACAATTTCTTCTCCAAATCTTAGGTTCATGTATTGGCCAACAATGGCATTTGGCTTTAAAAAGGGGTTTTGATTCACTGCAGAACAACTGCACACCAACAAAGCTCCATTGTTAATGTGCCACTTTGTATTATGCCTGAAAGCTGGGATATGCCAGGGAGATTTCCACCAAGAGTCCCACAATTATACTAAAATCACCCACAATGCAACAAAATACTCCATTACACTGTTGTCTTGTAACTAATCTTTATAAATTTAGCTTGTCTTTGCACACTGAGACCTTGTGCCTCTGACAAAGACAACATTCTGAGTGGAGCCCAAGATGGGAGCTGCGCACAATGCTCCACACATCATAAGGACAAGAGAGCTGAACTACGAGTCTGTTTATTGAAAGCCACATTTCAGTTGCAGGATTTACTCGTTCCCAATAGAAAACCTACTGAAATAATATGAGAGCTGAGCAAAATGAAAGTCCAGAATCAGGCCCAAAGCACAGTTTTAATTGTAACAGCAACAGATCAAATACTTGACTTTAATTCATAGTGGATTTGAAGTGTATTAACAATTTTGTTAAAAAACCTCCAAACCAAATATGAGCTGACTTGCAGAGCTAGACAGAAACAGTTGATGCCTATGTCCCCCCCAGCAATGCTGTACTTGAAACTTTAAATTGTTCCAAGACTAACAGCATGCACTGTAAAACAGAGGTTAAAGGACTCCTGATCCCCATCCTTTTGATGCTCCCTGAAAAGCATTCCAGAAATCAAAAAGCCTTTGGACACCATTGGAAAATTTTGATGTGTATTGGAAGCCACTGAAGATTCTTATGAAACTTCAATGCAAATACACAAAGAAAAGATAAATGCACGTATTTTCTTCAAGGACTGCATCAAGATGTGATTGATGCTGCTGTCAGAGTGATTTACTAAGAAAAACTTTCCAATTAAATGAAACTGTGTGAACAATTCTTACTTCTCATCACTCACAGGGCATATTCTTAAACTAGAATAAGGTCTCATACTGCTGTTTGGCATTATCTCATAATGCACTTCAGCCTCTCCAACTCCTTCAACCAGTTACTAACCACACTTTTTTTCCCAAGAAAAATTACATCATCAAACAAATCTCACCAAAGTGGAGTCCCTTTGTGCATACTATCCTTTGCTCTTCATAGTTTTAAGAATCTAGTGAGTCTCCAGGGGCCCCCTCTTTGCCTTACAAACTTATTGGGCTTTAACATCCTCAATACTTTGGCATTCCATTGTTGTTATTCATAAATTTATATTTACAAGCACAATAAAAAAAGAACACAGCAGGGAGCAGAACACTGCCTTTGATCTCTGTGCAACAAGAAACTACTCCAAGTGCTACTGCTACATTCATATTTCCAAAAGCCATGTTATTTTGTACTACTTTGAGTATTTCTCTCTCAATGCTCAGCAAACCACACACCCAGAGAACAATAGTGTGGTTAAAAAATGGCATCGACTTGGCCTGATGACTGCTGCCAGGGAAATGTCCTAACAAGTAACATCTTACAGACACAGCACCACCACCAGATTATACAATGTCACATACTGTAGCACTCCCTCATTTCAAGTGGCTCTATCTTACACAATACTATATATATATGGAGAATTATTAAACAGGTCAAGCTCATTTTCATACCTTCTTGTTTTCCTTCATGTATTATTACAACAAGGGGCTTGGTGAAGGTTTTCTTGTTGTGCATCATGGCCAAGATCATATCCACGTTGAGAGAGGTGCAAGCTTCATCAGGAGGAATGCACTGGAGTGCAAAGAACAGAGGGTGAGGTCAGAGTCAGCAGTCTGCCAGGACAGCTGTGCCAGTGGCACAGTTACCTCATATTCAGTTTTACCCTACACAATTTACCAAAAAATGAGAACCTCCAAACAACCTTCTCTTTTGTGGCAATCAGATTATAATATTATCCAATATGGTGTACATCTTTGGAAATTAAAGCTAACATTGTTTGTGCTTTGGATATGCATAGAAAAGATAAACTTGAACCACTTGTGCAATAAAAAGCAATTTCTATTTGCAGCCATCCAATGACTTTTAAACAGCAACTGCAGATTATGTAGTCAAAATGTACAGTATAATAGCTCTTATCTATTAAAACCCTGAGCCTAGAGATATCATGTTCATTAGACAATTCCACAGAAAACTATTTATTACCTTCAGAGTTCAGATGAAAAAATACATTGTTTTCATCTAAATGAGAAATTTTGATAAATTGAATTAATTACTGACCTTTGGCAGTCCTTGAGTATCTTTGTCTTTATTTGTACACAGAGTCAACTCGCAGTGAAGAAAGAGCAGTGAAATGTTGAACACTGGTTTGAACACAAAGCTAAATCTTTTTTTGTCCTTCTGTGCATGTGATATTGGAAAATTCTCTTTCTCAGTACTGTAGAATTTAACAGATTCATCTTTAGGACAAATGTTTTCTATAATGGTATAGTCAGACATTCTATCTGGATTTGAAAACGGGGAAACAAAGCATGTTTGAATAGCAAAGCCCAAGGATCTGTCAGCTTTAGTCACAGACACCTGCATTAAAGAAAGAGACAGTAAGATCTCAGAAATTACATCTTTACTTCACATTTCATTAACATTTTCAACAATTTTTAAACAGTTTTCCAGTGCCATTTCCAATCTGAGATATTTTGAAGGCTAAATGTTAAGGGTAAACTGTCAAACTGAGAGACAGAAAATCTGGTTTCAAAACCAGCAGCTGCTTAATAGCATAAACATGCATAAATCCAGCAATCCCTTATCTTTCTGAAAGCAAATGAACCCCCCCAATAAGACACACAGTTAATGTCTGTGTCTGCCACCTGAGAGGGCACTGCCTCCCTTACACACACAGGCTATAACAGAGCTGTATGGAAATCAATCACTGATTCCATTGTTTTGAATCTGTGCAAAATTATAATGAAAACAGAAAAAAAAGTAAAAGCAACAGATACAACAGAGAATCCGCCCCCAGCCAAGACAGGAATGCAAAAGCAGAGAGGAGGTCATGGTGTGACGTGTGGGTGGCATTCCTGGACTGAAGGGGGTGAGGGAGCCTCCTAAAAAGCTGTAATTTCTTGTGAAAGGATCTTTTTAGCTTATTGAAAGTTTGAAATTCATATTCTTTTATGAAAAATAATTAAGACTGAAAGCTTCCAATGCCCTGATGTTGCTCAGCTGGATTGGAATGCAGACAATAAATGCTACAGAATAATTAGAAGAAAAAAATAAATGGAATTTGTAACAAATGAGGCATGTTGCTCTTAATAAACAACAGAAGCATTTGTCTAACCATTAACACTCCCCAATGAAACAGTTGCACAAGAAATCTTCTTAGAAGAAATGTGCCTTACATGCATACTTAATCCATATGTGCTGCATGTATCTTTAAGGAAGAGCCTGCCAAATTGTGAGGTCTGTGCAGTAATTTCTGGATGCTGGGAGTTTTGCAGGGAATAAAAGTATTTCTCCTTTTTTTCTCTCTTATGTGAGCAGCAATCAAATTAGAGATTAAGGGATGTGCTGAAGCATCTAAGCAAGAAAGACCATCTTCTAAAAAGAACAGAAATAAAGATGGATGAACAAAAGTCAGTCACAGATACTGACAGGAAACAAGCTGATGGTATAAACTAATTAAAAAAGAGATTATGGAAAGTAGGGCAGGCCTACTACAGTTAATTAAATAAAAAGATGAATCATATCTCAAGGAAAGAAAAGAACCACAGGAGGAAGGTGGAAGACCAAAATATGGTAAGAAACTGACTGCAAAGAAGAAAGAAAAAAAACCCCAAAAGTCAAAAAGATTCAAACACAAAAAAACAAACAAGGAAAAAGTAGATAATTTTTACTAAATATGTATTTATCAAAACAAAAAAATATTTTTCTTAATAAAAAATGCAAAATAGAAACAAAATAGGGGAAAAGAAAAAAATCAGTGCCATCTTAAAAAAATGGAGTCACAGAAGTTCAAAACTGATATGTTTTCCATTGTGCAAGAAAGAAAAACAGAAGAAAAAGGTTTTCGCCAGGACAGGTGATGAAGGAATCAGAACATCTGTCTGAATAAACAGCTCCAGCAGGCTCAGAGTCAGGGGGATTCATCCCAGAACAATGAAGGAAGCGGATGGCTTTAAGTGTTTGCTATAAAAATATTCTTTATTATTTCTGAGTATGACAGACTCTGTTTTTGCTTTAGCTTTCTTAAGTACTTTTCACTGTGTAGAGAACAAAGAAACAAGAAAGCACACTGAAATAATGAAGAGAACTGCACCAAATGGGTCACTCTGCTGATCATGTGCAACCCAGGCTCCCAAAGAAGCAATGACTTGGGCAACAGAAACACAGCACAGCACTGCTGCTATTTTCTGGTCTTACAACCCCAGAGCTCAGAAGTACCCTGTGATTTACTTGCCTAGAAAGTGGGATGCTTCTTCATTGCCAAAGCTGCATTTATTAAAGTCTACTACTATTTGAAAACCCAAAATTCTGTTCAGAGAGCTATCTTAAAAAATATTGACTGTACTGGTGTGAAATTCCACAGACTTCATAAGCAACTCAGCAACACATAGAAATATTATCATGTGCAAAATGCACCTGAAGTTAAGTGTACCTGGCTGTTGATTTTGTTTTAGTATTATTTAGATAAATCTGCTAGATCCCTTATGTAGTAGCATTCAAAAGGATTATAACTGATGTTTTTAAGCAGATTGGAGAGAGACCAGAATCTGTATTAACTGTGTAACCTCAGAACACAAGGATATGAAAGACACACATTTACAATAATTTTTTTGCATGTCTAGATCTTTCAGATGAGGTTCAGACATACATTAAAATGAACCCATCAGGAAATGCCAGTTCAGAGCATGAACTCAGAAATCATGGTAAATTCAGTATGAAAAACAGATTTAGCAAGAATCACCAATTTACCTTTTAAGTTAAATTCATCCATTTTGCAAGAATCCTTTGGGTTTTTTACCCAAAATATTATCCTACTTCTTATCCCACAGTTTCTGTTCTCTGAGCCATCACAGTGGTGTGAACCAACTGCCCAACAAAACCTCTCAACTGACAAGAACAGATTTGGCTCAGTCACAGAACCCTTCTGTTAGTTTGAAGATTTTTTCAGTTTGTTACCTCTACATATACTGGCCCATTCTGCACAACAGAGAAGAGTCCTTGGGAGGGAGCAAGGAACAAATCTGTTTTGTACAGCTCCATGTTGAAGGTCACATTGGTGATGTGTGGTTCAGGAGGCCAGAAAATGCCTCTGTCATCCTCTGGTTGGTGCAGTGTGCAATTAAACTAAAATGAGAAAAAAAATACAGTAACATCAGGAGTCAGGAGTGGTAGGACAAATTTGTTATGTACAATATAGGCCCACCCACGCTACATCTACTTAGTGCTAATCTTCAACAGGGTCATAAGAAACTGCAGTGAGGAGAAATGTGTTAAAAGACAAATGAATTTCTAGACAATTAATGTAATTTATGTGAAATGCTTATTACAAGAGGTATTTCTTCACTGTCAGGTGCAAACCCCAGGGTAACATACCGCAATTTCAGGCCAGCTTGAGAAAGCCACCTCTCCCTCATCAGCATCCCCTGGAAATCCATTATCACCCGATTCCAGGTCGTCATCTTCAAAGCCGCTGCCTTCAGCTGGTGCTGACAGCTGAATGACAATCTGCACAGAGAGGGATTGCAAACAAATTAGATTAGGTGATAACTGAACACTCTCATGGTTATTATTTTCTGCTCTCTTCAGAACAATGCAAAGGCCACAAGAAGAGCACCAGTTAAGCAAATGCTGAAAGCATGTCTTGAACAGCCTTGTGCTGAGCATGTAGGATATGCAGTTTATATTTAAATAATGCCTGAGTTCTTTTCCAGAATTCAGAGCCAGAGAAGAAAGACACCAGTCTGGGTGTTGGTGTCTGAATGAGCAGCCCAGAATTTCCGTTCTATTTCTAGTATTGCTATAGCCAACGCTGAAAAAAAAAACGGTTTTCTGAAGTGATATTTTGCTACTCGCAGTTCTCCTTAGTGCACTCAAAAAAATCACTAAAAATGTTAGGGTCAATAAAGGATTTTCTCTTCTATCATTAGCAATTTTTTTCAGACATGTACACCCAAAACCATAATACTCCTTCATTTTCCCTCCATTTTTTTTCACTGAATTTTCCCCTCTTTTTTTTTTCATCTTTTCCACACATCTTCATTTCTTCACCTGAAAATTTATGGTTTTGTTTTCTGGTGTTCTGCATTCTGTCTCTCTAGGCTTGCAGCTTCTCAGCTAGTTTCCTCCCTCCCAGGACTTCAACTTTGTTTTCTTAGACTTTGTTCAACTAAGCTAAAAAAAAATGACACACACACCCTTTGACACTCCACTGCAGGGGATCTGTTTTTTAGGAGAAGCGCTCGCAGATTCTGAACAACTCTATACATGAGTTCAAGTGTATAGCCAAGACTATTAAAAGACATGCTGGAGAAAGAACAGGAGGTAAATAACCACTTCACTTTGGGCCATAATACAACACAGGGACCATGAGAGTATTTAGCTCCAGACACGCGCTGTTCTGCTGTTTCCCGAAGATTCTATCTTGGTTTGGGACTGTTTCTAAAGTTAGGTGCTACAGACTCCCCAGTACAGAACAGTTTTAACCAGGCAAGGTCAGATTAGATTGCCTGAGCTGTGTTTGGGTTGGACCACAGGATTTCTATCATTTGCCAAAGTTACTTCTATGTACTGGAAAGCTCAGCAAGAGAAACGTATCGTTACTTTTGAACCCAGAATATCTCCATTGTACTCTGGCTCATAAGCTGAGTCAACCTGGAAGCAATTGCTTACAACCTAATTGGGCTCTTTGCATCATCACTCATATACTAGTACTCAAGAGTCCCCTCATTATGTACAGCAACTGCTAAAAAATATAAATTCAAATTCTGAGAGAAAAGCATGCAAAAGTTATGTAATTTCCTCATGTTTTAGAAGTCTTTTTTCACACATAATTTTTGGAGAAAAAAATTAATTTAATTCAGGATATTAATTAAGGTATTGCTTTGTGCAATTACAAAACTTCATTCCTATTTCTCTTTACAGCAATGTATTACTGCTTATGTATGGATGATCAAAGCCTCACAGGGAACACTAGTGCAACTTCTCCCAGACTGGTACAGATGGTCCCAAAGGGCAGCCATGTTGTAAAATGTATTTAATTCCAACTTCTCCATTTTCCTTTGGGATACTATCTGACCACAGGAGCACACTGAATGTGCAGCCTTCATACCTCCTGAAAAACATGGACAGTGGCTGCAACTAGGTTTGAGCTAGGCAGGAAAGGATCAGGATACCTCCTTTTTGCTATGACTACAGCTAACTAGCGGCTTCCTCGTACTACTACGACATGCAGTACAGATGGTGAATCCCCTTTGTGAAATACTCACAGAGTTAAAATAAACAATCTTGTTCAAGCTATAAGCTGTCCTAGTGCCACATTTGTTGAGAGAAGACTCCAAGATGAAGTGGGTGCCGTTCATCCTGGCTTTGCAGGAGTGGTCCAGCAGCGAGAGCTCTGTGCGGGCGTAGCCGCCAGCCTGAAACAAAGGCGCTTTGTGAGGGGCTGCAGCACAACTGTGCTCAGCTCCTGCTCAAGTGCAGCTCAGTCACTGCTCGTGACTGCTGACTGCAGGAAGTGAAGTTCATTGTACTGACATCCAGGGAAGGTCACTCTCAAAATGCTGTTATACATGGCAGACAAGGAATAAATGTAACATGGAAAAAAAAGGAAACAACAGGTTCATTATTAATCTACTGATTAATAATGCTGACTCTGTTTGTTCTGAAATGAGCTGAAATGCTGTCTGTTTCATGCTCTTTTCCACAATACAAATGGACACAAGCAACCTGTCAGCTGGTAGATGGTAAAGATAGATCTTTAGATCTATTTAGGTTTCACACTGCTACCAAAAGCAGCTTCTTTCTACTTTGGAAATTAAAAACTCAGACTGATGGTTGAGTACAATTATTTTTTGACAGAACCAACTTCAGTCAGAAATTCCTCTACAGACCACCAGATTGTTGGGAAGAGAAAACACAATTCTGAGTTATGGCAAAGAACATCTACGGTACAGTTCCCTCACCAAACTGTTTGGGGGGGTTGTATGGTGATGGCTCTAGGACTTTATTTTTTCAATCAAATGCAAATAAAATGGTCTGCCCAAAAAAGTCTTCCCAGTTTTGAGAATAAGATATCACACCAACCTGTAGAGAATCTTTTTCTACAGCTACTGTCATAACTTTGTCATCACACTTTATTGACAGGGCCATATCAGCACTGCCCTGAACTTCTTCAGGTTCTTTATGTTTTGAGAGGGAATGCCCAAAGTCGTGATTTATTAATGTATCTACAGAATGCCTGGATGGGAAGATTTCTTCTCCCACTGTGTCATGTCTTCCTCTGTTAATGTGAAATGGAAAACTCAGGCCATCAGTATTCTTTGGAGCTGGCAGTGGGTTAGCACCCAGCAATTCTGTCAGCTCTGGAGGAAGGGAATGGTCTTCTTCATCATTCATCTCTTCTAAACGAAAACATAACAACAACAAATCCACATTAGTTCATTAGCTATTTTTCCTAAAAAGTATCCAGAACTAATCATTTTCATTTAAAAAAATTATCCATAAAGAGAGCTCCTGAAGGAAATGAAAAGTGGCATCTTTGTACTTTTCACATTAGTAGCCACAACTCCTGCAACCATTTAGTTGTTACAGCTAATCTTGATATACTTAGTCCCTGTCAGAAATCCCTCTCACTATGAGCTGAAAATAAACTTTTGACGAGTGGACCTATGATATGCAAAAGATCCACAGAGGTAAAAGAAACATCACATTCATCAAATATACTATTTTGGTACTGCTGAAAGAGCCTAAGTGCAAATCATTAGGTGAAATTCTTCCACTACCTGACCCATCAGAAATTCAGTCACTACTGTTGTGAAACCACTTATGCAACCAGAATGAAGCTAAATAAGAGCTAACTTTATAGTGAGTAAATGAGAAAATTATCTCTTGGCTTATACATGTGACTGCTGAGGACAGAACCTCCTCAGCATGAAAGTGCGATTGATAAAATTAATGTGAGCATAAGCTTTATCAAAATTGTAAAACAACAGTTTTAGTGGTTGAAACTCAGAATTAGTGAAAAAAACAGATGCAACTCTGCTAGCTTGAATGGGCCCAGATAGCTTTACATCAGCAATTACTTTGGCCAAATACCCAATTTTTTTCAATAGTTGTATTTATTCGGTTTGCTCGGACTTTTTTGGTAAGCCACTCATGTCTGTAAACAGTTTCAAAGTTTATTTAAACGTCTCAAGGAAACACTATGCTCATACTTCTGGAAAAAACGCACTAAAAAAAATCAAAGCTGGATTTATTATAACTAACAAGATATCTAGTTGCTGACATCTATTGCAGTCAACACTGGGGACGATCAGCTATGAAGTCTTGTGCATTGGATAAACATTTAATTCCACCAAATTTCAGGAAATAACACAATTTTGCCTGGACTTTTCTAATCAGAAAGCCACAGATTATCATTTGTAACCATCATTCATAGATATTACCAGCATTCTTGATGACAAGCAGTGAAGTAAGTGCAGTAGCCAAAACCAAAGCTTCAAAACTGAGAAAAGATATTTCAAGTAATCGTATTCCTAGAAACGTAAGACACATTTTTTCTATATGCTAAAAGTCCATCCTAAAACTTACCTGTATCTTCAAGTTGCAGATGAAATCTGTTAGCAACAGGTGCTTTTGTGTAGGAAATAACTGGACTATAATGATGCTCATAAGCCCACTTGATCAAACCCTCATGTGATGAGGGCAGGTCAGGTATTACTGCTTTACTCATAGTCATGGATCGTTCTGTTTCCTTCCCAAAACCAATACTATTTGATGTCTGTAAATATAGAAAAAATTAGAATGTGATTTAGCACTTAAGGATACTTATGATGGAATAGTGACACTGATTGAACCCAAGTTTTTTATTCTGTTTTAGACTACTAAATAACAGCAAACCTGGGAAGACACCTGGCAAACCCTGCCACCTTGGGGACATAACTGCTGCATGGATGGAAAAGAACCTCCTGCTTCCTCTCAGTCTCTGCCTAGGGTACAATAAATCAAGGTAATCAGAATCTGTTAATCCCTAAACTAGAAAGACATATTTAGAGCCTTTTGCATAATGCCATACTTTCTTCAAAACTGTGCTGAAATTACTTCTGAAAGTGAGCTCAAAATGACAAATGAATTTTCAAATGTCCTCTGATTTCTCGGATTAGAGCATTACTTAAACTGGATAAAGGAAAATCTTTGTTCAAATGAGCATTACTGAAAAAGGCAAAAAGCAAGCTCATGAAGTAGAGCTGATAGCAGCTAATGCTCTAAGTCAGCTGGCACCAAGGACAGGCTGTGCCTGAATGAGCTTCACCATAGAAATGCTGTGTGCCTCCTCCAAAGTGTTGAGTTTCTAAACAGGATTGAACTAAACATTTAATAGAGTGGTAAGTGAGAGCATACACATTTATGCATGGCCAGATTACTTAAGAAAAACAACATACTTTCTGCACATGAAAAGATTTTAAAATTAATTAAAAATACAAGTTTTACATAAATACGTTGATACAGCAACTCGTAAATGCACATGCTGACCATATGAATGAACATGCTGAATTATTATTAAATAAATGAGTCACAGAACTCCTTCATTTTCATTTTCCTGTAAATGTTCTGTAAAATTACAAATTTCTTGCCCAAACAGGAAATCAAAAGATACTGTTGGAAGGGCATTTCGAAAATATTCACTGGTACTATGCAAACTTGCATTCAGCAGCTTGGCATCTTTAACATGTATTCATTCACACCAAAGCAAAACACATATATATTTATTCTTACAGCCACAACATTACTATTATCACTATAACAATCACATCAACGGCTACAGAACAAGCTGAACAAAGATGCTGAAGGAAAAGCATGATGATCTACTTTTCAATGATCTCTGCAATGTGACTGAAATGCACTTTCTAATGCAGCTGATACCATGGAATGTTCCACAAACACTTTCATTCCCATGCTCAATTACCTTCTCCATCATATAGGCTGCATCTTCTTTTCATCCCCACTGGGTTTTCCTCAATGTGAACAAATCTTAAATCTCTTTCACTCAAGAACACCGGAAGATTGACTAGCGAGATCTCTTAGACAGTGCTCATATGGACATGCTACACAAGTCAGAGAGCTCAGCTGCACCTCTCTACCTGATATCAGAATGAGTACATGAGCATGTAGAGTCTTGATGGAATGGCATTGTTTACCTTTTGCTCCCTCCCCCATTTCTTCCTAAAGACCCAGTTCTGCAGCCTTTAAACACTAGGAGCTTCACAACTGAAGTTAAAGATAACTTTAAGTACAGAGTGCCTGGTTTGAGGATACTGTTACCAGAACAGTTATCAAAGCTCAGCAGAGGCCACTGAAGGTAAGAAACAAAAATAGAGCAATAGGTATCCTAATTTTAGTGCCTTACTACTCTTTGGGATCAACTAATCTTTGATCTTCAACACCTGCAAATCTGGACATGATTGATCATGTATTTTCATATTACCACACAGCTTTGACTGGTAGGAGTTTTTATGCTACCCCAGCTTTGCTGCATCTCTTCACTTTTCTGTCATGAGGAGACAGCTGAACAAATATTATCTCAGAACTTTACTGTCCTAGCTGGCACCCGAGCATTTCCAGGGCTTGTTTTCACCCCTCCACTCCACACTGAGCCTGTGAATGTTCACTCTTGCATCGCCTCACTGAAACAAAAGCAAGAACAAGGGCTTGCAGGATTAGACCTTCCTTCACTTGCCTGCCCTGCCAACACTTTGACACAGTAATTGAAATTAGGAAATCTGAGCCCCCACCAACCTCCTCAGAGCAGACACCATTTCAGAAAGTGGTGGGCAGCTGTTCTCAGGTAAACAACAGTCCCTCCAAGCTTCTGAAACCCTCAAAGGTTTGTTTTGTACATTGCACCTCTCTCACTCCTTGCCCCTCAATAAACTTGTTTTCTTTGTGGAACTCCACTGCACAGTTCCCAGCTTTGCAGAGGGACAGCAGCTGCAAAGGAAGCAATGCAAACAGCAGTGTACAAGCACAGAACCACACAAGCACTGCATGTAAGGACTCAACAAAGGAGTTAAACACAGCCTGGGAGCAAAGCACTGCACATATCATGTGCAATTAATTTACCTCACAAACATTTTACTTGGGTTGATGTCCATCCTCTTGCAGAGTTTCAAAAAACACATCAAGCTGGGAGATGAGCTATATGACCTAAACTAGTTTTTTCATTTTTTGTCTGTGAACTTAGACCTGAGTAACTTACAGTCCTGGGTTTGAGGCAGCTTAGCACTAACCTTTCCCTCTCAGCTTGCCAATCCCCTCAAGACAATTCTAAATTGTAGTGAGGGCAAGAAGTTAGGAAAATTGAAGTGCATGGAACTGCTTCAACTAATAAAAAGAACATTGTGAAACATTACCTAATTGCTTAGTAATGTTTTTATGCATTGTCTAAATTTGGGCTTGGAAAGGCATTCAGCTTAATAAAGATATCAGGAGATCCTAAATGCTGGATATGCAGGCTTTTTAATGACATGGGGGAGTTTAGTTCCCTCTCTTACCCCCTCTGAATAAAGGAAAAATGAACACATATTTAGAAACTGAAGCATCTATATAAATGAAGTAGTAAAATAAATAGTTACAAATCCTAACATGAATACAAAGTCTTTTAAATACTGACATATCTGTATATATTTAATGTATTACCTTCTCTTTTTGTTAATCTAAAGAAAATGTTACCATCTGCCACTCATTACAGAAACTATTTTAGTTACACATTTTACTTATCTTCTCAATAATTAATAAAGAATTTTAGAAATGAAGTTTTTAAAGTGGTCTTGCTTTTCTATATTCAAGTGCAGCATTTTAGAGATTTTAAAAACCTGTAGAAATCATCTTATGAAAAACTGATAATTCATAAAGTGAGAGCTTCATGGACATGAAATACACTGCATGAAGCCATCTCCTAGCATGGTGTGAATTAAAGCACAAATCTCTATCCTGTGAGTACATCTATATATGCCCAAATATAGGGTGGTGATTTTTATGCAATAACCCAGAATGAAACTTTGAAGTCAAGCATTGTTTTTCATCCTTGTGCTTACAAGAGTGGTAATCCTCAGCAACCAAACTTGACCTTTCTCTTTAAGTACTGACTATTTTGGACCTGCAGAATGACCAGAACATTCTTTCCTGTCTGTAAGATAAATATGTGTCAGGGATCAAGAGTGAACTTCATCATCCACCCCAGATAATTTTTCTAATTAATTTTCTGAGCAATACCCAAATTAGCTTTCTTTAACTTCCTTTCACTTTCAAAAGCTACTATGAAATCCTATGCTTACCAAACTATTTTCTTAGGAGATTTAGATCAATTAGCCTTTGCATGCTGCCAGAATTTCCTCTGCACAGATTACAAGCAGAAAGCAACTAAGTAAAGTAAAATTCCTATAAATACCAAGAAGTGTTTGAAAATGTAACTGAATTGCTGACAAACTGTTAATCATGAGGCTACTGGGTGGTCCTGAGCAAACATTCAGCTCAGCTGTACAATGTGCTCTTAACTGATCACTCAAGACAGAAATAGGCCACAAACTTGCAGACTGCAAGATCAGTTCAATTATATTTATTTATTTCAGAGCAAGAGAACACACATTTTCTCAGTAGAAAATCAGCGTGAATCAGCATCTCCAGTAATTTTAGAAGTTTAACTTTAGAGAAACTGATTTTAACTTTAAAAAAATTATTTTTTGCTGTCTGAGGAGAGATGAGGTCAATTTGACCAAGCACTTGCTGAAGACAGAAGTACTGGCAGGGAAGAGGGATAGATACCACTACAACCACAAGCACAAGTAAAAAAGAGTTTCCACTTCTAAAGGGATGTGGGTGTGTGCTGCATATCTAGTATTATCTATTCTGCACTTGAAGGCATTGATCCAACTTCTGACATGAATCTGTTGATCCATTCACCAAAATTACAGCAAAAAGAGAGATGAACATCCAATTCTGTGTTTGTGGTGCTTCAACAGACATCAAAAAACCACCCACTAAATCCTTGCTCTAACAACCGGGCTTCTGCAATGTGGAGGTCAGTTTTATAGCCCATATATTAAAAGTTAATGAGAATAAAAAGTTTATGCACTTACTCCTTAAAATGCAGTAATCATTAAAAAGAAGCAGCTAAGAGAAAACATTCAGAAATCAACATGGTCTAGCACTACATCACATTTAAATGGATTCTATACTGTTGTATTATGACAGCTCTCAAAAAATAAAAAGGTGCCTTAACTTACAATCACTTCCAGCTTTCCCTGGACATCATGAGACTTGATAACCCAATTGACAGACTTTCTACACTTGAGGATAAGTACGACATCTCTGACAAGTCTGGCGCCCGGCTGAGATGGTTTAATGTCAACGATTATATCCACCTGGAGAGCACTGTATGTGGAAAATAGAAAGTTAGAACAGAATGCCAGAAATTTTCAGCTATCAACCTTCTTCCAATCCATCATGTTTCCACTGTCTGGCCAGCTGATTAAAATTCTGGATATTATCCCAGGCAACACAGCATGTGCAAAACAGATTGTTATTCCACATACACTTAAGTGATTTTGCATAACAATAGAAATAAGTACCATTTAGAAAATAAAATTCTGTCTCTTATTTACAGGAAGTGTGCTACTCAATTCACCTATTATTTAGTGCAGGTAAGTTGTATGACTAGCAGGTTGCTTTCTAAAATAAACAATTTTCTTATTTCTCTGTCAGTGCCTAAATATAACTGTTTCAGTTTCCTCTGGCAACAACTGCGTTAAAACTTAAAATAATACCTGAAAAAAGTAAAGAAGACAAGCAGGTTAACACAGATGCATAAAAATCCCAACCCAAATCACAAGTACTATACTGGGGGGTGTCTCTGCCTAAACAGTTAAATTGTGGAATTACTTTGCTTAAGATCTTGCGTGCTTTGAGGAATTAAGCAGTGTATTCAGTTTCCACTACTTCTGGATATACACTTACTTTAAAAAGAAAAAAAACCAGATGTCCAGCCTACTGCTTGCTGGAAAATAGATGAAAACTACCCAGATTTTCAAGATCACAGTAAAATAAGTAGAGCAAACAGGTTCTTACCCATCAATAACATCTCATCATGCAAAATACCAACTCAACAGAAAAACCTACACTTCTAGACCATACATTACAAGAACCTGCTTATCCCCAAGTAATAGGTTTCAACTAATATTCTACACTGAGGCTTAGTCTATCTTGGGACCTTTGATCCATCTTTGGCAGTTTTACACATGCCCAGCTCAGCTTCTGTATGTTTCTTTGGGGATTTAAACTTTGAAGGATAGCTCTGGATAACACATAAAACTAAGAACAAAGTAACTTACTGCTTTTTAAATTACTTTTAATAGCAAAATATTTAAGCTTTTTGCAGTGTTATCATCTCAAAAACAAATTCCTATTGTGCTATCATCCAAAGCCAAAAGCTTGGAACCAGGGCTGTCATTATGTAGACTTGGAATGAGGCTTGGCATCAGCTCTGTTTAAGATGGGGCTGCATCATCATTTGGGGTTACCTACTCCACTTCCACTGCACCTCAACACTTTCTTACTCTCCCCAGGTTACTACATAAGAAAATTATCAGGTTCTGGGTTCAACATCTTGAAATGAGAATTATCCTTTTCACAGAAACACCTCCTCCCACCTCCATCTCCCTGTGTGATTTTCTCATTAGGGATAGGATGCACTCGTGCAGCTGCATGAGGAGCAGAATCAGACAATGCCAGATATCCAGTGAATGCAGTAAGCAGACAGGATTTTAATTTTACCTTATCTCTGATGAAATTGTAACCATCTAAGTTTCATAGCAAATTTCTGTTCTAGCAATCATACTTGGCACTTAAAAAGAGGTTTTTCCAAATATGATATCTGAAGCAAACCCCTCTCATGTTCTCCCACTAACATCTAGGAAAGACCAGCAAAGGGTGAATATTTTCAATGTCTTACCTCCCAATGGTACCTTTAACAGCTTGAAAATCCTCATAACATGTACAGTGAGTTACTTTTCCTAAGCAGTTAAAAAGTTTTTTGGTCAGTGCACCACTGTCAACCCTTAACATTTATCATAATTATCAAACTATCCCTTAAATTGGAAACTTGACAGAAAATACTGTGGAACACTTACCACAGACCACAGATCACTTGCAGCCTCTGGACACTGCCTGGGAGCCACTGTCCTAGGCCTTGCTGCCAGTCATCCCTGCCTGTGACAGGTCAAGATGACTTTCAACCTCTGTCTCACCTCCTCATGCAGTGATCTAACCTTAAAATCCCTCTGTCAGCTACAGCCCTTACTGATACTCCCTTATGCACATTATCCTTGGAAAAATGTGATGGACTGAGCAACAAGGGGAGCAGTATATAGTCCATAAAAGCTGTGCTTTGCAGTCTTGTCCAGAAAAATCCTGTGATTACAAAGCAGAACTCAAAACCTTTACATACTGAAGAACCAATTTCTATTTAAGGCAAAGTACTAAAGCCCAAGTTTTTCTTTAAGGATGAAATGGCTACTTTCAGTTGATTTTTATCAGACAAGTGAAGCTTTTAGCTATTATTTCAAACAGTTTTAGTCTATTTAGATGATACTTTACCTGTTAGGATTGGAATTTGGAGTGCTTAGTTCAATGATATGAACTTCTCTTTCTTGGACCAAGTGAGACATAAGGCACCCCTCGGCTGGTTTTGGCTGTAGGTATCCCGCAAGGTAATTTAAAGAGAGAAAATTCTTTTTTATGTTGCATGAGGGAGGGAAAACTTGATCTGGAGGGGGGAAAAAAAAAAAGAAAGCATATAGACCTTTAAACACAGATGTCAGTTTAGGTGTATGCACGTACCACATCAACTTCAGTGTGGACTATATTTATCTACCAGCTACTACAAGCACACATGACATACCATCACACTGAAAGGGAGATTACTGTTGCACTAATACATAGCATTCTAATATAAAATATATACTTCTAAACTTCTAAAACTCTAAGTTACTATTTATGGATTTAAACATTTAATGAAAGAAAATTTGAAAACAATTCTGAAGGGAAATATGTGAAAACTTTTCAAAATGAATAAAATACATTTCATTTGTTCCTTGCATTTTCACAAGAGTTATCTTTCTATTGCAATTTACTCAGAGAAAACTTTTGCAATCAACTCCTTCTCCTTGTGGAAAATGTTTTATTCTTGTCACTATAAACTTAGAATTTTTTAGACATTTTTTAGATAGAAAGTACTTTCCATTTCCTTAATATATTTCTTCTATATTGGGAAGTCAGAGTCAGTATTGTCTAGAAAGCAACAAATACTGCATTTCTCTTACACAAGAAAATTATGGAACCAGTTGTTGATATTAAGAAAGTCTGATCACAATATGCAGAGCTGAAATGTTGAAATACCAGCACAGATATTCCATCTCTCTTTTGGTTTTAACCAAAAGGTTGAACATGAGCATTACAGAATCACAGAATGTGCTGAGTTGGAAGAGACCCACAAGGGTCATCGAGTCCAACTGCTGGCCCTGCACAGGACATCCCCAAGGGTCACACCCTGTGCCTGAGAGCATTGTCCAAACACTTCTTGCACTCTGCCAGGCTGGTGCTGTGACCACTGCCCTGGGGAGCTGTTCCAGTGCCCAAACACCCTCTGGGGGAAGAGCCACTAGTCTCTCTACAATGCAAACCATAAAAAATAGTAACTTCATACAAAATTCTCATGCACAGCTTACATTACTGTACCCCAAAAAACAGTATTTCCTGGACTGAAAAGCTGGAGCAGTTTGCATTTCTGAGATAGCTTGACATACGAATTGTCATAATACATAGAAGGACTTTTTCAAATACTTGAAGTCCTGTAAGAATACAATTTCACAGGGCTGGTCTTTGACCATTGCTTTACAAGAAAGACTTTTCCTATTAAGGCTAGTAGCAAGATACAAAAAAAAAAATCTCCAAAAAAGCCAAAAAGAAAATACATCAATTAGCACGCATTGTGAACACAAAATTTTGAACAAACTCTTACGAGCTGTGCTGAGGCCATGCACTCCCTACACAAGAGCTGAAATGTCACCTCTGAAGTGCATTTGTGTGTGCTACCCAACTCTGCAGGAAGACCAGAGACTCCTGTGACCCTGTCTCTGCAGAAACAATCAGGGGAGTTTCTTCTCCTGATGTTACACAAAGCCTTTGAATATTAACCCTGTTGTGTCCCCTCCAGAAGCTACTAAAGCTGTACAAGGCTGCAACTATTCATACTGCCCAAGCAAAGCACTTTTCTAACATCTGGTATGTGCCCTGCCAGATTAGCCTTGAATGCAGCTGCAGTTCTGCCAGCTCCTCCCACAACAGCACAGAATGGAAAATGATCCCAAATGGTCTATGCTGAGCTTGAATTTTTAAATATATACACACACACATACACACTAGGTATTTGCTCCTTAACTGCTGTACAACATGATTCAGGCTATAAAATAACAGTTCTGGAGTAGTTTGTGGGTAATTACCACACGTGCTATCATTTGCCATTGCAAAGAACTCGGCTCTTGCTCCTGGCACTTCCATTAGGCGTCTCTGGAGCTCTCCAGAAGTGCTGCTTTTGCAGCCAGAAACACAGAGATTCCCCATCCTGGGCCTCCACTTGATAGCCTGCTTTTCCTCTGCAGCAAATTTTAACTCTATCACAGGCTACTTGACATTCATAACAGAATGCATTTACTCTCATCCCCACCAGTTACCAAAATTGGGCTAGAGCAGAAAAGAAAAGGGGAACCATTTCATCTTTCTTTGCTTACTACACATCTCTTCTTTGCTAGTTTCAGGGCTGTCTATGTACTTTGGAAAGGGACTGCAGGTGTCTGTAATCAATTAAAAACACCACTAAACCAGCCAAGGAACAGTCAGTTTATGGATTCTGTGCCTCTCTAATCTCCCCAGACTCCCAATATGGAATCTGACGTGAGGTTTGCAGGCAACACCCTCAGCAGAGGGTCTCTGGCCAGCGGGTTGGGGTGTAGAGGGGGCCTGCTGGCCAGAAGGCAGCAGAGGGGTGAGCAGTGGCCAGCAGCACCTCCTCCTTTGAGTGCCAGGATGCCTGGATGGAGACGAGGACTCCACACCAGTGTCGTTTCTGTGTGCAGCAATTTTATTTTACTGATGAGGACAGACACTGTCTGCTCTATTCTGCACAAATTAGGTGTCATCCACAGGTTCTTGGCTAACAGTTGATTATTCGAGCTTAACATCATCCTGAGGAGGTTTCAGTGCAAATGAGCACTGTTAATCAAGTGTCACTCTCCAAGACAGGCACCCTGGGCAGTTGGATTCAACAATAAAAATCCCATCCAAGCGGAGCTTGCCTTTCAAAGTCTGAGCTGGGCATAAGCAAGGTGTTTGGAATTCGGAATGGTAGGGCTTATTCGTGTGTATTTCAAGTTTGCTAGCCCTTAGTAAAGATCAGAACCTCGGCTGGCATTTAATGGCAGGATAGAAATGGGATCAGGGAAAGGCCTACAGGGGTCTCAGGAGGGATGATGCAAACTCTAGGCAGTGCTCATCCCACAGCAGAACACACAGCTAAGGCAGACACAATGTGACCATGTGCAAGTATTAAACCAAGCAAGCATGGCATGCAGGGTATGTACACTGGTGTATACTGGCTATAAATTCAGAGACAAGACTGGTGCTTCAGCTTCTGCCAGGACAGAAGCACAGTGTTACCATCTGTAAACAGACTGTACATTTTCCAGTTTAGCTACTGTTAAAGCTATTTTTTTTTCTTATTCACCTAAGAAACGTGTTGAAATTAGGGTCCCTCTAGGTTAGTATATTTGCCCTGGGTTTACTGGTGATACTGGATGCATTAGATAACATTCAGCTACCTGACAGGACTTCCTGACCTGTTCAATTGTCTTACTGAACCATGAGGAATTAAACCGACCTCTGCTGAAAAACACATACCAAGACCACTTTCACCATGAGCAGTCCTGCTTTCTAGAATCTGATAGTGATTATCACAGCAGTCACTCTGCCATCTCCTTCATTACACAAACCAAGGTAAGAACAAGAACCCCCTCTTCATATGCCCTCTTCTTCCACACCCCCATTCTGGCCCCTTAAAATTCTTGCTGTGATCCCCATCCCTGCAGCATTTGATCAGACACTCTTTAGAAGCAACAGGATTCAGATGCACTTGGCCCTGATCCAGTTTGCTAGTGCTTTCAGCTGCCTTTCATTTGCAGTTTCAAAAGTGACTTCAGAGACCCGTGGCATCAGAAGCAGCTTTATTCTATGAAAGATCAGCTTTCTTCAGATCTTTCTGTCCTTTGGCTTGCATTTTCTGTTTGCTGTATTCAGCTACAGCCTACACTTCTAAAATGTTACATCTTCCAGTTTCAGATTTTGTCTAACTTGAGTGAAGCTGAAATGTAGACAATTAGAGAGACAGAGCCATCAAATTCAGTTTCAGTCTCACAGCAAGGAACTGATTTGTATGACCACCTATAGATTATGAGCAATACTAGCACAGACTGTCAGCTGAGGGTACCTTACTAAATTTCATGAGGAGTAAGTTTTGTATGAAAAGTCTAAACTGTGCATAACTGTATGCTGTGGATTGTGAAATCCAGTGATTCTATTGTTCACTCTGCAGAGAAGCAGACCAGGACCACATCCCACGTGGTTTTCACAGAACTCCTCACAGGACTGCTGCAGTTTAAGAACTGACCCTGTCCCCACCCCTGAACACATGCACAACCCCCTCACATACACACACATTCACTCTTCTGCCAAGAATTTAAATCAAAATCAATACGGTTACAGCTGAACTAGTTTGTAGGGGCCTGTTCAGGAACTGTCTATTTTGGTTGCCTGCCAAGTTCCATTTTGTGTACTTCTAATTAAATTGTGTTTTAGCACATTCTAAAGATGATGCAAAACTCCTCTTGAGCTTCCTGGTTTGAGTGGAGACATGCAAATAAACAAACAAAATTTCATCTGTTTTTTTTCCAACATACCTAATTAAATATTTGTCTCCACAATGCAGAGACCACTACTCCCATGTATATGTTTCAAGAGCACTTTAATAAGCTAGTAAATATATTTCTGAATGATTTAGAATCCAAGACTGGTGCCAAGTAGAACAAAAAAAACCCCAACAAAACCACAACCACACAGGGGAATCCTCTACAAATTTGGCAGGATTTGGATAAAACTAACCCAGGCATGTTCTGATTTGGGGGGCAAGCCTCATATGTCAGGAAATCAAATGCTCAGATACATGTGGTTAGGAAAGAATGCTTTCTCCACAGAAGGCTTTTGGTTGATTTTTTTTCTTTGTTGTAACCAACTAGTTCAGCTGTTTGGGAGTTTCTGTAGAGATATTCCTGCAGAGGATAATATAGTTATGTTGTGCCAACACTGCTCAGCTATGGAGCTACAGCCTGAACCCCATCCCAACATGAGCCTGTGAAGCCCCCAAAGAGCTGGAGTCCTCTCCCACCAGCACTAGGCCACCTGAAGAATCTGGCACGGGGCTCACAGGGACAGGAAGTCTTTCTCCTTGGGATGAAAATACATAAGGACAGACTGAGGTAACTTAGTTTGGCAAGGAAAGCAATAATTCTTTGCCCAAAGAAGCCTGGGTCCTTATACAATCAAATACTGAAAAAATAAATCTAACTCGGGTTAACCCCCTACTTCAAGGTCTCCAGTTCTTCAGATGAATGCACCCAAACAATCACTATGAGTAGTAGATTCTGTTAAAGAAGGCAAAGTTTGACTCTTGTAAGATTTTGAGCAATTGTGTCCACATTTATGAGCATAAAGTTATGGCACCAGAATCCAATAAAAGTTGCCTAAATCAAAGGTCTGGTCTTCAGGCTTGCTCTCATTTCTCTGCCCTCCATATATCTTTTGGAAAATTAGAGGTATGTTTAAAAAATAAAAGAAGTGAAATACAAGTAATGCTTATTCTCAGTATCTGACAGTGTCTATGAATTCAGTTAGTTTTATTTTGGTTTACCTTCTCCTACTTTAATATAGATGTTTCTTGATATTTTGAGTTCAGTGAAAGATGTTACTGCTCCATATTCCTTCTGGGCCCACTGTAGCAGATGTTCGTTTTTCTCAGGAAAAAACTTTTCTTCTGTTTCTGCTGACAAGGAGAAGTTTCCCTTCTCAAATTGAACAACAGAACCTAAAGACACCTGATGGGAATAAAAACATATTTTAATGTGGTACATTTATCCACACAGACATGCAGCATGTTTAAATAATGAAATCTGTCACACCCAAATGCAGAGACTGAAGGTGATTATGGCTTATTTCCAGAAAGACCCAAATGGTACATGTTTTAACATCTGCATAATGATTCCTTTTCCAGATATACTTTTTAAAAAAAGGAAGTGCCCATCAGCCCAGGTGGGGTGCACAGGGCAGCTGAATAACAGAGGGCTCTGAGCCGCTCTCCAAAATTGTAGAAGGGGAACCACAGTGCTTCAAGGCGAGATAAACTTTGGGGGCAAAGGGAGGGAGAGAATAAAAAGAGGATGGTCTGAAGAAATGAAGGCAGATAAGAATGTGAAGCTGAATAAAACAAGGAACTACTGAAGTAAATCCCAAATCAGAAAGAACATGAGTCAAAGTTCAGTGACATATAAAGGCCAGCCCAGAAATAGAATGTAAGAAAAGAGAAAGGCTAAGAGAAAAGAACAGTATTTACTGCTGCTTTATTTACAGGAAGTGAAGAAATACTTCAGTTTAACAGATAAAGCAGATGAGTTACATTCATCATTCGAAAAATTCTTAAAAATAGGTTACATTAACTGAGGTCTTGAATGGAAAGACTAAAATGTTATTTAAAATAGTGAAAATGGAAAAACATAGAAGTGTAACTGGTCCTGCAGGAAAGCCAAAGATGTTCAAATATAACCTCACTGGAGTGGCAATAGCATCATTCAAAAACAGAAGGTGGCAGAGTCAGACTCTCAGACTGTGACCTGCTTCGACCTGTGTTGGTCCTGAGAGCTAAACAAGTCATTCCAGATTTACTACAACGCAAGATCATCCCAGCAGCAGCCTTTCAACTCGCCTGTCCTGCAGATGGATGTAGCCAGCACCTCCAGAACATCTGTCAGCTCTTGAGAGGTCCCTACAGGAAGTGGTACAAGAGCAGCATTCCCTCGTTTGCCCAACCCATCCATACACTTCACTGTCTCTTCCTTCAAGGTGCTCAAGGACTGGGGCCTGCATGCCCTACCCAGGCTGGTCCTTCAATGAACACTTCCACTAACATCTAAATACCAAGTCAAGAAGAGTATGTACTTGAGTGAAAGCACAAGATGAACAAGCTTTCAGGTGTGAAGACTTCTTGGACATACTCCCTGTAGTTTGTTCAGATACAACACACAGCCCCTGCTCCCAGACCACTGCAGCAGACAAGATTTCACCAACGTACCACCATTTCATCTTCTTCTGTTGTCCTCTGAGCATCCCAGGAAGAAGTCTGAGTCGCCCTGTTGTCTCTTCCCTCCCCCTTACTAGCTTTTTACATCTTTCTACTAACCCAGACTTCTTTGGTGGAACAATCCAATTTTTTTACCCAACTGAGAAGCCAAAACTACTGATAACTCAAAGAGGGAAAAACAAATCATAAAAATACATAATAATAATTTCTCTCCAGAGCATTATTTACACGTAAGTATCTCTCAATCTGATTATTTTACACAGATTATCTGGAGCCATGTTCCAATTATCCAAATTAACTAATGGTAATAAACTATTACCTTCCCTGAAGCTACTGTTGCCAGCACTATTTAAGGTTGATACACACCAAATTGTTTGGCATTTGCAAATATTTGTCACAGTAGATACATAAATTACATCCTTCAGTGCATGAAAAGAAATTGCAAATTCTTTCCCTGTGCCCCCAGCTACAATGCTAGCATTTATTATGCACATATCACATTCTTCTGTAAGAGAAGGCACAGCTAATTCAGAGTTCAATTTGACCAGACTTGTCACAATAAACACGTTGGAAATCCTTTTGCCAGAATAGTTTTCAAAATTTTAAGTAACGCCTGTTTCAATTCTGAATTGAATTGACTACCATAAAATGCTTCCTTTAAGTTCAGAGTTTAGAGTTAATCTGGTTCTAGGAAAGGAAAGCAATCAGTTGTCTCTGTGATGTATTTCATGGAGCATCTCGACAGTGCCCCAAACACATCAAATTCTGTGTAAATTCCAAGTGTACAATCTCAGAAGATGACACTGACACAGCACATGCCAGGTCATACTGGATTGCACACTTTGATATCAGAGACACGTGGGACATTTTCACAGAGCTTTGGCCTCACTAGAAAAATCTCCTATGCATGAAATTCACAGGATCTGAGGACTTAATCAGTGATTATTTTGCAGGAATATTGAATAGATACTGGCATTTCACACTCAGAGACAAACAGTTTATCCAGAAATACAGTAGTTGGTTTTCATTTACACATTGTTTCCATATTTTTTTACTGGTCAGCATCAGGGTAGAGCAACCTCAGTATGTATTTTTAAACATTTGAGGACAGCATGAGAGAAAATATTACTCCTTCTAAGATAACAACCAAGGAAATTACATTGCAATAATACATTTTTGCTGTATTTTTCATTTGATATAGTTAAATGTATGCTAACACAACAGCTGTCTTCCTCAGAATACACTTGGTTTTTCATTTATTACTAATTAAAACTTGAAAACCCTTTTCATCATCCTGCAGCATGACAAATGTATTCCCGAGGGACAGATCCTATCAAAGTTACCAAGTGCTACAAGGGAAGAACCAACAGATAGAAAGCAACTAAAAAGTCTGGCACAAGCATCCTCACTAAGTAATCACACAGTAAACATCTTTAAATAAACATGAAGCTTATCATATTTATTTTTTTCAATCACATACTCAAGTCTATTTGAAATGCTGGTTCCACTACCCAGGTTTTAGAAAGGACTGCAGAGTTCTGCTGTGCTTGCCAATGTTGGATTTTTACTACACAGACCTAAGGCAAGGTTAAGTGAGCCAAGCACGTTATTTGTTCTGGAAAGAATTCAACAAACCCTTCCAAAAAAGGCAACCATCACTGTTTCAACACCTGCCTTGAACATTAACTACTTATTCTTCAGAACAAATCAAAAGCAAATCTAACATGCTTAGACTAATGCAAAGCATTAAAGCCAAATAATGTTTTAAATATTTGGGAATTAACCAATTTTTATCTGAGCAGTAATAACACACTGATTGAGTGATTAAGAGACTGCTGCCACAGACACTTTTATCTCTTCCCTTCAACTCCTTTAGTGGTTACTTTCTGAGGTTGCAGAGTAGGAAAAGTGCCCCAGCTCTATTTCTTCCAGTTGTTGTGAGGACATGAAAAGGAACTGCACTGGAAACATCCCCTGCTGCTGAGTAAACCTACATGTCCTGTTCACTTTTCTGAGGCTAAATGAAGAAGCTGGACATGGCAAATCTGTTCACAAGACCAAAAGATACTGGCCATGGCCACTAACCACACTTTCAAAGGGCTGCTCCTCAGGAAATGAGGCTCAAACATAGTATATCAAAAATTTGCTACCAAAACCTGAGCATTCCATCAAGGAACAAAACATATTTAGGAACATATTTTGGTTGCATACACTACTACCCTGCTGGCCACTGGGGAAAACAGGGCCTGAAATTTTCTCTGCACTATACCAAGGCATGGAAACATACACCCCTCATGCTGGGGGGAACAAAACAAAACAACCTTCACACATCCCTAAGAAAAGTTCCCAGTCTGAACAAAACCGCCCTTGCAAGGCTGCCATGGTAGTTCAGGAGATCAGTTACCTGGCAGAAATGCCAAAGGTCCTAAGTTACTATTCCCCAGAGGGAACAACTCTCAGAACCAAACCTGAGTCATGCCAAATAAATACAGTGGTGAGTGTGAACACTGCACACACAAAATAGCATATTCTGTTTCTTATTTTACCTATTTCCTTCTCTCCTTTTAAACATTTATTGCCTTTTTTCCCCCCTTTGAATCTGATCCAGGGGGATATTTACTTTGCTTTACAACATTCTAAGTATTTAACAGAGTTATAATTCAGAACTCCCAAGTAGGAAGCAAGTTCATAATTTAGCCTTGAGAGAGAGATAGGCACCTCTGGGACATGACTCAGAATACAAAGCTAAATGTCCACAGCCACACAGCATGAACCAATCCCTCCACTCACAACAACAGCTACACCACTACCCACTGAGGGCCTGCCAGCACAAGTGACCACCTAATCCACCCCTAAATTGAGGCAAATATAGTAGGGGAAAAGAAGCAGCATCCTTCATATTCTGATCTGAGCTGTACAGTACCAGACCTGTGGTGGAACATGTAGAAGAGTGTATCTGCTCAGAACAAAATTAGAAGACTTGAACCAACTCTCAGAGCAGCCCATGGAGATGAGAGTCAGCTGGTGGTTTTTGGTATTGTATTTTGATGTAATTTCATCCTCTTACAGAGTAAAAATAAAGCCGTGGATGGAGAAATATCAGGTATTCCAAAACTCAAAAATGTATCTTTTGTTGTTCATAAACAACAAAAAAACCCCATATACAACATATTCTAATCATCAAGAGAACAATTCTCTTCAACAAGTGAAGAAGAAACATGCTGCTTTTGAAATTATATGCCACATTTGTGAATCATCTATCAAATTCTTGTAGTCCTTACAGCCACAGAGGTGTGATGTTTTCAGGCAATGACAAAATTTTTCATTTCAGAGTTCTCAAGACCACATGCAGTCATTAAAAAATTCCACTTCCAGTTCTCACATTTTTGAGAACATACACATAAGAAACATTATCTTAATTACATTTTAGATTTTAATTCAACTTCCTAGGAGATACTCAGTTTGGCAGCTACCAAAGATCCTTATATAACTAAGGCTGTCCAGTGTTTTCTCAGGATGAAAGCAGAACCTTACAAGATCAGAGAGTATACTCCTGCACCTCTTTATATATCTAGACAACAGATCCTGGTATTTCCTATGAAAGCTAAATCTCTGTCAAATCAAGTGGAACTTTCAAAACCCCCAAGGAACAATTACTGGAATGATAAAGAAACAAACAAGAAAATCTGTGTAATGGGGAGATCTGTCCCCAAAGTTTAAATCTCAGCACGAGTTTATTAATTGCACACAGGTAATTGTCCACTCATCTCACATTAATTTAACAACATCTTAATAGACTCAACGTAACACTTGTTTGGTACAAGCAAAATAAGGTAGCAGAAGTTTTTCCAGGGATTCTGTTTCAAGCTAGAGGCAATTTAGTGGAAGAAGTGAGGGGAGAATTAAAGCCTATCTATGCAACTGCAGCTATAGTTTCCACTGGAATCAGTGACTCAGTAACACAACCTGTTGTGATTTATTATCTCCACGTCACTAACACCAGTAGTGTGCCAAAATCCACTGCCTGCTTCTGTAAACTTCCACTGGCTAACCCCCCTGTTTACTGAAGCAAGCAAGGAAAGGAAGGAGCCATGGCCATACAGAAAAGACTATCACAGGTGCCTGTTCCTGGTCCTTCAGCCTCCTGCAAGATTAATTTGGGAATACACCTCAACCCCTAAATGCCTGAATAGCCTTTGTTTCCTCGTTCTTGCAGGCTGGATTACCTTGAAGTCCACATCTTCCTGACTACCAGCTGTCTCAAAGTGATGGGTCTGGGCTCCTAGAGGGCCCAGGAGAAGGAGGAATGCTTAGGATCAGACAGAGGCAGCAATGAGAAAGATCAGCAGGAGGTACAAGAGGCAGCACCATCCAGATCTGGGCTATCCACACTCCTAACACAAGTTCTGCTTGGAACAATGACCCACAGACAGCCCACTCTCAAAGCTGAAACAAACACCACACAATAAACCCTGAGTTCTGAAAGATGTCTTAAATCACATGGGATCTAGTATGAACTCCGTGACACTCTTAGCACACCACGCTGCCAAAAGAATGCAGCCCTTTGAAGCCCCATGAAAGAAGAAACCAAGGCACAAGGACCTGCCTAGTTTCCTGTGAAATTTACTGGCAAGTTGGTATTCTTGAAATGTTTCTGCCCAAACCAAAGTGATTACAGTGAAAAAAGAGGATAGCTACACATCAAAAAATTTCCCTATTTTGGGACATCACACATACAGAATTTTTTTACCATACTCTGCATATTCATTTCATGTACTATATCATGCTTCATAGACAGAAATAGCACTTCACTTCTGCAACGTCTTCCTGAAGCAAGCTATGAATGGGAAAAAAAACCCTCAACCTCCTAGATATTTAAAGATGCCTTACTAGGGTTATTGTACTCTTAAACTCCTTTTACATCCATCATTTTCAAGCATGTATTTACTACCCTGTCATTTTCTGCCATTCCTACTGCTGACAAAACCTTTCCACTCTTTTGCCAAGAACGTAAGAATCACCACCACACGTAGCCTGAGGACCCCCTAAAATGCCTGGAAGTAACACATTTATACAGACTTACAGAAAATTTAATATTTTGAGAGGGCTGAATCATGCCAGGAGACAAAATCTACAGGAAAATTTACCATTGTGAAAAGCATAATAAGAGTTACTGTTTACTAAACACTGCTTTTAATTTGACATAAAATGTTCATTTTCACATTTTTTCAAAAGGCAAGGAAATGTTGTGGAGAGAGGAAAGGAGAATATGAACTTTTCCAAGTGGAAAAGGGCAACTACAGAATTATTTCCAGCTCCAGAGTAGAAGAATTATGAAGATTCATTAAAAAAAAAAAGCAAACTCAGGATTCTACAGTAATGTAAGCGTCCTTTTAAATTCCTCTTCACACTGCTACACAACACTGAAAATCTACTGCTTTTACTTCCAATAGTGAAAGGTCACTATTTATACCAAATTTATCACTAGTCATGCATTTCCTATCCTTCCTCACTCTTCTCCTAGCAGAGCACTCTGTTCACATCTGGGTCTGTTTAACCAGTGATTGGGAATTTAGCCTCCTGATTTCCCGTTAAATACTAGGCACAGGAAAACAAATAGCACTTGTTTTTCAGTGAGTTTTGTCAGTGATCCAAATGTAGTGCAAACCATAGAACAGCCTGTGGTTTGGTGGCAGTGATCCAAAATATGTGAACCATATTTTCATGAAGTGAGAGTGATAAACCAGCAATTGGCTAAAGTAATAAGAACATTACTTTTTTCTTCTTAGAAATTCAGAAATGACTAATAATTAAACTCTTCATTCCATCACTTTGTCTTCTTTAAAGCTTTTATTTTATCATTTTAAATCTCAAACCGAGAGCAAGTGATCTGTTTTTGTATTTATCCTTACTGCTCTTGCTTCCTCCATTTCATACCTTAACTCACATTCACTCCCAGCTCTTGCAAGTAAGGTTATTTGTTTGTCTAAGTGTTTTCTTACCCATAACTCTTACTCATTCAATTGCCTGAATAACTAACTGAAAAAGCTGAAGCATCGCTTCTTAAATCATATATTATATAAAATCACATATATAGATATTTAAGGGGGTTTTGGATCCATTCTAACAGTGATTTCTAACAGGAAATCACAAAGGATTGGGATCTTTTTTTCACTGATTCAACTCTCACTACTTTCACTTGCTGAATAAAGACATTCCTAGGCTATAAAAGCAATTGAAAAAGCTACCAAATATAAAGAAAAAAAATTGCTGAGTAGCACCTATAAAACCCTCTTTCTGTGCAGTTCCATAAAACTTCTGGTTTTCTGCCAAGACATGTTCGCAATAAACTAGTTTTAGGGAAGGAGAGAAATGACGACTTGATGGAAAGGAAGGAAACTATTTTGCAGTATGAAAACTTAAAAGAGGGGTGGTGGAAGAGGTCTGGTAATGTTTTTCTGCAATACTGACTTGCACCAAGATCACAGGTAAAAGCAGTTTCTACAGCAGTTGTCCAGCTTACATAAAACTTATCTCTCATAATCTAATCAGTCTAATCACCAGTGAAGATGTTCTTTAATTTCTTCTCCCTCTCCCCTTTATAATGCAATTTTGGCACTTACTCCCTGCAGAGGAAAAAAACCAAAATGAAGCACATATGCTAAGCATTCCCCTTGCTGAACTGAACAGAGCCACCCACCCATGTGATGAGCCCACCAACACTTGAACAGAAAGTGCCCAATTCCCAAACTGTTGTACTTTTGTAACATGTACAAATATACATTCAGACTAATATGACTACATGCACCAGCAACTAAAGTGAAGATTTACAATTACTTAGGTCAGACAGTCCATGCACTTACCCATTTCAGGTATTTTTGGATTGAAATGCTATGATACTAAGGTACATTTATTTTTAAGACAATGAAAATAAACTCAAGACTTATTTTACTTAAATTACAATAATTGCACCACATCACGTACTTCAGCAACTTATGCAGAGTCTGAAAATAACCCTACCCATGCTAAATGTATTGTTAACACCACACTAGGCAGACAACACATACCCTTTTCTCTTTCTTATACAGAGAAAGAAAATCTTTGTCAGGTTTTTATCAAGATGCCCAGATTTTCTCTTGAGAATACTCACTAGTATTTATAGTATTTATAGATGGGGAAAGCACCCCAAGAAGCAAAATGACAACAAAGGCAACAGAATAGAGAAGCACAATTCCCTTTAGCAGCCATGCCCTGTCATGATGGCTTCCTCCAAAGTAGACACTCTGTGAAAATCACTTCCATTCAGTGCCACTTTGAAAAAAACTCTTCAAAACATTACATTAAAAAATCCTGATGCTAACCCAACACAAATTTTGGGTTGTTTGGGGCATGCTACTTAGTTTTAATAATCATTTATTCTACTGTAAGGTTTAGCCACCAGTAGACATTTTGTGAAAATGAAACCATGAGACGTTTCCGTGAAGATAAAGCACATGACGAGTCACTGTGTGAAACTTGTGCCTTACATTATAAAAATACATGCAACACCACGTGTATACACCAAATCTACATGTCCATGCTAAAAAATATTTACCAACAACTTAATTTGTGCTTCCCTCTTTATTATAACCAAGCACCCAAAGCCTGGATTTTCTCCCACATTTATTTTAAGCTTCTTAACTGAGGGAGGACCAGGCCAAAGGCAAAAATCCATGCTTGAACTACGTGATAAGAAGTTAAACTCCAGCCCTATTCAGTAGTATTGCATTTTCCCAGTCTTTTGGATATGCATGGGTACAAGCTTTAAACCTTTCCATCCTTCCCTGGGGCATCTTAGCTTTAATGGAAACCCAAACAATAAATTCACAGAATGAAGGAAACAGACCATTTTGCTAATGAGGACACTGGGAACACAGAGCCCTAACTCTACCCTCTTCTCCAGTACAATCACCATTCAAGCTCAGTGTGCCTTGGTTTCCCCTCCTGTACAATGCTACTAACAGCACTTGTGTTCCTATTCTTCATGTACTTATATCCTGGAAATACCTTTGTTAGAAATAACCTTGAAACTTATAATACAATTAAATTTAATATTTTATGTAGTTATTTACTTACTCAAAGCACATGTCCTTGTAACAGTTTGTGAACTTTATCATGATACTTTAGAAGGAGAAAAAAAGCTAATATTAAAAAGAAATAAAGATGTAGGACTTTACTAATGGTTACATGATCCTTTCACTACAAACTCTGACCTGGCTCTAGCAATGTCTATTATCAGCAAGTCCCAGAAGTTGTCATTTAAACCTCTTTACACTACTTACCATTCCAATTAGGAGTCAATCAATGAAAGTCATTGCAATTCATACTTCATATACAATATCTTAATAAAATTGTGAATGAATGTATTGTTTGGAAAGTCTGAAGGAAAAGCTGAGAAGTCAATGACTATCTTGCCTGAGGCTTCCATAGAGACAGACACAATAGTTATGACACTCCTCTGGTATGCATGCCATAGATTTCTGTTTTGAGCATAGAATTCATGGGCACAAGAAATTTTTTTCGAATTCAAAATCTTTTATGACTCAAAACACTAGATTTTCTGTTTTGGCTATACATTTAAGGAGACTGAACAAGCCAGATCTGCGGGGCTAAGTATTTTTAAAAAATGGCTAAGGAAGCATGCTCTGCACTCTGCAGCCCTTGGAGCTGCTATTTGCAGTCCTAGGGTCAGTTGTCCAGAACTCACTGAAGGCTCTGGCACAGAGGCAGGGAACCTCTCAGCAGCTTGGGAAGAAGCAGTATGTCCCTTTGCCCCATAGCTCACCTAAACCCAGAACTCCCGATCCTGGAAAGGGACAACTGTTCCTAGGACAGAGACTGTCACAGGGGCTGCAAATGAGCACAGCTCAACACAGACAAACACCTCTAGGCAGAACTAGAGCCCCTTGATCTCTATTTGGCATGCTGCACTTGCCTACAGGTGCTGCTAGGACTTCCTCCACATTTTTCATGTTTTCTGTGCCACATGATTCTGTGCTGTTTTTTCAGAATGCTTTTGGGAAAACAATGTATTTGTCCCTGTGAGCAGAGTGGAATTGTGGAAAAACAACAGATGATGACCACATTTCAATCTGTTCATCCCACAACCTCGTGGCCTATCATCCCAAGCCACCCTAGCTACTGAGAAACTGGGCCAGGAAAAGTGGGAAGGCGGATGAATTCATGATAAGAGACTGAAGTTAGCTTATGTTTACAGCAAAAATATCACCTTAGGGAAAGAACAAAGTGAACTTCAAGAGTGAGAGGGATGACAGAGACTAAACTGGGAAAGGTAATGGTGGATCAGTACCCTGGCATTCTGCAATCTTGTTCTTTGAGCTCTTTGTAGGAAAGAAAAATAGGAACCTCAACATGGTGGAAGAAAAATACATTAATTCATATGGCACTAAAGGAGATCCAAAATTGTTATGGAGAGCTATTCAGATGGATTAGGGATGAGTTAACAGAGCCAGTTCAGACCCTTGCAACAAAAAGGCAAGCTGCCACAGGCAGCAGCATTATCCCAGCACCAGAGGCTGGCAGGATGGCACAAGGTACCACATCATTCAGCCCTTACCGTGACCAGCAGAGATTAAGGGAGAGGTTTTGAGAGGAGGTATTAGATCCGAGTCCTCCCAACACAGCAGCAAATCTATAGTGCCTGCCAGGTACTCCTGCCCCACCTGAAAAACAGTCCCCTCCTCCCAGCAGCATCAGTGGCCAAATTTACAGTGGCAGTTCTGGAGGTCAGGTAGCATCTTGTTTGGCTAGAATCATGACTGCTGCTGCTGACCTCTTCAAATCTGACCAGAAGCACTTGAAACAGTTTTCTACAGCAAGCCCTTATCTAATGGTACAGTTTTGGCAGTGAGAGACTTAGGCACATTCCTGTTGTTCCTATACCTTAATGCAGGCTGCTGAAACCCCACCAAGACAAAGCAAGCAAGCTCAGCAGATCACCATCTGAACACCAGTACAATCAGCTGAGCAGAGATGGATGGGTCTCGACAGACCATCCTTCCAGAGCAGGATACGGGGAGCAGGAAAATCCTGGGTGCGGAGGAAGGACACAAACTAGCTGAACAAGATCTAGTTGACAGGAAATGGGAGCGATGATGCATTGCAGAACAAGACCAAAAGTAAAGTAGGTCTAAGGCTTTATTATCTGATGAAAGATCCTGCATCTTTTGTCCATGAGAGGAATGAGAACTGGTCACACTGTTGCTCCACATGTTGTACCTCAGCCATTTTCTGATCAGACCAGAAGTGTACTGGCTGCATTAAGGACACATAACAGGAATGGTCGACAAGAAGGTAACAGGCATGAGTCTCCAAAACACCAATGAAAAACATAAGATAGTGAATACCTCAGAATAAAAACAAGCCCATATTCTTTGCACCAATCAGTAATACGCTGTACGGGAAACAGGACTGAATCCTTCAAAGTTAAAAATATCAAGGCTACTCCTAGTCCTTGAAGACAGGAAAAAGAATTACAGAAAGCCTGCAGTATCCAGCAAGTGACAGAACTCTTGGTGCACTTAAGCATGTCACCACCACACCAGATTACAACTGAGAGAGCAGTGTCCCTTCTCAGTGCTCTAATGCTGCACCACTATGCATCCTCCTGTCCTGGTGACGCACAGCACACAACTAAGTTCCCACTGGCTGCTGCAGAAACAATCTTGCCTACCACTGTCAGCTGTGCTGGAGGAGCAAAATTAAGCCCTATAAGGACACCGCTAAAAATAATCAAATTTAGTTCTGCAATTAGAGTTGAATATAGTGAAAGCTGCAACTTTCATAAAGACAACTCATGATTAGACATGATGTCACACATTAAAAATTTAATCCAAACAACTCGTCTGTTTCACTACAAATAGAAAACTTGAAGGTCCTGGCAAACTGTAAGGACATGATTTACAAATACTAGGTAATATTTGGATCTTGCATTATAAGCAGTGCTCCAGTCTTTCTGAGAAACAAAAATGACTTCATTCTGGGCTTAGCTTGGTCATTTCCAAAGACCAAAGCTTCATCAGAGACAAACCATAACTGGACATATTTAGCTCAATACATACAAATTTTTGTTTTGGTCACAGACCACACAATTAGCATCCCCTCTTAATATTTCCAATTCCTCTGAGGCTTTTTGCTTTATGGTGCTGTTAGACTTCCAGCCAGGACTGGCAATCTGGTATAACCTCACAGCTTTTTGAACTCTAATGACTGTTAGTATTAATAATTATATGATGTGCAGATTCTGAAAAGCAGTTTTGCTTTCCTTTCCTTAAATTCACGTAACAAGTAATTGGCTACTTTTTCCAAATTGCTTTGCCCTACCACCTAACTGTTCCCCAGAGCCCTACAATGAAACTTGACTCCCTCTTAACTTTTTTTTCTAATCCCAGTTTGAAAAATTTCCAAATGAATGCCATTAACTCCATGCCATATGCGACAAGCAGCTATGACAGAGAGCAGGCCAGAGAAGTGTGTACACTTACAAAGAAAACTCTTCGGATTCCAGGTGCCAGTCTTTCTGTTTTTAGCTTCCAGACCAAAGGCAAAGGAGAGTTGAGAAGAAACACCAAAGGCTTCTGGTGAATATGCACTGATGAAATTGGATTCAAATGCAATGTGACCTACAGAAAAACATAGAAATATGTGAATACTTCCTGGAATTTGAAACAATGAATCAAAGGTATTTTTTATATATATTATGGTTTTTAGCATTCACACCTCTTGACTCAAGATTATACACTAATCTACTTCCACAAAAGTCAGTGAACAGAGCACTGAGAAAATAAAATATGAAATGGTTAACATTTGTGCTCTATGCTTGCAAAGCATTGCTAAAAAGAAAACCTTGGCAAATGCTGATGAAAAATAGCTTATGCAAAAGGTCAAACCACTAAGCTGAGAGTTGGAGAGCAAGGAGATAAAAAGAATTGCAAAGCAAACTCTGATTTCTGGTTTCTAGATGGTAGTCTACAAAGCTGGCTTAGAGTATAAAACCTCATCTGCTGATTCTGTTAAGGGCATAAATCTAGTCTGAAAAACAAATAAAACTAAACAAACAAAAACCAGGAGGAACAAATCCAGAAACACAAGCAAGCACTACATTACTTCATGGAAGGAATTCCAAAATAAATTTTAACATACACTAGGGAAAGAAAATGCCTGTGTTCAGAGACTAAAAAGATACACAGGGGTAAATGATCTGAGCAAAGTGGACATCATGGAAGTGAGGCAGCCACTTACAGGTGGCTTTGAAACAAGCAGTTTGTAGTTACTAGAAGCCCCTCCTGCCCAACTCCTCATATCCCACTAGTGCCCTTCTAGAAAGGGTTCACTGTTGGACAAAACCATAACCAAACACACGACAGAACAGCCTGTCATTTTTAGCATATACAGACTTGCAATTTATATTGCAGTGGTTTTATGGGACCTAAAAAGCTGTTCAAGCAGTCAGGATTTATCTTGATCCTTCATCCCACGTTTTATGAAGAAACATTTAGTGTGCAATGCAGAGATGACCACAGACTGAGCAGGGAAGCTGATGTCCCACCATACTGATGACAGGGTCCCTGATAATCACTGCTCTTTCTAAAAAAAAGTATAGAGGAAGGAAACATGCACACAACCAGCAGTTTGAGTGGTGGCAAAGAGAAATGAGCACAAAGGTAATTAAGAATTAATTCTGCATCAGGAAGAGCCACTATGTATAGTTCATTGCATGATTCTTATATAGCAAACAACCATTAGTTTACCAGTAAATGGAGATTCATCCAGCAAACTAAGTAGATGAAAGCTAGAGAACAAATTAAAAACTAGGTACCTATTAATGTTAAAAATACTTTCCAAAATAGGAAGTATGGTGGTTTTTTGTTTGGTTGGTTCTGGTTTTGTGCTTACTTTGGGGCTTTTGGTTTGGTTAGTTGGTGGTTTTTTTGAAATTTTTTACTTTTTAATTTTATTTATTTCACCTTGAAAAGTTCACCATCACTATAAAGGCCCTGGTCTCAGGTCAGACACACCCAAAGGACAGCAGAAAGACCATTTTTCACTACTTAAGAGCTTGCAAAAAAGCTAAAAAAAAAACAGTTGGCTGTGCTTTCACACTAACTGGTAGCAGTTGCCTTCAAGCAGAGTACACCAGATTCTGAAATGCCACTGACCAAACACACCTCCAATCCCCACACTGACAGACACTCATACACACACACACCCCCCTCTGGGAGCACTGAGGACATCCCTGTCCTCCTCTTTGTTAAGCTTGATTAAAACTCATTGGAAAACTGAGTAAACCCATATTTGTACTACACCCAAGCTGCTTTACAGAACAAGCTCCCCTCCTGGCCAGCAGCTGGGCAGTGCCAGCCCTGCCTGCAGGAAGGCCAGGCAGTGCCATCTTCTGCTCTCTGCAGCCACCTCTGGCACTGCCTGGCCTCTCCAGCAGAGCACACTGGTATTTACCCATTTCATAAAGAAAACACTAATACCACAGACTACCAAGAACCACATTTCTCTCCACTTTCTGCCTCTAAAGAATAAAACACCTGATTTTAGCAAACTGCAGGGTGGTAGTGCTCTCAACTCTAATGGGAGGACAGAGACCTGAAATGCCAAACATTCACGTTCTTAGCTACAGAAACTGCTTTGCTCTATCAGCTATAGAGCCAAACTAGTTCTGCTACCTGCAAATAAGAGAGCAATTATTCATTTTACAAGACTTCTACTTGTTCTGTCTAGAAATGGAGACGTAAAAGTAAAAAGGGAAAACTGTTTAGAACCACTATTAAACTCACGACAATTAAAAGGCTTTCATTAATTCTTGTGGCTTTCCAGCTGTAATCACTGCTAATGAATAATAAGCTGTTTAAACTATTAAATGTAATTACCTTAACTTGGGCTTATGTTTTCTTACAACACAATAAAAATACTGTAATCTCAGTTTAGTAAAGCAGTCCAGTAATGTCTTTTGAAGTTCTGGTCTTGCAAATATGAATTCAAATCTTATGCTGATTTTTTTTCAGCTTCAAATGGCATAAAGTGCATACAACATACTTCCATGCCCAATAACAACTGATTTCCTTTGATCCTAGATGTTGGTGAAATTACTATAATATAGTTTGTGTGCTTAAAAAACCAAGAATAAAAAGCCAGTAACAATCCTCTGCCTTAGGCTTGCACCCTGGCTGTGCTTTTGTCAGAAGGCCATGTCAATGTAAAAGATATGGCTCTTATTAGAAACTTCAAAAATTTTTTGCTATTTAAAACCTCCATTATTTATTACAAGCAAGAATGATACGATACATATAACACACTCAGAAAACTTCATCTCAGAAATAGCTAGGCTAAGTCCTTTGGGTAATAAGGAAATGGAGAAGTACCTCCGTTTCAACTGGTCTCAGACAAATTTGTTCAAAGCCAACATCTATCAGACAAGACAGATGTTTTAGACTTCATGAAGATTTCTTTCTGTTGTTTTAGTCACATGAGAACACACAGAGCAATCATACTACCTTAGTGAGAAAATCAGACTCTTTGCAACTGGATCTACTATCAGACATTGTAGTTGCTACTCCCTTAGCTTTAAAAATTAAAGATGGATATAATACACACCTACATGACTATTTAACAAAGTTTGAGATGTATGCACAAGTGGTGATGTATCTGTCCATGCCCTTGGCTGAAACTGCAGGATAAGTTATACCACATAACAGAATTTTCCTACATTTGTCCCTGAAAAGTGAAGATCCTTGGAAAAAGCTGCAGGACTTCAACACCAAATCAACTTTTTTCATAACTAAATTAAATGCTTCTGTGAAAATGTTCCAAAAAAAGTAATTTTGCATCACTCCTCAGTGATGCTTGTGACTAAGCAACAAGACACATAATGCAAAATTCATATGCCTAGTCCTAAACTTGAGAAAGAATACAGTTAATATGACCATGTTTCTGCAGCAGTTCCATCACCATATTCCTTAGCATATCTATTCACTGTCACTACACTTGTTTAACAGAGTACTCTGGAAAAAACTGGGTTTATAACCAGTTTCTGCTTCAGAGCTGAGGAGCCTACCTGTTGGATAACCAAGTCTGAATGTGAGGGTTCCCAGTGAGAATTTTTACAAAATTAACACACTCCTCATAGTGTAACTATTTCCCCCTTTATATTTACAGTTGCTCCAACATCACTGTCATGACTTGATGATATACAGCAGTGCTATCTATTATGAGAGACTTTCTTCTGGTTCTTGGAAAGTTTTTCAAGCAAACTGCTGGGGAGTTACCAGCACTCAAGCTCTTTATGCCAAAACCCTGCTGCCAAGCATTTGGGTTTTTTACGTTGCATAACTACAGTCAGTGGGTATCACATGGAAATTTCAGCCCAAGTATGGTAGGCAGTCAGAACAGCTCACCAGAGAGGTGTTTATGTGAGAGAGTGGTTTGAACTACAGAGCCCAGCTGAAAGCCTGGACTTTGGTTATGCATCAGAGGCACTCAAATGCCACTTTCCACTCCTGCTTCACAGATTGAAAGGCTTAACAGGACTCTAAGGTGCTGTAAGTTATGACACTGACACAAGCCCAAGTTCAACACTCGAGCTGCCCCAGCACCTCCAGCACAACAGCAGCCCTCTCCTTAGCTCTGCCTTGCAAAGCTTTCTGCTGCCACAGCTGTGCTCCCACTGACTTGTCCCTTGGCTCATTTCTGGCATGGCTGCCTCCATCCACAGCATCACAGAGAAGATCTTCATTTTTACTCTCTCTACAGCAATCCCAACAAAATGTCATTTCTGCTGCAGTGTCCCCACTGTGGCTCTATTTATACCATATATCAGCTGAATCCCAAGCAATCTCCCTCCCCTAGACTCTTAGCTCAAGAGCTATTCAAGGCACATCCTTTCTCATGTCTACGATTCAGAGCACCTTCAAAACACAACACAAATTGATAGCAAGATACTGGATTGCTTTAAACCACAAAAAAAAAAAAAAGTTTCTAATTAATAGCACAAGAGATAACTATAAATTTTCTCTTTCTTTTTGTATTTTCACTGGCAAAATGCATATTACTAAATATTTATGTGAAGCCTTGCCCAGAAACTCCATCAGAAACCAATCCTATGTTTGTTCAGTGCTGTAAAGAGTGTTTTGAAGACACAGTGTGAAACTCTGAACTCACTGAACTCTGTGGTAAAACTCCTAACATTTTTCTGAAACCCCTATGTAAACTATAAAAAAATTAAAATAATCAGAGATCCAAAAAGGGACATTGTCCATCCATTCCTAGATTTTCAAAGAAGTTTATCAAATACACACATTTTGTACTTCTCAACAGCATACTACCTCAGTAAAAGTCTTCTTCATCTCAGACAGCTCTGCGACCAGTTTGGTAAAACAATACCAAAAGAAAACGAAACAGAATCACTAAACGGACTTGGGTATTTTTAGGTCACCTAGTCCATTTAAAAAGCAGCTGCAATTGCTTTGCCCATATTATTTTAAAAACATAGTAAGAGACAGCATACTATCCAAGCAGACAGCAGCACAACAGTACAGGAAAATAAGCCAATGTGGTCCAACGCATTCCTCAATCCCAGTGAAGGGCTCATTTGATCACAAAGCTGTTGCACAGCCAGCATTTTCATTGTGCAATCAATAGTTAGGCCAGACCTTCTGGTATGAGTGTCAGCAATGGTTCTCTCAGCAAGGCTCAACTTCAGCAGCTGTTTGTCAGAGGAAGCTCCTCTTCAGACTCTTGTCTGGCCCCCTTTGGCACACTCTCCTCCAAAAAATACATGACTAACTTGTGAGGAATACAACAGTTTGGTCATAGCTGAAAATTACAGAGTAAAGCTATTCTGAAAATCTTAAAACAAAATGTACACATTCCTCTTTAAAAAGCATCTAGGTACAACTGGGATGTGAACCCCAGTGGTTCTGTGCTATTTGCTAGAATGCCTTTTTCCATTCCCAGGCACAACACCCATCAAAATGCCTCTGTAGGGATCCATGCTGGTCACTGCTGCCTGCACATTCTGCACACAGTTCCTTTAAGGTCTCCAGCAGCAGCAAGGTTAAGGCAGCTGCAGAGGCTTCTGTCCCCAGAGATCAGTTTCATGGAAGGCTCAGTATCACCACAGAAACCAACTACAAAAACAGTCTACGGGCTCCTGCCCCACTACTCTGGTAAAGCAATTTGTACTATGCGAAAGGCAAGGACACAAATGCTGAAAACTGATCAAAGTAAATGCTGCTGTTAAAGTACCATTTTGTTTTGCTGACTTCAAGGCATCAAATCACAGGCTCTGTGTTTTGTTCTAAAAAGATGAAAGTTAAGTGCCAAGGATTTGTAAGGTTGAATTAACTATTCCGGCATGAAGACCTTTAGATAAATTCATAGCACATTTTCCAAAACAGCCATTACAAATCTGTGCTAATAAGCCAGGACAAAATATGTGGTGTTGTATTGAATTACACTGCCTAGGCTTGGACAGCTGTTCTCTAAAAAAGAAGAAAAAAGGAATTTTAACTCTTAGATCACATAAGTACATTTTATGACTTAAAAATGATGCAGTAAAGACAGATTTATGACATCTTAATTCATTACTCTGCTGCAAAGATTAAATTAACTCATTCAAAGCAGGCAAAATTTAGAGCTGAAATCTGAAAATCTATACCTATCTCTATCTTAAATGTTCTCACTCTTTTTGATAATACAATATTTATATAGTTTCTTCTAATATTGCAAGTCAAATAAATTAATATGAAGAAACCTATTTTTACAGTTCACTTGTGTCTATCAATACAGGAGATTTGGAATTTCTACGAAATTTACTTGAAAAAACATAATGTTGGTACATTTGCCATAACAGAATTCATTCAAGGATTACATAATCCACTAATCCACCTCAACTGGTAGGATCTGGTACTGCACCACTTTTCAGAAGTGTTTATCAAGTACTTTGGGAAGGATACTTTTATTTTTAAAATAAAAGGAAAAAAAAAAGCGTACTCTTTAGACAGAGATTGAGATTCAAAATGGAATCCTTTTTTTTCCTCCCCCTCATACTTTTGCTATGCTCACTAAATATTGTATTACAGATTTGATACCAAGCCAGCTATAGTAGATCACAATACCCAGCTTTCCAGAGCCAACAGTTTCTGAGAGAGAGATTGCTGATTTTTCCAAGAAACTCAAAATATGTTCATATGGTGTTACGGCTTGAATGTAACTTTGCTTGCAGGGTTAGATATTTGCACTCTTAAATCAACTGACTGTATAAGCACGTTCCTAAAAGCACACAAGATCTTACTGCTTCCCCTCTGGGAAGGCTCTCCAATGCAGACTCTTTGCTCAGACAGAGCAAGCACCAATTTTTGAAAACTCACCCCAGCAATCAGACAGATCTTCAAAACAGTATCAAAGAAATTACTAACTCCAGGGAAACTGCAAGAGCACTAAAAGCAAGCACTCATACCGACAGTTACTTTTTCTACCACAGAACCCAACACTGTGCCACCTTCTCAGCCCTTGCCAGGGACACACCATGGCACCTTCTCTCTGCCACACCAGCACTCATGGATGCTGCTGGGGCAGGGACCTGCTCCTTTGGGAGAGAGCAGGGAGGAAGCTGCAGTGCATGAGGCACAAGGGAAGGAAAGACCTTTCATTACTTCCAGGACGAGGCACAACTCAATCCTTAGGGAATGGAGTCCCAGGTAGCATCTACCCAGGTGCATGGGGGACTGAAGTCTGTTTCCAAGGCTCATGTAACACTAATAAATCAACCATTTGCTTATTTTACCCTAAATACAGGATTGCAAATAGATTGGCATTGCCTGGACCTTCTCACCCACACAGTACTAGAGAATCAGATTGACTAAACAGCAGTTATAGCTCAGCTTTAAAAATCATGGGAAAGATTCACCCCTGGCATAATTCCACTGAAGCTACTGGCATTAAACCAGAGACTGATGTGGTCCCATACATTACTTCATAAGAGAGGATACTATTGCACAATCTCTTGACCGTTATAATCTACCACCCAGACTGGAAAACCAGGCTCCATAAAAAAAAAAAAAGACAAGCAAACAGAAAAGTTGATAAGGACTGCCCAACTATAACCTGTTGCCCACTGCACTCTCTTCATTAAGAAGCACTCTTAAAAACCTTTGACCAAAAGGTGTTTGAAAACTCCTTTTCCCCTCACCCGTGCTTGTCCTGCAATATGGGCTAAAGGTCAGGGTGTGCTGTGCCAGACACAAAGAGCTTAAAAATCAAGTTCTGCAGCACATGAACATGCCAACATCCACTAACAAACTATTTTGAATTATGCATGATGTTCCCATTATTCAGAGGAAAACAATCAAAGAATCACAAAACAAGCTGAGTTGGAAGGGACCCTCAATGATTATCAAGTCCAACTCCCGGCCCTGCACAGCACCATCCCCTGTGCCTGAGAGCATTGTCCAAACATTTCTTGAACTCTGTGAGACTTAGGGCTGTGACCATTGCCCTGGGGAGCTATTCCAGTGCCCAGCCACTCTCTGGATGAAGAACCTTTTCCTAATATCCAACCTAAGCACCCTCAACACAATTTCAGGCCATTATCTTGGGTTCTGTCACTGGTCACCATACAGAAGAGATCAGTGCCTGCCCCTCCTCTTCCCCTCAGGAGGAAGCTGTAGAATGTGGTGAGGTCTCCCCTGTGTCCTCTTCCCTAGGCTGAACAGACCAGTTGACCTCAGTCACTAAATGGAAACCCCAAAACACATGTTCAAGACAAGAACTAAACAAGGTTCCCTTCACCTTCAGTACGGATGAAGCATCACCCTTCAGTTTGGTACCTGTTCCATGCAGAGCAACACACTGTTTTAAATGAACATCTAAGGTTTTAGAACCAACTAGAAAACTGATCTACCCCTATACTGACTTGTAGTTGTATCCAACAGTTGGATGAGACAGAGCCCTTTAGAACAAAAGGCCTAAGGGCTTGCAGTGTACTCAAAAACTATCTGTAATTCTGCTTCCAGTGTAAGCTCCAGCACATTTCTTATCCCAATATTAAATGACCAAACTGAGGGCCTGTGTAATAGGATTGAATTGCAGCACATTTAGATCTCCTCACGTGGATTTGCAATTCAGCTGCTCCATATAACAGACTAAAAAAAGCAAATTACAAGTAAAATTTAGTACTGTAACATTATCAAAGACATCATGTGCCAGATAAGTACAATGGTATGCTGTATGACATTAAACATGCTGCTCTGTTCCTGGCAGCAGAGTTGCCTATGTCTGGTTCATAACTGGTGGGTTCCTGCACCAGTGACTTTCTTCTCAAAAGTACAAGAGTAGGCAACCATGCTGGTAAGGTTTCACGGGAAATGCAGTGCCTTTTCAGAAAACACCACAGCCCACACAGCATCAGAAAATTCTGACACAAGGAGACATTACAAAATAGTGCTTCTAGCTTCATGAAAATGTTGGACTATTTCTGCCCACAGCTTAGTCACATAATTTATTTTCAGACAAAAACATAACAAATTAATTTCTGGTGTTCCTAAGTCGTTATCCTAAGCAAGAGCCAAATGCTAATAATTTATGCAAATACCTAGGTAATAAAAGCTATTCCTGATACATATAACATGGCAAATATGCAGAACAGTTATTCAAGTCTTATTTGCAACAGAAACGGGTACTACTTTCACAGTGCAAGAATAATAAGAGTAAAAACAAAACTGAGGGTTTGTATAAGGACAGAACACAAAGGGCAGTAATTTGTATTACCATAAGTCATACTGAAACAGTTCTGTGACAACCATCTTGGAAGCATATCCCAAAGAGTTTACTGATAAATTGTATGTAGATATCATACAAACACTGCCTATGTTAACTTCATTTACCTGAATTATACAAAATCCAGCTTTCCCTGCGCATATATATTTCAATTCAATTTTCACTGAATATGTTCTGCATTACATAGCTTTGAGAACCAGAATTCTCCTGAAAAAGAAGATTTTTCCAAAACTTCTGTCTGCAGCAAAGAAAGCAGTCTCTGCACAAGCAATTCTGCTCAGCTTTGCCAACCAAATGTAACTTTCCCACGATAATCCCCACTCTGGTCACCTGCAGAGCAAGGGCTGTCCACAGTGACCAGCCCCACAGCTTGGTCAGTGGAAAACTGATGCCCATCAGCAAAGCTGGGACCCCTTTGCCCATTCTGTCTGTGACCTGAATGAGATGTTCAGACTCCCAAAGATTAAGTGAAACCATTTGTGCCATCTGCCCTTCAGCAGATCAGCCAGGCTTCCCAGCACTCGAGTCCTAAAAACACAACACTTCACTCAGCTTTGCATAAATCAGTAGATGTCAATACCATTCACATGGCATATAATGAATCCTGAGGGGACAGTCTTCCTTTTATACATTTTGTGGGAAAATTCCTTGTTGGCTTTAGATCTGTTAAAGGAAAGAATATCTGTCCCAGTACACCACAAGTACAGCATCTCCCCTACTGTTGTTAGCAGCCTATTTAAAAAATGGTATCATCATACTAAGTTTTACTTTAATAATTAAGATAGAAGACTCATGTAGAAATGAAACAAATTTCCAGATAATTTTTATTCCACACTGTGTGCATATGTTGCAGATCTGAGGTTTTCTTTAGTGCATTGCCTAAGCTGCAAATTTTAATTTGCCTTCCCTTCTCCCACCCCTAAACTATTACCAGGTATTTGTCTAACAGGGTACCCAAAGCCCTGAAATGAAAAAAATGGGTGTGGAGTGGGTTAACTGAGTCAGAGGATATATGAGTACATACTAAAAAGCAGTTCCTGTCCCAAAGGAAAAGCTTCTTAAACTGAGAGATGAAAGACATATGACAAATTTCTGCCAGGACCACTTTCCCTGAATGCATTTAGGACCCTCTAAACTAATCTACACAGGCTATTTCAGGTAAATACAAGTTGGCCTTTATTTCCAGCAAGTTAGATAGGCGCTAGCCACCCAGCAGAAATGACAGAGCTGCACCAATATATCACTAAAGTATCAATACATCTTGCCTCTCAACAAGTCTGGTTAGTCCAGGCCCAGTATGATACCAATACTGAATGCTGTGTGTATTCAGAAACAGTATTAGCACTAGCCCATCTGCACCAGGGCTGAGGGCAGAGCTGACACAGCAGCTTGGTAGTTCACCTCAACTGCAAAACACCGTGCAGATGTAACATATAGCACACAGTGTCTAAAGGAGATCATGGCAAACCTGCAATATGAATACAGCATTTCCAAATCTCAGGGTAAGTCCTTAATGGTTTAACATCATACTTTCCACTGTTTCACAAGCTGCAGGTGGGGAAGGAGAGGAGGCTGAGATAATAAGACTTCAGAAAGGAAGTAAATACTACAAAGAAACATGAAAAACATGACAGAAAATACTGCAGGGAAAAGGGTTATGACATTTGAAAGCCTCCACATACAAAAAAGTTTGATCCTCAGGGTTTGCAGCTAGACCACACAAAGAGCCAGATGACTGGAAAAAAGAAACATCATTCTACAGGTGTCTTTTAAGGAGGCACTGTCACAGAGAAAGTGTAAAATGCAGCACTCACATCTTTACTGGACATGCAAAACGAAATTCTTGCTTTCCAAGCCAAGCTAAAGAACAGCATGTGTGCATGACTCATAAAAAACAGAAAACTTAGCAGCAGCTCCAGATTTAGGAAACAGTTTTGTTTACTTTATTGTCAGTAACTCACCAGCCCAAAAACTGGTGCAAATGTGTGTCTGTACTACATATGCTCACAAACAGTATTCGAAATTGAATACAAAGGAAACTGCTTTCAGAAGATTAAAAGTAATTGTTGCCAATATATTGTCTCTCTACTCCTCTGGGAAAGGTCTTCAATCTTCCCAATTTTTTTCTTATTTTCAAACTTTAAAAAATTCAGAACTTTTATTCTCTGTACAAACAAAGCAGTATTAGAGGAATATTTCAAATAATGATTTTATGATACTAACTACACAGGAAAAAAACCCCACCAAAACCCCTAAGGAACCAGATTTTCCATTTAATCAGGCCTAGCCATATAAGTAAGACTATTCATACCGCCACGTAATTGCAGAATCAATACCATAAAATCTGACAGAAACCTCCAGAAGAAATTTGTGATGCTATCAAGTATTTTCTTGCACAATGATGCCCTTTTATACACATCATATCTGACTGCTTCGCTGATTCTGCTTGAACAGAAATTTACTGAAGAAAATACTGGCTGGCTTCCCAGTATTTTCCAGGTGCACTTTCAGTGTTCAATTTACTTCACTACAGCTATCACTTGAAACCCAGTTAGTGGAGGAAGGCATGTTCCAATGGCAAACACTGACAATACAAGGGCCACTGTATTTCCCTGCAAAACCTGCAATTCTTCAGCAACATTTTTGCCTGCAAATGTCATACAGAGTCACCTTTCCCAAGAGGCCTCAGAACCCCACATACATATTCACACACACTAGCACACCATGTCCATGCAGAAAACATGAACACTCTGCTTCCTTGAGAGATGATGGAAGAGTGAGCCAGACCTCAAAGAGTCTTCAGGGTAAGAGAATGTTGGTTATCTCCAGAATGGTGACAGCTCTTAATACTTTTCCCTCACCGATGGCATTTGAGTCATCACCAAATACTGCCTTTCATCTAGACACACTAATTGCTGCCACCAGCATGTTTATTACATATGACATGATGTCCAACCTAATAAAAACGTTCATTTATTATGAATTGTCACAGCAATTGTAAAGAGACAGTATCAGCTATGAATTACCTATTTTTCAAGCAATTTAAGTTTCAGATATTTGTACCTCATGGGGGTGCTACTTTTTGCATCTTCTTTAAATTACAAGTTTTCCCACTGTATAAGTATTCTGCTTGTGTTTCACAGGGAAAATAAGAGATTCTTCTAGAGAAATGCAAACTTGAGTGTGATCAAAGTGTTATCAAAGGCAAGACTGACATAAAAATACCCAAACAATTAAAACATTTTTTGTTCTTCTATCTTGTCACAGCATGGTTTTACTTTCTCAGTTGATACAGGAGCATGGCTGTCAGGCATGGCAAGCTCCACACAATTTATGTTGGAAATTTTCCCCTGCATTGGGAGGATGAAGAAGAACGACTTCATTAATTCCTTTTGGTTCAAACAGAAACTCTAGAGAACAACATAAATATGACCACACATGACAAATGTTCCTCCAACATCTCACACACATATGCATGAGCCCAAAGCTACACTGAAACCTGACCATGGGGTTTGTCATACAAATGGACCCCTGGAAATGTCATCATTTCCTTAACTATCCTTTCTTGGTGAAAGTAATTACTGACAAAGCAGTAATTTATAAAGAAGATATGTCAGAAGCTTTGAGGAAACTGGACACCATGAACACAAATCACAGTCTATGATCAAAAATCAAAACACACATCTGCCCACGTGCACAGTGTGCTTACACACACAAGCCGTGGAGAGAAAGGAGTCCATCCAGTCAACAGCAGCAGCAGCCCTCTTGCTCTCTACAACCTTGCAAGAGCACATCAGTACCTGCAGCATCCTGCAGGAGAGGAAAACAGGAGTCCAGTTTACAGCTTCCAACACGACATTTTAAGCAGCAGTCAGCAAACCCAAAAACTGATCAGTCAGAAAACTCACACTGATGTTTTGCCTTCAGAACCCGTTAGCGTTCTGTGGTAGGCCTTGGCATGGCTTCAGACACCGCTGCACACAGCTCTGAGCTCAGAACAGGGCTCACTTTCTGCACACAGCAAACAGCCCATTTCTAAAAACGGAAAATAGCGAGGGTTTGCACAGCACTTTCCAAGTCATGAGATGTCACTGCTGCCTCTTTAAGGGCAGACACGCGTCAAGCCACGCTCCTGCAGGACATAAGGCTCTGTACAAACAGGCTCCTCCAGCCAACACAGGACTTCCTCTGGCAGTTCTGGTGGGCAGAACTTGAAAGGACTGCCAAGTCCAACGACCAGCAAAGCCTGAGCTGGCTGAAAACAACACACAAAGACTGCAATCCAGACAAACAAGATGAAAAAGCCACATTAAAAATGGTGGGATTTTATGCAAGCACAAATGTCTCTAAGTGCTAACAAAGAGAAGAGGGGAAAGAGCATTGTAAAGGTTTTCAAACAACAAGCAAATTCCACTTCTTAAAAACATGGCAATGCCATGTTCATCATGCATAAGGCAATTAAGACATCAATGTCATTTTAATGTATCAGCTGCATGGGAGTTGCAGCTTTCAGCAGACATGGAGTTATCTGAGACAGACACTGAATGATTATGATTTCAGTGGTGCATATTGCTGCTATTTTTAAGGCTTTATAAGGTCTATCATGTATGTTTTTTTAATTCTGTCCAGTACTCCAGCTGGGCCTTTGGGCATGGCTGTGCATAAAGGGAACAGCAGCAGCCTGAAAAACCACCCTGGTGAGCCAGTGGAACTACCACAAGCTGTGGGCAAGTTCTGGAAATTACCCAGGATCAAAGATGCACGTGATGAGGAATTCCTGCTTTCCAAGCAACAAATACAGGGTGTTCCTGGAGTACATTTGCCACAGCATCACTCACAGTTTGACTCTGAGACCTCACTGGCACAGAGCACTGGTGGAAGCAGTAATTCATCTGGACTTCCCATTCTCAATCTTTTTATGAGAGAAGGCACCCTTCCCTCACAAAACATCATGCAAAATGATTACAACAAAAAGCAGTAGTGAACCTCAAATTTGACAGAGAGGTTTGCAGGTGGCCAAACTAATTTTCCATTGTTATTCTGTATACCCAGTATGACTGATGATGTTTCCTCCCCACAACTCCATGAACCACACATCATCAAGGAACAAGAAGTAATAGGTAAAGTGATCGAGTTGACCTTGGTGGGCCCAGTGTAACAGGAAAGCTGGTCAGCTGAAAAGGCTGAAGGTTCAAAACCCCTGAACATACTTGTATTGAAAAATGCAGGTCTGCTGCTACAGCTAGACATCCACTACTACTGCCAAGCTAAAGTAGTCAGAAAGTGAAGAGGCAAGGAAAGGAAACTATCCTTGCAAAGTTCAGATTTGGTCTGTAGCTTGGCAGAGGCACAGTGCTTTGTTTTATCTCTTAAAGCTTCTTCTCTTCTAAAGCAGCAACTATTTTTCTTCAAAGCAAAGGCCTTTGACCTACCAGAAGTACTAAATATACCCACGTGTAGCACTGTATACATATTCAAACAAATGAATAGGTAACAAAATCTTCACTAACTCCAGCTGTCAAGTAACAAACCTTGAATTCCCTTCCTGCCTGCTGCCAGTACATGACCTCCAGGCCCCCTCTGACCATGACTCTGGTGCTGCAAGTCAGCATGATTTAAATCCGCCCAAAAAGTGGCCCCTTTATCTGAGCAGAATCTCAAGGCTGTTCCTGGATCTCTGGATGCCTGAGCATGAAAGAAAACATTTTTCCCTGACATAGCCTTGGGTAAGACTGTTGTAGTATTAAACTTCTGAAAACAGTTAAAACAAACACACTGGGAAATACAGTAAATATGCAGCATAATAGGCAAAATGAGCTAGGTTTTCACCACCTTCATCACCCAGATCTTCACAGTCCTAAAACCAAAAACACTGTGGCACAGAAGAATTATCCTGAATTCAGGATCAGCCTATTATAATTAGCTGATTCCAGGAGCTACCAGCCATTTTAATATCATGTTTACTCTCAAAGGAAACTTTTGAAGTTGTTACTAACTTTTTGTGAAATAACACTGATTAAACAGTGGGGGAAAAGGTCTCTCAAATTAAAGCCTCAGTGGTGTTACTCAAAATTATAATAATAATAATAAAGACAAGTCCTTCGTTTTCCTGCCTTCATTTCATATAACACATGTTAAACATCTGTATCAGGCATAACATCTTAAAGTTTTTGAGGATGAGGATGTCAATGAAAACAATAGTGAATTCATTGCCAGGAACTCTGATTCCATGTATTCATATGTATTCAATCCTAAGTATTCACATGAGATTAATTTTATATGCCCCTCCTCTCTCCCTTTAACTATTTCAATTGTGACTATGTGCTCAAAGCACCTCAGGGAAATTGAACAAACAGGCATAAGAAAAGAATCCTCTATTAATTCAGGACTTGATAATACACCTAAAGAGGGACTTCCATTTTAAATAATTTCATGCTCTTCTATACACATTTTTCTGGTGCAAATTTATAGAGTTTCCAAGTGACTCTGCAAACAATAACTCTTCCTCAGAACAAACAGCTCCATGAGGAAGCAACTATCTCCTTTCTGAAAACTCAAACTGAAGCAGTGAAGATACCAAAAGCCAAAGAGAAAGTTATTGTAAGAGTTCAGTAGTTCCTGGCATTCAGTTGAGGCCCAGATCAGTACAGAAATGCACACACGCACTCACTTCCCCAGGAATATTTGATCAAATAAAACAAACAAAAAAGGCTTGCATTTTTCTTGCCAAGTTCAATATAAACACTTGAGGCTATTACATGCACCCGTATTCTATTTCCTATGATAAAGCATGGCCAAATATGAATTGTGATAAAAGACATTTCTAAGAAATACTTGAAAAAGACTGGAACTTCGGGGGTTCTTATTTGAAGAAAGATTCCCAGTCTCAACACACAAGATTTCACCCCAGTGGGATTAATGAAGTAAAATACAAACAAATTCCTTATGTGATAACAACATTTCATTATATAATCTTATATTTACCGGATTTCTGCCTTAACACAGAATTGGTAGACTACTGATTCACAAAGTTTCACGAAGACTGTTCAGAATACATAAACCTATACATTTCCAGTCTGTCTTTTGTCTTCTTTTTTCTGGTTTACAGGAAAGGAAAAGTACCCAAATCTTACTAACCTTTACTGAAAAGCCTGCCTGTGTTACTGGAGGAACACATACCCCTGCCATGCCCTCCCCCTCATCAGCCATCTCTCTCATGTTTAAATTTGCAAATGCTTGTTGTCTGTATATTCTACACGAGTGTCAAAGTGAGTTAAATTAATGCATACACATACGTTGCATATTTATGAGAACCATGATAACTGCACAAGTATGTTTAATGCATGAACCCTCCAAGGAATTTGCTAGGGGAAGTTTACACTCCTCCCAGCAAGTAAGGAATGTGTAATTTAGCAGCATTCTAGCACAGTGCAGGTTAAAAACAAAACAACGCGACCTCATCCCCCAAAGCAAGCTTTCACTTAAAGATTTTCAGATCTTGCATACCATATTATCAGAACTTCAGCCAACCTCTGAACAAATACATGATTTATTTTAAACATGCTTTCGATGTTGCTAAATCTAAGTAATGTGCTGTCAAACAAAACCACTGGTTTTATTCTGGAGTCTGCTGCAAATACTATATGACAAACAGATCTCTACCTTCGCTATCACCATTTGCAGGCAACAGGAAATACCTCAGCTGGTAAATCAAGCTCACAGTAACTTAAGGTGATGGGTACATTCTACTTTTAGACAAAGGGCCACTTGGAGTTGGTTTCTACAATAATGGAAAAGATAACATTTGCTCTGTTTTGTTCTCCGAGTCTGATCCTATAAGTAAAATCTGATCTTTCCAAGTTGTTTACACTCTTTTGCTCAACACTGTTGCCAGCAAACCTTGCTCCAGCTTCCTGTGCATTTTTAGAGCAGCCATCTCCAAGGGCTGTGACTGGAAATTGCTCAGGAAATGGGAGAAGGAGGCTAAGGGTTCCAAATGCTGAAATCTGTTCAGTGCCCTACACTTCAGTATAATAACCCCAAAAGCACACAGACAAGACAGTTTAGGGCAAACTGCTTTCTTAACATAAGGACATTAGATGAGGCACAAGCAGCCTCTTTCTGCCAGACAGGGAGCATTTTTCTCAAAGCCCAGTATTAATTCTGTCACTGTGTCACGCTGATGAGGCAGCGGGGGCACAGCCAGCATCCCTGCACACAGCACCACACAGTTACGCAAGCAGCGCCAGCGGCACTGGCAGCGGCCCAGAGGAAATTTGGGATCATGCAAATGTGCACTCAGCACCTGGGCAATGCTGCTCTCTCCAGAGGTACAAACTCCAGCAGCAGCCTGGTTCATCCCAACCCTTTAGTAACCAAGAAGTTAGAAGCTCCCCCAGTACCACGTTGTCACACTGTAGGCACTCTTCTTTCTTTTCACAGTAAAAAATGATTACCTTGCAAGACCTACTCATACCAAAATTTCCTATGACTTAGCAATGGATTTAAAGTTTCCTAGAGGATGAGAGAAGCACTGAAAAACCCATACTAGAATCACATGCAGCTATTTAGTTGTCATCAGAAACTATGTTCAAAAACCCCAAACCAACCAACCAACCCCAAGCAACCCCACCCCGCCACAAGCAACCAACCCACAATACCCAGAGAAAACCAAAAAGCCTACAATTCCATCTTCATGTCCACACAACCAATCGTACCTACATTTTTTTAGTCATTCACAGTGCACTTATCAGGTTGATAACCCAGTGCCTGGTATACTAAGAAAGGCTTAAAAAACACCAAAACAAAACCAAACCCCAAAACAAACCCCCACACCACCACCCCGTCAAAATATAAAAATATCTGTTCCTCATTCATAGTCCCACCAAAAAAGTGTAATTTTTCTATTCATCTCATGACAGTAGAAGATCTGACAATTCTGACAATTGGAAGTCAATGACATATCTACTGAAAAAATTGTAAATAATTTTTCTCATCATAAACTAGACATTTAAAACTGTATCTACACTGAAAATAAATACATCAGCCGAAGTGTCATGGATGCATACAATACACATTGGGCTGAAGTCCTCACAAGCCCAACAAGATTAATACTGAAGTCAGTGGAAAGACTGATTCTGGCCAAAAGAATCTGCCTTTATTTTACTCACTATAAAAGATTCCACTTGAAAGTTCTTTCAGCACAGATTTAGACCCTCTTTTCTCCCTCTTAGATCATCATCTTTGTTCTCTCATTACAAATTCTCTAATTGTGCACTCTCACGTTTCTCTCACAGAACACAGTACTAAGGATTTGTGTGTGTAATACTATAAGAACATGAACTAAAAGGCTCAGCTGTCATGGCAGGCAATGTTTTCTTTGAACTTTGGAACTCTGTTTTGATGTGTTTTGAGAACAAACAATATGGCACAGTGGTACATCAAAAATTTTATTCTACTGTTGCTTTCAGAACAGCTAAAGTTTTTGCCAGGCCCTCCAAGTGCAGCACGCATAAGTAAGTAATTGGACTATCACAATCAGCAACACTTGCTTTCTGTACAGCAGTCCCCCCTCAGTAAAGCATTAAGGTTGTATTACACTGGCAAAAGAATCTGAACTTCAGTATTTGTTTATAGTGGTCATGGCAGGGATCCAAAGGTATTAGTGTTAATTTACAACACATTTAGGTAAACTATCTGCTTTTGAAAACAGCCAATTCTGCAAAGGCCTGTTGGAGATCTAAATCTGTTCCTTATTTCCTTTGCCCACCCCCTACCTTTTTAAAATGCATTTCATGGTTGTGAAAGACAATGAAGAGGACAGCTAGATATGGAAGCAGTTTATTCATTGACATGCAGAGCATAGGTGGACAGTTTCCATGCAAATTGGACATGGCTCTTTGTGGTACTCTGACAATTCAGAATTAACTTTATGCAGCAAATTAATGTATAATAATCCCATTTTCAGACATACTTATCAGCAGGGATCTGGAGAAAAAGTAATTTCCCCTTTACCTCTCTTTCATGATGGCCAAGACCCTCCTTGGGATTCCTGAGATTGAGGACGTGCACCTCTTGGGGCAGGCTCGTGGTGCCCCGGCTTGCACAGCCAGATAAGACTGTAAAGCTTTCCAATAAGGCATGGACTGGGTGAGAATTGTTCACAGGCGATAAGACACATTCCCTCTGAGGCACAGGACCTGCGGAGAAACACACAGACACACATCATTGGGAGGAAAAAAAAGTAATGCATCATTTATACTATCAAATAACGATCATCCCTTTGTTCAGAAAATCCACAGGAACACCAGCAGAAGCTGCGTGTTCATTCTCCACAAAATTAGGCCTTTTATTCCCATTGCCCTTCTAAGTTGTCCTGAATATGCTAACTCACTGGTTTGTTTCTCTCTGAAAGTCTAAATTTTCAAGTATAAATCCCAAAACTGAAGGTATTCTTTTCTTTACCAGGGAGAAAAACAAAGAGAAAAAAAAATTAAAAACCAAAATAAAACAACCCAAAAAAACCCCTCAACCAAAATCAATCAACTACACCAAAAAAAAAAACCTAAAAAAAACAAAAACAAAAACCACCCCACCAGTGATAGTGGTCAGGGGAATTGGTTTGTCTTAGATGTTGATATCAAACATTTATCTGCAAACACTGTAAATGCAATCATGTGTATATAACAATGAAAAGTTAATATTTACCAGAAAGGTAATTATGTCAGGAAAGACTTGGGTGAGTTGGATTTGCTGCTTTAGAAACAGTGCTGATTTATAGTGAACATTATTCAAACGCATTGTACAAAACAGCAGGCATCTGTCACATGATAAAATGAAATGTTTGTTTACTGAGTCTGTTTTGTGTGTGACAGCAATTATCTGCACTGATAACAGTTATCTCATCCAAACCAGAGTGTACGCCCTTTTAATAATCGCCACAGCATGATGCAGTGCCATACTCTTATACAGTACGTGAGAGCGTGTGATGTGATAGAGCAAGATAGCACAAATCTGAACCATACACAGCAGTGTACGTTTCAACTATATCCCAGGAAACTAAATCAAGACAAATATTTATGAAAAGCTGCCCTGTTTTTCCAAAACAGCTCAAGCCCACCCCTGACAGTAACAGATAAATGTATGTTTTTGATTCAGAAGGTCACAGGAGAACATAATTGATTTAACCCCTAATTTGCACTGAAGTCGCTCAGATAAGAATTAGACTTATATGAACCAGTCAGTTCAGAGCCTGCAGGCCTAAGAGAGAAATACAAGGTAGAAGCATAGTTTTTTTTCTGGATCCTGCACATCTGCAACTGAAGTAAAATGCTTCCTTTGAAAGAAGTTCAAAATAAAGAACTTTTATTTGAGGATTTCCCCTCAACTGATTAAATGAAAGAGATCTAGCTGGTGTTGTCAAGTCTAAAAGCCAGCTATTGTAGCACTAGAGATCATCTGACACTAGTGTACACTTACGTTTAATTATTACACTTTGCTGGTTATAACCACAGTTCTTTCAAAATACAGTTCGCAGTTAGCCATTTACTTACAAGTCAGAGTCTGTCTTAAACCAGACTATCTGGGATAAGCAAAGCCCTTGAGCACAGGAAGATTTCTGCAGTGCCTTGGGCCAGAGAGGGGCTGTTCCTGAAAGCCACCAGTGCATAGTGCATATCCTATGAGCTCCCACAGAGCAGGAATATTTGTAAAGGCAATGCTCAAGGCATAAATTACGCAAGCATGTGCTTAGGGTACAGAGAATAAACAAACTTTCTTCTCCCTAAATGAGGAGCTTGGCAGCTTGGAGCTTGACCACCAGCTTGGAGGATTTGAGGTTTTCTGGATTTTATTTAACTCCTTTTAAAGAATACAGATACAAAATTCGACCAGTCCAAGTAACAATACTCAGATTAAGAAAAAAAATTCCTTAACAAGTTGCCCTTTGTAATGGTTGCAGAAATATTTAGAATTTGTAACAATAACAGAAGCAGTAGAGAGGCTGCATTTTCCTGATGTACAAGGGCAGATAAAGAGAGTCTGCTGATCAATTAGCCCAGTCACTGATGTGCAAGTCCTACAGCACACCATGTTATACAATCTGCACAAAACACTTCTCTAAATTTCACAAGCACTTCTTGGCTAGGAAGGAAAGGAGCACTTGTTCATTAAATTGTTTCTTGTTGGCCAGAATAGCATTAATGGTTAAGATGTTTCAATCATAACACACACTCATCCACAAAGAGCAAGGTACAAGACTGAACAAAAGCAGAAATTGAGTTACTGACAAAAATGTGCACTTTACTCAGCAAAGGTTCAGGAGCAAATACTTCCCTTGTGATTTCCTTGTGAACACCTATTCCCATGCAGGACATCTACCAATCCTCCCCTCCAGCCTTCATCTAGTATTTATTCTGAACAAATTTAATACATTAGAGTAGAATACATCTGGATTTTCCCCTCACATCCTACAAGGGGAAGATGATTGTGACTGTTTTGTTCAGGCTGTAACTGCCTCCTTTGCCAGCATCTCAAACACACATTAAGAAATCCCTCTGTTCTGCTCAACGTGCAAGATGGAAACAGTCCCGGAGGGAGCAGAAGTTCACATCCTGGATAACTGTGTGCAGCTGGGCTTATCTGCACAGGGACGGGCAGAACGAGGCATGCCTGCTCTGCCTGCACTCCACCCTGGCTGGACAGGGGCCAGATCTCCGGCAGCAATCCTGTCACCCTGCTGGCAGCGAGCCCACGTGCTGTGCCAGTCCTGAGCAGGGCTTACTGCTGTGGGTCAACTCCTCCAGCAGTGCAGCTGCACAGCATCTGCCTGCACCCCCTGGCAGTTGGGGCATATCCCCTCTGCCAGCTCTGTTTGGAGGCAAAGGGTGCACAGAGCTGCTCTAAGCTGCTCGGTCCAGGAAACCAATGTTTTGGGAAAATTACTGCATTTGACAGAACTGCTCTCAGAGTAGCCTCATAAGACAAAGTGATACAGCCCCATTAATCTGAACCAATGACCAGAGCATCTGGAGGATGCTCCACTGCAATCAGACCACACGTGCTGTGAGACTGCCCATGAACAAGGCATATTGTGGGGTAAATAACAGAGGTTATTCCAGCTGTCACATTTTTGTCAAGTTGCACACAGAGGTGCCTGAGTAGTCCTGAGCCCATACTGCCCTTCCCAGCCACTCGAGACTCTCACAATCAGTTTCTCTTACTCTGGCAATATCAAACTACCATCCTGGTGCACTGATATTGGCATATCTGCCCAACCACTAACCTGGGTGTAGTGCTGGGCCCACTGGCATGCCTGGAGGTAGTACCAAGTAAAATGAAAACTTATTTCTAGATCACAAAGTCCACTGAATGCTCAGCCTGTACATGGCACAAGGCAGCTCCTTCTGCCACCTCCTCTGAATTTATGCTGTATTTTAGTCTATTCCTATACTGTGTGCTCCAGCAATGCTGGAGCTATTTGCTCAACATTCATTAAATGCATTTCTTTCCAGCCCTTCCTAGAGCACTGGAAGATGTGCCCCAGGCAAAGGTGGATGCTGCTACAAGGTACTGTCACTCCAATGGAAACTCCAAGAGCTCTCCTCTACCCAAATTCAACTTTTGGCTCCCTCACAGATCCTTCATCTTCCTTCCTAACTGCCACTTGTCTCTGACTAGAAAGTCAGCTACTTCCTCTGTGTAGTTTTAATCCTACAAAATGCATATTTAACACTCTGAAAAAACCCAGAGTCCTCCCTAGGCTACCAATCTGATTGTTTATCACCTCCACACTACCCACTTACATTTGAAAGCCAACATGAACCCCCAGTCTCATTCTACCTGAGCTTTACTGTTGCTCTGCCTTCCACAAACACTAGGATGAGGCTTTGCCAGCTTCCCACTCCAGCCTTACACCCTATTCCTGCCAACATCATCTGCATTAGCAACACCCACCAAAATTCATTATTGTCAACATCCAATTAACACGTCAAGATTGCCTTATCAGTTCTAAATATGTATACAGATATTCTCCTGTGTCTCCAAGCCCGTCAAAGCACTTAAAGGGTCAAAGATATCTTCCAGTTTATCCATCCTAGCATGGTCACAAGCCTTTAGTGCCTTCTCTGCTGAGAACTGAAGTGTGTGCACACAGCCATCCTTGGGCTTTTGTTTAACTTTGGTGCATGTAACCACTTAATCTTGTTAGCAAATCCTGGCTCTGACCCCAATCGAATTTTAGTTGCTTAATGCCTTTAGAGGATGGAAAGCAGGTTAGGTAGTTTTATAAGAACCAATTATTAAGTATATATTTTACAATATGTTTATTGCAAATGTTTAGTGAATTCAGAATTCTAGAGAATTGTTGAGTATTGAATTCTTTTTCATTTCCAATTAATATTTTAAAGAAAATCAGTGCAGACCCGATCTTGTTTGATACTGTGTATTTGTGTCCATCTGGAACATATTCAATACAACTTCAACATTCTTGTTTCCATATCATCCATGCTACTAATGAGTAACATGTGCTTTGCTTTAAGAAGGTAACAGAAGTAAAACTAAGGGGGATAACACAGCAACCCAAGACCAACTCATAACTGTGATTGATTTTATTCAAGTAGTAAAGGGTAATGTACTTTCTGTTGCATTTCCGTGGTAATTTCTGCAGGGTTGTCAGCTGAAAAGTGCAAGTAGCTCCCTCAAATGGCATGAATCAGTGCTGGGGGCTCCACAGCACCTTAGCCTGGTTCCCAAATTCCATAGCAGGGGGTACAAGCCACACCAATGGGATAGAACACTCCTCAGAAGAAGGACAGATGGTTTGTAATTGATTTTTGAATGAGGAAATGACATAGTCATTAGGGGCAAAACAAAAAAAATCAGAATCCAGGCTTAAGGAACACAAGGGAGGTCTATGCTGTCAGGCACAAAGTACAGTAATTTCACGACTATAAGGTGCACCCTTTTGACTAAAATTTTCCCCCGAACCCAGAAGTGCGCCTTATAGTCCGGTGCGCCTTATCTGATGTACAAAGTTGCGACATTTGCCACCCCAGAAGTGAGAGCCGTGAGCTGTGGACGGAGCCGGCAGTGCCGCGGCAGCCGGGTACAGGCGGGCCCGGGGGCCCATGGCTGCCAGGTTGAGGCGGGGCCTTGGTCAGCAACTGCGCGGGGTGAGCTGGGGGCGGAGCCTCGCTGCAAAAAAAAAAGTGCGCCTTATGGTCGTGAAATTACTGTAATATAAATTACTGCAGATCCTATTAGAATTCATCATTGTATGCTAAAAGTCACATTAAAATGTGGAGGAGGCTAACTAAAGCCGATTTCAGTGCGCCCAAATGACAGACTTTCACAGAAGTTCGTTTAGAGAAGGTTAATTTATGGGCATTCTCTTAAATCTCTTAGTGACAATAATGGCTGAACCAAACCTACTTTTGAATGACAAAAGGGAGGGGGAAATCATTTTCTCTTGAACTAACAATTCTCACAGAGTACTTGATCAAGACTCAGCAATAGCTTCTTCCCACAATCTTCAGCACTCATTTCTAAAGATACAAGTACATGGGCAAAGGAGCCACTGTTCTACAGGGAGCAGTTGTTACCATCTACACAATCTTCTTCTCATAAAGGGTTTCTCATTGAGGGAAGCATACCAAAAAAATAGACACAAGAATTGAGGCAAATAAGAATTTACAGAGAGAAGTGACACCTATCACTCCCACAGAAAATGTTAGACACCATTACTTATTCAGTATGGCTGGCTCTCCAGCAGTAAATGCTAAATTCCTTCCTGCACACCCCTTCACAGAAAATCACCTGGAAAGTCAAATTCCTAGTAATTTGAATGTAGAGGATAATGGACAACCTCCACTACTAATATGAAGAGCAGCTTTTAGTACAGATGACCACTAAAAAAAGTGTTTCAAACTCCTAAGCAAGCACTTGAACAAGACATCAATGCTCAGGACCAGCTCATTCTGACAAGCAGCCTTGAGAGATTACCAAGACAAGATCAGATGGAAGGAAATATTACAGGCTTTGTGTGGAGAGAAAACAGCATAGAGGAAACCTCAGTGTTTCTGCTTATGAATAGAAGCACCTCCACGATGATCAGCAACACAAGGAGCTGGGTTGCCCAAGACTACTCCTGGATTACATGATTTTCAGCTCTGAATAAGTGTGACCGCCATAAGAAAGATGCCGGGTAGAGAATATCAGACCTTCATACCGGCCAGGAGGAAGACTAAAAACGATGACTGTCTAAAGCATTTTATATTTGTATAAATCTACACATTTCCCTTCAGATCCTTAATGTTCAGGAGGTTTTCACTGTCACATCTAGCGCATACTTTTCATGGTGGAGCTACTTGTGACTGAATCACTGGGGCAAGGGCGAGAGGTTTAAAATTGTAGGGAAAAAATTCATGAACATGGACTAATTCTGGCATTTTGAAAAAACAAACCAATCCAATCAACCAAAACACCTAAGATACCAGACTCCACAGATATCTATTTGAACTGAATAAGCTATAAAACTTCTACTGAGAAGAAATACCAAGTACAGGTGGCAAGATTTGGTTGTAGGAGCTAAAACATACAAGCTGTACTAACTAAAACCACGTGCTTTTGCAAAAACTCAGCAGACGTTTCCCATTTCAGTGCACCAAGTTCACTAACCTCCAGTAACTCCATGACACCATCCCTGCACCCTTCCCCTTTCTTCAAGGAAGAAAAAAAAATTCACTGGAACAATGCATTTGCCTACATTCTTCACCTTTACACTGACATCTGGTGCTGATGCTACATGCAATTAGACCCTTACTCCATGTGCTGTCTATCCCCAACCATTATCCCCCAATTGATTCCCATTCCACTATTATCAACTCTGCCCAGACTTGTTCCATGTATGGACAAATTATTAGATGTTTCAACACATTAGATTACACTTAATCTGCTATATCTTTTATCTTCTATTTTCTTCAGTTTTTCTAGACATATATACACAGTAAAGTCTACCTAAAATCATCTGCCTGCCCATTGGGAATCACTCAGGTGACATCGCCCATACCTTTTTAGGTTGCTGTTATGCTTGGTACAAACTCCTGATGCTGGTTTCTCCTTCTAAGCAAAATAATTTTTTATGCCTCTCTGGTGAATGTGTTGCAAAACATCCACTCCCATGGGTCCCAGCCACTGGTAAAAGCATAAGGTTTATCCCTGTTTAGCAGAGATGATCTAATTTTAAGTGTTACCTGCATGGACCTCACATTTTTTTCCATGTAGGGAAAAACTCCAATTACATTTTTAAAGAAGAAATGCCTTCTTTCACTCTTTGAAAAATAGGCTTCTATTATCCTTTGTCCCTATCAGGACATAAAACTGATGCAAGTTTAATTGGAAAGGTTAACTATCAAATAAAACTCAACTGCTGTAGTAGTGTACTGCTACTCAGAAATTATTAATGAAACCTAAACTACCCATTTCACAAAAAATTGCAAATTATAAAGTCATACTCATTTGTCATACAGCAAAACTATTTCAATGTAAGCAAGGCAAATTTCAATGTAAGCAAGGCAAAGATAGGCAAGGTCAATCAGTTCAGTATCTTGTTTAACAAAAGAAACTCGAGGTGTCTTGTTTATACACATATTAAACTAATTAAACAGAAAGGGCAATGAATGGAAAACCTGTTTGGTTTAATATCTGCTGAACACAAGTTCAAGACATTTCTACCCAAGAGACATAATCTTAGAAAACAAACATCTGCACCTGGACAACAAAGAAGTCTTTCAAAAGCAGATGTACTCTACCACAGAACTGCATTTTATGTAACCTCTGCTGTACTTCTTTCTGACCAGAAGTACTGTCAGAGCCCTACCTTCTCTTGAGGTTTGCAGCAAAACACTGCTTACAGGAACTCTTCTCTAGTATTTTTCCATGCCTGAATGTGCAAACCCATCCACATATGCTCTTACTCTCTTCCCATTCCTTCTCCCAAGCCAGTATTTGAAAACATTTCCACTAACATAAGAGCATAATTTTAATACTCATAAACAGAACAGCATGTATGCATTGACTTTAAATTAAACACATCCAGAAAGCAGAATTTCTGGTTTCCATGTCAAAGAACTGCAAACAAAGTAGTCCACCAATGTTTCAAAAAGGGTTGTTAACTTTTTCCCTTTGTTATCCTCAAGTAATAGAAAAAAACCTCCAAGTTTCAAGCCATTAGTTTAAAATCAAATGCAGATGATTCTCTTGCACAAATCGTCTGTCCCATAAAGAACCCATTCTTTTTTAAACAGTGGTCAATGTTAGACTGAGGGCTTCCCTGTCCCACAGGCATGGCTGTATTTCAGAAATCCCCGACTCAAATCACAAACTGATATCAAGACTGTAAAAGACAAAAAATTATTTCAGATAACAAGCAGTAGCCAAAATGCAAAGAAACATTGTGCCTTAACAGAAGCAGCAAATTTAGCATTCAATTTTCTTCACTGTTAATGGATGAAGTTGTCTTTAGCAAAGTGATTGTGCAAAGAGAAAGAAATGAACAAACACAAACTATTTCTAACATTCTTTGTTCATTATTCCCAAAAACATTCAAACTTCATGTTGTAAAAGTCTAATTTCCCTGGAGGTAGCCTATAAATTGTCTCAGATTTACCCCTCTTGACCATAGAAAGATAGGAAATTGCATGGAAACAATGAATGGAAGTGCACTTTTTATCAGAAAACAACAGGAAGCATTCTGCTTGGTTTACAGGAGAGCTCTGTATTGAGGCCAAAGGGAAAAAAAACTGTATAAAAATTTAATGCCTGCTTAGAGCAAAAAAACTCCAGAACATGTTTCAAAACCATTGTATTTTCAATAAATCATATTGGAACTCATCAAACCACCCTACCCACAATACTGCTTTTACTGTATTCCTGAAATTGGCTAAATTAAAGATGACCGAGAAAGAAACCTCAGATTTCATAAAATCTGTTTCAGGAGGCAAAGACAGAACCATACTTACTTTCACGAACAGCCATACAAGAACTCATCAAAGAGCATGCACAAAAACACACATGTAAACTTCAGCAATCTGTGCTTATCTAAGGAAACAAGTCTTCTGAGTCTCTCTCAGCAAAATGTTACCCATTTAAATTGCAAATATATACTTCAGCTCTTTACATACTCATGGGTATTCTTGAAAGTGTTGATACAAGTTCCAATGATTTTCAGACCAACACAGGAAGTGTCGGAATCCCATCTCAGGCAGTATCAATAGTATAGATGAAGGTACCAAAATTTACAGTGATACTACAACTACAGAATGCACACACTGGACTGGGGGGCAGGGATAAGATTTCTGGTATGGGTAGATTTTGTTGTTTGCTTTTCTTGGTTTTTTTATCACTTCTTAACCATGATGATTAAAAATATCCTGTGGCAGTTTTTCAGAATTGAAAGTAGCCGTCACATGCTTGATCCCTACTGACTCATGCAGTACACATGCATCCCTACTACATATGCAGCCATCTTTTACCCAAAACCACAGTGTTACACTGGTTGTGCAAGGGGCACTACCATGCAGTGAAAAGAGTTTCTACCTTGTCTGGTGACTAATGAGGGCAACCTCAATGAGACCAGGAGAGATGTAGAGGTGTCTTGTGTTTACTGGTTCAGGGGGCATCCCAACCACACATAGCTACTCTTGTAATGTAGAAAACTTTCCAATTTCTTTTAATCTATTAGACAATTCACAAACATTCTTGAACAATTACAGTATCACACAATTCTACAAATCATGAACAGATTTTCCTTTAATTAATAACATTAGCACTGCTTTTAATAGGTTATCTAAGCTTCCAAGCAAAAGCATAGAAAAATTTTTTCTTTTATTTCATTTCTTTTATCTGGCCCAAGCAGCTTCCTTTTCTTCACACAGACACACTGAAATTACGGGAGTTCTATTTGTACTTTTTTTTTTTTTACCACCTCTCTCAGCTCCTTTCCTTCTCAATAGTTGGTTTTCTTTCCTATCCAGCCCCATTATTCCATTTAACCATTCCTACCTAGTCCCCTAAGCTTCATCAACACTTGGCATTCACTGCACCTGCATACACAGGGCTCTTCTTTCAATAAGAGGTCTTGCTTTTATCTGTCAATTCAATTATCAGTGAGTCATATTTTGGTCTTCAGAGAGGGAACAATGAATTCTGGATGCTGGTACATATGGATGCAAGCACATCTGGAGAGTTACAGAGAGATGATTTCCTTTCAAAAATATCTTGTTGACAGCCACAGAAATGCAGAGTACCAGATGCTACAGCTGTCAGCTCAACAGCAACTTCCTGCAATCATCTTCTGCTTTAACTTTGTCACTGGGCCCAGGGCTGCATGGGAGCCTTACCATTTGTGACTAGCCCACCAGAACAGGCAATAGTCACTGCCTCTAATACTTGGCCAGTACTGAAGCTTGTGGATTCTGCTTGCAACACCAGGCACTGAGTGAGAAGCAGATGGAGAGGGCTTTTTGGTTTGGGGTTTGGTTTTTCCTCCCCTTAGTTCTGCCTGTCAGAAACAGATGTAGAGGTGCTTCACTCAAGCATGAAACTTTATAAGCCTTCTCCTTCCTAATCTCAGTTTACACATCAGAAGCATCACTCCATACTAAAAAAGGGAACATCTGCTCAGTGCTGTGTGTGTCAGAAGATCTGATAAACACCACTGCTGGACGTACTGCTGGAATGAGAGCAGCAGCATCAAAACACGTAATCCACGTGCTGCCAGTCAGACCAGGCCATGCTGGGGTTGCTTCTCCCAGCTCCTCAGCTGCAAAGGGATTGAAAATCCTCATCAGTGGACAGAACCCTCCATAAAATAAAGAAATGTGGCTTTGTTATTCAGGCTTTCAGCTGCATCAGTCCCATCAAATGCAGCAGGGATCTCAGAAGCAGCAGAATCCAAAGGGAAGGAGAAAAACTTGGGAGAAGATGGTTTCATAACTGAAAGCATACCAACTTTCTCCTAATTAAAAATAACAAGATTACAAGTTCAATTGAAGGCTGAATTCCTGTAACTGACCCTTTAAGGATGAGTTCACTATCACTACATGTCTCACTGAAGAAACCTTGAAAACTGATCCTTATCACGTGCTCAAAGAAGACAAAACTTCCCTCCACAAAACCCTGAAAAGCTTCCGTCTTGTCTTGAAAAATACAAAAAGAGATACTTAAAAAATAAGGAAAAAAAGGCAAAAACTGCTGTACTGTTCCACAGCTTCCACTCAGTTAAGCAACTGCTTCTTGCCCTCTGCTGTAGAATCTGCAAGGAAATCAATCCTGGAATATGCCCTGCTACAGGTTCCCACTTCAGACTTCTGAATACTTATTATCTAGTTTGGTTTTCACTGGGAGACTCTGTGCTCAAAAATTTTCAGCATTCTAAACAAGACTAGGAAACACCATGCTGGCCTCAGTGCTGAGGAATGCCCCAAGCCAAGGCAGTTGTGGGCAGTGTGACTTCATGCCTGGATATTATTTAGAGCTTGCTCAGAAGCACCAGCCTGGCTGCAGGGCAGACCCCCAGGCCCCAGTGCCTGTTTGACAGGTGACAAATGCTGTGCCTGGCACCGAGGGCACAGCTCTCAGCTTCACACAGACAGGGGCCACATCATCTGGCTGGATGGAGATGGACCCAAGTGAGCAAGGCTGTGGGACGGCAGCTTTGACAGAGAAAGGCAAACACAGCTATTTCTACAGGTAATGAAAAAACTATAAAACCTAACACTGCAGGTTTACGAGACAGAGGATGAATCACCCAACATCTAACCACAGCCAAACCCAGGCTGCCTCATTCTCTCCACCTTTCTCCTTCCCACCAACACTTTCCAGCTACCTTATGCATCTTGATGCTGATCAAACCTGCCTTGCTTGGGAGCTGATTCAACTCACTAACACAACAGGAACGTAACCCAGCAATAGAGAGACTACACAGGTTTCTGTTGGCCTTTGGTGCATTTGAGAGCAGGAAGGAAGGTTTGGGGAGTACCTAGGCTGGCTGTCACCAAGGGCACTGGAATGACCTGAACCTCTGTCCCTACTATGGGCAGCAGGGAGCCTTCAGACTTGGTTGTGCTTGTGAAACCTCAATGACTGAATGTGAAAAGACCTTCCTAGAAAGAAATAATACTGTTGATTTTAAAAAACCTGCCGAGTGTGCAGATGCAGTTTCCTTTAAGTCCATGATAAGCACAATAGTGACACAAACTACCACTTTCAAAATCTCCTCATGCATTTTCACTTTGACTAAATATTTCCATGGTGGAAAGCACAAAGAGTCACAGCTTAACAACTACTCTGATTACCAAAAAGATGTTATGCTTTACCTGACTATGCTCCATGTATTTATGTGTATGTGTAAATATTTATGTATATATACACATGTTCTCCATACCTATCTCGTCTAGATGTTGACAACATATTGAGTCTAAGTGAGATCAATCACACTTTATTCATATAAAGGTATTTGTTCCACTTTTGAAAAGCATGCAAGAGACTGGGGTTTTTTTTAACATAAAAGCTTTTCCTGAAGGAATTTAATTTAATTTCCTCAGCACTACTAAGTTCACCATTTACAATGACAGGACATTACAATCATGACACATGGTCTCTTAAAATTGCTTTCCTAATCAGTGTTCCTGTAAGCCTACTCTTAACATCTCATATGGAATGCAAAACTGGAGCTACCCCCTTTTTAAGTGGTAACCACATTGCACTTCTGCACTGCCCTCGCCTTCTCATCTGCACTTCCTGTGTTAAACTCCTGGAAACTGCATTTACAGCTGCACTGCAAACAATCACCTTAGATGTAGCAGATTAGACCTGATGTGGGAGAAGTCTGAACTGGTTTAATAATTTATTAAGTGCATACAATGTCACTTCAATTCATTTACATATTTAGGACTTTGTGACAGAGTCCTTTGGATACATGAAGTTATTTAGTATTGTTGAATTAACATAATGCTTTTTATTCAGACAGAATAATTTTACAAGGAGACTGAAGGAGCCATACAATTATTTTACCAGCTCAGCTCTCAGTCCAAGTTAGACTTGCCTCTAGCTTTCAGAGTGGGGTAGAAGATTAAGGGTAGGAAAAAAAAAAAAACCTAAGAAAGAGGATCAAGAAGTTTTGTTTACTGATCTGATTAAACAGATTCTGAGTAAATCCTGTCTGGTTTACAGATTCTCATCATCTCAGATTACTGCTATAGCATCTCCTTATGGGAGAAGTTGTATGTATACAAAATGCTACAGATTTGAAAACTGCTGCAGAAAACTTCTCTATGCATTCACCTTGCAAGATCATTGTTCTATTCAAAGACTAGATATAACTTACCACAGCATACAGAGCCTCACCTACATAGCTAATGAAACAGAGTGATTTGCTGAAACACAGTATATCCAGGGAGAAATTTACCAGTATGTAGGTCAATATTAAAACAAAAAAAACCCCAAAACCACTAACAACCTGAAAATTATGATCTGAAGTGTCCAGTCCCTTCCTTCAAAAGCAACACCATTTTCATTCTAATGCAGCATCTACTCAGCACATGGACATTTGTCCTGGACTTCCAAACAGCTGTAAAACTACCCAAGATCACTAACAGCAGCTTTAACCAAGCTCACAGACCCCAGAAAATCCTGAACAACCAACCAAATTCCTGGTATTCTGTCCAGAAGCAGCTTCCAGGCAGAAAAAGAAAACATGGTGCAAAAGAGCAGATTAAGTCAAGAGGCCATCTATGCTTACAGAGACTGAATATTAAATACAGCTGAAAGCCCAAGTGTTCAAAAGTAGATCAAAGTAGGATTAAAGCATGTTGTTCCTGCGTGTATTTCAATGACAACATCCATTCTACCCAACTGATTGATGGGGTCATGTCAAAATTATCACCTGCTGCCAGGTACCTGTTTTTGACACCAGCCTCTCCAGTACAGAGAGAGGATCAATCTTACCCATCTTATACAGAGCTGGGGACCAGGAAGTCTGCACAGAATTTGAGTGATCAATAAAAGAATCCAAATCCCTGGCCATGACTGAGTTTTATTAAGCATGATGACTTGATATTCAATTTGTTGCCTCAAAGGAGGAGAAAGTTCTCAAAAGCACCTCTGACTCAGACCAGCTCTGAAACCATCTATAATGGTTTATAAATAGATCTATACCATACAACTATGGTTTTTAACCATAAAAAGGCTTAATAAATAAATGAAAAGAAACATCCTCTCAGCAGTATTGTCTAGAGGTTTGTTTGCTGGGCACAGTATCTGTCCACATCAAGTGCATGTTTCTCATCTTTTGCTGCTAACTCTATAAAACTGTCAATATTCTGCTAAGTAAATAAAGAGATCTCTTCAAGTCAACCACTTCTGGCCTGTAGCTATGAAAAGTTTTTTCCTTCCCAAACTGGAAGAAATTGATCTTTGCCCTCTCAATAAGGTTGACTCAACAGGATGAGTGGAATACAAGCACAGAGATCAAGTGGCCTCAGAAATCTCCATTTTGAACATTTACACAGTAAGACTGACCAGAAACAACAAAAACAATACCTGAATTTTAATAAGCTCAGTGCTTACACCACACTCTAAACAGAACCTGTTTTCAAAGTGTGATGTTACATATTAAACTTAGCTATTTCTCTAATACTGACATGGGAAAAACAACCAACATGTCTTCCACTGGACCATAGGCCATCACAGCAGAGCTCAGAGTTGCCATCATCACAGTGAAGTTATCTCAAAGTAAGATAACTTAAACCAGAAATTCCAGGTGCATAAACCTAGACAAATATTTTCCAAGTATTTTCAAGATGTTGAGGATCTGAGACCTTTGAAATGCTTGGCCCCAGTTTCCTAAGTACATAACTATCATTTAAAGGGCCACTTAGCACTGAAGATAAATGGTTTGCACTAACATGGCTCCATTGCTATATTTTCCCCTTTTATAACCTGTTAACATTATTATCACAAATTTATAGGGCAAAAGAAATTTAGCAGCTGAAAAAGTGAGCTTGTCCTTAGGCAAATAATTTGGTGGCTTTTAAATGAGACTTCAAATTAACCCTTTTTAGCTAACACAGCAGGTTCTCTTTGAATGTTTCACATTGAAAACACCACATAAAGATTACTCACATCTTCCTTAAAAAACAAAAACAAACAAAAAAAAAGGACTATTGTAAAACACTCAATGGAGGAGAAACTGATGGAGGAAGTATGTAATCAAACAACACCTGTACAGTATATGCTCCATGCCCTGCCTGATCTTCCACTTCCCTGAAGCCAGCAGTCCAGCCCTGAAACACAGTAACAGCCATACATGGGAAACAACAGAGAGTAGAAGACTTAAATGGAATTAACATCCCAGAATTATATAAAAAAAACTGGAATTGGCAAGATTATTTTGTATCAATTGCCAGGAAAATGGATGCATGCTCCCTCCTCTTGGAACCATAGAATGCTAGAATAGTTTAGGTTGGAAAGGACCTTAAAGACCATCTAGTTCCAACACCCTGCCATGGGCAGGGACATCTCCCACTACTCCAGGTTGCTCAAAGCCCAATCCAACCAGGCCTTGAAAACTGCCAGGGATAAGGCATCCACAACTTCCCTGGGCAAGCTGTTCCACTATCTCTTTAATATCTCCAACTTCAACTTCTCCCTTTTCAGTCTGAACCCATTGCTCCTTGTTCTGTCACTACACTTCCTGAAGAAGAGTCCCTCTCTGACTTTGTTGTAGGCCCCCTTCAGATACTCTCAGGCCTCCATGCAACCTTCTCTTCTCCAGGCTCAACAGCCTCAACTTTCTCAGCTTTTCTTCAGAGGGAAGGTGTTCTAGTCCCCTTACCAACTGGACTTGCTGGGTCTCCAGCCTGTCCATGTCCCTCTGGATGGCATTCCTTCCCTCCAGTGTGCTGGTCACACACACAGTTCAGTGCTTTCAGTGAAGGGTTGAGGGTGCTCTGCTCCAGGCACTGCATCCTACCAGTCCTTTCCACCCAGGCTGGGAGACTTCCCCAGCTGAAGCCAGCCAAAGGCATTTATAGGTAAGGAGAAAGCTCTTAGACCTCGTCCTTACTGCCCCCTCCCATGTATCTGTGATAACCATGAATTACAAACCATGATATCCAGAAATTACATTATTTCCTTCCTTTCCTTCACAGCCTTTGCCTTCTACTCTTTCTTTTCACAGCTTCCCATTTCTTTTCTCAGTCAAATCCAATCTTCCTTCCTTCAGTCTCTACAGGAAAAGTGACCATAAACTTACTGGTTCACAACACTATCTTGAAAATGCATCAGGGCATACAAGAACACTTTTACTAGTCTTTGATTAATATATTTTCTTATTATAACTCTTTGGGTCTGCATCACTTGGGCCTTTACAATCTGTTCCACTCTACTCACAAAGCATCCTAGCTTAACTTGTCTGTATAAACACTGTGTGTCACTAGGTCATCTCAGCAGAAGTCCATGAGGCAGGAAGACAACACTTTTGTGTTTACAAGCATGATGTGTTTTATCTGTTTAACCAGATACTACCAAGTGTGCAGTCACAGTGACACCCAAACCTGTGAACCTTGCATGGAACAGATTATAGGTGCAGGAAAAAAGAAGTATATAACCAAAAAAATTTAGGTCTTGAATGCCTGGAAAGAGCATTACCACCAGAAGACTACCTAGATTTTTGTGTTTGGGGTGAGCTTTTCAATAAAAAGCTGCTTTCTTGGTAGGCATCCTGTAGCTATGCTGTAGCCTTTAAATCAAGAAACTTTTATCTTTTAGGGGTTATTCTTTCAACCTAAAATTTAATTTCAGGCACCTTCTTGTGCCTAGGTACAATAGCATTCCAAAAGAAACCTACAACTAGTAAAACAACATTAAAGGACACTTTTTTCTTATGTCAGAAATTATTTGCAAGTTAAAATGCATTTTATACTTACCCAGTTTTTTATTAAGAGATAATTTGGGGTTTATGTGAGCATTTCAATATTTCTTTCCCCCTTCTAAACTGGGAGGTTCTGTGGGAATTCTTGTTTTCTTTCTAAATCTTGGGTTTGGGTAGTCTGCTTTATTAAAATAAAGGCAGTCTAAAGAGCACTACCCATACAAAGAGCTGAAGGTCATTACCCAATTGTGCTCATTGTCTCATTACATGGTCTAATTCAGCAATGTGTTTTCTCCCTGGATGTGATAATTAGCTTTGTGTTTCTTTGTTTCTAACAAAAACGTAGAGATACTGGAATCTTTTAAGGAAACAGTGAATCATTTTGGAAGGCTGTGTGCAATAAGGGTCAAACTTATGACCCTTCCTAGTTCTTACAATTTCATGGCTTCACTTCCCAAAGCAATCTGCTCTTGGATCCATGCTTTTAGGAAAACAGCTCCTTAAAAAGTACGAGCACCAATAAACTGAAATTTTCTGGTGAGAAACGTCTCAATATACACATTCAGAAAATGAAATTTCATTCTAAATAAGCCACAAAATCCACAGAGAGACTATGTGTTTCCCTTTCCATAGAGGATTGAAATCATAGTAATATACTCCCAGCTTAATCAAGTTAGGGCCAGTATGTATACTGTAACACAGCCAAGTCCTGAAATCATTACCTTAAACCCAGCATACATGCTGAAGACTTTAGCAGCACACGCTGCCTTCAACCCCCATTGAAATCTGTAGATTCTTGTAGGGATGTTGGGGTTTTATTATCTCACAGGGTCAAGCTCTCAGTCCTTAATCAGGCAGGAATCCAGATGAGGTCCATGGGAGATTTGCCAGGGAAAGGACTAAATGGAGAGTGAGAAAGAATGACTCTAAACAAGTTGGGAGCAGATCTTTACACAGAGGAGAGCTTGGATATTGTATGCCTGATTCATAGGCAGTAATTTAGCTCATGCAGATGGCAGCCACATGTAAAGAGACTCCACCGTATATATCCTATACCTCCACCTCATTCTCACTGAAAGGAAAAAGGGCCATCAGCAGACAGGCATTAGTTCAATTACTTAAAATGTAAATTTTGACAGAACAAGTCCACTAACTAACCAAGATCTTCAAAACTGTTCAAGTAACATAAAGGGATATATATTCAATTGTAAAATAAAATACTTACTAACCTAGTATTCTTGAGGTTCTTTTCTGCCCACCAGAAATAAAACAACCACACACCAAATCAAAATCATTCTAAATGAAAAAGTAAAATTGCTCACTTAGGAAAGGTCTCTCCAAAGGCCATTTGCAACATCAGAGCTCTGAAATGAATCACTCACTAATGTATCTCTTTCCGTTCCCCCGAGGTAAATTCTGTTTAAGGAGTTTCTTACTAAATGCCACCACTCACTCATCTCCTTGCTATCTGGGCAACAACTAACACTTTTCTCACAACAGCCCTTCTTTCCTGCCAAAACACCAAAAGATTTTCTCCTCCTTGACTTCCTTTTGCTCATTTCTTCCCTTATTAAGCACATGCCCGGTGTGTTATTCTACAGGATTTCTCCCCATATAGTTCTACAAGGGCAAGTGAAGAAACAGAGAAGTGGTTCTACAAGAGTTAACTGATTCCACATTTTCCTAATGTACTGCCCAGCTGCTTGTTAGCTGTAACCAGAAGGAGCACGCACATTGGCAGTTAACTGCTAAATGCACTTTCAGAACTAATAAGAAGCTGAAAACAATTCAAGCTCTGGACATGAATACAGAGTATGCTCCCAGGCGAGCAGCAGATATAAAAGGAGAACTGAGATGGCCTCCACATGAAATCACAATGGCTTTTCTCCTCAAATAATCTTTTATTAACTTTTTTTTTTAAGGGAAGTTGGGGAAAAGAGTTTTAACTCAGGAAATACGTTATTTTGCCCAATGCTAATGTAGCCTTTATAAGGCATGCATCTTAGTATCATTGCTGCACAGAAAAAAGTCTCAGGGAACCTCAAAGCCGATTCAGGTTTCACAAAAATATAAAATGTTAACACGCACATCTGAAGTACTTCCCTTTCAGAGACCTCACAGGTGCAGAAATCCATCTCTCTGTATGGCAAAGGTTCAACTCCCATTTAAGGGCTTGCACAAGGGAAGCATGAGCCCCCTTGACAGCCGGCCATGAAGTACAGTTCCTTGATTTTTCCACTACAAGAAAACTCTTGTTGCTCCTTCTTCAACAAGCAAACAAACAAGACTTCAGGAATAAAAAATGCAGGTACATTTGTAAAAACTAACCACAAAACACTAACTAAATATAAAAAGCGTTAGATTGACAGAAGCTTTCTTGTCCCCTGACTTAACTGGAAGCAGAGACCTCAGTGAGCAGGATGGCTTTTTGCTTCCAATAAAAAGCACAACCAACACCACAGCCCTACATACAGGGTAAGCAGTGAGAAATCTTTCCATGAGACTTTCAAAGTGACTTGGCAACATTTAGAACAGCACTATTTGTTTTCAAGTACAATCAGTAAAGGACAGCGTTATTCAGAAAACAGTCACAATATCCTGGAACTTACTAGATGCAAAATAACTTTGCAGTGCAGTCAGCAGTCTGAGGGGCCTCACGCACAATTTGCAAGCTTTCAAACAGTCCCCCAGAAAGGTGGGGGAATGAGTAATCTCTCTTCCTGCTAAACATTCAAAAGTACACATAAAAGCTATCACTGAGTCAGCACTTGGTGGTGGCAATTCATCTGGTTTGCTGGGATTTTTAACAGCCTGAAAGTGGCCACTGCTATACATCTTACATGCCTTTTTAAAGTTACTACTATTATTTTTGTAGAAGAAAATACCATGTAAGCAACCAATTTCTGTATATTTGTAATTAGGAGGCAATATCAGGTTTTGATTAGGGCAAAAAAGAAGAGCTAGGGACTGAAAAAAACTTAGACGTTAAACAAGTAGCATCTTAGTACAAACAAACAAAGAAACTAATGCGCGACCCGGTTAAACTATAGGTTGGGTAGAGTTTAACGAGGTTAAATGTTTCAGGCTTTCACTTTGTAGCATAACACACTGACTGTGAAGGGTTCCAGCTCCGAGTCCAGAGGAAGACTGTTGCCTCTCATTTATTCAATAGTCTTCACATGAACAGCATAGAAGTTTTAACATTGCATTGTAGAGTGGCACATTTCCTTTCTGTAATGTATTGCATATCACTGTGGGAAACTATTGGCAAACCCTTGTTATGGGTAGAGTTACATAAGTTACATGAACAAAAAAAGTGCTTCTGTCAGCTTTTTCATGTACTTTTGGGTAAGGATGTATAGCTGTGCCAGTAAATCAAATCATTTTGTTGCCATATATTCCAACTCTGACAGGCTGTTTTACTTTGTGGTTATGTCTGACTGTGCCATCAGGTGAACCACAGATCAAGTTACTCAAAATACTTGAACAATACTTCGATACTCCACTTCTGTAGGAGGAAATTAATTTTTGACCTAGTACAAACATGAGCTGCTGCAAAAAAGGGAGGCTCCACTACCCCTGCCACACACTTTCAAGGGTCCCTTATTTGCTCTAGCAATCATGATGGTTCAGAGAGACCCAGCCACTTCTAGGACTTCAAAAGCTCTCATGTAAGCACACAGGAACCTGGTTGAAACTTATTCTTCCCATCAGTGGACCAGCAGTTTAAATTCATTGAATGGAATGGAAGTTAACACCTATTCTTTCACTAATACCTCATGAGATCTGTGACAATTTACTGGTCATACAATGCAGAAGTAGGCTTAACATCGCACAGCAAGACACGTTACTTGGTGAATCCTGCTTCAGAAAAGCCACCACCCCCTACTGACTAACTGAAGCACGGTATCAACATCTTCTAGTGGGACACAAACAGCCGAATAACAAACATCCCCATTCCCTGCCCCGAGGACAGAACAGACCTGGCTCAGGATCAGAGAGAGCCCAGGCAGAGCAGTTCCACAGGCCCACTACTCACAGCCCCACCACCAGTGCCACAAGCTTGGCTAGAAAAGAACCAAGTTCTTGTTGAGGGCAAACCACCTTTTCTCTGGCTAACAAGGCTACGGTAACTAATTTAATATATTCCAAAATACAGCACAGAAGTGTACTCTCATCTACCGATTTTTCAGTTGTGCTTACTATTAACCATTAACAGTTTAGTTAATACCCTTGGAGAGTTTGCTGCAGTTTTCATTCATTGTAAATGCAGAGACTCAATATGTCACCCATTACACACTGTTCAGCCATTGTATGAAAAAGTGTTTATCTTTAAGGCTTCCAATGTAACCACACTGTTGTATTTAAATGTTCTTTGAGATCATCCAGGATATTACGAAGATGCTTGTTTAAAAATTCTCTTCCAGCTGCTCTATGTGTATATTAGGAGCATTACAAAGGCATCAAATACTCATTAGTGATGAGATCATCCTAACTAAAAAAAAAACCAAAAAACCCCAAAAACCATACTAATACACATCTTTGATACAAACAATTACAGTGACATATTGAACACGTGAGGAAGAAAACAGCCCCAAGTAAAGAGGAGAGCAGAGAGCACACTCATTGCAGGCTCCTACTGAAAGTGAGCAATAGCATGATTTCCCTTCACTGGCACAACAGCCCTTCTACAGCAGGTTATCACTAACTCTCTCTCCAACTCCACCAGCTATGGTCTATTTAACAAAATAGCGCTGAGAACCTAACAAGTGGCAGCTTTGAAGAAAAAGCAAACAAACACATGTGTCACCAGTGAAGACGGAAGACCAAAAGACTTGAGAACACGAGTTTTTGTTAATGCTTCAGGACATGAACCCTTGGATTAAATCCATTAACAAAGAGGACCTGTGCAACACCATCTTGAAATTTCTGCCAATAAATCCTCCTAGACATAAGGCTATACAACTGTATCAGGATCAGACACCTACTGACTGGCTTAGAATAAGATTAAAGGGAAGAAGACACAGCTACATGGTCTCAACATGAACCTGTTCTCTCTGCAGCACCTGTAGCCCACCTAGTAGCAAACTGAATCCTCAAAAAAGCATTCCAGCAAGAGATGCCACCAGGGAGTAGAGGGACACCAGTATACAGGATAGTTCCTTCCAAAAATTTAAGGAAAGCAACTGGAACAAGATGACAACACAGGTATTAGAACTGAACCAGATCAGTCAGTAATTAGATCAGTCAGCTAGTACCAAAAATGTTGATTACTCCAATTAAATTACTTCAGTCCACTAGGCCAAAACAGCACTGATTCATTGCTCAAAATTCCTCCTGGGTAAATCCTGATTTCACTCCACTTTTTCTTTGAGCAATCTTGTCAAATCAGAGACAGTTGCATGAATGCTTGACCTATAAAACTATCTGAAGTGCATTATTATTTGTCTGGAAAAAGAGATAAAATATATTCTAGGTCTCTTCAAGGCAGGGAAAAAAGCAAAATCCAACTAGTTCTTTGTTAGCAACTTTTATTTGAAATGTTTTAGACAATATTTTTGGTTAATCCTTTACATAGTGCTTGTGTAATGTTGAAACAAACAGAAGAATAAGCTGGTTTGGTTTTCTCCATGTACGAGATGATTTTACACCACCATTAAGCAATTCAATACTCAGAACTGTTTAATTAGAATTCTTTTCTCCTGAATCATATCAATAAAGTTGAATCCAGTCTAGTATTTGTAAGAGCTGACTTGCAAGGCTCTTGCTGCAAACATACTTTTGAGATCCAGTAAATGTATCAGAGACCTAGAATTAGGAAACCTTAATTTTTAAAATTGTTTTATTCAAAATCAAAGTCTTAAACGTTATTTTATCTTGGGCATGAAACTGCTGAAAAAAACCCCTAGCTTTGCTAATTTCAAAAAAGAAAAAAGATTAAGAGAACACAAGTAACACAACCAGATCTATTTCAGGGTTGCTTTTATTTTTCTGTTACTGACATGAAGCATTCCTTACTCAGACATTTCAGTTAGTTTTTTTTTCCTTGGTAAAGAAACCATTTCTAAAGTCAGATAACTGTCTTTTAACAGGAGGCACTATAGAAGCATTTGTCAAGTATTACAATTACAACAATTCTAACCTTCAGAAAAACCTCAGAGACCTTCCTGTGATGCGTACTTGGGCTCTCTTACCTCTGTGATGGTAAATGTGATCACAGAGATCAAACATCAGCACCAGGAAGATGAAAATGAATGCAGTGAACAATATGGCCATGAGCATTATTTTACCAAGAAAAATAACTACTGCTGGCCTAGTTCCAAAAAGCAACTGAGACAAGTAATCTCAGAAGTTTTCTTGCAAATTTACTCAAATACCTATTACTTCTTCAGCTTGAAGGTGAACATATCCCACAGAAAAATTAATTACTGCTTTGAACTCATTAGCACTAAAAACAAAATTTTGCCAGACTGATCTAACATTTTAAAGTGGAAGATACAGAAATCTGGCAAATTTTACAAATTATACAGTTAAAAAAAAAATCACCTCCAAATTCAAAGTCTAATGCAGGAAACTGAACTCACACCTTAACTTGTATCATGTTAGTGAAACCATGCATGGGAGTTAATGCAGTTCTAAATGTTGTTCTAAGTTGTCTCCCAATGATGCAAGAAAAGATTCACATTTCATCTGAAAATCATTTTTGGTACAATCACAGATTTCCCACTCCTTTCCTTTGGTATGATGGATTCTACTGCCTTCAAATATAGTGATTTTTTTTTTTTTAAATAAGGATAACTGGTAGAGTAAAAGAAATAACTCCATGAGTTAAGACACTTCTCAGAACACCATAACTTATCTATGACTTGCCAAAACGTCAACCACCTTGTTCCTTATCAGAGATTGCAACAAGCCTCTGCAGTTCAGCATCCCTGAGTCTAAAAACAAGCAAAACAGGCAAGAAGTCTGACAGTTCCTTTAATAAAACCTTTGCCATTTTCATACCTCCAAAAAGGGCAGGGGGAAGTTTTGAAGGATTACCAAGATATCAGCAGTTAGCAACAATGTGATCCACATGACTTTAAAGCAATTAGGTTGGCTCTTCAAACAGGCCTGCATGGAAGATGCCAAGATTGAACACACCAGTTTTACATACTCAGTGACCAAGACTGAGAAATTAAATAACTCATGAGGAGACCACAGACAAAGTCACAAATCCAGACACAAGCCTTTCAGTCAAAAGCAGAGGCTCATAGACTAGCCCTAGGCATTTCACACAGCTACGGCCATCGGGCATGGGGACTCCACAAGGAGAACAGGTCCAGCTGCCGGTGCAGCATCCCTGTACTTTCCTTCAGGAGTCCCTGCTCATGGCTGAGGCACAGCTGGAAGGAGCTGCTCTGACAGCCCACAACTCACTCCACCTCCCTCCCAAAGGCCTTCAGACACAGCTTTTACATTCAGTCACCAGAGGATGAACACACACACACATACATCACACAGGGCTGCTGTGCCTTGGCTGTATGAAGAGTGCACATCACTCCAAGGGCAGAAGACTCCCCCATGGTCCTCAGACACAGCAGCACCTGTCCAGCCATGCCCTGAGGCACAGACAGCTTTTATGTTACAGAGATGATGTTTCCCAGGGGTAAACAAATTGCTCATTTGGACTAAACACGCACATGCACCAATACATAAAGTGTGTGACACTGCTTTTCAAGTCTTCGTCTTCTACAGATTTCCTTAAAGGAACTCCAAATTTGCAAACCGAACTATGCTAAGCTACTTCAGCAATAGCTACATTCTCAAATAAACTGTTCACCTTTATCCACTTTCATACAATTCCTGAAGCCTGAAGAAACGCCCAGGCATTGTGAGACACTGTCCAGTCACTCCTCCCTGATTTTTACATATTAATGAAAGGCACACATTCTTGTGAAGGAAAAAATTCATTTTTACATAGCAGCTAGAATCAAAATAACTTGAGCATCTCTAGCAGGATATACATATCACTGCTCCATTCAAATTAAAAGTAATAGCAAAGAAAATATTTATTCTAAAACAGATTGCATCCATCATCCTTTCCAGACACAAGGCACATTTGGTGATCTAGGAAATGAAGAGGAAAATGAGGGAAAATAACCATAAAAATAGATTCTTCACTCACTCTTGACTCCAAGTGTTAAGGAAAATACATTAATTTATAATTCAAAAAGAAAACAGAAAAACCCACCACCAAAACACCAAACCTGCTTCAGATGAAAGCAAACTTTTTCTGAGGAGATAAAACAGCAATAAACCTTACATACGTTTCCTTCACCCAGCCCCAAATCCCTTTACTTGTTACTTCTTCGCTGCACTAGTTCAATAATGAGAGTAATGACATTTGCAGTTTAGTTATTTCCATCCCTGACAGGTAAAATCCCTTTTTTATTAAATGCCTATTAGTAAGTCTCACAGTGTGGAAGTTGCCAAAAAAAGGAACAATAGCTCCATCTTTTATAAAGTACACTTACAAAGAAAAGCACATTGTGCTTAAAGCACCTGCACTTCATAGCATTATTAAAAAGCTTTGCTTTTGTCACCTGGGGTCAAAATTTATCCTTGGTGAAATTCCACTGACTTAAAACAAGTTTACACCAAAGAGGAATCCAACTCAATGCCTTCAGGTAATGAAACATGGTACAGTCTTTGTGCTAAATATATTTTTTTTTCACTCCAAATTCATCTCTCCTATGACTCACAGCCTAAGGGACCTCAGTTCTTTTTGTCATTAGCTACAGTGGATGAAATTATTTCTCTTCCTTGAGAACAAAAGAAATAAATATATGTCACTATATTTTCTCTACACTGTAACATCACAAGCAGTAAAATACTGGCATTGAAACATACAAGTATATTTCAGTGGAAGTTGCTTAGAAAAGAAAGATTTGCAGAAATTCAATGCAGTTTTCATGTGAAAATAACAACTGCTTTTCCAATAGCAGATATTTCATTTCTTGTTGAGACACCCCAGGATCCCTTTTGGGAATGCTGGGTATGGAGTGAAGTCTAAGGCACGTGAAGTCTAATTTTTAGTTAACTAAATATGTACTTATCACATTCTTACTAATCAAAGGGATCGAGGGTTCATGTAACTTGTAAGACAAATGACAGATGGAAAGGCTAAGAAAGAGTTAATAAGGGCCTGCAATACAGAAAGGATATTAAAAGATCTACAAGCAAAACCTCAAGTCCCAATTCCCTTCAGAAAACAAAAGAATTATTTTTAGCAAAGTATTTATAAAATAATTATGCAAAGCTTAGAACTTGTTAAAGGCAAGTTTTTCCTTAAAAAAAAAACAAAAACAACTTGAATAAGTTTCCTTACAAAGACAAGGATTAATGCCATTCCCCATTCTGTGCCATAAAATTTTCCTCAAAACTACTTTTCATCAGTGGAGTTCCCCTCCAGAGAGCCTCACTAACACTGCCACTTGCCTGCATCTACACAATGCCAGTACTGCATTATGGGCTTCGTATTTCTGAGGATTCCTTTGGCATCACCTAGAGTCAGTTTGAGTCCAAGAACCAGATATTCGTGTTTAGTGATAAATGCTCAGGTTCAGCAAACACTCAGCTGTTCTGCTGAATCAGAACCCACAATCCCACATCCTACTGCTCCACACAGGAGCAGAATTCTACTGAAATTCAACTGCTTTTAGCTTGAGAGCCTTGCTGATACAGGAAAAATGAAGTCTGGTCAGTTCAAGCCATTCCAAGTCTGTGGCACAATTACCTCTTTGAAAAGACATAGCCCTTCTCTGTATCCTGACTCTCTAAATTCTTCAGAATTTTTGTGTGGGTTTGGAAGATAAAAAAACCACTATGTATAAAGTACATAGAAATGGCACAGGATTTGACTCAATTCAGTTGCTGAAAGACAGACAGATGACAAGATTAAAAATATAATTTACAAAGGAACAGATCATCATGCAGCACAAGAATGCTGAAAACTAAACTGGAGGACACAGATTTATTCTAGCTTCCCAGTTTTAATCAGTCTTTGTATTTAAAGTGCTCACTTAAAATAATATACTGCTTGAAAGGTACTATGTTTTGTGTGAAATTAATATTAACTCTTAGGTATGTTTTGGCTTCTCAAAGTTGTCACAGAGCTCATTGGCACAAAGTTAGGAATTCATAATTTGATTCCCTATCAGATAAACATGTGGTATTAAGATGTTTCAAATCAACCATTAGGGTGCCAAAGGAATGAAAAAATTAGAACAATTTCCACTTTTAATAGCCAATACTGGTTTCTTATTAGTATTTCTCAGAACTCCGGGCATGTTAGCCTCCCCTGAAGAGCATGGGCATTCCCTTGCAGCCTTTCCAACATAGCACAGCACATGAACCAACCCTCTGCTCCTCTCATTCTCTGAGACAGCAAATCTTCAAATGTTCTGAGTGCTGGTTCAGCTCATCCTCAAAAGTGTGAACACTCCAACCATAAATGGATAGGAACAGGTGATTTCACACAGCAGGTAGAAGTCAGTTGATTATGAGAAAGACGTGAAGGGAAAAGGAGGTAGAGAGAGAAATCCTCATCCATTCAAAAGCTGCAACCAGCCTGTGCTTTACTTCAGTACTAAGAATTCTAGATCCAACCTCTGTTCTCATCCTCTAAACACAATTTAAACAAAAAAAACTCCACACTTCTGGAAACAAATACTTTGGGGAAAGAAAAAAAATTAGTCTAATTACATCTGGGAAATACCCAAGTAGAAGGAAATTTTAACTCCTAGCATTAATTTCCTTTTTTTTTTTTTTAGATCACGTCCTTCACCTTCCAGTGGAAGGTTTTTCTACTACATTTTGAAGAAGCACATATTGCTTTTGCAAACACAGGTCAGGGAAAGTTCATCTTTTTAAAAAAAGAAAAAGTAGATGTCATGACAAGGCCTGTTTCTTCCTGTTGTTCCACTTATTAACATGGCACACATCACCACCATATCTGGGGGGCACAGATCCAGAAGATACATGAGTTTGAAAGTGAAGTCTTATTGAAAATGAAGCACACATGCTCTAAACAGTGCAAGATTACTTATAAGAACAAGTATGTAAAAAGAAAAAAAAAAAGCTAGGATTACAATAGAGCGGAGAACCAAGAAGTAAAGAGCTGTGGGAAGAAAACCATAAAGATGGACCTAACGAGCAGATAAACCAGTAAATTCAGTATTACAGAAAATAGGTAAATTCACCAATATATCTCATTCTTACAGTGCCTTCATCTGCCTGACCACAACCATGAAACTCTGTCATAAGGAGAGAGGTGTCTACAAGTCAAGCATAGGCAATGCTAAGTATCAGGGGAGTCAAAGTAAAGTGAACACGGCTCTATGGGCAAATTCTGGTTGCTACTAGATGCCACAGCTGTGTTGCTTTCTCAGCAGCAGGAATGATTTGCACCAGGAGAGATCTACCCCAGAGGCTGGAATGAGAACCTTTGACCAGTGCAGATCCATAGGCTGTATCACCCTTTTGTCTTCTTTCTAGCTGTATAGTAATGCAGGAAAGGAAAAAGGAAAAATAGAAGCTAAAAAATGCTCCTATTCCTTCACAGAAGGACCCGTCTTGTAGACCTTGGCCCTCAAGGTCTAGAACAGCTATGCATTTCAGTTGTCCTCTAAAACATTTTAAGACATGCATCATGCAGCCAACTGCACTAATTTGGCAGCAAGTAAAATAAATATGTTCCAGCCTTTGATTTAAGCCACATTAGGACAGAATATTTTTGCTCCAAGATTACAAAGCCAGACTAATTTCAGAGGTTATCCAAGGCTTGCATGAATGTGTGCAGTTCTGAGTATTTGTGTGGAGTTCTTACTGCAGGTTGCCAGACCTTAATTTAATCCCACTTCAAAAACTTAATTCCTTCAGTTGGGCAGATAGCTTGCCAGCAGTTTCACTCCATCCTGCCTTGGACTTTTCATGAAGTAGAAAAATCTCAGAGTAATCAAGCTTTTCTTTGCCATCTTTTTCTGTCCAATTAAAGCTGGATAAATGAAAGCTTGTAAGAAATCCACGTACAAGACGAAAGCAAATCAGATTCAGATTAAGCATTTAGTTACATACATCCAGGTAATATAAAGAGGTAGAAAAACAGGCAAATATTCTTTGAATATTTATATAGACCATTTTCAATGCAGTTAGTGAGGTGCAATCTTTAAGCTATTAGCTTGAAAAACATGCAGGTCTGTGACTCATCTTTGACCATCCATTTCTGTACATCAGGTTGTGTAACTTCAAGGTATCGGGGGTTTTTTCATATATTTAAAACACTAGCACATTCAAGAGAAAGAATAGCAAAAAAAAAAAAAAACAACAAACAAGACAGATTCTGTCTGGAAGCTAGCTTACTTATACCTGAAAATACAAGAATGCTGAAGCTATTGTAATGTCAGCAGCTCCCCAAAGCAGTAGTAGCAGTTTCAGCGTAGGACTGGGAAACAAAAGCAAAGTGCTCTGCTGCAGCAGCCTCACTTCTTCAGAAACAAAGAGCAGGCTGGAAAAAGGCTCAAATGCATGAAAATCAATACCCTAGGGAGGTGGCATGCTGCCCCCTGCCTCCCCCAGGCTCCACCACAAGCAAGGGATTTTATTTATACTTAACTTTATTTAGACTTCTCATTTTATTTATACTAGTACATTAGTGGTTCAGGACTGAAAGAGCATGGGTCCTGTGTGCTGGCAACTAAAGAGCCAAGGTTGCAGTGCCCTGCCCATCCCACTGACCAGAGCTCAGGGGACTGCCAGCTTTTCACTCAACTGGAACGCGTTGCTTGCTCCCACCTGCTCTTCACCTACAGACACAAACTCCTGGCATTTAAAGTATAACTGCTTGCATTTAAAGGACTCAAGATCTCAAGTTGCAAAAGCTTTATCTAAATAACCTTCAGAGAGCTGTCCTTCCTCGGTTTTAATTATATCTGCCTAACATCTCTTTCCTCTTCATCACAGTACATTGATTATTGCTCTTATCTCACTGTACTCATTATACTCTGTAAAAGGATGTTATCTAGTTGTTCTCATTTAGAATTCATTGAAAAAATTAAAAAGCATAATAGAAAACTAAAATATACAGGCAGGTACAGCCAGAAACCACAAAGACAGTGCTCCCTCACCTTCCCCTAACAAACCATGACCCTTCCTACTCCCTTCAGCTAATTTCTTCCCATGCAGACAGAGGGAAAATCAGTCTCCAAGAAAGAAAGAATTCGAAACTAGCCCTCCTCCAAGCAGGGTGCTGGACTAGACTTCCAGAGGTCCTTTCCAGCCAAAATAATTCTGTGACTCTACTTATGAATAAGCATCTGATTGAATCCAAACCTTTTTGAGAGTTTGTTTCAAGACTGTTTGCCAGAGAAAAACACAGAATTGGGGAGTAAAAACCAAAAAAACCACAATGAATTTCAAGACAGACATGTCACGTTTTCTGAACATTGAATAACTTTTTAATAGTAATACTGTTTAATAGCACTTTTAAATCAGTGGGTTTTAATTAAAGCTGGTGTTAAGAGGTAAACTGACTTGATTGCAAGCATTCTCCTCAGCAGCAAAACAGAATTATGGTAGTGATCAATTAAAAAAGCTTTTCTTTTCTGCACTGGCACTTCCTTGTAAAGCAGATTTTTACACATCTAGAATGATACAGATTTGCTCCAAGTAATGGCTCTTCTCAGCCAAGAGCAGCACTGATGTCCTCAGCTCGAGCCGCAGACACACTCAGACACACCCTGCACTGCTCAGTCTGTCTGTAATGAAGCTATTGCAAAATGTCAGCATCACGTACTATTAAACAATCGAAATTACTAATGTTGGATGGATGCCTTCTAGGAGGTCAAACCCAGAGAAAGTCCCACAAGGCTTGAGGGCTTGAAATAACATAATTTTCCATGCTGAAGATGAAATGAAGCCAAATTGTAACACATTTAATTGCTCAGCCCTGTCTCTTCCAAAGCTGGTCATCTTTTCCACAGTGAGGACATCTCAGATTTAAGCAAGCCATCTGTCCACTGTCCACTTTTCCCACTGTCTCATTTTGACTGACTGTATATCCACTTGGCCTCTTCTCCTAAGACACATGCAGTATACAAGCTGGACACATAAGAGGCTTCCCCTTGCAACCACAGAAATAACTTTGACAAACAAACATACTGAGTAGAATCACTTCAGTGCTTGAAGAAACAACAGAATAAACTAGGTACTTGAACTCCACAGATCTTTCCTTTCTCTGTCACAAGTTATTGCAACATCCAGCTTTTAAAATCCCCAGCTAGGCCAAAATGTGGGACAGGAACAGTCCCCTTAAATGGTGATGCATGTTCCCAACCTACAAGGACTCCATTAACACTGACAACTCTTATTAAAAGGTTTTTGCAATCATCACTAATGCCCGACTATAAATCAGATTAGACAACTTCCAGGAATGACCTAGGTGAGGTTTATCCCAATAAGGCAGGAAGGATGGACAAACTCAGTGACCTATTATGAACCTTTCTGGGATTTTGTCAGACATATTTTATCAAGTCAAATAATTGGGGTTTAATTCCAGATTATAGGTCTTAGAGGCAGTATGGAGCTGAGCTGGTACACCCTTTCAGCCCAGCTCTGTTAGAGAGACTCTAGCAGCCTCAGCTCTACCAGCCCAACCCTGCACCTGGGGAAATAAACCCAGTCTCTTAACAGAGCCAATAGTTCATCAGGTTGGCAGAGCTACCCTGGTTCCACTCCCAAAGACTTCCATATTAACCCCTCCTTTACAATACATGTGCACCATGCAATTTTAAAAAATATATAGGTAAATAACCCAAATAATTTACATTACTACTGCAGTTCTTAAATTATTTTAAGAGTGAGCACAGATGCAAGAAAATATTCTTATAGGAATGGCATTGTTTCTCACATCATATATGATGCAATTATGATCACAATAATTTTATAGAAAACCTTGACATAAACAAACTTTAGCTGACCTACTTTTTTCAGCATGAAAATTATTTCTGATCAACAATTCTAAATATGTACAATCAGTTACACCTACCTGCAGCTGCAAAGCACAAAACCATCAAAGCAAACACAGAAGTCACACAACTTGACGACATTTTTGTAAATGCTGCCTCTTAAATCAACTTGCTTTGTGGCTCTTCATGTAGATTGACTTTCTTCGAAATTTGTCGTGGAGCTTTGAAATCAGATCTTCTGAACTTTTAATTGCCTACAGAAAGAAGTAAAAATAAGTTTTAATACAAATGCAACTTACAGAAATGTTATTTGATATTTTAAATTATCTCCCTTGTAAGAAGAGAAACAGAACTCTTTCTTGAAGGACTAGTAAGGGAGTGCATTTTCTATTGCCAGATACCCTAGGTACCAACAATCTAGTACTCTTCCCCCTGTATTTCAGTACTTCTTTGCAGATGCTGTTCCCTTATATGTTGTACAAGTTAGGATCTGCCTGGAAGTGAGGTCCCAGAATCCTCTCTGTCAGCTAATACTGAAATCCCACTGAAGACTGCCAATGGTACTCACACCCTCAGACATGTTTATTTTAAGTGTTCAGAATTTCTTTGGGACATATAAACATTTGTTTGCTTAGTTACCTGCTGCTACCTTTATTACAGCATGGAGAAATGTTTCATACATGCTCTAGCTGGTTGACATGTAAATTGATAAATTTAACTCATCATTTCCCAGTATGAGAAATCCTGAAGACTTTTCAACGTCACTTGAGACTAAATAGAAACATGAAACTGCTCAGAATCTTTATTTTAACAGATTTCAAGACATGATATACCAGGTCAGTTAAACAGTTCTTGTGTGCTATGCTAATAAATGACAACACAGCTGATGCCTGTAAGCCTTACAAACATTGAAAATTACGACCCCAGAATTTGCCACAGATTTTGGCAGGGAAATGCTTAAGCAGAGCCACAATATCCTCTCTCCCACCTTTTTTTTTTACTCTACTCTCAGTCATCTAGATGTCTAGAATAAGATTATAGACCAAGGACATAAAGAACCAGAAAGCTGGTATTGTGCCTTGGGGAGCAGATAACACACGGAGCCTTGTCAGCCACTAACACTCACCATAAAGCAATACAAGAAATCGCAAACCCCCATCATGGGACTAAGTGATAGCAAAATGCTGAGTCAGGATCAGAAAATCTGAACTGTGGCAACATGAATATCATTTAAAAGGTTCTTGCTGACATTAAAATGGAATGAAGTACAAGAACATACGGTCAGATTCTGTTATATAGTGTGTGCCATGCTGTGCACCAGCAAGAGTCTGCTTAACAAAAACCTGCACCAAGACCAGAAGTCCTGGGGCTACGAGGAAACTTAAGGAACTCTTCAGCAGCATTTCTGCACGGACTATTTGGCAGGGACAACACTGCCCTGTGTGCAGGGAGCTGCATCTACACACCTCAAAGGGCTGTAAGGCCCAACTCCAGCACCCAGCTCCTGGAACTTCCAACTGGTCTGGGCAGTGGCACAGATCCCACTGGAAGAGGGGAGCAAAGCTCAGGAGCAGCTCTGCAGGCTGCTGAGAAGAGGCACACACACACATCTGCAGGACAGCATGTATGGGTGAGCAAGGAGTTGACTGTCACAGCATGGGGGCTCATGCAGCGCCTCTTCAAGTTCAGTGGCCCACTGAGTAAAATGTAAAATGCACTTTTGGCAAAATGGCAAGACATGACAAATACTGAACATTATTTGGGAAGTCAAATATAAACTGGAATAATTTGCTGCTATTTCTCTAGAAGAAACCTAACTCTACCTGGTTATAGTATTTGGCTGCTAGTTCAATTTTTAAATGCTTCCATAAAGAAAAAGTATCAAATAGAGAAAATAATGAGGTTTCTAGTCAGTGTGATCTATACAAGACCACCATAGTGTTCTGCAAGATGTCATATGTGCAAACAGGCAATGAAGAAATATTCTGAAACACAAGTTACTGATGTACAGCCATATCACCAACAACAACAAACACAAGAGAAACCAGAAAAAGAACAACTACAGCACATATGCTAATATATCAAATAAGAAAACACAAGATATGACTTGGATCACTCTTCCATCTGCAAAAACCTCTCATTCCTCAGTCACAGTTTTATAAGGCACCAAGTTGTGTTGAAACAGAGAGCATAGGGAAAGAACTAGAAAGAAATGACATTTAGAATCCCATTCTGACAGGAGCATCTAAATATTAAAACGTCAAGTTTCAATTTGACTTGGATGAAAGTCTTTTTGAAAAAGGTAATTTAAAAGGCAGAGAGAACACGCTGACATGTCCATCTGTAGGAGTGATTTGATTCCTACCACAACCCACTGACCAATAATGTTTCCAAGGTGCAACTCAGAGCTGCCGGTATGTGATTGAACAGCCCTAAACTTCTATCCTGATTCTGTCAGTCCATGAAGGGTGAATAACAGACTTGGAAGAGCTTTCTGAAGAGTGAGCTCACTTGCTTGAAGACAAACACTCACAAACTTAAAAATGAGGGCAAATAAAATATCTAACAACATAAAAAGGTGACAAACTGACCGTGAGCTTCATGAATTTAGGATGAATGGCACCCAAACTGTCAGCTCCACAGCTGGAATTTAAGCCAAAAGACAGACAAAACCATTACCAATAACTCATTTAAGATTAAACCTACCAAGTAGGCAATTTGTCAATATTTTGCAAAATCTGATCACATGTGACAGGAATCAGCTACCAAAGCTGCTATTAAGTGATCACCTGACAGTACCAATCAAACAGACCAACAACAACAAGAAAAAGTGAGAAAATTAAGCTGTGGTGGAAAATCTGCCAGATTTTGCTTCAGTGCAAGACCTGCTGTCACTAGAAAAAAAAAGTAAAATCTGCAAACTAGGAAAAGTAGGAAAAGCCAGTCAACACAACAGGAAAATAATTCCTTTGAAACAAGAGAAGTGTGCAAAGGGATAAGAAACTTAAACTATTAACCCAAGAAGTAAACACAACTGCTAGTCAACTTGACATTCAAAAGAAATATCCAAGAGAATCATCTTTTCCTTTGGGGTATATCTGGGTGGCTATTTTTGTAAATGAGATCACAAAAGGGCATATTAAAAGTATAACCAAAAAATCCTCATGTGGAAGAGAAAGAAGACACGAGTGTTTTGGGTTTATTAAATATGTTTTCACGCCAGTGCTTTGTACTACAACAAGCTGCAAGGAAGGCTGGCAAAAGAGGGCTTCTGAATCAACACCACTGAAAACTCTGGGGTCATTTTCACTGAAATCTGCTGTTGTAAAGGCCACTAACCCTGGTAAAAGTGAGGGTCTAAAAAGCAAAAAGACACTGTCTTCTTGAGAAATATTTATGTGCAGATAGAATCAGGAATATGTGCTGCTGGGAACTTCAGGAAGAACCTGACTACTAGTAGCTTTTATTAGGTTTGAAAGAGGACTGGGGAAATGGAAGGAGAGGAAACACAGTTTGAAGTGTTTGAAGTACGTACGGACAAACAGAAGAGAAAGCATGAAGTTCTCATTTGGTTTTAGGAGCCTCTGATGTCCATGAGAATTTTGATGCTCAAAGCTTAGCTAGAACCCAGTGAAAAGCATGGTGCTTTTGAAAGGTACCAAAGGGCTGACTAGAAGGACAGATCTCACTGCTATGCTAGGGGACAACAAATGCTCCTTAATTTAGTGGCGTTTAAAGCAATCTACATATGTTAGAGCCAGCAGCAGACAAAACACAAATCACATGAGTGCACTACTGTTTTCTCTCTGCCTTTCACTAACAAAAATGGTTTTCTTTGTAAAAATCTGCTACTCATCTTCCTCAGAATGGCAGTCTTTGGATTTTTTTAAAGCTAGCCTTTGAGTTAAAAATTCACCTTTAATATTGGATAGAAAAATTCACAGGTTAGAAGCATGATGCTTACTCTTAAAAAAAATCTTTCCCTACAGATTTTCCAGTTCTTCCTGACAGGTACTCCCAGACCATAAAGCTCTGTGGTCTATGGATGGCTTGTCACTAACAAATTACATTCTGCACTGTTCTGCCACTAGCAGAAATGTATTCACTCCCACACCAGCCTAATGCTCTCAAGAAAGGGGATGGGACTCTGCTCTAAAGTGTTTGAAGAACTATAAATGGAAATAAATAAGTGTACACCCTGGGATTAGGCTCAGGCTTCAGGACATTTGAGCACCTTTCCACTCAGCCCAATCCTGTACTTCTAGCCAAGTACCTATTATGTAGGAGTCTTCTTGAAATCAGCAGTCTCCTTAGTTTCAACTTTTACACACTTTTCTTTTCTTGGTAAATTTATTTTTGCTTACTTCTTCAAAGCTTCTCTGCCCAATCCAACCTGCAGGTGGTTTCTGTTTCCTACTAAAGTCTTCTCTGGCATAGGAATTTGCCACAATTCTTGCTGAATTAGAATCTTATTGTTTAATTTACCCCTTTATTTCTCTTCCCTTAAGCCCTGTGCCCAACAGCCACGATCTGTTTCATTAATCAGCACCTACCTTTCCCATAGAAGTTCTTCCTCTGCCTTAACTCTATCTTTCTTCTTGTCTAAACTTTTCCTTTACTGCCTGAAGAATAACTTCCACTTCCTCTCCTCCTTATCAGCATGGACTCTGGTAATTCCGTCCTCTTTCCACGCGTGGTGCCAGAGGTTGCACAGCTCTCTGCAACACTGCTAACAAACACTTCTCTACCAAAGCAAGCCAAAAATCTTCCTCCTCTAAGTCACATCACAAGTACCAACAAAGTGAATACAAAGTAAACGGGGATACTTGAGTCAAACCAGCAGGATCTGTCCCTTTGTGTTGTTTTGCCATAGCAACATGAACCCAAGTTTCTGGGCCATCCAAGGCTGCCTTCACAGCCAAAGCTTTTTCACTTTTTGTTTGCTTGTTTTATGCCTGGCAACCATTTCACTTATTCAACTGGCTTTTCTTCCATTTGTCCAAGTTGCTTCCCTATGTACATGCAATGAATACATGCATGCTATGTGTAAGTAAAAAAAGGCAGTAATTTGTAATCAAGTACACCCAATCTCAAGTAAAAAAAACCTCACCAATGGTTAATTATTTGAGTAGTTCTATAAACTTAGGAATAGCAAGAGAGTTTATTTATAATCCTACTCAAATTAAAAAAGCATTTTTGAAGACTCTCTTATTAGCTGACATTTATCATATCAATTCTGCATGATGTGTGCACATACAACCTGGAAAGCTGATTAACAGGATTAGCAAATGTTCGTGTGGAATTGAAAACTTGTACATATTTTTAAATGCCTACGTCCAAGGCATACACACAAAGTCCCACCATTCAGAACTCAAAATAGTAACTTATTCATAAACTGTAAGGGGACAGATTCTGGCTTAGAAACAACAAAGTGGTTTCATTTCCAGGGAATATAGGAATAGCAGTAAAACTAAAAATCCTGACATATCTTAAAGCCCAGGGAAAAAGTAACTCTGATGTCCTGCAGTTCACATGCTGCTGTGCTTGTAATGGGACATTTCAACAAGTCACAGTTAAAGGCTATGGGAACTGGAAGAGTGCCAAAGGAAGATGTTTTATGCCATTTAGTAATTGTGCCCCTCTATTCCATGTGATTTTTGTTTTAGTATTTTGTTTATTTATTTTCTTGTTAATGTATTACAATGTAGCCTGCCAAATTACAGGAACAAAAATATACACAAATGAGTCCAATAAAAATGTGAAACCATTCCACCTATTTAGTAACAGTATACTGTTACTGAGAGGGATTTTGTTACCTGGTACATATTTTGCCTACAGCTGGAATGAAGCTCCAGTTCAGACGGGGGTGTCTACTCTCAGTATCATTTCATAACCAACTTTCCCTTCAGCTTCATAACTTTTTATTTAATTTTATCTGATTTTATTGTTGTGAGTTTAGAGGACACTAGACACTGCAAGTTTTAGCTGAATAATACACTGCAAAATGCAGCACAAAAGTAGGAGAGAGTTTACAGAAACAAGACAAAAATCATTCTGTTACATATTCCCAGGACTTCACTTCCCCCAAACACAGGGAGGCATGCAGCTAAATCTTCCTAGGCTGAGGGCAAGGTTTTGCTTACCAAGTGTAAACAAGAGAACAGTCCCTTACAGGATCAGGATGCAGGAGGGTTTCAATACATGGAAGGGAAGGAAGTGCATTCGGGCATCTTTTAGTGGAAGGAGTACACAAGGTTTCAACAAGGAGTAGACTGGAACAGATTGCTTTCTGACAACAGCAGAAATTCCTAGAGGTTACTGAACCTCTACAGGAGGAAGCACAGATGGCACTGCAGACAGAGTTTAACAAGACCAACACCCCACAAGTAATTTGAGTACCAAATCAGAATTTTTTTACTTTATAATAGAGCCCTCAGGACTTCCTACATCTGGACATCTCTAAGAGGAGCGGAGAAAACAAGAGGCTGGGATGCTGTACAGCTCACACTGAATCTGCAATCTCATAGCAGCTTTGGCCGTGGATTTTCTGTGCAACTCACAGCTACTCTATTCTGTCAAAGGCAAAAAAAGTCATAACAGGACCTCACCTTGGCCAGAGCAGTACCCCCTTCACACCTGCCTCAAAGTCAACACTACTTTGGGCATTCTGCTTCCAACTTCTAGCTGAAAGACAGACAAGAAAACTCACTGATCTTCCCAGGGAACACCAGCAGCACAATTATATGCCATCTTCCTGATATACAGTAATTTCACGACTATAAGGCGCACCCTTTTGACTAAAATCTCCCCCCAAAACCGGAAGTGCGCCTTATAGTCCGGTGCGCCTTATCTGATCTACAAAGTTGCAACATTTGCCACCCCGGAAGTGAGAGCCCGTCGGCATCGGGGCCGCCCCCGCGCGGGGCGGACGCGCCGGCTTCGGGGCCGCCCCCGCGCGGGCCGTCCCGCCGGCATCGGGGCCGCCCCCGCGCGGGGCGGACCCGCCGGTATCGGGGCCGCCCCCGCCGGCATCGGGGCCGCCCCCGCGCGGGGCGGACCCGCCGGTATCGGGGCCGCCCCCGCCGGCATCGGGGCCGCCCCCGCGCGGGGCGGGGCCGCCCCCGCGCGGGGCGGACCCGCCGGTATCGGGGCCTCCCTGCCGGCATCGGGGCCGCCCCCGCGCGGGGCGGACCCACCGGCTTCGGGGCCGCCCCCGCGCGGGGCGGACCTGCCGGTATCGGGGCCGCCCCCGCCGGCATCGGGGCCGCCCCCGCGCGGGGCGGACCCGCCGGTATCGGGGCCTCCCCGCCGGCTTCGGGGCCGCCCCCGCGCGGGCCGTCCCGCCGGCATCGGGGCCGCCCCCGCGCGGGGCGGACCTGCCGGTATCGGGGCCGCCCCCGCCGGCATCGGGGCCGCCCCCGCGCGGGGCGGACCCGCCGGTATCGGGGCCGCCCCCGCCGGCATCGGGGCCGCCCCCGCGCGGGGCGGACCCGCCGGTATCGGGGCCTCCCCGCCGGCATCGGGGCCGCCCCCGCGCAGGGCCGTCCCGCCGGCATCGGGGCCGCCCCCGCGCGGGGCGGACCCGCCGGCATCGGGGCCGCCCCCGCGCGGGGCCGGCCCGCCGACATTGGGACGGCTCCCTTGCGGGGGGTGTTAAAGCCGCAGGAATCGGATCGGCTGCTGCGCGGGGGGGGGCGAAAGCCGCAGGGATCGGATCGGCTGCTGCGTGGGGGGGGCGAAAGCCGCAGGGATCGGATCGGCTGCTGCGCGGGGGGGGGCGAAAGCCGCAGGGATCGGATCGGCTGCTGCGCGGGTGGGGCGAAAGCCGCAGGGATCGGATCGGCTGCTGCGCGGGCGGGGCGAAAGCCCCCGGAAACACGGCGGCCGCCGCGCGGGGGGGGCAAAAGCCCCCGGAATCACGGCGGTCGCCGCGCGGGTGGGGCGAAAACCCCCAGAAGCACGGCGGCCGCTGCGCGGGGGGGGCAAAAGCCCCCGGAAACACGGCGGCCGCCGCGCGGGGGGGGGCGAAAGCCCCCGGAATCACGGCGGTCGCCGCGCGGGCGGGGCGAAAGCCCCCGGAATCAGGGCGGCCGCCGCGCGGGGGGGGGGTGAAAGCCCCCGGAAACACGGCGGCCGCCGCGCGGGGGGGGGCGAAAGCCCCCGGAATCACGGCGGTCGCCGCGCGGGTGGGGCGAAAACCCCCAGAAGCACGGCGGCCGCCATGCGGAGAGGGGGAAAACCGCCAGAATCGGAGCGGCTGCCACGCGGGGAGGGGGCAAGCAGCTGGAATCGGGGCAGCGGCGGCACGGGGCAAGCCTGCCGGCATTGGGTCACCCGGAGCGCCAGGGAACTCCCGGAACAGCGGGGCCCTGGGGATGCTGCACGGAGCGGCGGTGGGCATAGCCCGGCCCTGCCGGGTACAGGCAGGCCCGGGAGCCAATGGCTGCCGGATTGAGGCGGGGCCTCGGCCAGCAAGCGTGCGGGAGGAGCTGGGGGCGGAGCCTCGCTGCAAAAAAAAACCCGGTGCGCCTTATAGACCGGTGCGCCTTATCTGATCTACAAAGTTGCAAAATGTGCCGGCTCCCGGGGGGTGCGCCTTATAGTCCGGTGCGCCTTATGGTCGTGAAATTACTGTACATTAAGAAAGTAGAGGGAAGAAAAAAAAGCAGAGATTACTAGAAACATACATGCATAAAAACATGGCAAACCAAGAAATCTTAAATGTGCATTTAAATAAAACTAAAGTTCCCAATTAACCAGTAATATCTCACCACAACCAAGAGGAACCACGCTCACGTTTTTTAAATGGAACTTGCTGCTTCTGAAAAGTTTACCCTAACACAAAAACAATAGAAATAGGAATCTTCACGCTCACCAAGATCATCATAACTTGCATGAAAAAACATCTCTACAACCTTTCCTTCTCATACTTAAATTTCTTTGGACTAATTACTAACTTTTTTATTGTTTCTAATTGGAAACAGAATAGGTTTCCTGGCACTGGACTATCTCACTCTTCACAAACACAGTAGCAGCCAACAACTTCACACAAATTTAATTTATCTTAAGTTTTACTTGGCTGAGTTTCTAATTGCACACCTAAACTCACCAGATAACAGCTCTAATGTACCTATCAAGACAGATATAACCCGAGGGAAGGCATCTCTGTGGAACTGAAGCCACAGCAGGATGGAAAGTTACTAACAATTCAGCAAGGCTTCTTCCACTCATGGTAAAAGATTTCAGCAAATTACTGTTAATGAATGCTTGGTGCTGTTATTTATTTCAAGACAGTTGCAAAACCTTAGGATGGCATCTAGAAATATTCTACCAAGAACCTTCCTACCAGGAAAAAAAACTAAAATAGTCACTGGTGGATTTTAAATCTTGAAATTAGCTCTACACATTTAGAAAAGTAGTTTTGAAACCTTGACCTATAAATACCCTGAAACTGTCTGGGTTAATTGTGAGAAACCCACAAAGAGTATGATGAAAAGCAAGACTACAGCATTAAACGTAAATTCACTGTCAAGGATGCAATCCTCTTTGGGAAGGGCAAAGCAAGCAAAAAAAAGATAGTAAATAAGTGAACAGGATTGAAAATCAGCACTTCCCCTTACAGGGGAATTGGATGAGGGGATACAAACCAGCCCTCCTCACAACCATGGGCAGTTAGATACTACAAGAAGTAAATTAACAGGCTGAAATATTAACTACTAGGTATTTGAAAGTTAACTGCATCCATTATCAAACCCACATTCTGGAACAAAGTCAAACAAAACAGAACAACAAAAGAAACGTGTCTCTTGGTCTCTAGAATAAGGTAAACTAATAGGCAGGCAGATTAATAGATTATTTCTTTAGGATGCTAAAGAAGAATGTAAGATAAATACATTTACCAAAAGTTAGTTGTTAGCCACTAAACTTTCAGCAGCACATCTTACAGATAGGAAACTTCTCCCATACAAATAGGAAAGTCCTAGAAGTGACACACAGTTAAAGGAATGAGTCAAAAGGAGTTTCTCTTTGTGTAGGGGTATCTACCCTTTCACTGTCGGTCAGATAAATGGTATAATTCCATTTGTTCAGCAGAAAAAGACATTCAGGTTGAAGCAAATTTTTTCCATGATTTTTTTTTTTATAAGCACTTCGCTGGGGATTTGTTTCAGACAAGGTATGAGCCACTAGCATGTTCCACTCAGAATGAGGATACACTCCCATAAAGTCTTTACTATTTAGAACTTCCTTTAGTTATTTTACATTAAATATATAAATTACAACTGTAAGAAAATACTTGGGCACATATATGGGGCGAGGGGACAAATTCCTGTAGTCCTATAATAACTTGTGCATCTTTCTGCCAGGGGAAATTGCTGCACCTCATCACTGGAGTGAACCAAATGACCAGAATTACAAGTATTTAGAAACATTGGTGATTTTAACTGCTGGAGGGAAGAACTAATCTACTGCGGAACACAATACTGGAAGAATGACTTGGTTCATTAATGCAACAGGTTTGTTACAAGAAAAGGCTCATTTCTTCAAATACCACAACAGCTGCTTTGTAAAGTGGAACAGAATTTTGTTTCATTCAAATCATTGTCAAAAACAACATATCACACGTGTGTTAAAATACTATCATAGCTCTTAATCACACAGTGTCCAGTGCAGCTATAGTCTAGCAACTTACTTGTCAAATGGAAGGCCAAAGAGGACATATCAGTCTTCAATCCACCTCCAGCATTCTTGGCAAAGAAATACCTGAATTCAGCAAATTTATTCTACACAGTAAGCTCATTAGATACTTTGGGATTATTTTATTGTCCCTGATTCACACAATATAATTTGCCAGTTTCCAATAGAAAATGCCTATGCTTACAAAGGAGAATCAGAAAAAAAGTGATTTACCATTATTCTGCAGGATCACTAACACCACCTTATGTATCACACCCCTATTGCCTTCTGTGCAGAAAAACAACCTCTACACAGTAGCTCTATAATTAACTTGTTTCAGACCCAAGACCTCTAGATAAGCTATTCTCCTGCAACTAAACAGGTCTCTTGCAAGGTCACAACTGAAATCATCTAAAAGAGAGGCCCTTTCCAGCTGACTCTCAAAATCTTACAGCATCTTACAACAGGAAAGAAGAAAAAAGTGACTTTGGCCAGCTAGTATATGAAATTAAATAGATAATTACAGAGAAGTACTAAATATAATGCAATTAAATTTGTTAATAATAAGCAGGTGTAGCTCATTTGGAAGTACTATTCACAGGATGAAGATGAAATCATTATTTTCCCATTTTCCTCAAAAGCACCGTTAATTTCATTATAGAAACATCAGAAACCAGCATACTTTCCAAGACATAATTATTTGTAAGCAGTATAAATCAACAGTTATTACACATAAAGTTCAATATATGAAATATTCTCTGCTAAACTTGACAAATATAACTACTTAGATAATCAAGGTCATAAGGTAAGTTCTTCTTTAAAGAAGATCTATTTTGTGATAATTTATATTCAATATTTTTATATTTCAATTAAGTGGCAGCTTTAAAGTCCCTCTTTCCACTGTTTCCAGAAGTGTGTAGATCTCTTTCATTTTGGCTACCACAGAGTTAATTGTTGCTGCAATAGCACAAGAAATGCTGCTCTATTGGATGGCTGCCAGCACATAAAAATGCGAATCCACAGCGATGGATAAAGCAATTCCAATTACACTACTTTTTGCTAGTACATTTTTATGGCAAAACATACTTCTATTCATGAAGTGGTTAGAAACTAGCATACCACTGTAAATCACCACAAATATTACTGCTGTAGAAGTAATGCTTATTTATAATACACAAATATTTTGTGGAACTAGATCAAAAGCAATGTGATTGCAAAGATATTTACAATCTATATCCCAGAGAGTATTTTCTGAGATTCACATAAATGACCCAAGACTTGGTAATTCATGTCTTAAATGTTAACACAATATTATTGGAGGTACCAAAGAAAAGAACTGTTGGATAAATTAGGTAACGATTTACAGCTATTTTTGCATCACATTAAAGCAGAAATTTCACTTTGACTTTACATATTACACACTTCAGCATCTCAGAGAACCATATGGAAAGAAAGTTTTGGGATTCCATGAAAACAACAGAAGATGAAGATTGCCAATAGAATTTAACAAACACCTTTTTGTACCTTCAGTAGCAAGCAATATCATGGAACGCTCCTAGAGAAAAATGCATGGTCATTGAAACATGCATATACTTTACATACATTTATATATATTTTATATCTCACTATGCAGTTAGTGCCATTCTAGAACCAGAGCTTACATAGTTCCCTGACCCGGGACTGTTCATTTCAGTTGAACTCTCTTGTGTCTGTACTTGCTCTAACACCTAATGCTGGTGGAATACACAATTGCTACCACTCACAGGCAGCAAATAGGCTACTCCATACCAAATGCATCTTGGCATGCTTTCATCCCACCATCAGTGAAAGGTGGCTTAACCCCAAGCAGAAGCAGCAAGATTCTCACATTTACTGTGGGTAAGAGCCCGTTCCCCAGCTCTTACTGCGGAAGAGCTGACAGGCTGCAAATTCCCATTCTTCACTTGGCAGTCAGACATCTGTTTGTACACCCCTACCTTCAGTATCTGCCGTTTGGCTGCACCAAACTTTACAGACCAGAAAGTAATATGGATTGGTACAAGCCACCCATATAACCTTCTGTGGCAACAGCCCTGACACTCAGTATTCCTGGTACAAAAGACCTAATCATTATGCCAATGTGAATCAAAAAGGAAAACCATTATTGCCCTGTGCTGGGACTGCCAGTTGACCTCTACAGGAACAAGCTAGTAATGACTTCTTAAAACCTAAAAGAATATCTAAAAATATTTTCTCTTATGGAAATCCTAGATACTAGAAATAGTTTCTTATGAGAATACAACGGCTTTGCAAGTCAACTTGAACTCTCAAGATGTCCATACACAATCATAAAGGTGATATAATAAGAGCTTCACTGTGAAAATATTCTGTCTAGTTCATTATCTGAAACTTTGTAGGATTACTCAAAATATAATTTCTTGGGTTTAATTGACTTCAAACATCTTCAAAAGAGAAATTTCTCTCAAATAAACCTCTAATGTTTTTGCAAGTCAGTAACGGTTACAAAAATTGCATTCAGAACAACGGGAGATATGCCTACTAGAGGAAGTTTATAAATAAGTATTTGAAAACAATGTGTTTATTTCTAGGTATGTGGGTGTTCCAAGTAAATGAACATCCACCTTCTAAAGAAATACTATCAAAAGCATAGGCCCAAAGTTTTAATAAATTACAACTGTGGTAGGAGGAGGGATTTTATAGACAGAAAGTTTTGTGTTCCCCCTGCTGGTTTAGCAATTGACTTCCAAACACTGTTCCTGTGGTAGGCATCAAGATGCTGGGGTATGAAAATATGTTTTACATGCCAGGAACAACAACTGAAAGTCACTTTTAAAAACAATTCACATCCTTGCTGGATATCACTTGCACGCTTTGACTGGATGAGGCACAGGACACACAAAACAAGCATCAAAATCAACAACAAAACAAGAACTCCCCAGAGACAGAAAGCATGTCAAGAGGGAAAAACCTGAAGTGTCACTTTAAACTTGAAAAGGTTGGAACTGCAGCAAACAATTGGGGGAAGCAAGTTTCAGAGTAAAGGACTCTTCACTGAGGGAAGCCAATGACCTGCCCCCCCCCGCCCCCAACACGCGTCCCTCCCTTCCTCCCCCAGGTCTGCATTCGAAGAGCAGCTCCTCCTCATCTGGAACTCAAACCCTGTAAGCCTTCATGGGGTGAACTGGAGCTTTTCAAATGAATAAGTATCTTCTGTTAACATTTTACTAACACTCTTGTTGGGAATACTTTGACAGGACACCTGTGCAGTGCTAATTAAAACCCAGCTACCAGCTAATGCTGTGGCAGGCATTCATGGAAAAGCATGGACTGTAAGGCAAATAAAGTAATCTTCGTAAGTAGCAATAAACAGATTTTGTCTTGGGAAGACATTTCATTCACAACTATAATGCCTTCCACATGTGAGACTATAATAGAGAGTATCAGTCCTTTGGGTCACCATGAGAAAACCTAACTGATGCCACAGTTAGCGAGCAAGCAGCTCTCTCACCTTGGGTTTTCTCCCTACTGGGGGTCTAATATCAGCCTGTTTGACTTCACCAAACAAAAAGTAGATAAACTTAGATCAGTATAAATGCAGACACAACCAGAAAAACTTTCTCTTAGAAGAAAATCATGGTACTTGTTTGTTCAAGTGTCTCTGCAATAACTTACAAACACTACCAGAAATATTCTGAAAAAAATTAACTGTGCTAATGATCACACATTTGAGAAGAAAATAATAAATTATAGCAAATCATAACTACAGCTTAATAGAAATGAGATAGGAAGATTTACATCTGGTTACATCCACAGCAAGTGGAAAAGGCGTAACTGCACATGCACACTACACCTGAAGAAATCCTTTTTTTTGAAAGGGACAAGAAGTATCACATCCTGTGCTGTTTGATACCAATGATAATGACTTTGGAATTACAAGTGCACTTGAAATTGGGGAAAGCTCATGTTCAAGAAGTTACTTAATTCATAACTAACACTGAAGCCACATTCTTTTTATTACTAGGAGAGCCGTACCCAGAAGCCTGCAGTGACTTGATTCCAGCGCATCCCCCGTAAAATATGCAGCAGTAATTCCCACATGTCATCAACTCCTCAGTGAAACAGCACTGAAGGGACATTACACTGGCCTTTATATTCTGCTCACTTACACTCAGCTGACAGTCTGCTCGTACACTGCCGAGCTCTCACCTGGCCTCACGAAGGGTACGAGCACACAGGAGCGCACAGTGGAGCGAGACTCTGCGGAGGTGCCCGTAACTCGCCCAGCACGTACTGACCAGCCGGACACAGCGACTGTCGCTGGGACACCTGTAGCTCCTGTAGCTCCCCTCCCCAGCCGCCCAACTCTCGGCTGTCCCCTCAGTTCCCGTAGGGAGCCCGCAGCTCGCACGGTCCCGCGGGTCGAGCCGCTCCCGGCGCTCCTCACGCTGACCGCCCTCGAGAGCTCCCGCACCCTGCAGAGGCCCCCGGGACCCTCCCGCCCGGCCCGCGCACGGTGACACCTCGAGGGGCGCACACCCCGCGCCCGCCCCAGGGACGGCACATCCCTGCGAGGCTCCCGGCCCGAAACGCCGCTGTCGGGGCGGTGGTCGCGGGCGCCGCACCTACCTGGCGGCAGGTCTGTCCACGCCGCGTCCCGCGGGGCAGGCACGCAGCAGCGCGGCTACGCCATGGGCACCGCCGGCCGGGACAGGAACGCAGCCTCACCAAGGCCGCCCAACGCCGGCCACTGCCGCCCGGCCCGCGGTGCGCGGAGGAGGCGGCGCGGAGGCGGAGGCGGAGGAGGCGCGTGTGGGTCCGGCCGGCCCCCGGCCCGGCAGTAACCCCGTGGCGCACGGGGCGGGGCGGGGCGGGCAGAGCGGGCGGTGCCGCCATTGGGCGCGGGGCGGAGACGGCGCCGTGACGGCCGCGCCCGCCGCCACCGCCCCTCGCGCCCGCGTGCAGCGAGCGCGCGCGCGGCCCCTGCCCCGTCCCGTCCCACACCTGAGCCCCGCCCGCCCCGCCGGGAGCCGTGAGGGGACCCTGAGGGGGCCCTGAGGGGGCCCTGAGGGCGCGCACAGCCCGGCGGCGCTGGCAGCCAGCGGCTCGGAAACCCCCGCGCAGCCGGGGCGGGAGGCACAGACGCCGCTCACGGCAGCCCGGACAGCAACGGCCTTTAAGTTACCGGCCTCGAAACCGCGTGAGGCCGCCGGGCACCGCGTCCGTAACGGAGCGTGGGCTGCGCTCGGTGTCGGGCCCGGTGTGAGCGGCGGTGTGACGGTGCCCTGCCCTGTGCACCGAGGTACGTCCCTGCAGCCCCCGAGCGGGCCCAGCTCCCATCGGCGGCTGGCGCAGAGCGAGGCCCCGGCCGCCCCCTCACGCTGCCACCCCAGCCAAGGGCAGCCTAAAGCTACATCAGAACGAGTTTGGGCCAACACCGCAGAGCTGGCATCGTTTACAGTAGAGCAAATTAATCCAGATCACTCGAGGTTCATTAACTAGAAAGTAACAGAAAGTGCAGAAGGCACGCTTAAGGATGTCAAATCCCCCAACTTCAGGACTGTCGAGTTGTGGAACAAACTGTCATTAAGGGAGCTACACCACTGATGAGGCCTTTCCACCCTTAGCTCAGTTCAACCTTAACTCTATCCTTCAGCAGGATGAGCAGTTAGTTTCTGACACAGTCCTGCAATGTCAGGTGTGTGCTGCTCTCTGGACCTGTATGTCCTCTGAAGGTCATGGTAATGAGAGCAGTACTAGAACTCGGCAAATATGACATCAAAATTCCCATCACAAAATTGAGCCCCTCTCCTGTTATTATCCAAATCAGCAATTGTTCTTGTGTAGGCATTGAGATCACATGAAGATATGGAGAAGTAGAGTGGAGTTTCAGCAAAATTTTACTATTTTAATTGGCTTTCTTACTGAGGGGATTAGGGGTGAGCTGATTTTTCCATAATGCTCTTTGACTTCAGGCCCTTTGCCCTGAGTCACAAATGCCAAGTTCTCACATCTACCCAACAGACATGTTATGAGAGTTCAGACACAATTCAGCCACTCTTGAAATGCCAGTTTGCAACCCAGAATAATCTACTGCCATTTACCTTTGACCTCTTTGTGTTAGGACAAGCCTTACTCACAGTTCTGCTGCACATACCACACATCAGTCAATGGCTGGGTCCCCCAAAGACCAGTCCTCAGAACTTCTACATTACCTGTATATGAGAGCTCTAGCAAGGAAATCAAAGTAAATCAAATAACAAGTATTTAGTCTACATTAAATATTTTAGCAAACAGGCTTACAAAACCTGGAGAAAACCTGCAGAAACAAGTAAAGTACAAGTTCAGACTGCTTGTTGGCAGCCTAAGCTCACTTAGAGAATTTTTTATTTATTTTTAGTGTTTGAAAACTTGTGCATGTTGGAGCATGACATAACTTCTCTCTTATCACTCTCATATGTAAGATGCAAAATTTTTGCAAGAGGTATGTGGTGGTGGGGGAAGTCCCTTCAACACAGAAGAAAACTAATAATCTACAGCAATGTATGTATTTCAAGGCGTATTGTGTGTCTACTATATTTCTGCTAGCTAAAATTCCAGACTACTGATTAAAAATGGGATTGAAACTTAAGCAGACACATGATTTTTATTTTAATTACTCATTTAGGTCCCAATCCTGCACAGATTAAATCAAACAGATTAGGTTCACTCAAGTAAGCAGCCATGAGAGCTTTCAAGTATGTGACATCAAATGTGTATACACAAGTCTTTGTAAAATCAGATTGTTTGTACATAGGTCTAACCTTAGCCAAATTATTTTCACCATGTTCTGTGGTGTTGGCAAGAACGAATTCTTGTCCATGAAGCAATCTTGTTAGGTAGTCAGCATCCTTGACTAGACTCTAGGATTTACAACACTTGTCCTGGTGTTTGAAAAAGTTCAAGACTAAGACACAAAGAATACTGATTTTTAGTTATTAACTAATTTGTAACTCAGTTGATGTACATGATGTTCGAAGACTGAAGCCATGACAAATTGCCACATTAAAGTACAATTAGGCACATGGGTTGGCTCACCCAGGAACATAATGATATACATTAAAAATGCTTTGGGGTTTTTTTTGGTTTTTTTACATTTCATGGCTGAATAAACAGAAAACACATAATTTCCTCTTAAAACCATGGAAAATCCCTGCAATCTTAACTTTAATGTTCAATCTTTGAAGCTGAGGAGCACAATTATATACACAATTTACATTTTTACTTACATTTTAAATATTTGCTGATCTAGTGATTAACTTCAGTCCCAGGCAGGATTATTTCACTTAGCAGGCATTGGTCCAATCCAGCAATGTAATGTATTATCCTCACTAAAATGTATGAAAGCTGTGACAGTTCACTTTTGCAGGAGGTTTAGAGGTTTTCATGGTGCTACAGAATTAAGCCTAAGTAAATGTAAAGTCTTTAAAAATATGCACTGTTAAAACTATTAACATCACACTTTTAATTTTTTTTCTCCTTTCCCAGAAAAATACAGTAGGGATACTCCTGGGGATAATAACTACCCATTTACTACTCTCAGGAAGTTCTAGACTAGTTTCAGTTATTAATTTCATCTTGTGGTTGTAAAGCCCTAACCTACACTGAGGAGCCAGCTGAGTTCAGGTCACCGACACCAGGAGCAGCATCAGTCTGTTAAAAAGGCATCCAACCTGAGCTAACTAATCCTTCCCAGGAATGGGTTATTCACTTGGATACCATTCTATAGTCATACAATCACAGAATAGTTAGGGTTGGAAAGGAGAATTAGGATTCACTTGTTCTTAAAACTTTAGCACTAAACCTGTCATTGCCTGGATAATAAAAATCTTCTCTGCCTTCTGTAATGATGTTAGACTGGGATCTTGGGACTAAACGTGGAGCTGGGGACTGTGTGCTGTCTGATGGGGCACTGAATGCACTAATTAACAGATTCTTACGATCAACCCACTGCCACGAGTCCAAGTGCACTTTAAATAGTTGCTGCATGTAACAGATGCTGGATATAGGCATCTGATAATCACTGACTTATTTATAGCAGTATTTAAACATGCTTCACACACCAAAAGAAATAAAAGGTACAACAGCTCTACAAAATGTTTATTCCTAAAATGACTTGGAGACTCTAATTGAAAACACAGACTTCTATAAATGAGCAACTTGGTATGAAAATGTTTTCTTGTCATAATATATTTTAAGATCCCAGAAATTATTTTTGGACATCAGTAAGGAGTAATTCTCACAAAACTCTCTTACTTCATAAAGTGTCTAGAATCTTTTCAAGTCTAAAAGATTGTCCCAACCAATAAAGCATTAGAAAAGAAAAAGAAAGCTATGAAGAACCATACTGTCCTAAGAATTGTTCCTGTTTGCTTTTAAATTTATGGATCATGTTCTGCATGAAGCCAATACAGGTTCTGTAACAGTGGATCCAGAAAACAGGCCAGCAGCATGTTCTCGAATCACTAAAGAACTACTGGTGGTTTTGAAATTCCAGAAAAGAGTAAGCATGCTAATTCACTAAATTTCAAAAACCAAATGGATGAGTAGGCATCCTGAAGGGGAATCTTGTATGTAAGATAGGTTTGGAAATGGGATTGAGCACAGGGAGTGTGTTCAGGTGAGTGCAGTCATTGCCCAGCACATCTATTTTGTCCCTCTCTGAGGTAAAATGTTGTTACTTAAAATTAGCTTTGTGTTTTAAACTGATTTATTCTGCTGCTGAAAGCAAGGAAAAGAAAGGTCTAGAAGCACTAACCAAAGGTTGCTGACTAGATATGGATTGTTATGCTGCAGTAACTCCATTGTTTTAGTCATATGACTCTACCCAACAATCTTTAATATGAAGGTTCATTTAATATACTTAAGCCATTAAAAGCTTCTTAGGAAATAACTCATTAATACAAACTAATGAGGTAAAATTCTACATTCCTTACTAAATGATCCTGCATTCCTTGAACACCTAAAACTTTTGCTAAAGGTAAGTAAGTTGAACTGTTAGGCTTGTCTACACTTGAAAGTTACTTTGGATTAAAGCAGGGAGTGAATTTCAAGTGCAGCAGCAAATCTGGAATAATTCCAAACATGGACAAGTCATGTATAGTGCAATCCTGGAAGATACTATGGGTTTTAAACTTAAACCAAGGTTACATATCCAATTCAAATAACACATTCCTATAGATTTCAGATTTTACAAAGGAAGGAAAAACACCAAAACTCTCCAGCATGAGTAACCATCACTTTTGTGCCTCCTGTTCTCCCCTACAGGCTCCACTATACCCAGCACTCTTCTTGACTCTGATATGCCCTTACCCTCCTTCCAACATTTTTCTGATAAGATGTTTACAGGCCCTCAACCTACCAAATGCAAACACAACAGATCAGAAGAGGGAGAAAAGAAGGAGATTATATGAGAGAAGGAAAAAATCAACAAAAGATCAAACATTAAAAAGTGAAACTAGCATACCTTCACTGTTCAATCACTTTCTTCTGGCTGGATCCCATTCCTCCTTGCATGTTGTCTGTTTAGAGCTCAATCCAAAATCTAATCAAGAAGCAAAAGTCAGTAGATTACTTAAAATTGTTCAGTTCCAGACAATGCTCTTCATGTTTGATTATAACACACCTAGAACTTAATCACATAAAAATTATTTAATAAGATATACTTTCAGATTCATCATATTAAATAACTGATATTCACCCTGTAATACCCAAAATATGGAACTATACATATGGCTAAAACTACATGTGTGGTTTGCAGGATTGGGGTCCAAACTGCTGTATTCTGTTTTGAAGTTCATGTTGCATGCTTATGTTCTCAAAACCAAATTATGGATGAAATTCTTTGTAGCCAAGATGAAAGTATCACAGGTTAAAATTTCTTCATGTCTACAATTTCCTAATTACTTTATTATTTTTTCTCTACACAATTCCACAGGGTGCCAAATGTTTTACTGAAAAACATCAAGACAAAGCTGCTGCTTTGAGAGCTAACAACTTCAATTAGCAAAGGTAAGTGACTGAAAGGCATGTGAGAAAGTGTAATTGTGCATTGAAGTTTGACACTGTATTAATCATTTGTCTTGGACATTTTCTTCTAGTCCTTTTGATCTTTAGTTGATCTGTTTTTCTCATTTACATCCCTTCCCAATCTGATTTAATTGCAAGCACATGATAAAATAGGTCATGATAAAGAAATGGAAGAAGATTTAAGTACAGTCTACCTCAGATGAAGCAGAGCCAAAAATTGAGCTGCTAGATAGATAGTCATTGTCTTTCATAAAGTAAATTTTATCCAGCACAGTAAAAACACCTTAAATAAGACTGGTTTAGCTATATTTCTGTCTCATAATGAATAGGTTGGCTAGATGTTCAGAATCTAGCTATACATACCAATGAAATTTCATGTGAAGTAAAAATCAAACCTAAAAAAACACATTAAAAAACCTACCAAACCAAAAAAACCAGAAGTTGCAAGTCCTTATTTTATTTAATGAATCTACTGTTTTATCAATCTGCAAAGTGGTTTGAGGGGGAGGAGGAGGAGGTAATGAGATGTTTATAAGGTGATACAGTGTGGTAATTTTGAAGCCCAATGTAGGTAATTACATTTTAAAGCAAAGCCATAAAGTGAGCTTCTCTTCAGTATACAATGTATTTCCAAACATGCTCCCTGCAAGTCACCTATTTAAACCTATTAGCTATATGAACTTAAATATCAACATGCAGGAAAATTTTGGGATTTGGAAATTACCAAGTAATGCATTGCTCATCCTCCAAGTTATTTCTTGTTTAAATTCCAAAAGTTTAAGGAAGGAGCTCTGCACTGCTGCTCTGTGCTTGGGTTTAACCTTACTCCTGGAGAACACACCTTTTTTTTTTTTTCAATGGAAATTACCAATACTACTGCAAACCAAATTTGTAAAAGGGGTTAATTTTCTACTTTCCTATGGGACTTAGAGTTCAGATCCAGCTGGAACTGTGAATCAACATAAAAGTTTTTCCTTCCCATATACAGTGCAGCATTAACTCTTTAAAAGAACATATTCTTTTGTCTTTGTGTATATGAGAATTAGAGTCTTTTTGCAAGTATGGATGTGAATTTTATCCCTCCAAGTGATCTGCAACACATGACATTCCTTAATTTGCTTTAGACTGCTACTGACTAATGCCTTATGTTGGATATTTGTTTGTTTTTCCCACATGTTATTTCATTGTCCTTGGAATTACAATAACACATGCCAGGGCATGTGATCCATCAGTCTTAGCTGTCCTTCATTGAGTATGGATGGGGATGTAAGGCAAGTGCATGCATATAATATATGAAGGGTTTACACTTTAATCTGACACATAATTTGCTGCTGGAAGGCTTTCATGTCATACATCGATTCATGAAGTATCAATTATTTAGTGCAGATGTGTGTGAATTGCTATCAAAATCCAGTCTTTGTTGCCATTTACACATTAAAAAGGCCAAATAGAAGTTTCTTTTCTCTTCAAATATGCACAAAAGAACAGGAGAGATCTTGATTAATGAGACAGAGGAAGCAAAAATAACACAACCTTCCATCTGCTCCTTTACCAAACCTTGAGGGAAAAGATTGGTCTTTCCACTACTTGGGTCTCTTGATTGCACTAGTGAAAATAGGGCTTGTGGAGAAAGACAATTTTTCAGCATAAAAATCGACACAAATAACTCAAAAGCAGCTGACCAACACCCCTAATCACAGCACATAACTGAAGACAAAAAATGTGAAATACCAGATCATAAGCAGTCCAGAGTATATTCAGCTAGCTGTATTTTCATTAATAATCCTCTCTATGGGCCCAAACACAGCTCTAGTAAATTTTCACAGCTGCTTCTTATAAGCCACCACCATTCCCTCCCTTGCACAAGTTAAAAAGAATTTTACGCATTTCTGGATTATTGCTTCCACAGAACTGGCAATGTCAAATATGAAGGCGATAATGAGCTGAAGGACATTGACAAACTAAGTACGTCAGAGCCAGTGCCCCCAGTGTTATCAGGTGGAAATCGCTTAAAAGCAGGGACAGAACAGGCCCTGCTGGATCACAGGGCCAAGAGCCTTTTGCACAAACCAGGTTGCTTACACTTGCCACCTGTAACCTGCTCATCTGTCAAACCATCTGTGTTTAGTAGACAGGCAACAAAGTGCACACTCAGTGCTGTTGAAAACTACAGACAAAAAGAGATAATAACAGGCAAATTGTGCCTTTAGCAAAAATTACAAATATATGCATCCAGTAAATTTTCTACTCAGGTCTTTCAAATTTTGCTGTTGCCTGAAGGATTAATTTTCTCTTAAGGAACGGGAGTTTCATTTGCACTTAATTTTTTTTTTTAAGTTTTTACAGGCTGGCAAGGTAGGTGGCCACCATAGCAATATAGATCTGCAGGAGGTTTCAAAACTTTTACTGAAAACCTCATGTTTTTATGAACTAGCTGAAAGGTACCTAAGAGTTTTCTACTTCTATAGGGTGTAAGAGACCAAAGGTCTGAAGAAAGAAACGTTATATACTTGCATTTTCTTTTTGATACTTCATTTGTTTAATTCAATTGTTTTTGGGGGGTGGGGGAGGGAAGAAAAAATGGAAAAATCTACAAACTATATCTATACAATTTGCTCATTTTAGAACATGGAAGGAAAACTTTGCCTACCCTAGAAAATATACTGATCTATACAAGTATGCAGAGAGAGATAGAAAAATCATAAACCACAGTCTATCTCACAGATAAAGAACACATTTTTTCAGATTACTTAGATATCTAGATATTTAGATGTCAAAATATTTAGATATCAAGAGGCATCAGAAGCAGAAGAGTTAACTACATTGAAAACTGTTCCTAATATGCAAACCACAAACTATCACTCTGAGGGTGAGAAAGGCCTCATGCTGAAGAACACTGGCTTGCCTCCATCTGTCTCATCCTGTTTCTCCCATGTAATAGACCAATCACTTTGTTAATGAACAGTAATTCATTCCAGAAGGAATAGGAGATACATGAGCAGATTCCCATAATCTTTTTTTTATAAGCAAGACCTGTTAATGATCAGGCTGTGTGTATCTCTCCATTAACAACTAGCCAGGTACAATAGGAAGGGGTCTACAGTACGAAATCATATATGTTGAGGGTCTGGTATCTACACTAGACACAGCTTAAGGGAAGCTATTTCCAACTAATTCCAGTGTGGACTGCATGCCCATTAGTTGCTGGAGCATGTTAGGTCCTGGGTCTCCGTTTAATTTTACTCAGGAGGTAATCCCATTTGTGTACTCTGACACTGAAAACCACCTTGAAAAACAAAGCCCCACATGTGGGAATGACCAGGAGATTCATTTCCAAAGCCTGTTCCTGGTCCAACCTAAAATGCTGAAGGAGGCATATCCCAAATACCTCAAATGACACAATTTTACCCCAATTTCTCTTCAGAGATGCACATGGGCAAGAGAAACTGATAGGTAAGATACTGCAGAGCACTAGCACTTGCTACCTGCCAAATACATGCATCTGATACTATTGTAACATGCTCACATTCAAAGGGAATGCAAGTTCACAAAACATTTTCAGGTCTTTGTTTCTAAGTGTCAAAATCCATGCCAATGCAGAGAAATAGCATTCATGTACTGCTCTGCCCTTATTCATTCCTGTTTTGACTCCTTGTTGTGTTCAGGATTTGTACTGGCCTTTTGCTAGGGAGAACTTCATTGAGTGCCCGTGAAGGGATTGTAGAATCCTTCTCCCCAGACCTCTTTATTCTCTCAAATGAAATATAAGTGACTCTTCCATTAGAATTGGAACCTTACATATCCATACTTGTATGTGTGAGGTAAATACACCAGAGGAGATACTGTCTTGTGCTGACCTTTATTTTGTAAATGGCTTTGCTTCTTCAAGGTAAAAATATTCAATCACAGTTCTATTTCTTTGTATGGGATGGAGTTCAGATCCCTGGAGAGAAAACCACTGAATTCCTTGGTTCAAAATGTTCAGTATTAGAAATGTAAAAGGAACCAAATTGTCTTAAATGCAGAAGGAATTACAAAGGTAATTTCTTATCAGCTGCATAATAAATCCCACATACATTAATGATAAAACAGCCTAATTTACCATAGGTTGAGAAAACTAATTTTTTACCAAAAATTTTTTTTTATTTTTCAGATACAATGTATTTCTTTTACCTTTTATGTTAAAAAGTGCAATGGCAACAAATGAAACCATTCATCCAGCAGAAAGGCAGTTAGCATTTTTAGGTCAAGCTAGCAAAAGACAGATAAAACATCTGACTGGGTTGCTGTCTTTTCTAATTACAAGACATGCAGTTAATGTTTGAGAGTAAATCCTATCCTAAGTAGTAATACTAAGGCCCGTGTTAACTTGGGGTATTTGTTGAATTTCTGTGGGTAAAAAAAGAGCCCAAACTAACCTATTCAGCAGTTTAGTTGCATTTTCTTATTCTATGTGTAGTTTTTGAAATGCAGGCTTGTTGTACTACTCAAAATTTAGACCTTGGTAACCATTAGCATTTTATTAACAACGCTAAATGTACAATTTTTTACTGTAACCGTATACATCTCTCAGAGGGGCATAATCTGGGGACCATTCATAGCTCATATTTGTTTTCCCCATGCAGCCCCACATGTGGTGAACAGCTGTAGAAGTTGTAAAATTGCCTTTACACATTGCACATACTGTTGAATATAATATACATACCCTTTATGTAAGGAGCAAGTCCTGAAGCAAAATAATTTACTGAATATTTCTATTTACTTGTTTTGTAAATATTTGTCTTTATTTAAATAAAGACAAATGTTTCCTTTTAAATTCTATCAACAAAATAATAGCACTTAATTATTCAGAATTGCAGGTTTACCAGTTCTTACCACAAGCAAGCCTTTTAACCACATCCGCTATGGCAAAGAATCAAATGCTGTCAAAAGTGAAACTGCAAAGCAACTGTTACTATGGTATTGTGACCAGCTCCACTGCAATAAAATACAGAAATGAAAATGTAAATTGTTGCTTACATATACATTTTGCTCCAGGGTACTATAAGCAAAAATGAAAACAGCTGACAGTGAGTCACCCTTCTAGATAATAAATATCGCTAATATGAATCTCATGTGTTGAAGGGTGGGATGAAGCTCCAGAGACCAACACTCCCCTCGTTAATATTCTATACCAAATTGAAAGCAAGGTGGGGTGGTTTCCCCATCTCTAGTGAGAGCTTAGTTTTCTGAACACAGCTAAATCAATCCCCACAGAGCTATCTTATCTGCAGGGCTCATGAAAAATATCTGACAAGTAAATGGTTAGCATTTGGAATGGACCACACTGAGTGAAGTAACAGTTATTTCATAAGAGATTTCCCATGGTGTGTATTCCCAAACCCAACTATGAGGCCCTCACTCCCACACCCACCACAAATGATAATATTTGAATCCTGTGCTATACTATTAATACACTCAGGGCCATTTTAAGCAGCAAAGTACATATAGCCAAGCACACTAAAAGGACAGCTTATTTCTTGGTTATTATTAAAAAAATGAAAGCAGATCTGCTGAAATGAGAAACACTTCCCTCTGCTCCCATTTTCCATCTGCCAGCAAATACAGATACTGCACGTGGGACATATCACACACCAGAAAGAAAAGTGTTATACAAGCCCACTGTTAAATTAGCTATGCTAATGTGAGCAATGTTTTGGCTTTATTTAGTATGCTCCTTTTTCTGCTTTCTCACAGTCTTTCTAACATTCAAAAGAATAATAATTATTCTGAAAATTATTGTTATTATTTCAAAATTATTTATGATATTTTGATCAACTATATACTGTAGAAATGTGCTATCCTTTGCTTTTAAAGTTAGCATGTACAAAAAGAGAAGCAATTGCCCATACAAATTGTCTGCAAGTCTTTCACACTTACCTACTACATGTTTTCTGCATACATTAAATATGGTCAGAGTAAACTTAAATATTTTTCTAGTTGATTTATTTTTTAAAAAAGCAAACATGAATTTAATCCTATTTGTGGATCTGTAAAAAGAGCTTCCATAGCTTGACAGCTGACTTGAAAAATTTTATGAAACATTTTCATTATAATATCTAATTACAGCACTCTCTCTTTTTCTTGTTTTAAAAAAAAACCAAAAAAACCCAACTTTTACAAAGTGGTTTTACTTTACTACTTTTAGTATTACCTTATGTTTGTTCTTCATGCCAGAACAGCACATGGACTATTGTGGTGCTCTGATACAGGAGATCATCTTACCCATCTATGCTAGTGAAGTCCTTAGGGAACTTTATCCATAATGCATATCTTCATGAAGCCCCAGTTCTACCACTACTGATGTATGTACCAATCCATTAATAAGTTTTTCCCCTAAGAGTTAATGAAATTGATCAAGTGTGTAAGTTTTGTTGCCAAGAACTGTGATGAGATCATCTGCCTGGAGAGATGCAAGTTGGAACCCCTCACTATTTCGGTTTGCATGAATTCAGATCTCCTAGTGGCACTAGTAAACAAACACTAGCCAAAGACCAAGCCTCAAACAACGAGACTCAGGCCAGAATAAGCAAAGAAAAAAATACATACTATGGTACAGGCTGCTGCCTTTTCATCCTTGTGGGATCCTGCATAACTCAGCCAAGGTTCTGATAGCTCTGCTTATTGGGAAAATTCACACATTGACGAAAGTGCTTGAATCAGGCCACTGCAGATTAAAGACCTGTAAATTCCAGCATTTAGGCATAGGTTCACCAGACAATGTGCTCTACTGAAAGTTAGATTTTTTATTTCTCTTACCACAGTAATTGTCATGTAGCTAAGCCATTGTTGGTACATAGAAGGAAGACCAGACTTCTACCATAAGGATTATCCACATTCCTTCTATAAGAGATCCAGAACCAGTTTCTTCAAACATACAGAGAATGGCTTTTTTTCAGCAGAGATCTGAGAGGAGGAGGGGGACTTGGAGAGATCATTCAACCAGGAATGTAACTTCCAATAATCACTTACAGATGGTAGAGTAATGTTCTAGGATCTTCCTATTTGTCCAAAGCTATTATTTGTAACATATGCAGAATGAAAGCCCCTTGCATAAGACTGTAAATAAGCTTCTCAACTCAACTAGTTGTGGCTCAGCCAACTTCAACCCTTGGGACAGGGAGGTGCAGAGAGGGTAAAAGAGGCCTAATTTAGTAGTATCACGCTCAGGTTTTCTTATAATTTTGCCATTACTTTAGAGATGGGATGTCTTTAGTTTTAGATTCCAAATCACCACAAAACTATTGGAAATGCCAGTGATAAAGCAAGTAAAACCACACCCAACATTATAGGAGAGAGATTTGAATTCAGACATGGAAAAAAAATGAGAAAAAATGAGAGTTTTCACTTAGAAGGTATGAAATTTCCTGCTAAAAAAAGAATGAACAAGCATCCAATTTGGGTAGCTCACATATATTGAGGAGAATTTATGTTTAAGTGTATCCAGTTTTCACAGTAAAGTGTAACATATAATTAATCAGATTTCAGCAGTAGATGTTAGAATGCTGAATACCTCATTTATTGGAAAGCAGTTCCAAGGTTTCTGTTTCAGACAGTCTCATTCAAAGTAGCTGTTTCATAGAAACTATTGGTATAAATTAAAATAACAGCTGATCTACATGCTAGTTCTTAATTATCAGATAAAACTCTTAACAGTGTGTCTTTCATGTAAACCAGGGGCACACTGGAGCTGATGTATTTCCTTTACACATGAAAATAAATTGTTTACAGTGTCTGTCATCACATGTACTTCAGGATCAGAAACAATTTGACTGCATCAATTAGATTTTCATTAGGATGCCAATCAGCATTTTTTCCAGCAAAAAGACACCCGAGTGTGTGCAAAAGCATCAGCTGTGTCTGGCACAGGTTTGCTGACGGGAGCAAACCAAAAGCACACCTGGAGTCTCCTAGACCCCTGTGTTGCAGGTCAGTAGAAGATGGCCCAACACTTCCTTACCCTAGCCCTAAGCAGCCAGAGGGGTGCCTGGCAGTGCCCTGCCCCTGTAGAGGGACACAGGATCCCTGGCAGGAGCAGGGGGAGCTCCAGCTTCTCACCAACAGCACTGGGTACCTGTGCTACATTGATGGCCCCAACAGTGAAGTAGCAGCTTTTAACCCTTGGTGCTTCTACAGGCTAGTGCAATGTAGGAGGTTGAGCTGGACTTCTCTGACACCCAACCACCTAGGAAACACAGATTCCCCTAAAGCTAATAGGTGTCAGGACACCGCCAAGACCTCATTCCACATCATGGGGAAATACTGCTGTCCATGGGCATTGTTGGGCTGGATCAGGCCAGGGTTCAACTGGTGCAGAGCATTGCTCTTGGCCACAGCTGCCTCATAAAACTTGAAGGTGTTTTTGTAAGTTAGATCACACCTGCCTCAGGTAAAGATTTTTCTAGATGCCGTAAGTCAGAGGCTAAGTGTTTATCTCTCCCCTAAAATACTTAATTCTTTATTTAACAGCATGTCAAATCTGAATAAGGATGGGTTTTAGTTTTGGTTTTATTAAGGACGGGTTTTATTCATGGTCAACTCTTTTTCTAAATCCCAATAAACTCTAGATACCAAACCATATGCTGAAATAATGATTTCCCCAATATTCATTGCGTGAAAAAACTTCCTTTCAGTTTTGCAGGCAAAACATTTCAGTTTCATGACTATCTTATTCACTGTGTTTTGTGAGATAAAGTGAACAGCCATTCCTTCTCTAACTTAGCAATATTTGCTATTATTTTTCAAAACCAGATGAGTTATGGCACATCTTATTTACAGTAGTTTCACGAATACAAGCCGCACGGATTATAAGCCGCACCCCCGGTGCCTCGACAATGTTGCTGTCTTTGTCAATAGATAAGCCGCACCCCGAATATTAGCCGCACTTTCGTTCGTCGCGAGAATCCGTGCGCAGCTTTCACAAATTGGCCAATTAGTAACAGGATCGCGGCATAGTGGGCTTTACTGGCTCGGGGCGGGGCCAGGCAGGCTCGGCCCGCTCATGGTTGCCGACGGGGCCGGGTGGCCCAGCTCAGCGCCACGGCTCGGCGGGGCTGGCCGGGTGGTGCTGCCGCCGCCGCCGGGCTCGCTGGCCCCCCTCTCCCGTCAGCACCGCCCCGCTGCCGCGTTCGCTCGCCCGGCTGGCAGGGCTGCCGCCGCCGGGCTCGCCGCTCGCCCCGCTGCCGCTTTCGCTCGCCCCGCTGCCGCTTTCGCTCACCCCGCGCCGCGCCTCGCGAGCGCCGCGCCCGCCCCGCGGCGCTTTCGCGGCTCGCGGCGGCGCTTTCGCGGCTCGCGGTTCGCGGCTCGCGGCGGCGCTTTCGCGGCTCGCGGTTCGCGGCTCGCGGCGGCGCTTTCGCGAGCGCCGCTTTCGCTCGCCCCGCCGGCAGGGCTGCCGCCGCCGCCACCAGGCTCGCCGGCCGCCCCCTCCCGTCTGCACCGCCGCCGCGTTTCCTCGCCCTGGCCGGCACTGCAGGCCCCCGCACCGCCGGGCTCCCCCACGCTGCTGGCCCCGATTCTGCTGGGCTTCCCCCGCTGCCAGGCAGCCCCACCCGCCGGCCTTCCTGCTTCTGCCATGCTCCCCTGCGCTGCTAGCCCCAGTTCTCCTGGGCTCCCCCGCCCTGCTGGCTCAGGCTCTGCCGCCCGCCCCCGACACTGCTGGCCCCGCCTCTGCCAGGCTTTCCCACCTCTGCCGGGGCCGGCCGGGCTCCAGCTTGGCTTGGGGCTGCCGTGGGCTCTCACTTCCGTGTTGGCAGCTTTTAGAATTTTGTTAATAGATTAGCCGCCCCGGAATATTAGCCGCACTTCCGGGTTTCCACCAAAATTTTGGTCAAATTGGTGCGGCTTGTATTCGTGAAATTACTGTACCTAAGGTATATAATTATCTTATTTGAAGTTTTTCACCTCTCAATTTGAAAGCTTTTTCTACATATTTATCATTTCTTTTGACCAAATTAATCTTGATGTAGCCTTCTGTAATTTGGGGCGAGATAGACATTGCAGCAGCAGGAGTTTTAGGAACATCTATGACAGCTCCTCTGTCTTTCATGTTCCTGTTACATTCACAGTGCACAATGATGAGATGCAGTGAAAGCCCCTTGCGTGAGTGCACACTGGGAATTGAGGACGCCTTGCAAGCAGCAGCACTGGGCTTTCTGTATTCATAGATGTCAAAAAGACAAATAACTTGTCTATAATTTTACTTAGAGGCAAAACATTTTGCCCAGCAATAACAGAAGACAGTTTCTCTCTGTATTAACAAGAAGTAGCAATGCAGAAAAGTGAAATGTTTCCAGCACTGAGGTTAATCATTTTAGGACATGTCCAATAGCCCTTGTTGGAAACCTTGTACAAATAAGGACTGGCATTTGCCAAAATTTTTCATCAGGAAGCAACACCAAAAGAATTGAAAGCTATTTCAAATTAGTGGAAAAGTAAGTGGCATATTAAAAAATTTACAGAATCTGTATTCAAAAGAACTTCAGCAACACTATTCAATTTAGGTTTCCCAAGAGCCTAAAAAAAAAACAAAAAAGGAAAATATTGAATAAGCCTTTATTAATATTTCATGAACTATCAGAATTATTTATGTTCCTACATAATTTTTCAGAAAGCTACAGCTAACTGAGCACCACCTGAGAAATTTACATGTTCTGGGTAAAATCATACAGACAAGGCAAGATTGCTCCAGGTGCTAAATTGTACTTTCGTCCTCCAATCCTCACTACAGGACAATAATACCTGAACACAAGCAGATTTTGCACAGAGAAACCAGTCTGAGATTCCTCTCAGTGTTTCATTTTCTGGTAATACAGCCAACAAGCAGGTCTTATTCTGCAAGAATAAGCTGTCACAAGCATCATATTTACAAACTGCTGCACGTGTAATGAAGCTCAATCCCACCTCTGTTCATCACATCCATCAACATTTCACACTTCTCAAAATTTACAATTAATGCATGTAGTACAAGGTGTTCATAGAATATTTTAAGTATCCTGTAAAACTTCACTTCAGCTCCTCAATACAGCTATTCAACTACTTATAAATAAATTTGTTCAAAACTATTACTGTGATTTACAATTATGCAATTTTTAAAATAATGAGATGCAACATGAAACAGTAAATAAGATTTTTCACTTGTTCATATTTTCCTGGATCATAATTTCTAATAAAGTGAAAAAGGGGAAAAGATAAAAACCTCAATTACTATTAGCAATAAAAATACTTACATTTAAAAAAATCTATAATCACATAGTCATTATACATATAGATCTGGTCATGTAATTTTTTCATTCTAAGCAGTGAAATATCTCAGTTATGTTAAAATTATGCAAACAGAAAGGAAGAGTATCTGCCTTACTACAGAAGTAATTGTTGTCTCTGTTCTGTGGCAGCCATAGAAAAATCTCTGTGAAAATGCAAACAAACTAAAAAATTCTATCTCCTTTCCAATAATTTTCTAGTGATTATATTGCAACTGCAATTCAAAAGAATATGTTTTCAAAGGGCAGTAATTTATTTATTATTCTACTATTAACCTATTTGCACTGCCTGCTTAAGATTTTAACTTGAAAGAAAATGATACTTTTATTTCTGATTAACTTTTCATTTTAGATATCATTCTAAAATAAGTTTTATATTACTAAAATGACCTTTTTTCCATTTCAGTAGTCCTCCTATAAGAAGAAACAGAACAGCAGGACCTGAAATAATGTAAGGTACCTGGTTAATTAAAAAAGGTTTCATAAAGCAAGTTTTACCATGTTAAATCTACCTGGGAGTTATTTCTTCTTTAGTGAAGAGAAAGATATATTTCATAATTATTCATTTTTAATTCTTGACTAGTGAAGTCAAGAGCTGTGGTGCCTCATGAGAGCTGTAAGAAATCCTAGGTTTGATCCAGCTCTTATTAAATTTAACAAAAGCTACAGTTTTCCCTTGATATCTCCACTGTACTACAGGCAAACAATCCTTTTCATTTCTTTTCTTTTACCCTTTCACAGATATTTGTTTATAATGAAGTAAAAAACTATTTTCTGTTTAACATAGAAATACATTTTCATTCATTTTTCATTCATGATTAAGTTGATTAATTGGATTAATCCAATACTGTAATGAATACAGAGCATTTACACCTTCCACAGAATTACAGGGGTTTAGATCTATTTTAGGATTAAACTCTTAACACATAACCTTATTTTACAATAGAGCTGTAATTTCATCTGGCACTCACACAGCACAAGAAACTACAGAAACAGCTGAAAATGTATGGAGTATCTGGATGCATTTTTGCCTCCAATATGGACATTATTGTATTCCCAATCATATGTACACAAAGTACAGTGGGATTTGTCCCCTGCTGAATAGGGAATGGTGAAAGGTCACACTGGTAATGAGTTGAGTAACATCTCTGCATTTAGAAATTCCAGTGCTGGATGGATACCACAGTGGATTTATGTTTTTAAGAATCACCTGGAAAAGGTATAGGACGAAATGAAAGTAAGTTGCACAGTGTTTGCTACTTGGAGGCAGAAAAGCTGTCCAGAACAATTTGCTCTTAATGGTTGTTTTAGCTCAAAAGAAACCCTGAAGTGAAGAATAAACAAACTGTCACAGGAACAGAGAGTAAGTCTCTTAAGATCAGGGTTAAGGTTCATTGGTACAATTGCTCTGGGCAAAACATTACTGCATCTTGGATTAATCTTGGCGTATAAATAAATATAAAGGTACAGCACTAATGTACATGTAATGCCTTTTCTGTAACCCCTGCACATGCAATACAGCCAAATGCATCATGCAAAATACAGCATCTTGCAAAAATGAAATGGGAATTCTCAATATGTTGAAACAGAGATTTAAAAATTCAGAAAGCTAGATAATAATAAACAAAAGTTAGACAAACAGGCTCTGCTGTCAGTATTACACAAGTTGTATTACCCTTGTTTAAGCTAAAACAGACTCCAGCCAGCCATTTATCTCAAAAAAATCCAGTTTTCCCATTTACAACTTGCCCTCAGCTTTTTCTCCCCACAAAAAGCCTCAAATTTATTTTTTTAAAGATTATTCTAACATATTTTGACCCTCCCATGAAGAAAACCAAATATGCACAGTAGATTTTCATGCTGGAGGCTAAATCCTCCACGTAATTATATAAATACTATTATATCATTTAAAAATCTCTCCCTTTTGTAAAGTAAAAAGAAAGGTTGTTTCAAAATCCCCTTCTTTTCTATCTCCTTATTTGTTCACAATGAGTATCAGAGTCCTGAATCCAGGCACCTCTCACTCCCAGAAACATCTCTCCATGCACTCCCCTGCCCATTCCAGCCAAAGGCATTTCAGCCCTTGAAGCTGGGTCAGAAGCACTCAGGATGCATTTTCAACATGAGCACTCTGTTCTCCTTTGCCACCTTCAAAGTTCAAAGCCCCTATAGCAATTGCTCAGCTTCAGGCAGTGGCCAGATGCAGAAGCTGGGACAGTCCTAGCTGCAAGAGTTGGGATGCAGCAATGACCTCTCTCTCATGTCCTCCTATTCCCTTTCTACAGACTGTAGTTTTAATTATCACAACACTTCAACCCCTGGAAAAGTCACATATTACCACATTTATACAGTGGTAAACATTTCCCACAAGGACTATTAATATTACAAGAACAGAGCTGCAAATCCATGCTGTTTATCCTTCCTCATTTATTTGCAGAGCATAGCTAAGAGGATGAAGGAGGAGAAGCCATTCTGATAGCAAGCATGTGCATCCCAGTGCAGCATTGCGTTATCCTTCCTCCTCCCTAATAAATAATGCTGGTCAGCATTACCTATTAGAGCAAGAGCATGACAGGCTATCAGATTTCTGGGCTGGGCAAACTCCCCAGGACTGGGCTGGTCACTTACTAAACCTCTCCATTTGCTGATACACTGCTCCCTTCACAGGCTCCTTGGCATAGAGAGCTGGAATATTCCCACTGGCCTCAAATATTAGTTCTTTTTTCCATTATGATATTTTAGCAACTGTTGTGCTCTCCAGGAGTTCTCTGGCCTGAAACAAAGCTAGAACCAGCACTGGTAACAGAGAAAGGACAAGTTCTAATATTACTAAACGGTTCTTAACATAATGTGCCTGTAGACACTAATAGCAGGAGCTGCTGCTGACATGCACAAAACAAGGAGTGTTTAGCAATGGAGAAAAGTCAAGCAGGCCTTGGATGAGTTTTCCACAGAAGTGGATGCAGAATGCACAGGCAGAAATAGCAGGGCAAGTTCCTTGCAGAACGATAAAGGCTTAGGAGCAGGACCTTGTGCTTGTGAAATCAGTCACCAGTCTAGGGATGAGAGCTTGCACACAGTTTCAGCTTTTCTACCACCAGTGCCACTGCTCTGAAGCACCAGCACCCATATGCTCAGCTTCAAGCTTCACACAAGCAGTTATCAGAACTGCTCAAGTCTGGGAATGCAGAGTTCTTCCAATATCCATTACCAATGGGAGTGACCTTCATTACTTTAGTTATTAGGGGATCACATAATTTCATTATAGCTATTTTAAATGTTTTGATCACATAAAGGTACATACCTTTTCAAATCATATGTCACTTGAGTTATATTCTCTGTATGTGAACAAGCACCTAGTAGGCTTAAAATGTTTGGCTTTAATTGAATAATTAATGATTTGGTTTGTTATTAAAGTACATTGCTATATAGGTTCTGCATATGCAGAAGAAACAAGGAACTAATTACTAAGTTTTAAAAAACTTGCAAAATGTCACAATCATCTAAAACATAAAGCCATATTAAGCCTGTAAAACATATGGTCACTTAACACCTGAAAATCTCTCTAAACCTATAAAACATAAAGCCTGTGACAAATTAACTGATGGTTGTATAGTTAAATCTAATTAAAATTTTATTAAAAGTGTTCAAGCCCTTATGGGTCCCCTTAGAAACTCACTTCCTAGGCCCCTTGGCAGTAGTAGGTATGCAGGGTGTATCTTAATTCCCTACCCATCTTGAGCCAGCCCCAGGAACAATGGGACTTTTTGTTGCCCATCTCAGCCCCCTAAACAAGCAGGCTCCTGAAAGCACACCATATAGAAATACCTCTGGGTCTACAGTGCAAGGCTTTTTAACTCAGTCTAATTGAGGGCCCTGAGAACACTGGTACCCAAATGGATTTTTGTCACCAGCATCAACCTTCATGCAGTTCAACAAAATCACCTCTTGCTACTGTCAAACATTTACAGCCAGTTCTACTATCCCTGGCCCTCCAATGCTAAAAAAGTTCCATTTGTTGAGCAAGGGCAATAGTGAGGAACCTCCCTGCCTCCAAAACAAAAAAAGTAATGACACATGGTAAGGAGCAAGGTCACTAGAAAGAAGTTTTTAAACAAACAGCCAGTTAATCTCCTAAAGACACTGGAACTGTGCTACTCAACTTTTCTGAGTTTATTGTATTGACATCCACAACTGTGCATTGACTTAGGCTGCTGTCTGCAAAAATAAGGAATAATGTTTTCTTGGAATTTATGTATCCATTTTCTCTTTCTAGAGGATCAAGTAGGAGCAGATATGCCATCTATAAGACACTTAACAGTTCAAAAGCCTTATCTCTGAAAATACTTTATAAATTCTTATCTTCATGAATTTTGAGGAGACACATCATTAATCACTTAACAGACACCATGGTCCTGGTAGAGAGAACTGAACTGCCAAGACAAGTTTTAATTTTAATTTAATTTCAAATTAATTTTGATTTGTAATCTACAGAAGCTAAATCAGCCTGTGATAGCCACCTGGTAGCAGCAAGTTAGTGTCAGAGAGCAGCAGAAGTTGGCTACTCCACCAGGCTGAGTAAGCACAAAGCCAGGGGTGATAGCCCTTGCTGGCCTCACCAGCAAGACCACCATTCCAAAGCCCCAGGCAAGGTGAGAAGAGCAGGTCTGCCAGCAGTAACCAGGGTCATCTGATAGTCCAGTGATTGTCAGAGAAGTTGGTGGTGACCAAGTAGGTCCAAGGTAAAGCCAGGGAGCCAGCTGGAGATCAGGACTAGTGAAGATATGTCCAGGAATGGGTACATGTACCACATAGCTCAGGCAAGGGCACAGACCTGAGCCAGAAGAGGGAGATCCTGATGGTGTTCCTCACAGCACTTCCTCACACTGCTCTCTTCCCAGTTCCATCCAAGACTACACAGCTGCACTGTGTCAGGGCTGGCCTTGAATGCAGAACAAAACTGTTGGTTCTCCTATATGTCTATAACAACATGGCTTCAGCCCATCCCAAATAATGTGACAGGACATGGGGGGATGGTATTTAAACTAATAGAGGGGAGATTTAGTTTAGATGTTAGGAGGAAGTTGTTTACTGTGATGGTGGTGAGGCACTGGAACAGGCTGGCGTGAGAAATTGTGGATGACCCAACCCTGTCAGTGTTCAAGGCCAGACAGGAATGGGGCTTTGAGCAACCTGCCCTATGAGGAGGAGTTGTTCCTGGCCATGGCACAGGGTCTGGAACCAGATGATCTTTAAGCTCCCTTCCAACCCCAGCCATTGCATGATTCTATGATCCCAAAGCCCAGGTCCCTTCACAGTATTGCACAGTAACTGCAGCATTCACACACCTGTGTCCTTATCTGTCCCACATGCCCTGTGCCTTCTGCATTTCAAGGAGAAAATGCCAATGATTTCACCAAATACCTACTCCACAGCATAAACAACTCACCTGTAAGTGTGAGCAGCCAAACCACTTCTACAGCATGGGCTTAGCAGGCAAGACTCAGAAACACACCCATCAGGATATGACAGGGGGCTAAAAGTCACTGCCTCACAGGCACAGCAAGCTTTCTTGTACCACAGACCAACTCAGCACAGCTCTGTGGCTGAGGCACTCCGATCTCCGGGGCAGACCTCCAGAGTCCTCAGGAGAAATAGCTACAGCAGCATGGAAAGTGTGGGAATACACTAATAGCATACTTGTATCCCTGAAGCAGAAATTTCTGAAGGTAAGACTGACTGTCCCATGCTTGCTCACAAAACACAGAACACTCTGAAGTATGACCATGTCCCAGGAACATGTAATCAGTCTTTCTATCTGCCTGCAGAGCAGATGCCATGAAGCAAGCAAAGGCAGTGCTACAGCACCTGTCTGCACAGTGTATAAAGAAATACAGCTCCTCTTGTTCCAGCAGCTGCTTGTATGTACAGTGCCATGTTACTGTAAAGACCAGTGGTCAAAGCTTTGTCTCTCAAATGCTGTTCCAGCAACATATACAAACTACAACTATATACATATACAAACTAGTCCTACAGTTCTAGGAAAGGGGAAGGAAAAGGGGAAAAAAAATCTCAGCAGCAACCATATCCCTCCCTCACATTGTCTTACAGGGATAACCGATTTCCTGGGGCAGACTCCTTGGAATGCTCCAGTAATTATGTTTCTGGCAGCGTAGAGGTTACCACAAGTTACTACCACCCTCTGAAATATGGTGGTTCCTTTCTCCTGGCTTCCTAGCATCATCTAGAATCAGAGTTAACTTGGAATTAGAGTCTGATCTTGAAAATTTTTTCCTTAAAGTTTGATAACTGACAACCTGGCTTAATTCTTTCAATCACAGTGAATTTAGGCTGAATTCTCTCTTTACAAATGTCACCAAGTGTGCAAATGTCACACTGGTCATATGTTCAGTGTCTGAATAGTGACATCATGGTTTCTGATGTTCTGAACAAGCAATCTGATATTAACAGTAAAGGCCAAAGCCACAGAACTACTGATTCTAATTACGTTGAAACAAGCAGAATAAACTTTTACCAGTTCTGAGCTGACATCTACTGGCAGAAAACTGCAACAGTGCAACAGGAAACATAGAGAACTATTTTCTTAAGGAACTCCAATTGTTACCTGGTGAATGATTTGGGATTTGAAAGGATAAGAGCTCATGAAAGTATAAATTTATGCAATTCTGCTGCAAGGGTTTAATCTCTTACAGAGAAATCAGGCACATAGCTTGGGGATGTAACTACTCAATCATCACCTCAAGTTTTACATATCAAGCATAAGTTTGAGCCAATTTTATGCATGGAAATGACTGCTGAAATTCATTTTAGTCAGATCTGCCTTGGGTTAGCTTAGATCATGAAGGGTATGAACACATAATAGCTTGCAACTGTTCAAAAAGTTCTTAGGTTTCAGTTGAGGCACAGTAATTAGTAACATGTACATTACCCTAGCGAGCTGTAATATAGAGCCACGTCAGCTTGCACAAAGCCACCACTGAAAAGGATTTAAAAATTCAAATTATACTCAGAAAAAGATTTTCTGAGGGACTCAACTCTAAGAACATTACTTCAACAAATCCAATTCAGTGAGCAGACAAGGCTGTGGATGCATCTTTTCCACCCTCGGTTTCTCATACAGCACAAGAAGAGCTTGACAGCATGGGGAGAATCCAAACTTTGCTACAAATGGAAGGGCCACTCACATTCATTGGATTCAGTCATGTAACAGCAGCACAGCCACACCATAACTGCATAACAGAAATTAGATCCCTAATTTATGGCTAAACACATAGTATTTTATAATATATTGTTGCTTTAGAAAAACAATAGAGGACTTCCTAGAAAAGAACAGCTTATTTCCTGAAATATATATAAAGGGTATCACATGAAGGAAAATAAAAAGGTGAAAATCAAACTTGGTAAACTGATTTGTTTCTGTTTACACCCTAGTTGGTTCTAATAACCACAGATTTAGTGCTGATATTGAGTGTCAACATCCTGGGGAGTACAAAAATATACTGAACAAGCCAGTCATTTTCCCTTGGCAAGCTATTTAAATCTTTGGTTGTGAAAAGCATGCTGTGAATTTCATCCTGCTAATTTTACATACAATAAAGAGTTCCCTTTTCCACATCAGAGGAATTTGAAATTTTTTTCCCATTCTCTCTGTAAGATGGCCAAAGGTCATGGGATGGGACAAAGAACTGACATATACTTGAACTTTTCAGAATAATACATTAAAGTTCTATGCAAAAAAGACCAGGAACTGAGGGTTTCTTTTCCAGCTCAGTTTACAGAGGAATGGAAGTTTTCACAGGATACTCCCCTTTCAAAGCAGAGCAGCCTCCACATTCAGTTATGATTTCTGAAAGCACAGGAACAAGCTGGCCTGACCACAGTGAAATTATTTTAAAGAGGTAGTTAGTAAAGAACTATGGGATAAGAAAAAACTTAGAAGATCCAAGGAGTAAGCAGATACCTCTTACCAATCCAATGAACAATGAGTCCAGGCAGGAGCAGAGCAGGTGGAGGGACACATTTTTTTTGGGTGAGAAGCTGAAATGCCAGAAGGGAGAGCAAGGAAGAGGAGGCTGCTTATTCACAGGCTGGTGAAGGCCAGGAGAGCCACAGCAGGGGTGCAGCGAGCATCTCACCAGCTGAACTTCAGAAATAATTGATTCAATTGTAATGAAAGAGTTTAGAAATTTATTTTCAGTGAGAAAAATAGATATTTGCCAGTTGCATCAGGTGATGATGCAGTATGTCCCCAGTCAGGCACCATTCTGCAATAGCCCCTTGGTTGGACACTAGCTGAAGGCTGAGTGAAATGAAGTGTGAGATTTCTCTGGGTGTGAGATCAATCTAATGGGTGAGAAAGCAAGCAGGAATAGTGCAACTTTCTGGGATGGATTAATTTTTTTCACTGTCATTTCCTGTACGTGCCTGTACAACTTTCATGGGTACTCTGCCATAGAGTCACAGTTGTAAGTATCTAGGAAAATGATACAGTGAGTTAAACAGCATAAGGAAATGACAGTTTGCTATCATTTACCCTGATGAAAACCTAAGGCAACTCTGTTGAAGTTAGTAGGGTTATTCCAAATTTAGGGAGCTATCCAAGAGCCCTATTTGGCCTATACATAAAGCAGTAGTCATTAACCTCAATTTCTATGTCTAGTGTGATGCAAAGCTGACTCCTGCAATCACATTTCGTTTGTGGGGAGTTCAGTTCCTGTTACTCTGTTTCTAGTGGTTCTTTAAGTATTTGTTACTAGCATAGTTAGGGGTCCTGTCATACAGCATTCACTGGGTGAAGCAGTGCTTTAAATGCTCTTGCTAATCTGAACATGCTGAAAGCGATCCCCTTTGGGAAATACAATTCAACTCGTATAAATTAAAATAAATCAAAGTCTTCAATCACAAGGTATCAATTTTGTGTTTCATGTGTTTGTGAGAGTGATGCAGCAATCTCAAAGCAACAGTCTCAAAGTCACCAAGACATCCTGATGAAAAAAAAAAGGGAAATAAAAAAAGCAAGCAGATTAATTACTTTCATGGTAAGAATCCAAGCAGGTTTTGATCCCAAGCTGGGGCATACACATAAATAGAACAACAAAATAAATACAAATCTGATTTTGCAGACCTGTCTCATACTAGAGCATGCTGAGGATGAAGATTTTTAGGTGTACTGAGAGAAATAAATGCTTAGTCAAGAATCAAAATTCAAAATAAGTTGGCTAAATTCCAAGTATTTATGGTTTTAATGACAACAAATAAAATTTATTATGAAATAATGTGGTCATCATTTTTATACTACTACACATTTACTAAATAGATTTGGATTTAATTTAACTAACAAATCTGTGGGGTGAAGGAAAATATTATTACTGTACCACTCCTAAATAGACACACTATTTATGCAATCTTCTTATACCATAACCCAGAATAATTAATAAAACATAAGCATTCCCATCATGTTAAATTTAAGACTTAGAAATTAGGGTAAAAAAATCAAACCAAAATTCATCTAAGTGTATCCCCTCCCCTTCTTGCAGCCCTCTACCCTGTTTTATTGACTACAGATTGACAACAGGTCTGACATCAATAACCATCTGGTGTGCTCTAGCCCTTAACAGCTGCTCCTATTTTATGGTGATAACTTCCCGATGAGAACCATTGGTAGGGCAGGTTTTAGTTAGGACTGCAGGTGTTTGATGGAGTTATTGCTAGAGAATAAGATGAGGGTGTGAGTAGGTTATAAAAACTACTCTGTCTGCCCTCTAAAGCTCTCTTCTTCCCTCATCTTTTAGGAAGGGAGGAGGTGACTTGTGGTTTTCCCTAAAATTAAGGTAAAAAAGGTGACTGGCCTGCTTTGAGGTTGGAAGTTCAGTTTTGAATTGTCCAACAGTGATTGGTGTTGGTTATGTAAGCCAGTGTTTTCTCAACACCTAATATTTATATGGATTATCTTCAAAACTAAGGTTTGTTTGATGTATCCCAAGAGAGGTCGTAAACATACAAAAATGCTGTTTTGTGGGTGTCTATGGAAGCAGTTGTCCTTTTGAAAGAAGAAGTGGTACTACTTGCATTAAGAAGGCTGTGCTCTGTTCTGTGTAGTCTTAATATAATTAGCTAAGGGAGGTTCCAGTATTTTTAATGAATCTTCAGTGTGATTATTGGCAGTCACCTAAACAAAATTTGTTAAAAAGGCTTTGAAGAATGAAACGTTCTTTGTGTGTAGAATCTGCTACACTGTTTGTCTTTGCTCTGTGTTAAATTAATATTTCTCCAAGCTGCTATTCTTGACCAGCATATGATGTATACAGGTTTTATGTTAAAAGCTGTAGTAATAAGCTAAAACAAGAGGAAATAAATGTCTTTTCAGCAGGCTCTTTAATGCACGCTTTTAGAGAGCGTTCACTTACCAAAAAAACGGCAAAAAGATTGATTCTCATGAGATATGCTATTTTGCCAAAAGCCTTGACTTCTCTAGCAATATAATTCATGTAAGCTATTTGCTTTTTACTCTAAAACCACGTCTATCAGGTTAGCTAAAAACTTCAAACTGGGTCTTAAGGAAACACTCAAGGCTTCTTTTTTTAAGACTAGTTGGCCTTTGGGACCTGACTCAGCAGCTCAAGGACACATGGGGTTGGGAAGGGGTGCTTTGAAAAATTAAAAAAAACTTAACTGGTTGGAATCTGATCACACTTTTGCTTTAGTATGCAAAAATAAGTTTTATTTTAAGATAGGGAAGAATCTTCTGTGACTGGGGAGATGGAGAGGGAGGTAGTAAAGGAGGAATTGACCAAAACACAGACTTGTCTGTCCTTAGAAGGTGTAGTCTTGGGTCTCCTGTTAGCATGGAAGTTATTTTTCACAGCATAAACTAAGGTTTTAAAAGCCAAGTATCCAGGCCTATGACACTGTTATGTACACAAAACTTCAGTCTCTTGGTTTCCTTGGCACTCTTGATGCCAAGTTTGAGCTTTTATTCTAGATTTTACTGTACTAACTTACAAAATGTTCAAGAGATTAGCTATTGTATTATGTTCTTATTTAAGTATTCAATGTTACTTATCCGCTTGTTGCTGTAAGATTTTTTGCAAATTTCACACTGTAGTCTTTTGCTCCTGTCTTCCATTTCTAGCCTTGGGGCTTCAGAAGGGGAAGATGAACAGCTTGCACTCGATATCATCTAGCGTGGGGGTTTTTTGGCAGAAAAAAGCAGGAAAAAATTATAGCGTATACTAAGAGTTGAAAATAGTGTATGATGGGCTTGGCTGGATTGTGAGCTACTTAAAACTACCTCAGAACTTTCCTTCTAATGCTGGCCTTCTAATAGAAGAAGCAGATCCTGTATGTGTCTGGATCTTTCCCTTCTAAAATAGATACTTTGGTGAAAGGATTAGTATTTAGCTAATGATATGTGGTGGTGCCAATAGTATTTACTCTTATTAGCTAAGGTGTAGGCTTCAGGAGCTCAGAAGAGGTGTGCTTTGGGTACTGAACTAAACAAATGAAAATGTGAGATGTGTGATCAGCAGTATCTGCTGTGATGCTACAGCTGTAAGAGCGGGCCACATGTACTGTTCTAGCAGTGTGCTGATTACAGCAGCTATCTACCTTATTATGACCTTTTTCACACCTCATGAAATACTTCATTCTGTTATGAAAAGCAGACTATCAGATTTTTTTAGGAGAAAGCTGGTATGCATCCCTAGACTCTAGGGATGTATGCCCAGATGTGCACTTTAAAACCAATGTCTTGCTTAGAACATGAAGGTGTGCTGTTGTTACAGTATTGATGTTCTACAAACAGAAATGAACATGTAAACAGCATTAAATGCAGATATCTCTACTGACTGCATCTGTTCTGTTCCCTTCAGGTTAAATGTGTAATGATCTTTGAACGAGTGGATATCCGAACTCACTAAAGATGTCTGTTCAAGGCCAGCACCGTTCCGTTATTATTAACCCTCCTCCACCAGAATACATAAATAACAAAAGTAGTGGATGTCAAACAAACCAACTTCAGTACTTACAGAGGGTGGTCATGAGAGCCATGTGGAGACACAACTTTTCCTGGCCATTTCACCAACCTGTAGATGCAGCAGCACTGAATCTGCCTGTAAGAACCACTTTGGAACTGGAGTATTAATATGTATATTATGTCAATTAATGTTAAATGGTTTTTTTTCAGATTATGGAGGACTGCTTTTGCTATTGAACTGCTATCATTAATCCAAGTCTGCAAGAAAAGTGTTTTCTTTCCAGAGAAATGTTCCATGTTTGCTCATTTTTCTGATCTGAAACTAGTAAATCAGTATTTCTAAGGGATAATAATAATGCTTAACCAGACTTCTTAGACTTTCTGTATATTGGTGTTCAGATCTGTCTTCTAGTTTAGACATATTTATTAACACTGCCTATGATGAATATTTTCTTTTGCCTTTGAGTATTTTTTCAATATTAGGCAAATAATGTCAAATATTAATGTCAAATATTTTTGATGGAAAATCAGATCTGATTGACCCTGATGCAAGCAGGCAAATCTGGAACTGTTTTGCTGCAGAGAAGTCATTACACCTATAGTATTTGTCTATTTCAAACCATTTTGCTCTGAAGTTTCTAGAGAAAATAAATGCCCCTACAAAAATAGGGAAATAGCTATGGTTCTCATCATACTATAGTGGAAGAACATCCTTCCATGAAATAGAAGATATGGTGGTTCTGTTGTGTGCATGTTTTTTATGCTACAACTTAATTGTAACAAAGTGCATGACTATAATGTCTTGTGATACAGTTTTCATACAGGTATTTTTAGACTTCAGTTTTGGGTGTTTTTCAGTCAAATGAAAACATATGGTATTTCAGATTACCTGGAAGATGCTGTTCTTGGTAGATAAGTAGAAAGGTGTTAAATAAAACCATTATCGTTTCCCTTGGATTATTTTCTTTTTTACCCTCTCCAACAGCTTAAGCCTCAATATTTATTTCTCACAAATTTTCAAGACTAATTCTAATAACTCACTGGTTCTGTTTAGAGCAGTTTTTTGTTTAGACAAAAGCCTATCTGCCCATTTGTGGCTGTTTCTTGTGATAAACTCATTTGGTCAGTTTGTACAAAAGCACAAAGTGACTATCTCTGTGTCTTTTCTTACCCTTTCTCCTTCTTGGAAGTAGCTGTCACTTAAGGGTAACATGGGGCATTTCATCAGTTGTGGCAACATTTGCAGCTGGCTTCAGGCCAGTTCTGCCTCTCTGGATTTCTAAGGCAGTCTCTTGACTTCTCAAAGTGTAGTTCAACCATTGCACAGTAACAAGCAAAATACCTGACTCCATCTCAAGGACAATAAAAGTATTTGCCACCTTTGCATTTTTCCTTCAAATGTTAGAAGATGCAGAATGGACAATACTTAATTATTAATTGCATTTTTGTCTTGATAAATAGCCTGCACTCTGATGTATTTAGCTTTCTATTGCACCAAAACAGATTGTTAGGATAGCTTTAGAACACTCTAGAAGTAGGTACTTTGTACAATTAGCATGTATATGTGAAATTAGTGGGATATTTCCATCCCAATTGCTTAAATGCACCATCAGGGAAATAGCCTCATGGTCTCACTCACCAGGTTTTAGCTGTGCTACTAAAATAATCATGACAGTTCCTATTGCAGCTCCCTTTCAGTCACATTGCTACTTTTTCACAATGCCAAGCCTAAGAGGAGAGCCAATATAGCCAGGGATAAAGTATTTGGACAGAAATTGTGAAAAATTGGCAGCTTCTTTTTGTTAGTGACTGAGACTATGTTGAAGTTTGGCTTCTTTTTCCTCTGTTCTGTTAACTGGAGTGCTGCTTTGTTTAAAGGGCTTTGACATAACAAATGAGAAGTGCATATACGTGTAATAAGTACTACTACCATTGAGCCTATTGAAATAAATACTCTTTGGGGCTTTGAATGAGATATATTACGGGGAAGAACAAGGGCAAAATATAAGGTGAAGATTTCCTGAACACCTACATTTTTGGTACCTATGACTGTAAGGGAAGGTTTTCCTTTAAATCAAATACTGCTTCTAATATAATGCAATTCTGTCTTGCAATTTAGCTTTCATAACTAAATGTGTAAGAATCTTCATGTCCTAATATTAATGTTTGTTTGGTGATTTCTTTTGATACCACAGGATTATTACACTATCGTAAAAAAACCTATGGACTTAGGCACCATAAAAAAGCGTCTGGAACACAATTACTACACAAAAGCTGCAGAATGTATTGAAGACTTTAAAACTATGTTCTGGAACTGCTACATGTACAACAAGGTATGTGGAACACCAACTCTTACCAGTAACTGGTTCTGTTGTATGATACAAATGAGTTTAAACAAGCACATGCTTATTAGAACAAGCGGTAAGTTAATCAACATTTTCATTTTTCTCTAAACTACTTTCTCTGAAATGTTAGGGAGGTTTTTTAGCTAGGATTGATTGAGGATACATAAGTGAAGTCTTGCTTGCTGTTTCAACAACTGAGTGCATAGGTTTTTCTGCACAAGGACTCCCCATGTAAAATTTCTGGGGTTTAGCTGGGGAGCTCATGAACAGCAAGAACTATGTCACTGCTGTACAAGTCCAAGGCTAGCAGCCCTGAGCCATGCTCTGTTCCTTCAACAAGTTTAACCTAATGAGGTGTGAGCATCTCCCTATGCTTGGATATTTATTGGCTGTGTCCTAGTATCTTTGAGCTTCAACAGCTTCTTCAGAACACGGGTAAAAAGGGAGTTGCAGATCTGCCCCCTTTGGCCTTTGCTGTAGAAGTATGCAGAGATACAGGAGGGTTTTTCAATGGGATAGTGAGAGCAAATGTATTTCAATGGTGAAATAATTTGCTTTAAAGGGAGTTGCAGGGCCAGGGATGGTAATAATTTCTAGATGTCTCTGGTACTGGTAGCTGTTTCAATCTGCAGGACTGGGGCAGGACTCTCTAGCCTGGTTTTTTTAGGAGATAGCTCCCATTACTGCAGCTTCTGAATGGTACTGACTGTATTTTGCAGCCAGGTGATGACATTGTGTTTATGGCCGAAGAACTAGAAAAAGTGTTTATGCAGAAAATAGCTAATATGCCACCAGAAGAAAGACTAGTGTGTCTCAATAAAGGAAAGAGAAAAGAAAAGAAGACAAAAGGTAAGGCCTGCATTATATACTGAATTTATAATCTATGAAGCAAGTAGAACTGGAAACAAGAAATCCTCTTTGTCACAACTCAACCCTGGAACAGTTTGGGTGTTCTCTACTGTTTCCAAAACAGACAAATAACAATACTGCTATAAGGCTTTAGAAGATTTTTTTTTTTTCAATTTAAAGGTTTGTTTGGTTAGGGTTTTTTCGAAAAGGAACTGACTTTCAATTCAGAGACTGTCATGGTGCTCAGCATTGTGTTATATAAACTAATAGGTGTGAAGATCTGTGGGAACTAAACAGAATAACAGCTGAAAAAGACATGAATAATCTAATCAGCCAAATCAAACACAGGAAAGCATTGGTCTAAACTGCTCTCTGATCTTAGTAGTGGACAACTGTAATACTGCTAAGCAACACAGGCAGGTATTAACTATGCTTAGGAAACATGAACCTACATGATGCAGTCTGCACTCTTTGCTGCTTGGTCTTTGTGTTTGTAGAAAACAACTTGATACTTTCCTTGGCAAGAACATTTTTACAATATACAGAGTGTAGTGTGATGCCTCTTTAATCTTTGGTCTGAAGTTAATCCACACTTTCTTGAAACCAAATAATGTGTAACTTGGCATGATACTCTAGCTGAAGTGCTAATGGTGGGAGTAGAGGAGGATGCCAATGTTGCCGTAAGTAACAAACGCTCTTGTTCACAGTTATTTATGGCTGTCCTGTATAGAAGAGTGGTTATGTTGACAACTGGTCAATTTGACCATGAAAGAAATTAACTGCAACATATAAGACTTGAATTCTAAAATGTCCTGTATTAAAATAACCAGAAACATGGCAGCCCAATCCGGGGACTTCAAATGCGCAAAGCACAAATGAGAAACAAACTGAAAGCAGTGAGCAGCCTCCAGTGATGGCACAAGAGCAACAGCAGGTTACACTGGCTCCTTTGTCTGCAGCTCAGCCGACTGCTTTAATGCCAGCTGCAGTCTCTATAACAAAAGTAAGTTTCCTCAAATAACGTTCAGAAAGAAAGATTGTGAAATTGCTCCTTCAGGCACTGATGGCAAAACCTTAGGAGCCATACTTATTGCTGTATCTTTTTGAAACTTTTGTTATAACAGAAAATAGTAAGAGATCTCTATTAAATATTCTATGTCTCTGTTAAATAACTGGACCAGTACTAATTGTAGAAACTAAGCAGAAATTGGAATGATTGCTTGGCACATCTTTTCTTATAAATGTGATTTTAAAATATTCTCAAAGAAAAAAAATTTAAGATGATCATTCTTGAAGTGTATTGCTGTATACACTTCTGCAGGCTTTACCTTGAGGACAATGGTTTTAGTCCTAAATTAAGGTTCTAACTTCTAGGGAATAATTTCTCATGGTTTTTATCAGATCAAATTCTTGATTCTTCAAAGATTAGCATATTTGCTTAAATACTGTGTAACTAGCCTGGAAGGTGTTTGGAGCTCACCAATGTGGTCATATACACTCCTGTATTGATTTAGTTTTGGTTTTGCTCTGCCAGTGAGGAATAGCCATTTTGGCCAGGCTCTCCTATAGTGTATATTTACACTTCACTCACGAATCTGAACACTGATGACAAAGCACACATTGTATGGCTTCCAAACCAAATACTACACCAGTTAAAGAGATAAACCATGTACATAAGACCATCAACCAGGCCTAAAATGAATTGCAGTAGTTTTCCCCCTTCCTGTGGCTGTCAATTTGCAGGTAATTCCATAACCTGCTAGCTTCCTGGAATCCTCACAAGTGGCTAAAATCTGATCACAGCCAGATGTGGTCAGATCATCTGCAGTACATCTACTTCTTTCCTCTACATTTAAGATGGTAAGAACCTATTGAAGCTCCACAAAGGGCTTGGTATGCTGTTCTTGTAATACCTTGTAGGTTTTTAGTCTAAGCTTGTGGAATTGCTCCATTCTGCTCTGACTTTAATAGCTGCAAAAGTTCCAACACTTTTTTTGGACTATGCATATACACACAAAAGAATAATCTAAAACTGACCATTCTTTTGCTGTTTGGACACTTGCATTTTTTTTCTTTTCTTAGGCAAAAAAAGGTGTGAAAAGAAAGGCCGACACTACAACTCCTACTACTTCAATAGTCACAACAAGTGGTGAATCTTCTGCAATCTTTAATGAAAGAAAAGCTGTAAAAGCATGTAGAAGTGAAAATGAATGCATGGTAACAAATAAAGTTCTGAAGAGATCCTTTTCAGATTCTCAACAGCCACCTGGGATTTTTCAAAAGAGTCAGATGTCAGAACAACTAAAACATTGTAATGCAATACTTAAAGAAATGTTTTCAAAAAAGCATGCAGCATATGCATGGCCTTTCATAAAACCTGTAGATGTGGCATCTTTCTCCACTGGTGTGAACCAAGCCATTGCCAAATATCCTACAGACCTAGGAACCATTAAAGTAAGTAACTTACCCCAAGTTTCTGGGGAAATTTGGCTATTTGTGTCATTACAATATTTTAATTGTGTTAGCTGAAAAGGTGTCATGAAAGCTCCTTCTCCTATGAAATATGTAAGGGGCCTTATGTGTTAATGTACCTGTAACAGATAAATTTCTGTTTCTCAAACTTAGCCAAGGTTACTGAAGAAAGTCTTCTGAGTCTCGTTGTGACACATAGTAACACCTAGTGGCTAACCTACCTAACCGCTGAAAATGCTAATACAAGTAGTGAGGGAATTATGATCTCCATGAAGCCCTTCCAAGCATGCCACCTGTTAAATGCTTGTCTGTACACACAGTGCTGTTATTGATGCCCTATAACACAAAATGCATTTCTGCCAACTTCTGCTTTTCCCTCAATCTCAATATTCTTGATGAAATGCCCTAGAACTTCTACACTGGATGTTTACAGGATATTTCACCTTTTTAGTGGAAAGCAACCATTCCAGATGGAGATATGAGGGCAGTGCTCTGTGAACACTGAGTGTATTTGTATGGGGTAAAGTATTTAGTCTAGTTAAGCTCTACTTTTTTTGGGGAATAGCTTACTGAATTATCTTGAAAGCTAACTTGCCCAGTACAAAGGTTATTTCCCAATTTCTAGTCCATTAGTTTGATTCCAGCTATTATGGAATAAGCTTTGTGTAAATACCATGTATAGAATCAAAAACAGATGCTGAACTCGGAACCAAATAAAACCATCCAAATATTGTCTTGATCAAATGCTGAAACTAGTACTACAAATTCCTTCCAGCAATTGCAATTAAATCTGTTTGAAAGAGGAAAAAAAAATCTCTTGCGTTGTTAAAGAGACATTGTTGAAATGAGATGCAGGTATTTCCATAATGTTTTTTCATAATATTTACTGTCTTGATACAAGCTGAACCTGACTATTTATGTTAAAATTATTGTTCCTCCTTTCTTTCTGCATTTTCATGGTGATGCTTTCTACTAAGTGTGCCTTAATTTTCTTTTCCTCTAGAAGAAAATGGATAACTTTGAATATAATGATATACAAGAATTTGCTACAGATGTTAGATTAATGTTCATGAGCTGCTACACACATAATTCTTCAGACCATGAAATAGTTGCTATGGCGAGAAAACTTCAGGTGAGTTATCTGTTAAGTCAGACTTGAAAAAGAATAGTTCTTTTCATATCCTGATGTAAATCCACTAAATATTACTGAACTACTGTGTTACCATGTAGTTTTAGAAGTAGTAACTGCATAATGCTTTGAGAAATCTGAAAAGTATGTTGTTCTCAAACCTAACTCTTCAGGATGTTTTTGAAATGCACTTTGCTAAAATTCCTGATGAACCTGTTTTGAGTGATCATCTGCCACTGCCTGTGAGAGAAAGGACAGAAGCGTATTCCAGTGAAAGTAATGACAACTCTTCAGAGGAAAAATCATCTGAAGACTCTGAAGAGGAGAGAAAAGTGCACCTCAAAAACCTTCAGGAGCAAGTAAGCATTAGTATTTAATGTGTATGACTTAAGGGCTCTCTGTTAATGCCACTTGCAATGGTCTATTCCAAGGCTTAGCAACAAAAATGAGTTTTTAAAAGCTTCTAGTAACTTGTATTTTAATGCAGAACTTTATTCCTGTTTGAAAGCACTGCCAAACATTAAGCAAATAGCGCCTCGCAAATAAAAAGTGAGCAATTGTTCTATAACTCTTGCCTACCACTTCTTCAGAGGACTCTCAAACCTCTTAAAAAAAACAAAACTGTGTTCCTGTGGTATGAGAGCCTCCAGGCACTCCACATGTAGCTTAGTGGCATATTCTTCCAATGGTGTCATTTCTTGCACATGGTCAAAAAGCATTGTCCTTACCCTCAGTCTCTTTTGAGCCACATAAAAGCAAATCATTAATTTCTTCTTCAGAAAGCTCAGTATGAGAGAGAAAAGAGAAGGTACTTTATGCTAACCAGTCAAGCAAAGCCATGCTTCTTATTAGGAGTGGGATGGGTGTTGCTTCTGCTTGGATATAAATTTTAACCTGTTGCTCTTGTATCTATAACCTCTGGGAAAAAACAGCATTTGTTCTGTTAGCCAAATGAGTTTTTGGTCCTTGTCAGATTAGCATCATCAATTTATGAATGTAGGCAGGAAGTGTACAAGCCAACCTTTACAGTAGTGAGGCATTTCAATCTGTCTGATTTCTAATCTCATCTGACCATCTTCCAATTCCTGAGGTTTAAACCAAGTTGTGTTAAGCTCTTCTCAAAAATTCTTAGTATGCCCCAACTAGACACTTTATATTGCAAAATAAGATGCATGAGCCCAGTCCCACTTGCTGAATTCAGCAATGCTGTAGAAATATAACCTAATGAGGCATTTATGTGCATCCCAAATTCCTGAAATTAGAGAGGTTACTGGAAATCCCTAAAATTATTTTCTTTTTTTTTTGGTAGGGGGTGGGGGCAGGTGGTGGTGTATTTCTGACAATGCTAAAAGGCACATGCTGTTAGAAATGTCTGCATAAAATAAACAGTCCTACATCTTCTAGATGCATAATCTGTGACTAAGATACAATATAGTAAAATGTTTGGAAAATAAATCTCATTTGGAAAGCGGACATCCTATTAATATCCACTCAGCTACCACAAATTTCCTGTGATATTTAGGACTAGTTTATTGTTCCTCCTACATTGCCTAAGATTATCAGCATTTTGGGGGTTTTGTTTTCTTTTTGTTTTTGATAGCTTAAAGCTCTTCACCAGCAGCTGTGGATTTTGACCAAAGCATGCTTATCTAGACCAGAAAAGAAAAAAGGGAAGGCTAAAAGAGAAAAAAGAAAGAACAAGGAAAAAGCTGAAATAAAAAGCTTGATTCAAAAGAAGAAAAATCTGAAGCACATGAAGAAATCTAAGAAAAAGCTGTCTCTAAACATGTAAGTGTGGGGACTTTGTGTGGGTGTCAAATTATTTTAAACTGCTGTTACTGCAGTATACTTTTTTCTTGCAGTCAATCAAAGAAAACCATGCAGCAGGTCGTGTTGGCACATAAGTCAGAACATGAAGATGGTGCCAAACCTATGAATTATGATGAAAAACGACAGTTGAGTTTGGACATAAATAAACTCCCTGGAGATAAGCTTGGGAAAGTAGTCCATATAATACAGTCAAGAGAACCTGCACTGAGGAACTCTGACCCTGATGAGATAGAAATAGACTTTGAAACTTTAAGTGCTTCAACACTCAGAGAACTAGAGAAATATGTAGCAACCTGTTTGAGGAAGAAACAAAGAAAGCAGGGTATGTAGCATGAATGATGTTTTAAAAAGCCCATTAGATTTGCTACCTGGTTTGCTTTCATGTTAACTTCTGTTTCAGATGCAGCTAAAAAACCAACTAAGTCAAAAGACGAACTTAATTTTGAGAGGAAACAAGAGCTAGAGAAGAGACTACGGGATGTCAATGGTCAACTAAACCCAAAGGAGAGCTTCAAGAGTAATGTGGCTCTTTTACTCATTTGCAATGGAAATAGCTTAAAGTGGAATTCTTCCCTTGGGTTTTAGTCTTGTTAGGTGTCTGTTAGGGACTTTCTCCTCAGAATAGTTGGTCTTAAGCTTCCCACTGCTAGTCTCAAGATTATTTTTATGCTGAATGAGCTGGAGTCACAGCAGCAAATTTGGTCAGTTACTTGTCCTGTCTACAGCAACTTCTTGTTCCTGCACTTAATATTTTATTACAGGTAAAGATGGTAACAATTTCAGAAATTAAGACACACTAAACAATTCCCTTATGCTAATATGCGAAAACGTGATGGAGAGTGTGGAGGGTCACACAGTCTATTTGTTTGCAAATCCTTGTCTGTGGTTTAGAGATGGAAGAATAACCAATTCCAGTAATACTTGTTATGTGGCAGTGTCACTAATGCTGTCATTCTAACAGAACTTGTGTATCAGTGACAGGTGTACTGTCTTATCTCAGACTTAAGGAAGTGTCCTAGGAGAATAATACAGTTTTTCAGGCAATAATGCATTTCAAGATCAAAGCCAGAAATTCAGTGCATACTTGAGCTGTACACTTACTGATGGTTCTCATCAGGGGCTGAAAATGGATCAATGCAGCTGATGCTGCTCTTATAAGTCAAGCTGTTCCTCGTTAAAATAGGAGTGCTATTATTGCCCTCCACTGGATATCTATTTAGCTCCTATGTAAAATCAGCTGAAATGATCGAAGCAGCTCTGGAAGACACGGGGAGATTTGTATCCAGCATTAGCTTAGTCAAATCTTCCTGCCTGGTATACATAATGGCTTGAAAGTATTGAACAAAGAAAATCTTAAAGAAGCAGCTGAAATCAATTATGAACTATAAGTTGAGAGGAGAGGGAAGAAGCTGGCTAGGAAATCTTTACAACTGGTATCTGGCTTGCTTACAAGAACTAAATCTGGACTTGTGTCCAGGGAAACAGATATCCATGTAACTTCTCATTTGTGAAGCTTCCACAGAGCAAAATCTTTGAAAACAGTTTGACTGCAAAATCATTATAAGCTGAGTTAAATCAACTCTGCAGATGTAAAATAGTCAGATGGTGGGGAGGTGGCAAAAGATGGCAATTTGGGAGTGCACATGGCTAGGGAAAGAAGAACTGGCTGTAGATAAAGAACTCTGCAGGCAAGTCTGGCAGCAGCAACATGCACAGAAACAGGCTCTTAACCGCAGGAAATCTTATGGGGGAAAATTGCTTGAATTCTCCTAAGTCTGTACAGTTTTAATCTACTTCAGAATTGTAAATTATGTGATTACAGTTTCTCCTTGGATATTTCGTTAATTCAACTAGCTTGTTGCTTCTATATCCTGCTCCTCTCCTCCTTAGAAGGAGGCCTTTGTTATCAAGTCCACTGCTAAATGGACAGTAGACAAGGAAGTGAAATGAAATTAATTCTTACATGGGAGAATGGGCTAACAAGGCTGATCATATCTTGTATTTGAAGAATGCTCTATTGCAGGTTGTTCTGAATTCTTTTTCTCATGCAGTTGAAAACAATGCTGAGTCAAGTACTGGGCCAAGCAGACTGAGTGACAGCAGCAGCAGCTCCTCAGATTCTGGCAGCAGCACTAGCAGTGATTCTAGCTCCTCAGATAGCAGTGACTCTGAATCAGGTTAGAAAGCTTATTTTTGTGTTTGTGTAGGCAAAATATCTTCTCTCTTAGCATCTACTGTTCCACATGCTTACCAAGGATTTTAGTTATCTTTGGTTTGGTTTGTTCCATTTTGAAGGCTCAATTTCAATGCTATGAAATTAATGCCTTAATACTGAGATTCCAGGTAACACAAAACAACCAAACCCCACTACATCCATCCAGCTTACTAGGGAAAATCTATAGGGACTAAAATAATCTAGCAAAAGGTCTTTGTATCCAACCTGGACAATTGACTATTGGGCTGTAGCTTATTCTTGTAGCTTTGATCCCTTTTTGAAAGTGTGATTGGCTTAATTTCATCTTCTGGTCTGAAGCATAAAGGATGACCTGAGCAACAGAGGTGCCTGCAGCATTAACTGTAGAGCCAAAATCCACCCTGCTGCTTAAACTGTTTCAAGCTTGTTTAAAGGATATTGTATCAGAACACTGAATGATGTTTCTCTGTACACAGAACCCTTTGGTTTTCTAGGACAGGATAGATCTGCCATACTGGAGGTTTACAGTGTAGATCTCCATATGAGGTGTGGTGAATGCTTGACCCTCTGCAGTGTAGGGGGGAGCAAACACAGTTAATCAATGGCAATGAAGACCTCGATCCTGCAGGAATCTTTGTGGTTCCTTTTTATATCTGGAAGAAGTTCTGTAAACACATCAAGCTCAAGCTGAAGTATTCAAGATAATAACGTTCCTTTCACTGTGAGGTTTGACTCCAGGTACAACTGCAACTCTCACCTTGTCTGTGTGAGTAATGAAACATATGTGAATGACTAATTTGGATTTTTCCATCCCCCTCACTTCTGTATTTACAGTTACAGAAACCTGTTCAAAACAGACTGGAGCCAGGCAGAACTGTCCAGCTTCTATGGGAAAGTCTAAGGTAAACCTGGCTAGAATGGATGTAATAATTTTACCCTAAACAAATAATGAAGTTATTACACAAGTAACTTAGTTAAAGTTGTTTTTAACATACAATGGTAATAGAAATGATGTAACTTGATCTGGAGGTAATGAATATGGCTTGAATGCTATTTGTTTTGTAGGACTGATTGATATGAAGATGTCCCATGAGATGTTTGTTCAAAGTATCTTATGCTCCTGTATAGGAATAGATATACTGGGAGAACTTCTGAGACTTTTATCTTTTATAATCATTGTGGTGATCATGTGTTTGATGAAGGGCAGAATGTTCCACATACTCCACACACTCCTAAAGAAGGCAAATACTCCCCAAATTGATCTCTGAGCATAGAATTGAACTAACAAAGTGTAATGGTTTTTAATCTATTAATAGCCTCACTTCTATACCTGAGAATAAATTGTACAATATACCACTTATTTTCAGGATACTTGAATGTTGCTTATTGTTATGGTATTATTAGAACCAACAGCAGTTTTAATAATGCCTCTTAGATTTAATTGCTCTATTCCTATATTATACAGTGGGTGTTATTTCATGTCAAGATTAGCTGCCTTCAACAATTTCCCTTGAAGCTACCAGAGAAAGAGACCTTGAATTTCAAAGCAAAATCACAGCCAACCCTTCATTTTTCTTGCAATAGACTGACTTTCCCTTAAAGTACAGGAAACTAGGCTGCAAATTTATTATTCAGCTTACTTCTTCTGCATCTTCACAAGCAAAAATTCAGGGAAGGAATTATGCAACACTCTTTTTTCACTTGAGAGCTGCAGCCTCTGCAGTGACAGAATGACAGCAATAAACCTGAGAAAACAGGATCCAGGAAATGAGCTTCAGCTTGGTCAATTGTAACAGCCCCTTACTGACCTTCTGAGTAACAACAAACATCATACTTGAAATCCTCACATTACATCTTGTTCTCAGGGGTTTTCTGTACCTGTCAGACCAAGGCAGTGGGTGTACTTTTACCTCATGGCTTTTTGTCATTGAAGCACTTAGAAAATGATGGATCAGTATCATAGTACAAGAGGTACTGAAGCTGATGAACAGTGGGAATGGGTAGTGGTGGGAAAAGAGGATCAAATAGCTATTAAAAAGATTTGGCTCTATTAACTGCTGCAGTCTTTTTATAGTGAATACCACTTTGTTTACAGAGGACATCCTGCAATGCTGTTCTGCAAGCACAGCCCTCCTCTCTTACTAGCAACTTGCAAAATCATGGATCATCTGAAATGCAGCAGCAACCTCCCAATGTACTGCAGAGGCATGAGTGTAGTTCACTTAATCCTTCAGAACAAAATGCTCAGACTCTCTCAGGTAATACCTTTATGGCTGTATTTGACTGCTGAGGAAAGAAGGGTTGTCAGGATGCTTGTATTGCCCAACAAGCTTATCTTGGGGTTTTGGAGGTTAGCAAGGGGATAACTGAAAAAGTTCTTGCCAGGGTATGGAGCATGATATAAATGAAAGTATGGCAGCACTGAGAATTGGCTAGGGGTTTCAGATTACTGCGACACTTGTGGTGGGGCAGAGTAGTATTAAAAAGAGGTGTTTGTGCTTGCTTCCAATGAGATGGAAAAGGATACCTTCATGAACTTGGAGTTACAGGAAGTGTCGAACATCTTAAGGCAGGATTAGATGTTTAAACCCATGCCCAGTACCCAAGTTCCTTTCTGAAATGCCTATTTGCTGAATGTAAGGCTTGTGCCACAGGTCCTCTGAGCTGATTGTTGTTCAGACACATCAGATACATGAAGTTGCTTAGGAACTTGATCCAAGGAGCTATTGTTTTCCCTCCCTTATTTCAAAAAGTCTTATGTCAGACACTTCTGAGATTTTAGTGGAAAACAGCATGAACTGGTAGCTGATTAACTGAGAAATCAATTAAAAACTAATTAAAAATAACTCTCATAAATCATGTGGCTGGAATACAAACCTCCATACTGAATTACTCCACAGATCTAAACAGTGACCTAATTTTGAGATGTAGGACTGCATTTTGCATGATAGGGGAAAAATCATATCCTACTTCTTTCTCAGGTAAAATCTCAGCTGTACCTGCTCTGCATGATGATCCAGAGCAGCAAACTCCTCAGAGCACTCCAAAGACAAATCAGTCTTCTGTCACCCACTCCAGAAATGTTTTTCCAGAGGTGAATATGTGCTTCTCTCCAATTAATTAATTTCAAACAGTATCTATAAAGAATGTTCTTACCTTTTAAATAAGATTTAATATAATACTCCAGGCTTGAATTTGATGTGGTGAAAGCCATTTAAGAAGTTTTCAAATAACAAGTTTTCAAAACAGAAGTTTTCAAAAACCCCAATAATAAAGTGATTCTTATCCTTTGACAGGGTATTACTTCATTGACTATTGGCAATGAAACACAAAGGGAAAGTTTGGCTGAGCATATTTATAGTGTACTGTAAAGCTTATTTTATTTCTTTTAAGGCCTGTAGCTTGAACTTAAGTAACCCTTGCACATTTACAGGTTAAAAGTCCTGTAAACCAACATCTCTACAAAAGAGGCAGATTATAATATATGTTTTGTAGAAATATCAATTTCACAAACTCAGCAATACTGAGGGTCCAGAGACTATACTGGGAAAGTGTGTTGCTTTTCATACCTTTTCCTACAGCTGTGGAAACTGGGTCTTTCAGGGTCTAGATGAAGTTGTAAAATAATTCAATCACTGTTGAGTTCTGTCTTAATATGTTCTTGGAGAGTATCCTGGTTAGAAGGACCTCTGTGTGGAGCCAAGGAAGTTATTGATGTTACTGCAGCAAAATCAATTCTATCCTATGAGGATTAATCATCTTTCTGAATGTGGTTGAAAGTTTAGTTGCTTTAATCAGGCTGTAATAGCTTTTGTTTTGGCAATGGATAGAAACTGCCCCTGGAATCTATGAGCACAAGGATGTGTCCAAGTAAGGATGAAAAGCAACTCACCCTTTCCTATTGGTGTCCACTGTCCAAGGTAGCAGGTAATGCAAATTATGACTCAGGTTTGTGCAGCACTGTCCTTAGTTCAAGGGATTACTACACAGACTACCCTTGCACAGAGAAAAATCCCACTGCACTGAAGGTCAGTTACCCTTTACCCTGATCCACAAACTAGAGTGTAGCAACTGCCTTTATGACAATTTTATTCTGCTGTACAATGTTAAGGGTTAAAGATCTTGTGTTGGTTTCTCATGCTCTACCCACTCCATCACTTGGGATTGCTGAGCTGTGCATATTCTAAATCTAATTCTTGATGCTTTGGTTACCATAATATGAAGGAAATCTATTTCTTCCCTGGTGTTTACAGAAGCTAGAGCTGCAAGAATTTGCTGCTCTAAGCTTCTAAACCTTTAATCTTGATGCTGTGTAATAAGAATCCTCATATGCCAAACACAAGTAATACGAAGAATGTATTTTGAAGTCTAGCTTCTCTTCTAGGTGTCCAACACCATTTCCCAAGTCGACAGTGCTGACTGGAGTAAACAAGCTGAGCAAACAAGACATCTAGACAAATTAAATAAACTTCAAAACAAGACCAGCATGAGAACTGCTGATTTAATATCCATAAGTCAAGAACAAAGTATGTAATGTCATAATAAAAACAGTAACCATTATCAGGGGTGCAAAGTTAAAAATGTGCAATTTGTTAAAAATGAAACTGCTTTAAAGAAATATTATGCTGAACACTTGTATATTAATCAGTTTGCAGGATAATGGTGGGTGTGCAGTTTTCCCTTGCTCTTTTTTTATTTGCTGCTTAAAAAAAAAAAAAGGTGAAATTAAATGGATGTTTCGTTCTTGTTCTGTGTTAGAATACACAAGGAAAATAACTTTTTGATTTAAGAATTTAGTTTTCTGAATGTAGTACTAGGAATAAGTAATTCAGTCTTCCATGAAATCTGAGAATTGATGCTTCAATCTGTTGGACTTCATTGGCCTTTGATGAAATGTCTTCTACTGAAGCTTCATGGAGCTCTTTTCCTAGGGCACTTTGTGTGTATTTTGAGTTATCTTTGGGTCTTGGTGACAAGGATCTGGCAGCAAATCAATGTCAAAGACTTTCACTATGGAATAAACTTGCAGTCATTACAAGAACACTGGCCCTATGAAAGCTGCATTCTATACTTCATACATATTTCAAACTAAAGACTTGATTGAACATCCATGCTCTGTGTGTTCTGTATTACCAGACACAAATGTTTTGGTTTCGCCTTTACTCTTTGCCCTCTAAAACAACTCTACAAGGGGGAGGAAGCTTCTAAAAACCAATTAAAAGGCAGAGCCTGTTCACTGATGAACTCTTATTTTTGGCAAAGAATAATGCTAAGTTGTTGCAGTGTATTAAGTGTATTCTGAAAATGGAGATTTAATTCTCCATTAATTTCTATGCAGTTGAGGGACTTAACATACCAAGTCATACATCTACTGCCTTTTGCTTAGACTTCAGCAGCTGAAATTGGCACTTGGCCTCAGCTAAGGATTTTCACTTAGACCTCACAACCACAAAACTTACTAAGTTAAAACCCCTTTAATGACAAACTGGTTGAGGGTTTGATACTTTGAATCCAGAATTCTGGATTCAAACATTCAAGCACTAACCCTTTGCATAATAAAAAAAAAGCCAGCATATTATCTGACATTTTTATTAAGCATTTACTTGAATACTGAAACATCTCAGACTACAATAGATTATTGTTGCTAAATGAGATAAAGTGTTATCTCTGGTTTGAAAATAGTGTTTGGGGTTTTCTTCCCCCTCAAATAATAAAGAAGTAATAACATGGAGTATAGCTGTAGGTTACTGGAAATGTGAGGACTAGCCCTTGATGGCTGATCTATCTGCTTTTAAAAAAAAAGTAACCAGGGCTGAGAGCTTTAGGTGAAATGAATTTGCATGATCAGTCAGGTACTCTTAATGCCAGAATCAAAAGGAAAGAGGGCTGGGTAGGATGGGGAGGAAGTGAGTAAGTGGCAAGTTGCTGTGTTGAGGCTTCCTGCCCGAACCTTTTGAGCATTCTGCTGGGACCTCTCCTGGAACGTACCTGGAGTAAGTGTTTCATCTATAGTTGAGCTAACTATACCTTTTCCTACCCGAAAGTAGAGAGAAGTGATCCAGTTCAACTTGAGCTTAGGAAATGGCTGTGAGAATTACTGCCATTCTGAACTGGATAATAAAGTATGCTATAAGCTTTAAAGTCAATTCCTTGAATGACTAAAGTTTTATCATTTAAATTTGAGAAATAGTCCGTAAAATCAACACGATCAAAAAGTCTTTTTTTATTCTTCCATCAGGTAATTGTACACCAGGTGATAAATCTAATGATAAAAACATACTAGTGCCGGTATCTGAACTTCTTCCAAGAAAGGTAATGGTGCTCAAGTTCTGTTTGAGAAGAGGCTGAATTTGCTAGGTTTGAAAACTCCTTGTCCTAGGATCTTCTCTAAAAATCTGTTCTCTTATGATTTGAATATTTAGAGTACAATAGGCCTTTGTCACTGTTATAATCTGTTGAGATTTATCTTCTTTTTAGTGCTGAAACCAATCAATCTGTTGACTCTTTGTTGCAGTAGGTAAAGTGTATAAGATATATACACACACACATATATCATATGCCTACATTGCCATATTTAAATATGGCTTGTTTCATCTAGTTTTAATATTTAAACAAGGAACCAGTGTTCCTTGATCTAGTTCTGATACCCAAGTTATTAGTGTGCTTTTGCTTACTGATCCAGCAACAAGAACAAGAGTGTGGAATATAGTCTCAGTGCTATTGGAAAATCTGTTCTGAAATAAGGCAAAGCACATTTAATGACTAAAGGTATTTATGACAGTTAAGCAAAATCTTTCCTAGCATACAGCAAGTTATCTTAACTAGAAGGACAGAGACATTTTCTTATCTACTAAATTAATCAGCTAATTGAAAACATTACATCAAAATTACTAATAACAGATTATGTCAACCCCTGGACCTAAAAAGATCTCTATATCATCTGTTAAGCTAAAATGCTTCAAGGATTTTTCTTTAGAAAATCTTCGGAAAGCTATTAACTTACATGTTAAACTAAATTCCAAAAATATGTATTTTCTTCATAAACATATGCTTCTACTAGAAGTAGGATTTCTTAAGAATGCTGCTTTTATTCTGGTTTATGCTGTGAAGAAAATGCCACAGGGGAACAAATAAAACCTACAAGCCTAATGTAAGACTATTGTTACGTAAGGATGATATATAGAAATTAGACGCGTGTTCTCTGTATTAAAACCTTGTCAATGGACCTTGTGTAAACTCAGCCTTGTGAATTCATGTTTTCTGAAATGGAAAAGGGGAGAGGTAGACTTAAATAGTCAGAATGGCTACAAATGCTAATGGTTGTTGGTATATTGCCAAAGACTCTCAAAGTTTATGAGAAAGCACATCAAAATCTGCTCAGATTGCTGTATTTGCACTAATATTCTGCCAAAGGAAGGATATTTTGGTGTAGATGTTTCCCACAGGCCCAGCCAAACAACATTGTGGTAATGTAGGAACTAAGCAGGTAAAGTAGTTGCAGAGTATTTTTTCCTCTTCTATGTTTTCCTTTTTGTAATAATTTCAGGATGCAGAATTGAAGACTGTAGATTCTTGGGTAAGCCTATGTAAAACGATGAAGCTGCCGGCTCCGATAAAAGCATCTGCTGAGAGCTTCAATCAGTTCAGGGATGCGGTATTAAAGAGGAGTGGGCAAGTGCAGGAGTCAAAAAAGTCTCTTGCACAAGCTGAGAGGGAGCTGCAAAATCTTCCACAACAAAACAAAAGGTTTGTAATCACTTCTGTATAAGTATTTTTCTGGTTTTTGCCTGTATGGTACTGGGGGGCTTAGTTTTTCAGGAACAAGGGTTTTGGATTAGGTAATTGCTGTATGTCAGATGAAGAGCTGTACCATGCTAAGTAAAACTGCACATCCAAAATGCACAGAGAAGCTTTTTCTCATCAAATCAGTATTATTTCAGCAGTCAGAGAAATTTCTCAGGAATTTCTCTGTTATTGCTGTTAGTTTGCTTGTGGATTTATTTTTTTTCCCCTTCATGGAGGGGAGTTTGGCTTTTGTTTGGGTACTAAGGTAAGGAGTTTTGGTCCCCTGGAGCACTCATGACCAGAGTTCACATTTGTCCTATTCTTTTATACCTGTAGCCAGGAATGTCCTTATCTTAGTACTCCCCTAAGGGGATACAGGATAGTCCAGTCTTTGAGAGCATGGTGTTAACATAGCTATACAGGGGTTCCAGTGGGCACCACTTCACACAGCAGAATTCTTTGCATTGCTGTAGAAAAGCACTTTCAATAAGCCCCTGCTACAGTATTCTTCCCCAGTTGTTTGCAGCTCCTGAGGTCTGTGGTCATGCTGAGTGGGCTAAGTGACTGCCTACTAATTACTCCATTGCACTAATATCCTGGAGTGTTTTTGCCACCTTTTGGAAACTCTGTTTACAATGTTTCCCTCTCCAGTAGCCTGCTTTTTTTTTTCTGTGAAAATTTTTCCTGTGATTATTTTTCACCCTGTGAAAGATAAATCTGAGATCGTTCCTCAATTCTCCTGCACTTGCCCATTGCTGGCTGTATTAGAATGAGTCAATTGTTTGGCTTGTTTTATTTTAATAATCAGAGCATTTGAGAGACTTACGAATATACTCCTGGTTCAGAAGTTAATGAAATCTGCCTCAAATAACTAAGTGAAGAGGAGGAAGGTAGAAGAAAAACATCATAGGCCAGAAAGTAACAGAAAATAAAGAATTTTCAAGCAAGTGTATGTAAATTTTGTGTAGTATATCTATAAATCCCACATGCATACAGATTAGAAATGGGATACAGGAAACATGAACCTACTACAGCCCAACAATTGTGTGCACATAACTCTTGTGAAGGGAAATCACTATGAAACAATGTCAAAGAGAACCATACTTTAAGTGCTAGGCACTTATTTAAATTATTTGCAGAATTCTATCCCATTGTTATTAAAAAAAAAAAAAAAAAAAAGAACTTTTATCCTATATTGATTTCTACTCCTGTCTTTAAAGGGGTCATGAAAGCACAGGATTGGATGCCATGGCAGCGACAGTCTGTGAGCTTGAAAAAGAAATACATAAGAATACACTGCCTGAAACTCAACAACATACTCTTGATCAAGACCGCAACTTGGCTAGAAAAATGGAACAAGAACGCAGGAGGAAGGAAGCAGTAAGTTTCTGACTGATTTCTTTAGTAAAGTTGAAAAAGAATAAACAAATATTACATCAGGTCCTTATTCCAAAGGATCTGAATGATTGAAAACAACAGGACTATACTACCTGAAGAGCTAGTCCAGAAAATGCAATAGGAAACTCAAAGTATGTCTTCAAGTGACATTACATGAGAAACTATCTGCTTCGTCCTAGTACTCCCATAAGCTTAGAATAATTGTGTGGTAAAATAAAATTCTGAAGGAGTCATGCCCTCTAAATAATTTCAAACCTTGAGTGTTGCAAGCTGTCCATCCTCAATGTGTTCCATGTCAACAAAAGTGCTAGTCATTCTGTTCTGGTGTGAAATACCAGGCCTGAGCCTTTTTAAAACTAACTGGTTTTATTGGTGACAGTAATTAATGTTTTTTAATTGCTGTCTCTTTTGGATTAAACTTTTTTTTTAAAATTTATAATACTGTACAATGGAATGCAAGTACCTGTGTGAGACTATGCTGGATTCAGATAAGTTCAGCTGAATCTTTCATCCTTCAGCTCTTTTCTGAGGGCTTCAACAACATGCGCACTCAAACTTGTCATAACAGAGAGGACATACACTGTTTGAGAAGATGCTTTATAGTTTTCTCTTAAATCATTAATTATTTGACCTGCATAGTATTCATTATTGTCTGACTGCTCTGAAAAAACACTCATTTGCTTTCTTGCAGACAGCTTGGATAATTGATGTGAATCTGCAAAGAGATATTATGGCATCTTTCGAAGAATATCTTGAGTGAAAACAGTAGTTCATACAGAATTTAACTACAAACAGCACAGTTTTGTACTAGTTAGGATCTTAAATGTTAAGACCATTTTAAAGGTCTTCTGTAAAATGCTTTGTATTAAAAGGTTGCTCATTAATACCTGAAACATCACAAGATTTATTTCTTTTCACTGCTTGTTTATAATATGTAGTCTAGTCTGCTACACAGTGGAATGGAGTTGTTCATTTGATTAGAGTTTTATTTTTTGTGTATGTATGGTATTAAAAAATCACTTTGCACACCTGCACAAAATCTGGGCTGTGACAAAAAGATCTCTCTAAAAGTGATACTGTCTAAGGGATGTGTAACCTTACTTGTCGTCATAAAAAAAGCTTCCATTAACTCTATCATTTCAGCAGTAAATCTTATGTATTTGCATGTCTTTTCAGGTCCAGATGTGTTCAATGTGTTTTATGTTAACATAACATTTAGCTAAGGGTGCAAACATGTTTGCCACATACTTCTAGTTCTTCTCAGGAAGAAATTATGGCAAACTGGCTCCAGTTTGAAAGATTTTCTGATTGATGCAAGATATTATTAATGTTGAAAAATTGTCTAAGGTAGAAACTGGAATATAAAAACCACACTTTCTTGTTGATTATATTCAACTATGGGAAATTAATACGGGACCAATAAAACATATTATTACAGAAACACTGGGTGAAAGGAGCCCCCTTCAGACAATCTAGCTCAGTAGTCTCCAAAACCTTTTTGTCATGTGCCTCATCATTTAAATACATTAAGCATGGACCCCAAGACATGTATATTTATTCATTTTATAAATTATATACAATATTGCACAGTGCTAGTATATTTTTCTATTACATTATAATATTTTTAATGTCTGTTTTTATTTTTAACCCTTGTTTGTTATTTTATTTTGTAATTTAAGAAACTTCATTCAATATTTTCTTCCCACACTCCACTTTGGAGACTATTGATCTCATTGAGCCTCCCAATCAAAACTCTCTCCCAACAGAGAACTACTATTTATCAAGTTCCTGGATGAAAAGTGAAGGTAACACTGCCAGTTGTGGTCAGGTTCTGCCACAGACAACCAAACTAAATAAGCTGAGTGAACAAAACTTTTTACAAATAACTGAATTTTCAGAGAAAGGCAATAAATTGCTTCTAAATTCAAAAACACCAGCTAAAGCACACCCCAAAATGGTAGCTTGGTCTTTTCAGGTAGCAGGCTGATGAGTTAGTACTAGTTCCAGTATATTTATTCAGTAGAGTAGTCGTGGATCTTTAAATTCTGCCATTGCTGGAATGGTGTTATTTCATTCAATAGCACAAAGAGTGTGTATGACAAACACTCAGATTGGCCAGCACCCTTTGAAATGTCTGGGGATGTCCTGGCCTGGAGGTATGCTCAAGTGTTTGCTGTTTGGGAGATCTGAGGACTTAGAGGATGGGGATTTGGGATGAAAGATGGGTTGTAATGTAAAGTGATGCTGTTAGGATGTCTTTCATATCCACATCAAAAGTGATCTGCCTTTGTTTGTAGCTTATATATTGTTAAGAGCTATTTGTCCTGCAATAAAATGCTGCAGTTCACATCCAGGACTCTCTACCTTGCTGTGTCACTTGGATATACTTTCTCTCTGGGTTAATGCAAGCTCAAGAGCTCTTGCTTTGGAAACAGGAGGTGACAGAGGGAGGGCAAGAATTCCTTCTGAGCATTTCATCCACTGGATACAGCTATATGGGCATTGCTGGTATGAGCTGGTGCTTTTGTCCCTTCAAAAACTAATTCCAGCTTCCATGACTCTATACTGTCATGGAATGGCTTAAAGTCATAATGTCAGTGCTGCTAATGCTAATCTGATAAACCCTTTATTTGCAACCTCCAAGTCACTGGTAGAGGATAATCAGTTCCTGTCTCCAGACAGAAGGCTGGATCCAGAGGTAAGGGAGATGGCCTCCAAATGTGAGTAACAAGCCTCTAAGGACTGTTTGCCCAAAGCTATGAACACATTCAAAGGCACAGAAATACCACTTGGGTAGATGCACTCTGCAAACAACAAGCTACTTAAACTGTTACCTAACCGTTAAAAGGTGTACTGAGTTCTGTTACACCATTCATTTACCTTTATAATTGATGAAAAAGCTGCTTTAATGTGTCATTTACCTACTTGTGTCTATGCTAGCAGATTGTATCTACATATAAATGAAAGGTAAGATAGGTATTAGCTTTAAGAAGTTCCTCTGTCACTAATAAATGGAATATGGTAAATTTCTTACTATCAACTATGAGTTGGTCAGGCTGGAGGCAGAGGCAGAATCAGTGATGTGCAAAGTTGTCCTCTTTTGTCTCTCAGAGTACCAGGATTAGTTGAGCTGACAAAAGATAAACAGGCAGATGGCACCTTATGGAGGGCAAAGCTCTTCACATTGTCAAAGCACATAAGACCATCTGCCCTGGGGTTGGTTTGGCTTGGCACCCATTAAAACAATAATTTAGAGCAGAAGATGAGAAAATCAAAATATAAAGAAGACAGAAGAATAATTGTCAGGGCTCTCAATTTTTCTCATTCATATGACATGCAGAAGATTCTAAGCTTTCTTCCGCAAAATCCTGGAAAATGTGTGGAAGTTATTTGCCCCACACAAACAGGTTTGCCACACGTATGTGGACAGTGTGATCCTAGAGTACAAAGTATCCCTAAATAATAGAGGAATTATACAGCTTCCTTGGAAAACAGGACAGCTAAGGCAGCACAAGTGGAGGTGCCCAGAAATTCTGCATTAGGGTGTGCAGCAATTTCATTGTGCAAACACTGCTCAGAACTGCCAAGTCACCAGCACTACTTTCTTCCCAGCTCTGATACCAGATCAATAGCCACTACCTGAAGGTGGCATAGCTAAACTCTGTAGCAAAAGGATTTGTATAATTTAGAAGTTTGACATAACTATTGAGATTGTTAGTGATGTATAGAATAAAAACAGACTTGGTTCTATTCTTGTGAAAAAATTTGCTCTGCTTCTTTCTTTGTACAAGAACTACTGCATAGCTTGGCCAAATACCTTTGTGAAATAAGGCACATCATGCTTCCACCTTCATTCCTTCTTGTATTCTAGATGACTATGGGAATTTTGTGATTGCTGTACCTAAATCTTTCATCAACCTTTCTTTGAAGGCAAGCAAAAGCTTGTGGTCAGTTTCAGGATTTCAAACGTGTTTTCCAATTTTTCTTGCGGGATGTTTTCCAGTAATTAATTCTGATTACTGGTTTATTAAGAAATTTGATGGCTACCATGATATAAACAACAGCATTGGTTGTTTTGCGTTTGCCAACCTTCCTAATTTATCTAACTGGGTCACTGGTTGACTGAGGTGTACTTCAGGGAAAATTCTGCTGCTGCTTAGTCTGATATTGGGAAGTTGCAAAGGCTTCTTCCCTACGAGAAAGGTCATTAGCACAAAGTCTGATGCATAAGAAATTAGCTGTGTGCTAATCCTAGGGTTGGCAGTGTGAGTAATCTAAGCACAAAGGGAAAGCTCAGCCTCGGTAGGCATGATTCATGTAATCCTACTGGAGTCTGCAGAGGTCGGTGTCTGAACTGAATCATCTGCATCTGCTCCTTCTCTTCTTGCTCAAGAGAATGAGGGAGCCTTAAACAGCCCTGCACCTTTTTCCCAGCAGACTGACAAAGCTCCTGACCTTCAGTTTGTAAGGCTTGTGTTCAGACAAGGAGCAGGGATCATGAACAGTGTTATTCAGCATTGGCAGCTGATGTAGGTTGCTGGTATTTCATTTGTGTTATTGATAACAGGAACCTCGGCAGCTTTTTACAGCTACTTAAGATGTTATCTTTAGTAATGGAAAATAAATTAATGTTAGAGTTGTAACTTGTTTAAACTTTTAAATTCATAAAAATGCAGTAACAGGCCATTATTCATAACATTCCTTTCTGCTGCTTGAGTTCATTTGATTTGACTTTTCTAAAAAAGGAAAACTTTTGACCTTGTTGAAACCAGCATTAATTCCATCACTGCCTTCAAAGAGCCTAGGATTCAACATCAGTGTCTGCATTTGTAAATCTGAATTCAGAACAAGTAGGAGAAAGCATTTGGTATGTTACACACAAAAGTCATCTACAAGCTGTGTTCCATGTATATATTCTGTCTGCATACATGTCTATCCAATTTTTTTTAAAACTAGTTCATTGAATTAAGCATCTTAGAGTTAACAGATGGAGTCTTTGGTGCAACTTCTACTTGCACTGCTGGACAGAGCAAAAATATTTCTTGGAAGTTAAGTTCTAGTCCTACAGACTCATCTGGACCAAGAACAAATTTTGGTTTTTCATTAAATTCATAAAATTTGGCAACCCTGCTCTCTTCAAATGGCAAGAAGCTGCATGTAGGCCTACACATGAGCTGTGACTCTCATGTGGCCTCCAAAAGTCTTGAACCTGCTCAAATCCTCTCATCTGAGAAGCAAAGGATTAGGAGTAAAGGTGAGCAGGCGATGCAGCGAGTTAAATCAGGATTTGACATGCAAACCCAATTATATTTTTTTTTTGTAGTCAGCAAATACCATGTCCACATTTTGTTATCTTCCAGAGCTAATAAACTGTAATTTCTTATAATGCACTCTTACAACTTGTAAAATCAATTGCTTCATATAGTTACACTTGTACTTACAGTTTTGGATTATGTGAGACATTCTAGTTTTAAATTACCCTTTACCCTACATATCAGTAGGTTAATAGGAGACAGGCTGGAGACTTTCTTCTTACCCTGGCATCTGTGGCCTTGTATGAGACAGTGACTTCTTAGTGTATGCTTGTAGTGATTTACTAATGGGAAGGCAGGGGATTGTTCAGCCTCTATCAGCCCTCAGGAGTTGAGATATCGATACAGACCAAGCTAAGTTTAGGCAATTTCTTTTTAAAAAATATGCACTAATAATAGCATATAATAATTAAAATTGTAAATACATTTACAGAATCACCTTTAAATTGGTAATAGTGAAGAAGCAGTGAAAGACTGCAGTCTCGAAAAACACTACGGTGCGAGCACACAGCCCCATGCCTGTAGTTCTCCATCTGTGGCACGGCGGCAAGGTGCGGGTGCTCAAGGGCGCGCTCGGAGTGTGCAGTGCCGGGGCCTGGGGCAGGCACGGCGGCGGGGCCGGCCCGCTGCTCCCAATGACATTCCGGGAGCGTTCCGATGTGTCTGGCGGCTCTGCCGGAGCGCGCAGGTGACACAGCCGCGCCCCGCCGCCTCAGGGACGGCTTCTCCCTCTTCCACCGCCAAATATCTGGCGAGCAGAGCCCTCCTTGGCCGAGCTGCGCGCGGGCGGGCGCGACTCCGGCCGCAGCGCCGCCGCCCCCGAGGCACCGCCCGGGCCCGGCGAGTCCGGGACGAGCGGGCGGCCGGCGCTGTGCCCGGCGCTGTGCCCGGCGCTGTGCCCGGCGCTGTGCCCGGCGGCGGCGCAGGGCGAGGGCCGCGGGGCGGGCGCGCCGCTCCCGGTGCCTCCGCTCGGGCGGCTCCTGGCGGCGGCGGCGCTCCGAGCCCCTCCCGGCCGGCAGGGACGGCGGCGGGGCCCGATGGCGAGACCCGGTGCTGCGTGCCCTCCGCCCGCCCGCCGGGTGATGGTGGCTGCCCGGGCGCTGCTCTTCTGGGCGCTGGTTTACAGCTACTGCGGGGTGTGCGCCTGCATCGCCGGGCTGCGGCTGCTCTGGAGCATCGGCCGGCGGCCGGGCGAGACCTTCCGCTGGGTGGTGCGGGAGAACCCCCCCGCCTGCCTCAACGACCCCTCCCTGGGCACCCATTGCTACGTTCGCATCAAGGTGAGGGCGCGGGCGGGGGGAGCGGGCCCCGCTGGGCGCGCAGGAACCCACCCCCGCGCTGAGCATGGCACCTCTGCCTGCCTGCCCTGCTGTGTGCGGAGTGCGCTGTGCATGGCACCTCTGCCTGCCCTGCTGTGTGCGGAGTGCGCTGAGCATGGCACCTCTGCCCTGCTGTGTGCGGAGTGCGCTGAGCATGGCACCTCTGCCTGCCCTGCTGTGTGCGGAGTGCGCTGAGCATGGCACCTCTGCCCTGCTGTGTGCGGAGTGCGCTGAGCATGGCACCTCTGCCTGCCCTGCTGTGTGCGGAGTGCGCTGTGCATGGCACCTCTGCCTGCCCTGCTGTGTGCGGAGTGCGCTGTGCATGGCACCTCTGCCTGCCCTGCTGTGTGCGGGGCGCGCTGTGCATGGCACCTCTGCCTGCCCTGCTGTGTGCGGAGTGCGCTGTGCATGGCACCTCTGCCTGCCTGCCTGCCCTGCTGTGTGCGGGGCGCGCTGAGCATGGCACCTCTGCCCTGCTGTGTGCGGAGTGCGCTGAGCATGGCACCTCTGCCCTGCTGTGTGCGGGGTGCGCTGTGCATGGCACCTCTACTCGCCCTGCTGTGCGCAGAGTGCGGGGTGCATGGCACCCCTGCCCTGCGGGCTCGCACAGCTGCGCGCACCCAGCGCCTGCCCGCGCTGCCCCGGGAGCGGTGCCGTGCCCGGCCCGGCTCAGGGGTGTGGTGTCAGGCCCGGAGGACGCGGGTGCCCGGCCGGCCCGGGTGCGGACCCCTGAGTGGGCAGCGAGGGGTTCGTCGGCCCCGGGTCTCTCAATCCACCACTCCCTGCACCGCCTCTGCTCTCTCCGCTGTTTACGGTTTGCCCAGTTGCACCGGGGAGCTCGTTTCGTGCATCACTGTCACAGGGAAAACGTAAAGCAAGAAGCTAATTGTTGTCCCTCGGGTTGTACAGTTTAAGCCACCAGTCAATTTCTGTACTTGTCTCAGGTCTCCACCTGTGATTTGCTGCTTTGCTGAATGCTCTAAATGAAGTTGAATTAGCTAGGTTTCTTCTGCAGTTATAGGTGAGCTAAGAATGCACAGCAACTTTTGTCAAGTGCTATTTTTCATAAAAACAAGCACAAAGATCTCTGTTCCCAGGGTTCTGTGCAGATGGTTTTGTGCCAGGCAGTACTAATACAAATTAGCGAGCCTCCGTTTGTCATGATTTGCTTGTTTTCTTTTGCTAACATCATTAGGAGGCATGTGTGGGCTTTTTCACTCATATGACATGTTCTTTTTTCCTGTAGCAAAGAGTAGTAAATGAACAGGCTGCTGGGGAAGTGAGAGGGGTATGACAGTAAGAGAAGAGCACTTGGGGGCAAATCGAAATGCTGTCAATATGACAACATTGTCATATTGACAATGAGTTGATCACTCATTTCAGGAAATAAGGAACTCTTGCTGTTGGATAACAGCAGGCTAATGGATTACTTTCCTACACATATATCCTACAAATCCATTCAGATTTCAATAAAACAGTCAGTGTTGGAAAAGGTGGCAACATCCTATGTCTGTTCTGGGGGGTGGAAAAAAGGGAATAGCAGCAACTGAAAAAGTCAATGATGGGCTTAGTTTGGGCCATGTGATATTTAAACTGCTACTGTACAAGTGGGGATGGAATTTTCAGGAGTAAAGGGGAGTTCCTTAAAAGCAGCATATAGACTAAAATAAAAACATGGAGGGTAAATCCCAAGAGGACGCTGACTGAAAGAAGCAGCATGGAGGGGGGGCACGGAGCTTACCCATTACTCACTAAATGAGAAACTGTGGAATGAGACTGAGAAACTTCTACTTTTTTACAATATAAAAGGATCAAAGGCAGAGTGATCTGGAGAATGATACAGATGATGTAATGGCCCCAAAATTTACTAGGAATTTACTTTTACCTCTAGGGACTTCAAGTTCGTTGGCATCCCAGAGGTGAAATATCAGTGTAATTAGGGGCAAAACTGAGAAGAAGTCCCTATTATATCCAGAGCAAGTACAAAAAATCCAAATAGTTCTCTCTTCAGAGCCCTTTCAAGAGTGCAAATGTAAATTAATGGTTCTGCAGCTCGTTAGTTACTTAGGAGTGTCAAGCTATCTCAGAGCATTTGAAGCATCTTTGGCAGGAAAACCTTTTTTTGTATGCATTTGTGATCCTTGCCCTGATATTAGCTCTTGATGTGCAGCAAAGGCATGAGGCTTCTCTTTTTTTTTGAAAAAGCAGGCTTTGACATCTGTTCAGGAGCTGTACAACCCTTCTTGCTGCAGTTTCTTTCCCATGACTTCTAAACAGTATTTTGTGAGCTAACTCCCAGCTTCTGTATCCACTTCTGTGTCAGAATTCAGTAAAACCTCTAGGTCATAACTACAGTTTATTTAAATTTTACTGGATTTGACCTTCAGTCAGTGTAAGCTTGTGTACATCCATTCACTTCAACAGCATTTCAGTGTTCAGCTTCTACAATAAGTAAGTTGCCTGCTTGTAATTCTCACAAGATTCATTTTCTTAAAAGATGCATCAGAAACTGACTATTGACAAGGCAGAAAGAAGATTATAACATTAAACCTTAATTTTCTGAAGTAAGTCTGAAACCTAGAATGATAAAAACCAGCAACAATGTCTTGCTTTCTAGTTACTTAATTTTGACTGCTTTGGTTGTTAAGAATCCACGTGGTCCTTTATCATGCCAGAAAGCAATGTGATGGTTTTAAATAGTTGCATAATCTTAGCAGCTAACTGAAAGATTGGAAGTGCATTTAAAGTATACTGTGTTTTAAAGACTTCCTGTAAAGCACATGACTGGTGTCTGTGTGAAAGCAGTGTTGCTGTGACAAGAACTGCATTTCCCAATGGCTGTGCCAGGCAGGGCTCTGTCAGAAGCGTTTGTGTGCTCAGGGCTGGGCTGGCACACAGGCACACAGCCTGGCAGGTACTGGAGATGGTTCTTTCTGGAAGAAGCTGTGGTGGGTGTGCAGGGTGTGTGATACTCAGTATTGTCAGGGTGTAGAGATACCTCATCTCAGAAGTGCAGAAGGTTCAGCTTCAAAACGGATAGTTTGATATTTTTCTAGGTGCAATGTATTTCTTAGGATATGGTCCAAAACTATGATCATTCTCAAATCCCAAAATAGCAGTTCTATGCATCAATAAACACACTTGTTTTTCTCTTATTTTAGGATTCAGGGTTACGATTCCACTATGTGGCTGCTGGAGAAAGGGGCAAACCACTCATGTTGCTGCTTCATGGCTTTCCAGAATTCTGGTAAACTCCCTTCACCATTTTTTATTATAAAAGAGGCTCCATAAGGTACCTAAGGATGAACATCTCTGCTTAAAAATCCCCATACATAATTCCTTATATGTATTTATGAATACTAATGGCATGAAGTTTCAGTAGGCAATGAACCATTGAAACATTTTTTTAACTGCAGCATCTGCAACTAACACAAACCAACTGTGTTTTTTGTACTGCCAATCCATTTTTCCTCAGGTATGTACTCTTTCCTGCAAACTTTGTGAAGGAACTGCTAATTTCAAACAAATTTCCTGTTTGGATAGTACTTGTACTATATGGCTAAACTCATGAATCATAGCAGAGGGTGTTAAAGTAAGGATCCATTGCATGTTAAGTGCAATCTGGATTGCTCCATTTATTAAAAATACTATACATTAATTTTTAACGGGGAGGGGAAGAACTATGAGTCCTATAGGCTGCTGTGCAGCTAATTTCAGAATGCTACTCAGGGAAAAAGGTTCTATTATTAGTTCATCACAAGACGAATGATGAATCAAACCCAATCCTAAATATTTGTTTATAACACTGAAAAGCAGTCATGTGTCCAATGATTTCACCAAATTGCTCAGGCTGTCATTGTCAGGTTTAACTAATGAAGCATGGCTTACAGAACTTGCATTGGAAAAACAGTAAGGGAGTAAGGGAAGTACTAATGCCAGCAATTCTGAGAGGTAAATGATCCTTTTCCTTTCCAAACTCAGCTGTGGGGCTAGAGGCCACTGCTGAAACTGTGATCTTTCAATCTGTACTCAGGTTATACCATGCTAAACTGACCCAAGTAGAAGAGAGGCCAATTCTCTTTGCTCAGCAATTTCTCCTAAAGGTACTAATGCCCTTGAGGGTGATGGGACACAGTCAGATTTATGTTCGGTTAAATTTTCAAAGAAGCACATTCATCTAGTAATAAATTGCTATCTAAAATTTTTAAAGCTGTAAACTTTGATTGAAAGGACAGTTAGATGGGCCAGTGCATATTCTATTCAAACAAAATGTATATCTTGCATAAAGCCTATTCTAACACAGGCAGCGAGACTACAGCTGATTTCCCCTATGGGGGAATAGAATGGAGAAATTAGCATTTTTTATACATATTCAACTGAGATCAGGTATATTATTTTTAAAAAGCAGAATGCCATTCTTGCAGTTTAGAATAATGAGTCATGCTGTAAGTGGCAGCTACTAGATAGTATTGTCTGACCATTCAAAAGGGATGGATAAAACACCTGTTACGTAGATCACTGGGACCACCAATAGCATAGTTTCTATCACTGTTTTTAAAAAGAACACTACATACTAATAGTCTGTGAACCAGTCATATTACTAATATTTGTGTTAGGTTGTTCATTAACTCAGTGAATACTTTTTCATTCAGGAATAGTCATTGTCCTGAGAGCACAAGATAAAATAACCACAATATAAGAGATGGAAAGCAGCATCAAATTTGTGTTGTTTGTCTAGGAAAACATAAAGGATATTATCCACAAATACAGTTCTTAATTTTAAGAATCTTCTGCCTTCAAAAGTCTTAAGTTATAAACAGCACAAAAATAGCCAGACAATACTGACCACTAAGAGTGATAGAGAATGTCTGAAGGTGACAGATCACTAAAGCATGCAATGCACCAGAGCCAGTGAGTGTTTTAATTGCATAAGAACTTGAGACTCAATACACTGTGGAAGGTCAATAATAAAATACTTGGAATTGGACATAATGTGTTGAGGCAGCTGAGTACTTACAAGTTGTGTGTGAGCTGCTACATTTTATACTACATGCCTTTTAGAAAGAATATGATCAGAAAGTCTCAAAATAGATTCAACCTTATGAACATGGAGGCATTCCCAACATTTCTAAATTCTGCTTGCAAAGCAGTTGTCCAATATTTATATATAATTTGGGATAAAAGAGTTTATTTGAATATAAAACCTACCCATTTGATAGGTCAGACATTTGCAGACTGATGGACTGTTGTGAAAACAGAGGATGAGAATAGCTTGTAAACATTTTTTGAAAACAAAAATAGTTGATTTATTTATTTATGGGCCTGGTTCTTTCTTCTTACTCAAGTATATAGAATAGCTGCAACGGTTACCATGGCAAATTCTGCTTCCAAGTCATTACATAACACCTTTAAAAAATTAATTCCTGGGGATCTCAGCTAAACCTTGTCTTAGCATTAGATAGCACTGAAATGAAAATGTTCTGACTGTTTTGTTTGTATGAATACAGATCTGTATCACTGAGTGCTCCTGTAACATTATTTAAGTTCAAAGTCCCCAGTAGGCTGGAGGCAAAGGTAAAGTGGAAGAGCCCATGGTCTGATCCAGACGCTGTTTGGATTAAGGCAGAATTCTGTGCATCACACCTACAACCACCAATGATCCCAATGTTATATATCCTCTATCTGAAACTGTTGAAACAAGCAGAAGTACAAATGAGATCCTAGCACAGAGGGATGCAATCACTGCTATATATGTCCAGAAGGATCATGTTTTTCATATATCTTTCTATTACACTGTAAAATAAGGTCATGTCTGTCTTGCTACTGGCTGTTCTGAAATTTATTTGATTTCAATAACAGCTGAAGGACAGGTAGTTCTTGCAGAATAAGACCTACCATTTTCTTTTTATTTTTCCTTCATAACACACATCTAGTCACTACATACAGAGTAAGGAATAGTGCTGGCCTTTACCTGAGTTCTTACCTTTGTATGCCTTTTGATGTATGCAATGTTATCACTCTTTTCCAAGGAAACACAAGGATGAAATTCCTTGTATAGTACCAACACATTGAGAGAGCTTGCTCTGCAACAGTTCTGCTACAGAGACACTGATGAAAGTGTACACAGGAAAAATCCTATAAACTTCATCAAGACCATTTGTTATTAACTGGATTTCTTTCTCTGGTTTATTTAGTGTATGAATTATCTGACATTCTTTTTCTGAATAGAAAAAAAATGCAAAACTTGGCTGCCCTGGAGAAGAGAAAGCTTTTCAGACCTTACTTTTTTGATGCTACTATGGCTCCAAGGATAAAACAGAATAGCCTTCCCTGTGCTCTGGTTTATGCTTGCTTCCTTTACAGCAAAGGGACTGTGCCAGACTCCAGGAATTGTTGAAAAACCCTGGCTCTGGCCATGCCCCCTTTCAGGCAGCTGCACTTTGTTACGAGAATTCAAGAAGGGAGCACAAAACTTCTGCAGCCACAAAAGACCATCAGCACAGCACAGAAAGGAAAAAGAATCTCATAACAAACAAAGCCATGCTAGTTTACCCTCAGATATTTGGGTGCATAAGCATTGAGTGTATTTTTGGTATCATACTGCTTGACCTTGTAACTCCAACTTTTTTTCCCCTTTGTTAGGTATTCTTGGCGCCATCAATTGCGGGAATTTAAAAGTGAATATCGAGTGGTGGCCCTGGATTTGAGAGGTTATGGAGAAACAGATGCTCCTCCTCACAAAGAAAATTACAAGTTAGATTGCCTGATAGCAGACATAAAGGATATTTTGGAATCTCTAGGTGCGTTAGTAGAAGAAAAACCTGCTTGACTCATAAATGCCTTGATTTTCTAGGGAAAAAAATCCCACAAAAATATCTAGCACAGTTGGTTTTTTATATATATATGTATTACAGAGGTGTATAGATATAAATCTAAGAATATTAATATGTTTGGCCAATTATAAACAAAAAAGCATTGTTTTCTAATTACAATGTGTATATCAGTATAAGCAATATGTAAAGATGATTTTTCCATCAGGAGTTTTGAAAAGAAATTCCTATGTCCTGTAAAATCCATCTGTACAAACCTATGGTCTTTTTCCCTAAGAAGTCTTTCCTCCTAAACACTTGCACTTAATGGATAATATTCTGAGTTAGAGTCTTGCAGTACTTGCAGACCAAAGAATTTATATCAGATGCACAAACAAGACATAATAGATATTGTGGGCTTTACAGAGATGATGAGAGTATATCTGCTGTATTAAAAAACAAACAAACAAACAAACAAACCAGAAAGCCCTCTGAAAATACTACTCCTGCTCAACAGTCAGTTCTCAAGAGCTGAATCACTTGTATCTTACACAACAGTGAGAGCATAAGAGAGAACGAGGGACATGCTGCTTTCTGTGGCAAATACACAGGGTAAAGGTCTGGAGCTGAAGTGCAAAATTCACCCTTCCAGTTCAGTTTGAAGTATCCCTGTTTGGGTGATAAATTGTAACCCGTGGTGAAGCGTATTTCCCTTCCACACCAAGAGCAACACAGAGGATTAGATTGTCATTCTCGGAATCATTTTAATTCCCTGGATACTCTAGCAATAGTAAAACAACTTACTGCATTTTGTATGAAGAAATAATAAAGCAGTGATTCAAGTATTCAAGTTCTGAGATTTGAATTCAGGATTTGCTTTGATTGTGATGTTTGAGTATTGGCAAAAGATTGGGCAGACAGTCCTCACAGTGTTGACATTTTCCAGCCTTTGCTGGTTGTGTTAATCTCCATGGTAATGCCATGGTTATGCTTGAGAACTGCTCTCAGCATAATTCAATTTCAGAGGGATTTTTTTTTTTTTTTTAAAAAGCACTTCAGAGCCTTGTTATCTTTGTTTGTCCTAATCCCAAGTTAAATTCTTTTGGAGGACTTGATTATATCAAAAGGGCTGCAAAAGATTTCTATCCAAGCGGATTTATAAGGTTCTTTTACAACTGTGTCCAAACTCATGACAGAATTCTAAACATTTTGGCTTTTATATGTTTCATTTATAACCTGTGTGCTCAACATTCCAGTCCTCAATGAGGAGAGTGATACTATCTGACATTATAGTATGTTGTTTTCTAGCAGTGGTTAAAGAAGGAGTGGTTAAGCTTTCAAAACGCTTGTCACTGTCCTGCCCATACCCCTTCCATTGTTGCTAAAAATACAATTTTTAATGATGAAGGAATGTCAATGTCTAGAACTTTAAAAACTGCCAACAAAACACCTTATGGAAAAAAGCTACGAGCCTCCTAAGTATATAAGCAGGAGTGTTTACACGTGCTATATATGGCTAGTAGGTATAATGCCCACTTTTTGCATAATGATGGCATTGAGTGCTTAGATAACCTCTCATATTCAGAGAAATTCATTAGGATTAATTTTGTTCTGGAGTTGCTCTGGAGGTTGCTTAGTTTTCTTTTCTGCAGTTTCAAGTTTCAAATTCCAAACCCCCTGAACATGGCAATTGTATGTGTGTTATAACGACTGCAGACTGAACTGTCTATCTGACCCTGCATTGTCCAAGATGTGAACAGGGTGGCCATCTGCATACTGAGTGACTTTGGGGTGACATGGAAGTAGTATAGTTAAAGTTTAATGAAGTCCAATTAAATACTTTGAAGTATTTGTAAATTTTTAAACTATAACAGTGCCCTATTTTTTCTGACCATTAGTAATGGAAGTGGTGCAATATTAAAGTTACATTAATAAATGTGCTGAACCACCTATTTGGCCAAATAATGATTTCATTGTATGTGATAATTTCTGTGGATACTAATTCCTTTGAAATAAAAGCATGTGTCTGTGTTTACGTGGTAGGATACAACAAGTGTGTGTTGATTGGCCACGACTGGGGAGGAATGATCGCTTGGTTAGTGGCCATATGTTACCCTGAAATGGTGACTAAGCTGATTGTGGTTAATTTCCCTCATCCTTCTGTATTTACAGGTAAGTTTTACAGTGGCCTTTGTTAGATCAAAGTATGTGCATTTTGGTCGTGATTGTGTTAGCTTTGAGAACCAACAGCAGATGAGCTGTCAGTACTCTGTGGCTCTCACAGTCTGGACTGTATTTTATGAAACAGTAAGATATCAAGTATTTATTTGACTTCTGGAAATAAATTTATTATAGGAAGTGGGAATGCTTGCAACAAAAGTTACAGATTTTTTTTAATCCTTGAGGGTCCACAAATTATGAAATAATTTTCATACACATAAATTTGTTTTGTTCCACTTTATCAGGAAAAATTTCCAAAGAGGGATATGTATTGTATTACGCTTAGTAAAGGCCACACTGCATTATTAAATCTGCATAAACCTGCCTTTGTATGAATGTGAATCAGACGTTGGAATTACACCCTGATTTAGGTGACAAGGGACAATTTATGATCTGGTACAATATTCATTGGAAGAAGTCTTTCCAGACTATTTACTAGATGCTCAGGAATATACCAGTACTTTGCTGAAACAGAACTCATTTCACTATTTGTTATGTGATAGAGTTGAGTTTGTCTATTACAAGAACTACAAAATTTTCACAGGAATTAAATCAACATTCAGTAATGAAAAGGAAAGTACTATTTCACTAATTTTAATTTTTTTCAGCTGCTGGCCTTACCCTATCTCCTTTTAAAAAGTCACCCAATTTCCCCATAAATAGCTAAGAATATTCAGCGCAGCTTTAATTTTTATTTCATTTTAATGTAGGTCTGACCTTGCACCATGGGATCAGCCACACCATCCACATTTGTTGATCTCACAGTGTTCTTGGGCACCTTTCTAAGATACTAAGAACATTTTTCCACATGGTTAATCCACACTTACCTATGGAGAGGTCTGTTCACCACATGATCAAGGAAGAGCTTTTTGCAGTGTTTTCAATTAAGAGCAGGAGCGAGGCTGTAGAGGAGACAATTGCATTTTATTATAGTATTTGTTTGCATACTTGTTGAACTACAAAATCTGTTCTGTAGCTTGACAAATTCTCCCTACATCAAATTTATTCTACTGTGGATTAAAAGGAAATACACAGTTTGTAAACAGCACAGAAAAGTAAAGTGATCAGTGCTGACAATGCTCTGTCAGGAAAAATATAATGGGTAATGCAGTTTAAGAATGTATAAGATATGAAAGTTTAGAAGATAGCTAACACTTCAATTTATGTTGGCTTAAAACCCATTTTTATTCAGTGTCAGAATTAATATTTCAGAGTTTTGTCCTGTTTTGGGAATTAGGAATGCAGTTTTTACATTTCTGAATTTGCACCTGTGAAGGAAAAGTTCTAGACTTCATAGTAACTGCACACATTGTGTGCTTGCTTTGAGCAAGTTAGGTGTTTGAATGTCAGAGTCGGCTCTTGAAACTCACTGGAGACACAGATGTACAATTAAAAAAAAAACCCCAAAACAGTCAATGAAAGGTTGTTTTACATATATATAATTTTCTTTTGCTATATATGCTTCTATGTCTTTAAAAATGGCTGTAAAAATCTTTAAAAGGTGACTCTATGTAACCTTGATTACAGTTCTTGAAATTGCCAAAAATACACTCTTACAGAAATTGTATACTTTTATGAACAGGAGTGATGCAGTCTTTAGAATGTCAGTGGATCACAATCTACGGATTTCTCATCACACCACTGATGAGAGAAATACCTATTCATGCCTTTTATTCCATAGCAGGAAAAAAATACTTTGGACTAGCTACACAAATCGATCTCTAAGTGAAAACCTACAATGCAATTAACCTCTCCAGCGTTGCTGTCCTCACCTAATCTTTGGCAAACTTTTGTTTTGCTGGCTGTTTCTACTAACATTTATAAAACAAGAATCTTTTAATAGCCACATCATATATTTATTCCTGAAAAAATAATCATCTTTTGTCACACAGCATACTTTAATGTAATATTTTTAAAACATTCCTTTAAGTTTAAAAAAATAGTAATATTAATAGTAATTTTGTTTGAGCCATCAGTTTTCATTTTTAATTCATGGACATTTTTGTTTCAGAATACATTCTACGACATCCATCACAATTGATTAAATCTGGTTACTACTTCTTTTTCCAAATGCCATGGTTTCCTGAATTCATGTTTACACTAAATGATTTCAAGGTGAGCAAAATGAATGCTCTTGTTTGTGTATGTAACTGTGAGTAATGGAAGAATTGCCACCTACATTGATCCCTTCTGATGTAGTTATAATTACTGGAAAAACCAGGGAGCTTTCTGATTTTTCTTCTTAAGCTTTATGTAACATAGCATACAAGTAGATAGAGTCCCTGAGATGAACTCTTACTTCTGCATTTCTGGGAGGTGCTGAGGGATGTACTTTTAACCTCCAGCACTAGAGTGCATTACTCCACCTAGAGTCAGCTGGTTTTACTTCTGCCCATACCAGTGGGACACAGTTGGTGCCTCGGGAATTCCTCCTGACTTATAGATAAGTTCCTGTGTGCAGTGGGACACCCTCTTATCTCTCAGGGCCTGCTACAGGACAGGCAGTGTGGGAGTCTGGGCATTGCATTGAGCCAGGTGATTAATTCTGCCTGAGAAGCCAAGGCCAACACTTTGTATAACCTTAAATACAAGTAGCAGCAGACAGAAAAGGATGATGCAGCTGCAGGATACACCCTCCTGCACAGCAACAGCCCCGGGCTGAGCTCCCAGGGCTGCACACACAGGACACAGCCAGCTGGGAGGTCAGGAATCATCCTGCCCTGTCACCTGCTGGGATCCATCCCCCAAAAAAACTATGTGCCTGCGCCTGCACCTGCCTTGCTTGTCACAGGTAGCAGGTCAGGATGCAGTAACTTGGTAATACTGGTATTTCTCTGTATTTGATTATTCTGGATGTTTACCTTGTGCTTTACACATACATAGCTCTCTAAAAACTCATTTGAACCATTCATTGTACTTTGAACATAAACAGATTTATAAATATGCATAAACAGATTTTAGAAATACGTGTTCTGTTGAAGGAGAGAAATCACATTTTCTAGCTATCATACATAACAGCTTTTTCTTCTTGCTTCTATAGGTTCTGAAAAGTTTATTTACCAGTCAGGCCACTGGAATTGGAAGGAAAGGCTGCAGATTAACTGCAGAGGATATTGAAGCTTATCTCTATGTCTTTTCACAACCCGGAGCACTAACAGGACCCATTAACCACTACAGAACTATTTTCAGGTCAGTATAGTATTCCCAAAGGAAAATATTCTGGAGTGTCCCCTGGAGCCCAGAAGTGTTACTGTGACTCCTCTTGTGCTGCTGAACTGGGGAAAAGCCCCAGGTGTGTTCCTGAAGCCTCACCAGGTGGGCACAGGGCCAGTAAAGCAGTGAGAGGCCTGGTGTGTTCTGTGATGTGTCCACACAGAACAGCAAAACAAGCAGAGTGCATGTAAGGAAAATCTTTGTTTCAAAATCTAATAAAGCAAAGACCCTTCTTCATTCAGTGCCCTCATGGAAATATCAAAAATCCACCTCTAAATAATACTTTAAAACTTAGCATCAATTAATTGTTTGCATCACAGTTCATATTATGATAATACCTATCAAGAGCTTATTATTATATATTACTACTAGATTATACGGCATCCAAGTATGTTACTCTCACTTGTAACTTTACAAAAGCATATCTGGCACAATTTTATTGTGTTTAGGCTATTTCTGTTTTTTCAGAAAGGTGGGAGAGGGTTTTTTTATAACTAAGCCTGAAACTAACCTCACATGATTTGGGAGTGGAGTTTTTCTGTTCCTTTGTTGGTCTTAGCAGACTCACTTCATAGAGTAAGACAGAAATAACATTGTAATAGGAAATATTTTTACAAGATTAATATTTATTTTCTCAAACTTTCTAATAGTTTTAACTTTCCTGAAAAGAGTTGGCTTGGCCTTAGAGACTGACCCTCCTTTTTTTAATCTACCAAAAACAGGGGCAGAAGATCTTAACTCTGTATGCATTTTACTTATAGCACTAACTTGAAGGATTGTATCATGAAGAGTGGCATTGAACTTGTTTTTCCTTTACTGTCTCCAGTCTTCAGCAGTGATAAATATCCTGTATGCTTCTCTAACAAAAGACTAGCTTCCCAATATCTTTTAAAAAGACAATTTCCTTCTTTCCCTTAACTCAGGCAGTAGATGTTTGAAGTAACTTTTCATTTTCCACAGTCTAAATCTACTGCCATCTTCATTGCTCTTTTTGTGCCATTAATGCTGTCATTGTCAGGAGAGCAATCAGCAGGGATTTCACTGTGAGGAAAACAGGGACCTGAGTTAGGTGCTGTTTTGTACAGGCTGAGACAGAACTGGAACGAGAAAACAGAAAGCTACCCCCATGCATGGCTGACAACGGGGAATAAATGAGATGGTAACAATACACTGATTTAAAGCGGTGCAGAGAGCAGCCCATGGCATCAGCTGGGATGTCCGAGGGCTGCTAGGCTGCCTGGCTGCCCAGCGGCTCCCAGCCCTGCCTGGCTGCCCAGCGGCTCCCAGCCCTGCAGCTGCTCCGCAGGAGCCCTGGGCAGAGCTAATGAGGAGCAGAGGAGTGAGCGCCCCGAGCCCTGCTCGTTCCATGGCCACAGCACCTCGCTTCACTGCGTGTGCGATTCACCAGATGCTCCTCTGACAGCAGCAGTGACGTGCCTGTGATGGCCGAATTGCTCTGGAATTACAGACAAATGTAAGAATTGTGAATGTTTAAACTATTCAGACTTAGAAAGAGAGTCTAGTATCAGTTATGAGTCAGAAAGTATCTTCACAGCTGTTAATTCTTCTGTGTGATTTGTGTGTATGTTTGTGCATTGTTTGCTTTATCCTGCTAATGAAAGCACACTTGCACTGAATTCAGAGAATCTTGTTTAGGTGCTATCAGCCACAATGCAGCAGGCTTTGGACTGGAACAAAAAGATCAGTCATTCAGTTCTTGCCAGCAGTTCTGATGGTCACACCTTATGGGATGGAATCGTTAAATATGGAAACTGGATTGGAATTTTCCCTTGCTGTCATTGAAGTCATTAAGCAGCACTTAGATGCTAATGACTTGTATTCACCATAACTCCCAGTGGGCTTATCCTGGTGACCCACGTGTTAAAAGGTTCCAACTCATAGCTATCCATTTGGCGTTTCATTCTTCAGAGCCTAATTTTTCTGGAATGTTATTTCCAAAGAGGTGATCAGAATAACCTACTTCCATCCATCACCAGCACATCTTTTTATAAATAGCACAGTGGTCATTCCTTTCACTATACATTAAATACAAACACTTTGAGAATAAATCCATGCAGTTTTTCTATCATGCTTGGCTAAGAGGGATAAGGTAAGAAGCTGGAACTTGAATTTCTTCTGATACACCATTTGTTTAGAAAATAGGATTAGGTCTCTTGTAATTTCACGATTATAAGCCGCACCATTTTGACTAAAATTTTGCTCCCAAACCAGAAGTGCGGCTTACATTCAGGAGCGGCTTATATATGAACAAATTCCGGAAATTTCCCACCCCGGAAGTCCGAGCCAGCAGCAGCCCCGAGCCAAGCCGGAGCCCGCCTGGCCCTGGGTGGTGGGGCAGTGGCAGCGCAGCAGCAGCGCCGCCTGGGCCCGATTGGGGGGGCGGTGGCGGCACCGGCCGGGCATGCCCCTCTCCCTCTTCCCAACAGCAGCAGCCAGGGACGCCTCTCTCCCTCTTCCCTGTGGCACCGGCTGGGCACACCGCTCCCCTGCTTCCCAGCGGCAGCAGCGAGTGGGGCCAGGGCCACTCCCTGGCAGCTGCCCCGAGCAGGGCCGAGCCAGTAAACCCTGTGATCCCGTGATCCTGTTACTAATTGGCAACTTTGTGAAAGTTGCACGCGGATCCTCGCTGCGAACGAAAGTGTGGCTAATAATTCGGTGCGTTTTATATATGGACAAAGAACAAAATGTTGCCGATACCCGGACCTGTGGCTTATAATCGGTCTGGCTTGTAATCGTGAAATTACTGTACTTCACTGTTTACAGAGAAACTGTGTAACAATGCTGTAGGAAGGTCTGAGTCTGTTTTTCAAGGACTTAAATATTTCATGGATGGAACTTCCCTTTCTAAATGAGAAATCTGTGCATTAATTAAAGGCGATTTCTAGAAACTTCAGACATTATATAATTTCCCATATTCCAGACTGAACAGAAATATAGTGTAGTTCATACTCAATGAAAAGTGATTTTAAAAACCTGTAAAAAAAAGCCTGTAAAAAGCCTGATAGAGTTTACCTAAGTGAGGCTACAAATCTTGCAAGGCACAAAACAGTAAACTCTACAGTAGTGAAAAAACAGACATGTTACTAGTGAAGAGATCCAGGATACTGGATTAAAAGGTAAAGAGATTAGTCTCAATGTACTGAATCAGATCATCAGATTATCAATTTTTAAAATTTGTACTATAAATAAGCTGTGGTTCAGTAGATGAGATCAGGTTGTTTGCAAAATGAGATTTAAATGCACTGGTAAAAGAGGCCATTTTATGAATTTTTGTAATCATCAATAAAAATGAAATTATTATCTAAAGTGATCTTTTATTACATTTCTTGACTTCATATGTAAGTAGAGAGGAAGAACATCTTCAAAGTCTCAATTTCTTTGTCTTATTTTAAACTAAAATGTCACCTTGTCTTGCTCTTTTTACAGAGCATGGTCTGTAAAGTTTAAAACTAGTACATATATCATAAAAGTTTATTTAGGAAGTTTTTTTATACATTACTGGTTTAAAATAATCCCGGTTTTGCATTAATACAATAAAGATTTGTAGCTGATCAGATGGAATCTGTTTTGAATTGTCATAGCTAGTCTGTCATTGTATGTGGCTTAAAGTAGGCAAATTTTTTAGCACCTTTGAAATGTACTGGAATAAATTCTGATGGTTTAATGCTGAAAAGTCGTTCTAGCTACTTGCATCTTTCATAATGTGTCTAATATGAGGTAATATTTATAAAATATTCAATTTTAAATAATTGTATTAAGAAAAAAAATTAAACATTTTACTGAAAGTTTAAGTAGGCAATTTTGGTAGAACTTGGAGTCACAATGTTTTTATGGTATTGTAGAAGACATCATGGAACCCAGAAAGCTTATAGTGAAATTTACTGCATTGGCTTCAAAAGCTGTGTTGCATAAAATATGGTTTGGTCATTTTTTTATTAAAATAAGACCTAACTAAGTGTGTTTTATTTTTAAAGCTGCCTACCTCTGCAGCACCATGAAGTCATCATGCCAACCCTACTATTATGGGGAGAAAGAGATGCGTTTATGGAAGTTGAGATGGCAGAAATTACAAGGATTTATGTTAAAAATCATTTCAGATTAACTATTTTGTCAGAAGCCAGTCATTGGCTCCAGCAGGATCAACCTGATATAGTGAACAAGTTGATATGGACCTTTCTTAAGGAAGAGACAAAAAGAAAAAGAGAATGACTGTTTGTATATGTTTTAAGGGGTCTAAATAAAAGCTCTTTGGATTTAAAACCTAATTGTTATCAGGGCCATATTTCCAGCCTGCCTTCTATTATGAGCTCTGTTAGAGAAAAGTGTTTTCATTGTACTGTACATTTGGACACTAATCGTACAGCTAAAAGGAGTATGAGAATATATGATACCAACATTGGTTTTACCTGTATACTTGTATTTTGCACATAAAAACACCTGCCTTAAAATACATATGTATTTGTACAGAAAGAAAATCATGAAAAGTTGCTTGGTTTTGTTTTTCTCCCTTGCTTTACAGTTTTAATGTGTGGTGCCTTTTACAAATTTATAATGAAACAATAGAGTGGTGCCATACTGAAGAAAGTCACAAGTTTTCATTCTAGATTTGCCTGAATTTTTTTAATGTATTTTACCATTAAACAGTAATTAACTCTTTTTATCTATATTTTAGCAAACTGAACGGTTGAAATTTTTTGGGTACATTTCTAGTCTTCAAGTGAATAATGATCTGTATCTTGTTGTATTGTTGAATGCAGCTGCTTTGCGCAATGTGTTTTTCTTTCTTGACTAAAAAATGGGAAACCTGTACACTCCACATGTCTGAACAAGAACAATGGAGAATTAAGATATAACGTGTATCAAATCCACCTCTGTCTAATAAAATGCAACTTACACAACTCCCTTTACTTTATCTGAGTTCCTGTGGAGAAATTTGCTGAAGCTATCTGAATAGAACTGGGTTTGAATAGCTGGTCCGGTATTCAGCCTGGACACTCATGTTATAATTGTTGTCATTTCTTGAAAATAATGCCTCATTGTTGGCATTATCCTTCCTTCAGCAGCTACTGTTCTTGTCTCCAAGAACTGCTGCCAAGTTCCTGTGTTTATAGGAGGAAGAGACACAGTGATTTTGGACACAAAGGGGTAGAATTAACTTGTGTGTGATGGCAGGGGAGAAGAAAACTGTATGCTAACTACAAAGGCAAAAGAGGCAAAACTGTGAGATCACAGAATAGGTGTTACCTGCCTATTGGGTTTCCAAAGCCTCCCTCTCCCCCTGCAGAGCCAACACAGTGCCCTGGAATCAAAGGTGAACCAGATCCTGCTGGTAGAGCTCAGAGGTACTGGGGAGTCCTGACGCACCCCCACACTGCCATGTGTGCCATCTCTTTCGAGCCAGTGTCCCACTCGGCTGCTCGGTGCAGTCCTTGCTCAGGGTAACCCTCACAAGGAAGGGCCAAGCGGTGCTGCCTGCCCAGCGTTAGCTACTAGCCGTAGGCCTGCTCTCGTCCCCCTCTGCAAATCCCAGAAGAGTCTCCTCAGGACCATAACATAGGTGTTGAACTTGCTTCTTTCTATCCACCACTAGTACCTGCTTTTCAAGCATTTTTCCCTGAATACTTTGAGGACTTACCAACTTAAATGGTATTGCCTCTCTGCTGGAAAGGCTCTCCCTTGTCTCAGGAGGTGGCACTGAGAGACGTCGATCATCAGCGCAGCAGTTTTGCTTTGGCAAGACTTTGCAGAGCACGGGCTGGCTGGAAGCTGCACCCGCCCCTCTTCCTGCCCTGCGGCCCCGCGGCAGGTGCACGCGGCAGGGGCGGCGCGGAACGCCGGGACCCGCACGAGGGCGCTGCGCTCGGGAGTGCGGCGGGAACGGCCTGGCGTGAGGGAACGGCCTTGGCGTGAGGGAATGGCCTTGGTGTGCGGGAACGGCCTTGGTGTGCGGGAACGGCCCTGGTGTGCGGGAACGGCCTTGGCGTGAGGGAATGGCCCCCGTGTGAGCGAACGGCCTTGGTGTGCGGGAGCGGCCCCCGTGTGAGGGAGCAGCCACGGTGTGCGGGAGCGGCCTGCGACCGGACCCGCACGGCGTGGGACGGAGGGGCGGCCGGCAGGGGGCGCACTGGCGGCGGCATCCGCGCTCAGCCCGCCTGAGGCCCCGCCCCATCGGGGCCCCACCCTCCCCTCTGGTTCCGTGCCGGGGGCGGGGCCAGGCCAGCGCCGCCGGCGCTCATTGGCGGAGCCCCGTGCTGGCCCTGCCCCCTGAGCGGCGCGGGGAAGGCGCCGCGTCCCGCACAGCGCGGGTCCCGCGGCGCTCCGGGGCCGGTTACTGTCCGTGCCGCGAGCGCAGTCCCGGTGCTCTCCGTGACTGTGGCTGCCCGCCGGCAAGGCACCGACTGCCAGCCCCGCCCCAGTGTCTGTCGCCGTGGGGGTGCGGAGCGGAGTGGCGGCCGGCACATGGCGCGCTGTGGCGGCGGCGCGGCGCCGAAGGGCCCCAGCCCGGCGGCGGCGGAGCGGCAGCGGCTGAAGGAGGCGCTGGCCGAGCAGCTCCGGCAGGACCTGGACAGGTGGGCGCGGGGCGGCCGAGCTGGGGCGGCGCCGGGCGGGGCGGGGACACGCGATAACGGTGCCGTCCCGCAGGCTGCTGGCGGAGGGGACCCGCTCCGACGTGAGCCTCCGAGCGGGCGGCGAGGAGGTGCGGGCGCACCGGGCGGTGCTGCTGGCGCGGGCGCCGCTGCTCTGCGAACGTCTGGCGGGGGGACAGCTGCAGCTGGACGGCGTGGAGCCCGCGCAGTTACGGGAATTCCTGCGGTGAGTGCGCGGCCGCGGCAGGATTGATGGGCTGGCCCCGGCACCACCTCTCTTGTGTCCTGCCTCTTCTTTTTCCCGGTGCCAGCACCTGTTTTAAAGCTTTTCCCATTCGAGGCAGTACCCCCACAACCTTCCTGAAGTTTGCAGAGTACTTTTCTGTAACTTTCTTTTCCTCTGCCTTTGTCCTATTGATAGCACATGGCTGTACTCTCCACCTTAATGTGCTTTTTTTTTATGGGATGCAAAGGACTTGTAATAGAAAAAGTGAAAAAAACAGCAAAAATCCTTTCAGATTGCCTGTGCCTACTAAAACCCTTTTTAGCAAGATTCCCAGATGAAAACAGCAAATAAAACCCACTCTCAGCTCATACTTTAAAAAGTTATGGATATAGGAATCTAGGAAAACTTCAGCAAGTTGGATGAAAGGCATTAAGTTCAAAACTCATCTCTCAAGTCCTAGTGAGCCATGGGCTAGGCCAAACACAGCTTAGCTTTGATGTAAACTGGGATCCCAGAGGGAGGTATGTGGGCTGGCTACTCCCCAGGGACTAGTGCAAGGGCCAGCATGTTTTTGCACTGCCAGCTGTTTTCCCATTGCCACATATGCAACATCTCTCATGTCTTGCTCCAAACCTCAGGTGAGTTACAGGAGGGGTGTTGGCTGGTGCTGCCACCAGACCTTGCAATCCTCCTTCTCGTAAGTTCCTCTAATCCTTTTTTAAAAGAACTGCTTTTCTCTAACAAAGCTGTGGCGATGCCAACTACAGTAATTTCACAACTATAAGGCGCACCGGACTATAAGGCGCACCCCCCCGGATTCGGCAAAATTTGCAACTTTGTAGATCAGATAAGGCGCACCGGTCTATAAGGCGCACTTTTTTTTTGCAGTGAGGCCCCGCCCCCAGCTCACCCCGTGGGGTTGCTGGCCGAGGCCCCGCCTCCACCCGGCAGCCATTGGCCCCCGGGCCCGCCTCCACCCGGTAGGGGCGGTGCCGCGAGCCACCGAGCCACCCTGGACCCGGCAGCCATGGGCCCCCGGGACTGCTTCCACCTGAGAACGGGGGTGCCGCGGCCCCCCTAGCCCACATTCACGCGGCAGCCATGGCTCCCCAGGACTGCCTGGACCCAGGAACGGGGCTGCTGCCGGCCCCCTAGCCTGCCTTCATCCGGCAGCCATGGGCTCCCGCGGCTGCCTGGAGCCAGGAGCGGGGTTGCCGTGGCCCTCCTAGCCCACATTCACGCGGCAGCCATGGCTCCCCAGGACTGCCTGGACCCAGGAACGGGGCTGCTGCCGGCCCCCTAGCCTGCCTTCATCCGGCAGCCATGGGCTCCCGCGGCTGCCTGGAACCAGGAGCGGGGTTGCCGTGGCCCTCCTAGCCCACATTCACGCGGCAGCCATGGCTCCCCAGGACTGCCTGGACCCAGGAACGGGGCTGCTGCCGGCCCCCTAGCCTGCCTTCATCCGGCAGCCATGGCTCCCCGGGACTGCCTGGACCCAGGAGCGGGGGTGCCGCGGGGCCCCTAGCCCACCTTCATCTGGCAGCCGTGGGCTCCCGGGACTACTTCCACCTGGGAAGGGGGGTGCCGCGGCCCCCCTTGCCCACATTCACCCGGCAGCCGTGGGCTCCTGGGACTGCTTCCACCCGGGAATGGGGGTGCCGCGGCCCCCCTTGCCCACATTCACCCGGCAGCCGTGGGCTCCCGGGACTGCCTGGACCCGGGAAGGCGGGTGCCGCGGCCCCCCTTGCCCACATTCACCCGGCAGCCGTGGGCTCCCGGGACTGCCTGGACCCGGGAAGGCGGGTGCCGCGGCCCCCCTTGCCCTCATTCACCCGGCAGCCGTGGGCTCCCGGGACTGCCTTGACCCGGGAAGGCGGGTGCCGCGGCCCCCCTTGCCCACATTCACCCGGCAGCCGTGGGCTCCCGGGACTGCCTGGACCCGGGAAGGCGGGTGCCGCGGCCCCCCTTGCCCACATTCACCCGGCAGCCGTGGGCTCCCGGGACTGCCTGGACCCGGGAAGGCGGGTGCCGCGGCCCCCCTAGCCCACATTCACCCGGCAGCCGTGGGCGCCCGGGACTGCCTGGACCCGGGAAGGCGGGTGCCGCGGCCCCCCTTGCCCTCAGTCACCCGGCAGCCGGGGGCTCCTGGGACTGCTTCCACCCGGGAATGGGCGTGCCGCGGCCCCCCTTGCCCACATTCACCCGGCAGCCGTGGGCTCCCGGGACTGCCTGGACCCGGGAAGGCGGGTGCCGCGGCCCCCCTTGCCCACATTCACCCGGCAGCCGTGGGCTCCCGGGACTGCCTGGACCCGGGAAGGCGGGTGCCGCGGCCCCCCTTGCCCACATTCACCTGGCAGCCGTGGGCTCCCGGGACTGCCTGGACCCGGGAAGGCGGGTGCCGCGGCCCCCCTTGCCCACATTCACCCGGCAGCCGTGGGCTCCCGGGACTGCCTGGACCCGGGAAGGCGGGTGCCGCGGCCCCCCTTGCCCTCATTCACCCGGCAGCCGTGGGCTCCTGGGACTGCTTCCACCCGGGAATGGGGGTGCCGCGGCCCCCCTTGCCCACATTCACCCGGCAGCTGTGGGCTCCCGGGACTGCCTGGACCCGGGAAGGCGGGTGCCGCGGCCCCCCTTGCCCTCATTCACCCGGCAGCCATTGGCTCCTGGGACTGCTTCCACCCGGGAATGGGGGTGCCGCGGCCCCCCTTGCCCACATTCACCTGGCAGCCATGGGCTCCCGAGACTGCCTGGACCCGGGAAGGCGGGTGCCGCGGCCTCCCTAGCCCACATTCACCCGGCAGCCATGAGGCCCCAGGACTGCCTGGACCGGAGAGGGGCGGTGCCTTGGTCCCCCTGGCCCGCCTCCACCCGGCAGGGGCAGTGCCGCGGGCCTCCGGGCCCGCCCCCAGCCGGCTGCCGTGGCACTTCCGGCTCCCCCCACGGCTCTCAGCTCACACTTCCGGTTTGGCAAATTTCGCCGCTTTGTACATCAGATAAGGCGCACCGGACTATAAGGCGCACTTCCGGGTTCGAGGGGAAATTTTAGTCAAAAGGGTGCGCCTTATAGTCGTGAAATTACTGTACTTTCCCTAAAAGAGTTGGTGTTAGAGCTGATCAGCACTTAACAGGAATGCACCAGGAGCAAAGTGGTAGAAAGAAATCACTTTGGGATTTCGCATAAATTCAGGATGTGCCTAGAAAATGTAGATACTTGCAGGCTCCTGAGATTGTTGCCAACAACAACAGGGTAGTGTTGCAGTTTTAGAACTTAGTGCTTGAAACACCACCTAATTGTCAAATAAAACTTTCTGAACTCAGAGTAATATCTGAAACGGAGTCCTTGTAGTGGAGCAGGTTATTACCAGGCATTTGTTGGGTTACTGCCACAGCCTGGTAGGAACACGACCAAAGAAACAAAACAGCATGGCTTTTGTCTTGTATCTTTCCTGATTCCATTGTTACTGTGATGTCATCAATTCTTTCACATTCATGTAAGTGATGCTACAGAAAAATTTCACAGAGAAGCATGATAATGCAATTTTTTAAAAAATAAAATTAATTTTGAAAGAATTATTCTGAATAATTATTTATATACTGTTATAGCAAGGGTTTCTATTCCTAATGGTAAGCACTTCATATGTCACTTGCTTTCAGTTTGGTCTGGGTTTGCTAGAAGGCAAGGAATGATATCTGGAGTCCTGCATGTTTCCAAAAAGCATGGTATTGGAAAACATCTTTAAACTCAGCTCAACTCACTGTAAATCTTGTGTCTTTTCACAGTGAGTTTAGAATCTTCAAATGAACCTCCCTCTATATGCTAAGCTGTGTATGAAGTGTGCTTTGCAAGATAATTGCTTTTTCTTAGCCTTTGGTGCTCTTTGAGACTTCACCTTTTGAGTCCTCTAACCTAGTACATTCTGTGGAGATTCGTGCTTACAGAGTGCACTGAAGTTTGGCAACAATGAACTCATTTGGATCAAAGAATGGATTGGTTGAAAAGAGACTAATCCATTGTTCAAATGATCAAGTAGTATCAGTGGCTTGAATCTCAGTGGTTTCTTATTGTTAAGATGCAAATTAATTAGATCTTCATAGGTGCAAAACAGTGTCTTACATTAGAGCTCATTAAAAAAAAAAATCATTCCTTTTCCTGTTTGTATTCAGCTTTGCTTTTATTTTCCTGAGTAAAAGTTATCTTTCCATGGGGATTTGGGAACTTTATTTTCTCACGAGCTATATCTGGCCTCATCTCAGTGAGGGACACTTCCTTTGGGCCTCTGTCTCTCTTCATCAGGAGAGATGAAGTGGGCCACATGTCACTTGTGTGCTGGAGGCTGTGCAGCTCCTCTTGCCTCCTCTTTTGAGCCTGGGATAAGACATAGTAAACTTCATGCTGATCTTTCTGCATGGCCTCAGCATGAAGTAGAGGAGCAACTAAGCGGTGCGTTGTTTCTCTCTGTACACTTGCACTATCTGAGGACACCAGGAAGAAACTTCTGGTCCCCAGACATGCAGCATCCATACTGTAGCCAGTATACATCCTGTGTTTTTACCTGGTGGAGTTAGTGTAATATTGACTCTGCCCTCCAATAGCCTTCTGTCATTCTTCAGGACACAACTAGAAAAAGTCAACATTGCAAGTACATTGATGGCTGGAGATGAATGCCTAGGCAGGGTTCTGCAGTGTGCCTCAAGAAGAGCAACTTAGCATCCCTGAAGGATGGTGTCTGTCACAAATCATTTCATCATTACTGTCTTGCCTGCTGAGAGGCAAACTGCTTTTTATTTTCTCTTGCAGTTGCTAAAATATTGCTTTAGCAAAAAAAATCTAGATATTGTCTCTTAATATTTCTGTTCGAGGGGTCTGATACAAGGAAGGACAGAGAAGGACCTAATGACAGTGAGAGCCAGTTAAAAAGCAATAAATACAATCAAATACAAAGGAATACGTTTGTCCTCGTGACATTTACTGCCACAGGGGTTAGTTTGCAATACCAGCAGTGGATTCAAAGTAAGACCAGCCAAGCTTTTGAGTGTGTTATGCTTGTAGAATCCTGTATCAGGCAGGACAAGGATGCTACATCTCGCTGAAGTGCAGGCAGAAACCTTTTAGAAAGTAAACTCTAGACAGCATGATGGCAGTAACTTCTTTCTGTAGTCTATGTATGCAAGTCTTTTCTTTGTATAAAAAATCTTCAGCTGTAGTAACTGCTATGAATACAACAGATACCCTATAGCACTGTTCCCATTTCATCTGCCACCTAGCCACACCTCTTGCAAACTCGGTGTTGCTCACGTCTCTCAGATTTTTTGCTGTGTGCAGGAAAAAAAACCCAAGCCATAAGGTGGGGTGCCTGTTGGAATTACACAGCAGCATACTGACAATACAGAAGGTGATGGCTTAGCACTATTTCCAGCATGATATTCTCTTGCATGTGAAGTCTTCATAAACAAGTAACACCAAATAGAATGTCTGTGAATATTTGTTCTTTAAATACAATTCCCAGTTAGAGTTCCACTGGATAACACTGGATTGCAAAGCAGTGAAAAAGGGAAATACTTCTTTAAATAAATTGTCTATGGGTTTCTTCGTCCTGATTGCTAGATTGTCACAGTCCCCATTGGATAACAGCTGTTTTGGAGGAAACAAACCTGAGTTATGTGTATGTATACTGAATTCCTTTATGTTTATGCCTCAGCAATCCCACTGTTAATATCTATGCTTGTGTATTCCCCCTAGGGTGTTAAGGTTACGTAACACTTTATTTCAGAAGAATAGCCTGCCCCACGTGTTTTTGGAATTTTGTGATTTATACTGACTATTCTGATATGGTCCTTCCCTTTTATCCTTTTTTATCCTTTTTATCCTTTTATCACTCATGCCTACTGATGTGGTGCAGCCTACCATGCAAGGAGTATCTTCTCTAAATGATTGATTCATGGAACTTGAAAACAAATCAGCTGCAAAAAGGCCTTTTTGTGGCACTTGCAGGTGGATTTTTTGGCCCAACAACTATTCTTTTCCCTGTATTAAAACATAAGTGAACCAGCAGTACAGCTCAAAAAAATCATCCCTCCCAAAACAACTGAAATTAATAAACCTTGCCCTACAAATGTGGCAATATGGGAGATGTGATGTGATTGTCTTGAACTTTATGAAACAATAAATCCTGAGTTGTGGAAATTAAAATGCTCTGTTAAAAGTTATTTCTAGTGTAACAGTGAGAAGTGAGAAAGTTGAAAACAAATTATTATGAACTGAGTTTAGAGGTTAAGGAATCTGCTCATCTTGAATACTTAAGGTGTTTTAACTTTTTCCTACATTTGTTCTTACAATCATATTCTCTGGTCTCAGTTTGTCACTATGGTTTTTTGTGGTTATAAATATGAGCTAAGTTAGTAATTTAGAAGAATTAGACTTTGCTAAGGAGGAAATAAATAAGGTACAACATGAAACTTGTGTCTTAGATTTTATGCTATATCCTGTTGGGGAAAGAAAGACTTCACCATGATGACTTGTTTATTTTGATGAAAATGGGCTTTAAACACATGCCAGACAATGGCAGTCTTATCTCCTTTCCACATACATAGAAACAATAAGTTTTTCTGTTTTCTGACTGGATTGTTTTTGATCCATGTTTATATCTAATCTCAGTTTCTCAGTGTTGAGAAGCTGAACTGTCAACTTACAATATATTCAGTAGGGGTGTAGTGCTTTGGAAACATAATATCATAATGCAATGGATTTATGACTGAAGGAAAAAAATTTGATCTGTGAGAAACTATTAGAAACCTTTCACAGGACCCATGACTGTTTAAGAGTTCAGATTGTTCTGAAATGCATGCCTTTCACAAGAAATCAGAAAATTTAATCAGCATCTGTGAGAGGCAGTAAAGGAGGTGATGTTGCATCTCACGAGAAGAAATTCACGGAAACACTTATCTCAAGAAATCCATTAATTTGAAACAATCATCTTGACTGTAAAAATCAAGCAGACAGTTTATTTAGCAAATCTGAAGGGAAATGGAAGAATCTTAAGTGGTTAGGGTAGGCCGAAGTTGTGCATGTGAAATGCCTAACTTAGACAATGATGATGTGCTGCTTTAGATGCCTTGCTGAAATATTTTTGCAAGTCTACCAAGATTAAATGCAGTACAGGAGAGTGTTTGCTGCACTTGGGTTTGCTAGATGTGGGTGCATTAAAATTCTGGGCATGCAGTGGTTCAGAGGCTTCCTATATTGGTTTTATTTTTATTAACAAAAGTAAATAGATTTGGGTTTCATTCTGGCATTTAATTGTGGTAACTGTTTAAGTAAAACCATATAATATGATATTTTACACATGTGCAGAAGTTACTTTGGTGCTAATCTAGTTGGTATAACATTCTTGTCTCTCAGCTTGAGAGGCTTGGATTTGACAGAGGGACCATTCAGTGGATAAGGAAATGTCTGGCTGGTCACATTCAGTTGAGGTTGGTTGACAAGATGCTCAGCATGAGCCAGCAATGTGCACTTGTAGCTCAGAAAGCCAACCCTGGCCTGGGCTGCACCCAAAGCAGCGTTGCCAGCAGGTGAATGGAGGTGACTCTGCCCCTCTGCTCTGCTCTCCTGGGACTCCACCTGCAGTGCTCATCCAGCTCGGGGCCCCCAGCACACAAAACACCTGTTGGCATGAGTCAGGAGAGGGGCAACAAAGCTGGTCAGAGGGCTAGAGCACCTCTCCCATCAAGACAGGTTGAGAGAATTGGAGTTGTTCAGCCTGGAGAAGAGAAGGTTCTGGGGATCACCTTGTGATGATAACACCTCTGTCTGACTTAAAGAAGAGATTTATGACTTGATAGAATTGTTGTCTTCTGCTCTTTAGATAACAAAACTAGGATGGTACATTGAATGATGCCTGCTCAAAAGGTTTGGAACAGTTTTTAAAAACTATTCCTAACACAACTCTGCAGTAAGGGTCCTGGATTCTTAAAGCATCTGCTTTAAAGATATGGTTTTGCATTATCACTAAACCATCTGAGATCCAGGGATGTCAGATTTCCCTAGCTTTTATTTATGCAGAAAGACACTATTTAGTACTCCAGAGAAGACAGTCTAGAAGACTTTACTCTGCTTTAGAAATGAGCCTGTAAAATACAGGGTGCTGCCAAGCAAACTTTTTTATAGCAGGTTATAGAAAACTGCAGAATCTTGCCTTCTGGAAACATCTAATGGGATTTATTGAGATAAAAGGAAATTTCTAAAAGATGTGCCAAAATCATTTTGCTGTCTGTGAAATCAAATAATGGATGCATCCATGAGTCTTTCAAAGCAGTAGTTTACAGTCTGTATTAAACAGAACTCTGACATTAAGATAACCCGCTGAATTTATGGAAGTAATAAATCCAGGAATGTGACTGGATTTTAAATGTTAACTGAAAGAGTCTTAAGTTTCTTAACTTTTTACAGGGATAAAACTTCCTTGAAATAGAATTAACTTTTTCAGATCCAGGAACGAGGTACTTAGCTCTGGTTTAAAAGGCCACTTTTTTTTTTAAATTTACTGAGTTCCTAATTGGTGCTGCTTTTATTGACTGAAGGGTAGTAATAACAAAATTAATTGCATTCCTGAGGTTTCCTGTGTAGATTCTCTGAAAATACCCTGAGCATTCCCAGGAGATTATTCCCTCATTGCCTAGCTTAAGTGATTCCCTATGGACGTTTTTCAGTTACTGCAGAAAGTAAGTAAGAATATTAAAATAATTAATTTATGCCAAAACACTTTATCTGCTGCTAATTTTCTTTCTCCCTCAAAGTCAATTTGTACTGTCTACATGTTAAATATGCAAAAACTCTGTAGCAACAGAAAGATGAATAAGAAAAGTTCTAGTGCAAATGTAGCCTAACATGTGCAATGCCAATTTTTTTTTTAACAAACCCTTCCTAGGGGACTTCCTGCAGGTTTTTTTACATTCAGTATGTGACCAGTGGACTTGTGTAATTGTGGTATTAGCTTACATCTGGTGAAGATGCAGGGATGGAGTGCAATTTATTGCAATTTATTTTTTTATTTTTAGTACTGGCATTGTCTATGTGACTTTAAGTGGCAGTTCTTGGAAGGTCTAACGTGGACAAAAAACTTGAAGACAAAACTTCAGGATACTTCTGTGAAATTTTAGAATCTCTAGCTTACGTGGGTTTCTACTTTGAATTTCTATTCTTGATTCCTACTGCCTTAGAGCTGTAAAACAGATGTTACATACTGTGAAGCACAGTGAGTGGGGAAAAATGTGTGCAAGTTGTGGTCTTGAATTTTCTAAAGAATTGCAAAGTCTCCCTGCTTCATCAAGCAACTTTTCTTCCTGTTCTTGGTATTATGGCATATTATATACCTGTCTTTCCCTCATGCTATTATTATGCTAAGTTGGAAAGCACTTGAAATATGAAAAGCAATAGATGGTCAGTTCACAGGTTAGGAGTTCTGAAAGCACATACATACACAACACATGTAAAAGGGTGTAAAAGAGTCCACTGATCTTATTCTTTCTGTGGGAAATTTTATTGTTCCTGTTATATCCTCTCCTGGCACTTGAATTCAAAATTCAATAAAATACTAACATTCCCATTTCCTACATTCTTGTTTATTCTTCTCTCCTGATGAGGACCTGTATCACATAAGCAAAAAAAAAAAAAATCTGCCTATCTCAATCCTTTAAATACAGGACTTAAGAAGGAAGATGATTTCTTTGTATGTTTTCTCTGCCCTGTCAGAGTAGTGTTCAACTAATACACTCAAATTACTGTCCTCTGAGTATTAACAAAAAAGCCTCTTTGCCATGGAGTGATTGACTAAAGCAGATCTCCGAGTATTTCTGCTACATCCAAAGGAACTGTAGCTCTTCTGTTAAACTTTAACTTCATCTAGATGGTATGAAACTAAGGATAAAACATGTTGTCTGTGCTGGAGTGCAGTCTGTTTCTATAAATGTGAGATCTTTGCAGTCACAGACTGCAGGCTTTGTTAGCCTTTCCAGATCCTGAGCCAAAAATAAGCTGGTGAAACAGATGGGAAAGTGGGAAGCTGGAATTACTAGATGGGCAAAGTGAAAGTTCTTGGGTAATCTTAACTGCAAATTTTGTGTGCTTTAAGTGCTTCCTTTGAAATTAAAATGTATTTCTCTAATTCATTTATATCTCTATATATTTTTTATTATTTTCTTACTGCAACCTTGATGTTAGAAGATTTTGATATTTTGTGGTGTTTATGCTTTTACAGTATTTGCAGAAATAAGTTTTTCAGAGATACATTTTTTTTAAAGTTGACGATTTTAAGCACCATAGAGTCCAGCTCTTTGTTTTCTGGTCATGAATTTTGTTAGATAAAAAAAGGTAATTTTTAATTTGTTTTCTTCGATTGAAAAATTATGGGAGTTAAGATTAGTGCTATCTTCTAGGATTCTATATTCATCTGATATAAATCTTAAAGAAATTGAGGAGCTGTTTATGAGGAAAATACAAGAAAGCAGCACTACTACTCTTCAGAATGCTCAAAAAAATGTAAATTGTATTGGACAAAGCAAAAGAACACCAGCTGATCAGAATACTCCAAGTGGAGCTCTGCAGAAAGAAGTTGTTTGTTTGTCTGGTATTGTGGAAGAAATTCCAGAAGCAGTTATAGATGCAGAAAGCGACAAAGCTGCTGCAGGTAGGTTTGGAATTCCACTTTTTTCTCTTTTTGTCTTTTAAATAATTGTTCAAGTACTTCTGCAGTTGTAAAAATGCAGGGAAAGTTAAAACTATTGTTATAGCACAGCTGTAGCATATTCTTTTCTATGGCCCACCTCATTACCTCACCCTTTGAAGAAATGAATTGCTGCAGAAGTTAGGCAGGCACAATTCCCAGCCCATGGGTGGTGTAATAAATCTGGAATTGCCAGGCTTCAGGCATGGCCATCACCATGTCCTGTCTCTTCCCTGGAATATACAGTGAGCTCCACTCCTCACCACGTGGGACTTCACACAGCAAAGTATCTCCCTTGTTCTCCTTTCCTAGCAAATTGCACTGGTTTCACTGTTGTTCTGTAAGGGTTCTGGAACCTTTCAGAATCCTCCATACTACAGCTCTGAATGCAATCATACAAGGAAATGTTTACCTGCATCTCCCCCAGAGTGCAGGCTGCTACAGCTGTGTCAGTGACACAGGCTCAGGTAGCACTTCTGTGCAGGGGGAGGCCTGTAGCACTGCATGACCCCAAACGTCCTCAGGGGCTGCTCCTCTTCAGTGCAGAGGTTCCTGACCTCTGCAGAAAAACATGACCTGGGTGCATAATCCTATGAAAGAGTAACTGCAGCACTTCTTCTGTACATACCAAATAGGGAGCATTGGTCAGCTTTCTGATCAGTCAAAATAAGAAGTAAAAAGTAATGTTTGGGAAACTTTTCAAGGAGAATCCTAGTTTGAATATGCAATAATAAAAAAATTGTGTCAGATTCTTTTCAAATATTATGTCTGTGCACTGTCAGTAGTTTCTTGTACACCTGACCAAGTGAAAACAGCTTTTTCTCCCTATATGCAGGTAATTCTAAAGTAGAAACCGCATCTCTGTTAGGAGAAGATTTATTGAGGCTCTACAAGAAGTGCTGTTGTCCAGATATTAATATTTGTGTAGAAGGCAAAGATTTTCAAGCTCACAGGTACATAAGTATTTACAGTAAACATTTTCTCAGTCAATAACCATCTGGTATAAAATGCTGCTGTTACTGTGTATCTATAGGAAGTTATTGCTGGTCCTGTTCCCTAGCTGTGAACCATTACAGCTTTTAGGTCTTACATGTGGAGTGGCTGTACTTTGATACTAATGAATATGATTTATCATCAACAGCAACTATTTTGAAAACAGCTGCACTTTTAGCACTTCTAAGATTGCCCCTTTAAACTCATATATTGAGTATATACTCATGGAAATATTTCTACATCTTTTTCCTAACTTTCTATATATATAAAATTACAAAATAATAAAAATAATCTGTGCTTTGTAAAAAAAACTTTTTTAAAAAAAATCTACTAATAAACTATTCATTTAATTATGCTGAATGCAATTTCTAAATAGGCAGAAAATTTCTGGAGTAGTAATTTTTGTTTCAGCTCTTCAGAATCTGTGCATACAAAATCTGGTTTTACTTTCATTACTTCAGTTAGGCAGATGTAAAGACTGTTAGGAGCCTTTCCTAGACCAAAAGTCCAAGACTGTTTAAGAACTTTGGCTTACTGTACTCCTGTGGCTTGGGAAAGCAAATTGAAGTGTCAATCCCAATCCTTGTACCTTTGATATAAGTCTGTTTGCATTTGAGATAGCAATCTAGACAGCCTGTATTTTGTTCCCTTTGAGTATATTAAGTAATTGAGAGGGACTATAAAAACCCTCCAGTACGTTTGCACTTTCTCAATACAAACCTGGTGGGAATGTCACTTTATTACTGACATTACAATATCTTTATAGAAGATATGTCATAGTTGTGTGGGTATTTGGATATATGCTGCATTTTCAGAATCAAGTGTAGTAAAGAATGTTTGTTTCTTCTGGTCTACATTATATGTTCTCAGATACTAAGTTTGAGAAACAAATGCTTTAATGCAGAAAAAATAGTGCAACAAAAAGCTTCTATCAGCAGACCTTCTTTAATTTAGGCCACTTACTGCCTGGAGCTATGTATCTAGTTTAACTAGCATCAAAAAATACAGCAGTAAGTCATAGGGAGAACCAGGATGTTCTGAAACAGGCGCAGCACTTGGGCTTGTTTTAGCACTGTGTCATGTGAACAGTAGGAGCTGATAAGGCCAATGGAACTTCCAATATCATTGTGGTAAAAGCACCAGAATTATTTACGTTCTGTAAAGGTTTGTTCCTTTTTTTTTTAAGTTCTCAAACAGGAGACCAGTTAGGCCTCCAGAGTTTGTGTCAGTATTCCTTACATTCTCATGAAGTCCTGTGAACTTCCAATAGACTTTATTGTTGCTGGTTCATGTCTTCCTAGTGTTGCATTCCTACAGAGCTCTGCATGAAGCAAGTCAGATTTGTTTGGTAGTGAAACTGGCAATAACCATCACTGTAGGGAAGCACAGATAGCTATTTCAAAATAATTTGGTATCTACATATCTTTTATCAATATATGCTGTTAAAATTTAAATTTAGGTGCTGCATACTTGTCCATATTCTGCTGAGTACCTGTCTTATTCAAAATGAGTGTTTAAAAAATCCACTCTAATGATGCCCTTGAAGTTGACTGATCACTGTTCATTACTAAAATTTATTTGGAATGGAATAAAAAACTGAAGATAAGTGTATGCCATATCTCTATGATGTTGTGTTATTTTATATTACAAAAAAGAGATTGTGTGTGTACCCAGAATTTCATACACTTCAAGTTAGGATGTAATACCCATTTATATGTGGATGTATTTCACTGAGATCTGAAACATTTGGTAAAAGCTTAATTGTTATGAATAATGTTAAAAATAATTTTTGCTGGATGACTCACAGGAGGAATGTGTGATGAGTTTCTAATTTTAAAGTATTGAGACTTCTGAAGCAGGAGGAGGGAGGAGAGATGAGAGAATACAGAATATAAAATGACTAGAAAAGAGATCATAAATAGTATTCTTCATGCTTCTTCCTACACAAAATGAGAGTGCTCAGAAACATTTTGAGAGACAACAAATACATGTAACAGAAAGGATTCTCATGCCTAGTATAACCTTTTGCTTTTTCTGACACAGGAAATACATGACATAGGCTAATTTTATAAATAATTGGAAGCTCAGCAAGTATCATGAAAAAATTCTATGTATGAGAACATGATCTGTGTCTGTAGTGAGGCAGATAAGATACATAAAGGCTAACACTGTAACTGGTGTGGATCTGGAAAACTGAAACCACAAAGCAGTTTTCATCCACTATCTTGTCTTCCTCTCTGCCACTGCACTTCCACCTTAAGAGTCCTGTTGCAAAGGTCTTCTTAGCTGATACTTTGAAGACTGATACTGGTAGAGATACTGAGCTACACAGATTGCAGCTCTGGGGTTTCCTAATTCTCTTTTATGGAAGTAGTAGTAAATTGCATTACCCCTGTTATGGCCATTTATGCCTTTTAAATATAGAAGGACAGTAAGTGTAAACAGTAGTAACTCATAGCTCTTGTTGTAAAAACACATCATATTGTCCTAGCATATGTTAATATCAAGTTTTGTTTGACTTCTGGTAGGTAGAAAAGTCTGAATACAAGACATTACATACTTACCATTTTAATAAATACACATTTTGTAATATAAGAAGACTTTTAGATGTTCAGGATATAATTCTTTATAATGGGGCTGTATAAACTATTTGCTTTATTTAATAACTGTTGTTTACTCTTATTTGGTAAAATAAAATAGGAGAAATAAATGTGAAATTTTATATAAAAGGAAGATGCTTATGGTAATAGATTTCCTCTGTGTGAATCTCAAAATCATACTAAAAAGAAGCCTTAACTGAAAAATTTATAGAGTACTATTTGTTTTTTTCTGTAGCATATTTTGAAATTCCAAACATACTGGGAGAAAAGGCATCAGTACACAGCTGACACCTTAATGCATACAGGGCAAAGATTTAAGTCAATGTTATCAAAGAGTCTCATCATGAATATTTGTATGTAGTGGAATAATGTTTACTTTTTCTCTCTCAGGGCCATTTTATGTGCCAGATCTAGTTACTTTGCTGCTATGCTGAGTGGAAGTTGGGCTGAAAGCTCTCAAGAGCATATCATTCTTCAAGGGTAAGTGTTGTCTCTGCAAGTCGTGTGGGAGCAAAGGTAGGCAATTTACAATCACTGCAAATATGGAACGACTGTGCTGTGTACTGAGCGCTGAAGATTAATGTGCCTTGACACTTTTTTCCAGCCTGATACATTTCCTGAGTGCTGTTTTGACTTCAAGATGAAACTCTGTGTGTAGTGTATTTGTTAATATTGTCAGATGATTCAGAAAAGTCTTTTTCATCAGCAGAAGGGCACTAATCCTTTTGTGTAGAGTATATTTTAATATTCACAATCCACTTGAGAATTCTTTCACTTCTTCTTGTACATGTCATGAAAAATACTGTGAGTGTCTATACAATGTAGTTTTCATACTTATTTGTACAATAAGTATATTTACAATGTAAAGGTAACTAACATTTCATAAATAGTGTTTAATTATGATATTCCAGTAGCATATACTAAAGCAATTTTATCTAGTTAGCTTGTTCACCACGGCTTTTTGTGTGAGAATAGTGGAACTGTCACTGTAGGATGAATACTTAAAACTTCATAGATAAGCTGGTGACTGCCAGGTTAGTTCTTTTCAGTATCAGAAAACTCTATTGAAGTACATTCAATTTCCTTTAAAAGCAAAGAAGTATTGATCCATGTACATGTTAGCTTTTTTTCTCAGGCATGATGTTGGATGACTCGGTTTCCTTCAGAAACAACTGTGTACCTTAGTCTGCAAAATGTAAATGCTTTGTGTTAATATAAAATCTCTTGGCCAAGTGATACTTTCTTAAGTGTTCATTTTAGTTTCCTGTCAGTGTAATAATGCTGCTGCAAAATCAGAAAGGTTAGCTGTTGATTTGGTTGTAACTTCCAAATCCTTAAAAGACAATATACTTGCAATTTAATTTATTCCTTAGATTTTATGGTGTTTTAGAGGCTGATAATCACCAATTACTCTGGTGTTTACACTTCTCTCTTTGTAGTTGATATTTCTGTGGTTAAGAAATTTTCATCCTTATTTTTCAGTAGAGGAATTCTCCTGAGAAGTACTGAATCCTTGTATGAGACTATTCTCATGCCAGTGTCTCATAATTTCTGTTATTATGAGTTGTATGCATGATTTTACCTTTTCCAGTTCACTTTTCTGCTTAGTGCTGGTTTCTGTGCTGTCTTTTACAACACTTATAAATGAAGTACATATGGCTTATTCTGAAATAATGAAAATTCTGCTTAAGGTAACAGCTGTCAAGACTGTGGGAAACTCCTCCTCGCTGACTTTATGGCTGTTGTGTGTACACTGCTATACAGGGAGACAGCTGTGCTGATTTTGCTTCTTGGCATATTGCAACGCTGGTTTTTTTCCTTTTGCTTTTAGTCATCAATGTCAATTGCTTAAACATGTCTAATGTTTTAAAGGGTCTTAGCTCTGCATGAATATTCCATTTACACTAATGCACACAGCATTTGTGGGTCCTGAAGACTGCACACAAGAATGTGCGTGCACAAGTAGAAGAAGATGTTGTTCAGGTCATGTGCACCATTGAGGCATCCTGTGCCTTTCTGCATTAGGATGCTGGGAGTGTGAAAGGATGTAAGCACTGCTGGGTAGGACTGCCAGCTTTCTTAATCTGAATCAAGACTTTCTAAATATTCTGAGTAATATTTCTACTTAGTATCGTAATAAAAAGACTAAATATATTTTTAGTGTTGCAAAACCATAAATATATCATAAAATAAGGACTTTGAGTAATTATTATAATAAAACAATTTTAAAATATATAGTTAGTTAATAGTTGACTCATTGGCCATGATGAAAAAAACCTTCCATTTTATCAGTGTAAATAATATAGTTATTGGTATTAGTTTGATTATTACTTATTTTTAAAGATCTAAAGCATTAGAAAGTTTCAGCAAGTCCATTGAGTAGCTAAATTCACCCCAAATGTACTCCATTTAGATACTCCGGCATTGCAAAATCTTACTGCTTTAATTTTATCAGATCGTTTGCCTTCCATTCACAGAGCAGCTGGATGATGTATCAGCTTTTTGACCAACTTCTTTGGCTAAGAAATGTGATGCATTTTATTATGAGCATGTCTTTATATTTTTTTAATTCTTTTTTGCAGCATAAGCCATGCAGAAATGAATGCTGTCTTGCATTTTATATATGGAGCTATTTTGGACTTTCCAGACGAAGTTGATGTTGGGTATATGTAAAATTTTATTATTTTTTAATTCTAGTTTGTGCTTGTTTGCTTTTTCTATATTTTCTCAATTAAAAATCAAAAGGAAAACTCAAAAAATAAAGCTTTTTATTTATTTGACAGCAACTAGAAAAGGTGTGCCAGCAAGTTTTGGAATACTCTATGAGAGTGAAAAGCAGGATCATGTTTTATACCAAAATAATTCTCAGTTTGCCTGTACCTACCCTTTAGTTTTCCAAATAATACATGTGATATATTGTGTGCTAGTATATACAATGTGTGATAGTATATAACAGCTAGTACTTTGAATTTATTTTTGAATAATCACTTGAGGTGATGAGAAGGCTAAGTAGTTAGTCTTAGTTCCATAAAAGATGGTATATAGGAACCAATGTAAATGTTGGCATTTTTCTTCTGGGATAGTTTAAATCACAGTTTTATACATAATCCTGTATTAGTGAAGTAAATTCTGAAATTTGTGAATTATTCTCTGAAATCATTTATATATTAGGTGATGAACTCTGTCAATAAACATTAAAATGCTTCAATTTCTAAAAATATGGAACTGTTTATAATATGTCTAATATCAATGTTTAGCTAATGAATTTATATAGAAAATAAAATTATGGTATTGATTATTATATAAAATAATAGTTTGCTCACTATGCTTTTTAAGAATGTCATCGATAACATTTTATGTAATCTTTGGAAAAAAATGTACAAAATTCTGGAACTCTGCTTGCACAAATATTTTTTTCATTTGCTATCCTGAAAGTGGAGAAACTGAGAATCTTCTAAACAGTTTCTCAGCTATGATGGAGGCTTTTTTTTATACAGGCTGAACTTGATGGCTGGGAGATTATTATTAGGTCAATACATGTCTCTGCTTTGAGGATCATTCTTTGGCAAGTGTCACACTTGGTTATCAGTCTCTTTCTGCAGTAAGTTCTGACTGAACCAAGAGGTGAAGTTAGCATGTAAATTGTCCTGTAAGGAAAATGCACACATCACAAGGATTGTTTGATTTCTGTCACTGCTGCTTTCTCTTTAGTCGCATGTTGGGCATTGCAGACATGTATGGGCTGGATGGACTGAAAGAAGTGGCTATCTACATTTTGAAAAGAGATTACTGCAATTTCTTCCAAAAGGTACCTCACTTCTCATGCTGCTTTGTGAGCTATAGAGCCTGAGAATTTCAAATCTGTGACTTACACTAAATCCTAGTGACAAGATAGGCAAGAACATGTGATCAAGGTATTGGCTGAAGTCAGCAGTCCCTGTTCTCAGGTGTGAATCTGGGATAGATTTTGGGAGTAAGGGCTGTGATATCATCCACCTATTTATAGGCAGTTGGAAACCCCAGCAGATTAAAAGCAGTATTCCACATGATTAATTCTGTGTATTAAATTACACTGAGTATAGTTTAAGATGTGCTATTGTAAACGTAACTGTTCTTGGTGGGCATGTGGAAATGCTATATATTTGCATATCTTGTTTCATGGGAATATATTTAGAAAAAAATGTCAGTTCAATTAAAATTAGTTTATAAACAAACACCTGCATAGAGTTGAGCATTTCATACATTAGGCTCATGAAGCTGAATCCTACTTTACTGACATGTGGAAATAGATGATTTCATAAAGGCAAACTTAAATACCATGGCAGCTGACATTCCTTCTGAATCTTTGAACTGAATATTTTGTACTTCTGTATGGTTTCTGTAATTCAAAATGTGTAATAATTGTGATAATTTTCTAAAAACTCTAGCCTGTTCCTGGCAAACAGCAACCTGTACTAGAATGCATGGCTATTGCTCATTCATTGGGAGTGGAAAACCTATATGCTGCTTGCATGAAGTAAGTAAAATAAAATAAAATAGTTTTTACTTTATCTGCTTTCTGTTGAAATTATTTTATTTTGCAAGATAGGGTATATTTTGGCATATGAAACGTTTACATTTTAAATGTTTTTTCCTCACAATACTTTAGAGGTATCACTTATGCTAACAAGTGAAGATAGAACATTTTTCATCTTCCTTACCTAAGAATGGCTCTCTTTTCAACAGATGGGTAGGAAAACATTTTGCAAGATGTTTTTCAGAGAAAAGCTTTGCCAATTTACCTACTGAACTTCAGAACAATTGTCTTGTTATGTTGATTAACTCTTTGGTAAGTAGTATGCTTTGTATAAAAATAGAGCAATGCAATTTTTTTCCTTATTTAGCTGTACAATGTAATTTAAGAGATAATAAATGCAGTATCTTAAATCTGTAGTACGTTTATACTATGTAAAAGTTCCAATTAAAATAACAATTTTAAAAACTATTTTGATGTGGAATGTCATTGTTATGCTTCATGATACACTGTCTAATGATCGTCATATCCAAGTCCACCATAATAATAGAAAATATGTTTATGAAACACAACTGTGATATCATAATGCAACATTATGGAAGTGTTCAAGGCCAGATTGGATGGGGCTCTGAGAAATCTGGTTTAGTGGAAAGTGTCCCTGCCTAGAGCAGGGAGGCTGGGATTAGAATACCTGTAAGGTCCCTTTCATCCTAGGCCACCCTATGATCCTCTGATTATGTATTTGGATAGTGAGGAACAGGAAATCACTGTATCAATTTCTGTGTTACATGGTGGCATACATCATTTGTGATTGCCTTTTCATCTTTACCTGTATTCTAATTTGGAAAAACTTGACTTCTCTTTTTTTCAGACCTCAGGTGGTCACTGGCTATCAGAGACCACAAGCTGTTTGTTCACAGACAGGCTGACTTCACAAAAATAAAGTAGCAGTATAGTATCTATAACTTTTGCTTCTCAGATACCAGTACTACACTGGTCCCCTCAAAGCTCAGCTTTCATTTTTTGTGGCACTTACTTAGAGTGTTCCAATTTAGACCTGCCTAAATTTAAGTATTTTCTAATTGTATTTCTGTTTAAAACTGTGCTCAGAGCTGACTTAAGATAACTGATTTGAACTAGACCTGTTAACAGAAGTTTGGTTAAGTACTCAGCCTGTAAATACACACTGAATTGTAACAGATATATGAAAATTATATAGAAATAAAGGTAAATCTGTACAGCTGCTGACAACCATGACTGTCTATGTATGTAGTTCCAATGTGGATTGTCACAGACAAAATGTAATCTAACTAGCTCAGGTAACATTCACAGCATGATTTTGGTAGCAGTACACAACCAACTAAATATGTGACTTCTCATATCTCATACTGAAGTCCTTGTCCCCATCCATGTCTGTGTTACTGTGCTACCCAAACTAAATAGCTCCAGTGTGGCCGTGCAAACATAGCCCTGGTTCAAGAGTTGCACTCTGGAATGGTTCTGGCCAAGAACTACCCCTTGCTGAAAGGACTGGGAAGCTTTCTTGGGACTGCGTTTTTTCAGGACTTCTGTGATGAAGTACTCAAAGTGCTGAGGCCAGCAGGTCAGCTAGGAGTGGCAGCTGCAACTGCATATTCACGTGAAAGCCTGAAAAAGGACAAATTTCAGGGCTGTATGCCCTTTAGATTGGATATTAGGAAAAAGTTCTTCCCCTAGAGGGTGTTTGGGCACTGGAACAGCTCCCCAGGGCAGTGGTCACAGCACCAGCCTGGCAGAGTGCAAGAAATGTTTGGGCAATGCTCTCAGGCACAGGGTGTGACTCTTGGAGATGGTGCTGTGCAAGGCCAGGAGTTGGACTCGATGATCCATGAGGGTGCCTTCCAACTCAGCTGTGGTTCTGTGATCATGAGAAGCTTGAGAATATCTACAGTTAAAATACCTGCATAAATCTTACAGAACGAAGATGGCAGCTATAATCGAGAGTATGTCTAGTATCTCAAGATGTTCTGCCACTGTATTTTATCAGGACACTGAGCTGTTCCTAGAATATACACATAGCAATGTGTGTCATATATTGTATAAAATTTGTGAAGTTTTAAGTAACATTTTCAAGTACAGATTAGTTCATTCTGATCTACACCCACTTCCAACTCCAAACTACCTCAGGTGTGTACTGTAGCTAGGAGCACATGTTCTGGGTTCTTCTCTAGGCCCTTGTGCAACATTATTGGGACAACTGAAAGGTAATTGTTCAGGCCTTCCTTCCCCTTATTCTAGTATATAAAGATCTGTGGTTGCAGTCTGTGTTGAAATCCATGTGCTACCTTGCCAGCATTTGCACAACAGTCATGGCACTGTGGTACTTGGTACTGCCCCTGTTGTGTACCAGCTTCTCTGGAAGGTTTTTGCAGTTTGTACTAAAGTGGGTTTTAGTTCCCATATTAATGATTTAAAATTTGTGTTGGTGTGTCTGCAAGATTCACTGGTATTTTACAGACTGAAGTCTTGAAAGTGTCTAGAATTACAAAATTAAACAATAAAGCATAAGCCTCTTCTGCCCAGAGAATGCTTCTGGTGAGCATTCATTTCAGTGGTTAAGACACCCATTCCAAAAACTCCTGGAATTCCCAGGGAAGTTTTTCACAATCTGCTAAAATGCTTTAAGCCTGCTTGAGGGATGAAGAAGAAGAGGTCTGACATTAATTTTGCAGGGCCTATTGTATGATTTACAGTCCTTTTTCTCTGATGCTAGAGTTCTCTGCTGTAAAACTTAACAGTTGCACCCAGTTAAACAATATAATTCTGCTGATCCTTTCATTTACTGATGCTGGAAGTGTAAAACCTAGTTAATGTGACAGCTCTTTAGAGGACAAAAAAGGTGCAAAGAAAAGGAGACTGTTGGTGGGAAAATCCCCATACCCTAACCCTAACATAGAAACATTAAAATGGGAGTGCCATTTAAAGCACTGTCCGGGTGCTTTATGTGTGCCTATCCCCGCTGTCTCAACTTCATGCAAGAAAATTACTGGGGTTTTAGATAATTAAAGTGGACTCTACTTTAAAATGGTTAGGAAAAAAGTACAATAAGAGAAGTAAAATTCAGTTAAAACCACTTCTACGAAGTGCTGATTTAATTAGAAGTCAATGAAGGCATTTTACATTTCAGTGGAAGTGTCTAATGGGAGTAAATGCTTATTGCCTTGTGAGGAGGGGTTGAATTTGAGACAATTCAAAAAGCTTGTAATTGAGTCCAGTGGGAGCAAAATCAAACCATAAGCATATTTATGACCTGTAGAGAAGCAAACTGAGTTTGCCCAGAGATGAGTAAAATAATTTTTAAAATATATTTTAACAATGCATGGTCAGATTTTATCTTTTAACTATAATATGCACAAAGAAGGTACTCCCTGCTTTCTAACTTGCATAGGACAAATGTGATTGTGATCTGAATTTGCAGTAGGGGTTTTTGTGTCAAATATTTATCTGAATTGTTGCTTTTTCGAGTGTTAATGCATAATTTATTCGTGTCCTGCTAGTTCAGGTTGAATAGAGCTTTCAGGCCATTCTAATGTGGATAACCATAAATTCCAAGTTCTTTTCAAGAGCGTGTTAGCCAGTAGAAGTTGCCCTCAGGTACTGTGCTGATGCAGTGCATGAAAGAACCAAAGACACGGACCTGGATAATAAATATTATCAAATCCGTTTGTGTGTTTGAAATGTAACTAGAAACATAACAATTACTTTTCTTTGAGAAACTTTTGTTAAACAAAACTCCATCTGGGAAGACAAATATTTGTTGTCTGACTCCCTTAAATAAAGCAAAAGGATTCATAATTACAAAAAACTTTTCTCTTTATCCCGAATGCTGGGCCATCCACACTCACCTAAAACCTCAACTTAGCAGTTTTATTCAAGAGTTTATTATATCTTTCAGTGACCTATGATCTTGTTCTCTATTCAGCTTCCCCAGATAATGTTTGCCTTATTTTCTTCAGGACTGCAGTATCTAATGATGCAGTTGGAAAAAATATAGCAAAAGTTATTGAAAAGTATTACCTAAGTACTAATTTCTTGTTCTGCTTTAGTTTCAAAGGCACGTATAATATTAAAAATTATAAACCCCAAAATTTATTTAATCAGGGGAAATAATGGCATGATTGGATCCTTGTGTAAAAGCTCAGTAACTGAACAGAGGCTGTTTTACAGTCAACAATTCTTTAGGTAATTGCTTGGCAACAGGCTAATTTCTGTTTGTGTTTCAAGAACCACAAGAATGCTGCTTCCCGTTTGATGGAGAGTGACCGGCTGATCAATAGCCTTCCCCGAGTCAAGTGGACAGAGGCAGCTGTGGCCCTGGCATCACAGCTGCATGAGGAATGTGTAACCTTTATTGTTGCAAACTTCCTACACGTAGTACAAAATGAAGGCTTCTCTGTTTTGCTGCAGGTAAAAGTGCCATCAAGTTATTATATGCTTTCAAATAAATTGAATTGTATCACATTTTGGAAAGTTCAGGCTGCTAAATTACCAAAATAGTTTCAACTTTTGCTTTGAAGTGCAATTCTATGGTAAAAAAACCAAAACTTGGGCAGCACTAAGATTTTTAGGGGAGTAGGTTTTTTCAAGTTTGTTTTAAAGCATGTAATTGTTTTGATACACAGGGCTAATACTTCATTCGGGTTATATGCAAAAAGTTCCAATTGATTTAGTAGGACAGTTTCTGTGTTGCAAAAAGTACAGATACCAGTTTCAAAAAAGCTTTCAGACCCCTGGAATAACAGCATGGATTTACAAGATCATGAGTATGAGCAGTGTACTCAAACTTCCACTGATTTGTGTTGGGAGTTGCACCCATGTGGCAGTGCTGCAGGTTCTGGTGTGAACTTACCTAGTCATCCAGCCAGTTCAGTTCTCCTGTGAAATATGTTTTCGAGTATGTACAGAGGACTGAAAACAATAAAGAGGCAAGCGTTAAAATCATTTGCCTTTGGATCCAGAGATGCATGGGGCTGTAAATCATCACAGTGTGCTTGGTTCTAAAATCTCTGTTAATGAGTGAGGCCTCAGGATAATTTGCTGGAGGCCTGGAGAGGGGTGGGGTTATGGAATGGATACAAAAGGAGATGCTCAGCTTTGGAATAGCTCCTGCACAGCTTGATAGCAGATCGTCTCTGCTCAGTGATGTTTTCGCATACAAAGTACACGCTTTTGTTTTAAAGCACTGCCTTTTGTTGTTTCCTCAGGCACAGGCAATGAGCAGCGAACCTGACCTTCTAGAACTAATTTTCAATGCAATTGAAAAAAGCGTTAATAATGAAAATAGCTGCTTTCTTCTTGTAGCAGTGGATATGTTGCTGGACTCTGCAAATGTGAAGGAGATGGTAGGTTCTTCAAAGGGCAATGTTTGTAAAAAAACTATTCTGGTACAGTTTCATGTCATGGTTCAAATCAGATGATGTGGTGTGAGCTCAGATGGCTCAGTCATGCAGCTGTCGTCATACAGAAAAGCATCTGCATAAATCCAGGGTTCTTTTGGAAGTACAGAAAATCTAGGGATTTGCTTGCTTTAAAGAGAAACCCCATCCTGGCAATCAAAAAATTCCTGTGTGTTACTGAAAATGTAAGTCCTATGTGCAGCACTGCCCTACTGATCTTTATTATCATTTTAAATTCGTGATAAGAGAAAAACTTAGCAAAATGCTGCATTACCTAAAACTTAGAGGGGAACACAGCTTATTCTATTCCTCCCTAACTATTTCCCCCACTTTTTCTGAAGGTCACACATACGTTTACTTTTGTTTAAAACTGTCCTCTAAAGCAAGGACTGCCACTTAATCCAGTGTGTGTTTTTTGGATTGGGTGGAGGTGTCAGCCTCCATGTGTGTTACATACCATGTATATTCACACAAGCTAAATAATGATGTTTAAGCTGTGGTTGACTAATGCTGGGAACAATTCATAAATAGTATGACAAAGAATAAGAAATAAATGAAACATTAATTACTGCAATCTGGTGCTATTATAGATTCACTTGGTCAAAGCAATGAAAATTTAATCAAATACATTATTTTTCCCTGGAGTATTTGACCTTGTTGTGACACAGCTGACAGTGAGGAGCTATTATGGGGTTCATTTAAAAAAAAAGAAAAGAAAAGGAAAAAAAGAGCAATAAGAGCAATGTAATGTTTACCATTGCTGTAATTTGTAGCTTTTAAACTATAGAAAAAAATCACTGTGGTGGGCAATAATCCCTCAAAACCAGCATCTCCATCTAGCAGACCGTTATAAAATATAAGTGATGACATCATTGATCTAGCTTAGGGAGTAAGTAGATTCTGAAAGGAATAATGACTGGTTGCTATGACAATGTGCCCCTCGCCAGCTGCTGATTTGTTACTTGAACACAGGGTTTTACGTGCAAGATCCAGGCGCTGCGTGATAAGCTCTGGGTCTTCCTGGTTCAGTCTTTTTATGCTGTTCGTCACACAGAAGGCTGGAAGCTGATGAGGCCAGACCATCAACAGAAGATACAAGCAGGTATGTCTGGCATCAAACAGCATTAGAATTTTTTAGTAATCTGTTTAGTGGATATAATGCAGATGGAATTGTGGAGCATTATATAAATTAAAGCAAAATCTGTGCTTCTTTGTGTTTTGAAGTGGTGTTTTAGAATAGAAGCATGATGGCATGCTTAGCTAGTTTCAGACATGGGAATCGGTAAATCATTTTCTGTGAAGAGTCTTCTCTGCTTTTCTTTTTAGGAGTATATATGATAGAAACCCCCCACCCCCACCATCATGTGGATGGATTCTATTCTTATTTACAGCTACTCTAAATTACTAAAAACACTGCAGGAGGATTAAAAACCTGATCTGCCTCATTTTTAAGGAGATAAGAGCAGTGGATGAATTAAATTTGCACAAAGCAGATTATCTGTTCCATGAATTCTGTTTCTGCCCTTTATCGTTTTCTCCATGCTGTATAAATATTGCTCGTCTCTTGCATAATGCTCATCCTGTGCACTGTGAGCAAATGCAGATAGCTGGGCTCCTGGCTGCCTGGCATTGTGATCTTGTGTGTGCTGCTGCAGAGAGCCCCCAAGGAGCTGCATGGTGTGCTCTCAACATTTTAACAGACAGCACTTCCAACAAAAAGGAGTTCTTGTTCTGAATGCTCCTTTGTTTTGAAGTACACGAGGATTCAGAGGATGTGGAACTGATGATGGAGTTCAGGTTATGGTTTAATATTACCTTTGACAGTACAGTGTTGTAAAAGAAAAGAATGTTAAAATACTTCTCTGAATTCAAATCACTTTTGATTCAAAGGAGACATGAACATTTTTATGTCCTTTCTGTTAAAGATATTAGTAGCAAGGATGTAATAGTTATAAAAATGTTTACCTAGAGGTAGATGAAAATTTTATTCTACAGTTACATGCTGAAAGATGCAGTGACAGTCTTTCTAAGCATGATTTAGGGATGTGGTCAAATAATATCTCCTACTACTAAGAAAACAGGGATAGGATTTCTTCTTGATTATAAAATACTTCAGAGGCGGAGGAGTTGGCTTTTAAAAAAGGGTGGGTTGTTCTGATTTGGGGTGGTTTACTTTTCAGATGATCATGGCTCTATTGTGAATGATGTTTTGGCTACTTTACACTAGTGCTTTCAATAGAAAAAATATTTAAAATCAAGGAATGTCTTAATTTTCCAAACTCTTATCTTGCCAAAAATTGTTTTGGTTTTTTTAGGTTAAATTCTGACTGAAGTTGCATACATTTTATATATGAAAAGACTGAAATGTTTGCATTAATTATCTGGTTTTAATTACAGTATTGGCAGACAAATTTTAATCCTCCAGTGAAATATGTCTGGGATAACTTAGATCAACTTTCCTCTTAAAGATTTCTGGTGGTGGTTTTTCTCCTATAAATTTAGCCTATATAGATTTAGAAGGCTATAACAGAGGAAGAAAAATGTCAAAATAAGAGACATGATATTGTGTTTTTTTTCATTTACAACCTGTCTTGTGTTTTCGTAGGCACAAATTTATAAGGATTTTGTCTTAATATATTGGTATGTATTAATATGCAGAGTCACTGCTAGAAAAAGGATTAGATCCCTGGGGTGCCATTTTCAGCATACCTTTTGTATGATTTTTGGAGTCTTATATGAAAATTATTTTTAGTATCTTTAGTAAGAATTCGGCATTTTTTTTTATTATTCATACAAAAAATGTTTCCATGTATATTACCTCAGAACATGAGGCACTGAATGCCTAATTTTTTTTTTTTTTTTTGCAAAATCTTTTTTTCAGCTGAAATATGAATACAGACATAAATGAAACCTATCGATTCTGGGCCTTTACAGTGTCTATAAATATCCCTTTTGTGTTCTACAAGTGCAATTGATTTAAAAGCTTTGTTGAAAACTGCTTTCCTCCCAGAGTACATCAGATAAAAAAAAAAGGCATTCACTGCCTGAAAACTCCACATGACAATCACAGGGACACAGGGATAATTCTCATGACATTATGCTGCATGCTGTCTGAAGAGGCACTATGACCTTAATGTGTACTTTTAGGTATTTTGGCTTTGCCAATTTTGAAAATTAATGTAATTAATCTTTTCTTTATATAGTATAAATAAATACCTTATAAGTAACAATACACTTAAAAACTGTTAATACACTAAATTTGAAGATATCTTTTTGTAAATTTTGTACACTTTCAAAGGTCTCAGTGCACTGCTAGCTTTAAATGAATTGAGCTTGGATAAACAAAAGTCTTACTATGGACATGGGGAAACAGAAGAGTTAAGTAACTTGCTTATGGCCATGTGATGTCATTACAGATCCCACATTTTTTGTTCCAAACATAAAACCATGTATTCCCACTTAACATTTACCATGTCACCAAAATTAGCCTTTCTAAAGTAAATCAGGACCCAAAGAAGTGCTTTCTGATTTCACATGATGTTAACTGAGTAGGCTGGCTTGATTTCTATCCCCCTTCTTCCCTGCCAAACAGTGAAGAAACTGCTTGTTCCTTTTACAGCTGCATTTGACAAGGGTGATGACCGCAGACTTGGCAAAAAGCCTGTATTCACCAGTTCTCAGGTAAGCATTTATATCCAAACATTTAAAACATTCCAGATAATTGCAAACAAAACTATTTTCATTGTTTTTTTAAATTAATTCTTATTTTCCATGTTGCTTAATGGAACTTGTTTTTGAAAAATCTGTATTTTCTTGTAAACTGTTTCTGCAGGATCAGTTATGTTGATTACTGGAAACATCTTAGGACTCAGACTGTGTTCTGCGACATTTTCAAACAGATAAGCTCAAATAAAAGGCAGGAATTTGTGTTCAGCACCTCACATTCCTCTCTTGCTACATAATGAAACTCATCTGCTTCCCAGAGCAAATGGTTTGCTACTGAGCTAATGAATCTCTGCTATTATTACAAGCCACCACAACACTGAGTCTGTTACACTCCCTACTCTGAAAAACATTTATCAGTACCTTCAACAACTCTTCTATTGAAACTCAAAACTACATTATTAATTGGTAAAAAGCCAGGATGGGTTTCACATGATTTGACAGTCTCACATACATTGCAATGACACTGGTATCACAAAGATTCCTGTCATGGAATTCTCTGTGTTTGAGTTCCTCTTTACTTAAGAGAATCAATATTGGCAATTCTGTGTGGATGTGCTGTTGGTTATGGTTAAAAACATCATGTGTTGTAAAATAATTTTTGGCTTTATGGCTGTAATAATTCCTAGTCTTTGTTCCTTTTTAGAAAACATGCACATGTAATCAAAAAAATTTTCTTGCTCAAACAGACACTAATAATATAAATAAGCAAATATTACAGTAATTTATCCAAAGTAAAAGTGACATTCAGGTATTTCTGTCTCCTCTGCATATAGTAGTACTTTAATACTCTTGAAAGCCAGCAAACTGAGCTAAAAATATGTGTGCATGGGTGTATGTACATACACATATATAAATATATTTCTATGTTGACTCTTGTTGCTTTAGATTAATGTACTACTTTAAAAGTAGATGTATTTCAGAAATTACAGATTATGGATAGTCTGGTATTACAAATGTTTTGTTTGGGTTTTTTTCTGATGCCATTTTTTTTCCCTAGCTAAATAAAGCTACTACTGCATCTGTTGGTACAAGGAATACTTCCTGGGCAGAACACAGCAAGAAAGATTGCTGGGGAGATTCTTCCACTAATCAGGATAAAATGAAATCTGATGGATTAGGAGCATCTGGACATGCATCCACCAATAGAAACACTGTTAATAAGACTTCAAAGCATGAGGATGTAAAGGGGAAAGATGGCAAAAAATTAGTTTCCAAGATTACTAAGGATTCCAAACCTGGGGAAAAAGCTGCTTTGCCAAAGGCTAGAGCTGTTATAAAGACAAAAATAGAAAATAATGGAAATCTGAAGGCTGAAAGCATGCTTACCAAGCAAGATATAGAAAAGACATCATCTGCAAGTGGACAAAAAAATTCAGGAAGCAGCAAAGGACTAAAGAATCATGAAGGAAAAATTGCAGGTGCCAGACCTAAAGTGCTGACAGTAAACTCAAGCATGCAGAACAAAACAAAGCCATTGAAAAAAACCTCAGGGAAGGAATCTCCCTCCTTGGTGACTGTGGCAGCAACTTCCAGCAAGTCAGCAAATTCAAACATTGATATCCAGACTGCGGCTGAACAGACAGAGGAACCCAAAGAGGATAAATCGGGAGAGGAAGGGAAAAAGCAGAGTGGTAATTTTTTATAATTCTTTCTTTCAGGTTCTCTTCTAATTGGTCTCAGGCTGGGCATACACTGAAAAACAACCAGGGAAGCTTGAAAACAATCTACTATAAATTGAAGTTACATTCTTCCCCTGTAAATGAGTATAAACTGACTTTATGGTCAATTAATAGCCATCTAAAACAGTAAACATTTTACAACTTTAGCATGTATAGTCTTCTCAATAACTGATCTTCATATATTAGATTTTTTCAGTACTAATATGCAATGCATTTCCCCCTGCAATTAACTCTGAATTTACTTTACAGTTGTGAAAACAAAGGCATCTGTGAAGGTATCAAATGGGGTCGCCACCAAAAAAAAAAAGACGGAGATTGAGGCTAATGTCACAACAAGCAGGTATGTTACAAAGCAATATGCTGCTTTATACATGTGTGCATGAGTGTATGAGTTTGGGAAGAAAGGTTTCAGGTGAACTATTAAACTTAACATTTGATGTCCTTTTTACTCTGAGAATGGTTGTCTGTAGGATGTTATTTGGAAAACACTTTGAGTTAGCTATTGGCAACACTGGTGTAAAGATAAAATTGGTTTGGTTTTTGTGTTGGACTATTGCATGCTAATCATTTTTAAATTGTTATAGGTCGTTCAGAATTCTGCATACTGGAACAGTCAATGACTACAGGTGTTGTAAATGTACCATTTCTGGAATAGTTTAGATTAAGCTGGACGGGAAACAGCTGGAGTGAAATTGTGAAATGGGTCATTATATGTACATATTTGTATATAAATAAAAAATATAGATATATATTTAATTTTTATTTTCAAAAAGTTTACTTTTTAGGTTGCATTTTCAATGTTTATATATGTGTGCACATTAAAACACATATATTTCTTGTTTAAATACAATTAAATATTGCTAGATCTAAGCCTGGAAATAATGGATGTAATGATTTCTTTGCAGTCTGACAAAAAAAACAACAGGAAAAGGGTGTAATGAGCAAAATGTACAAGCTGGTCTAAAGAAAAAAGGGAATGTGAGTACGAATTCTGCAGCACAGCAAAAGACTCAAAACACACCTACCAATTCTCCCAAGAACCAAGGTAAAGTTTCATACAGCAGTTAAATGATCTGCCACTATTATGCAAAGCTTTGAGGTTTGTTTGTTTTTTAGCACAACTATTTGGAAAAAAATCTTGTGGAGAATTCTGGGTTTTTTCTGTATTTCATTTTTGGTAACAATCCTAAACTGTAAAATGCAAATTAATGTGTCAACTTCAAAATACTTAAAAGACTGTCTTCATTGCCAGTCAGTGTTTTCTTCTGCTTGTTTAATCTGCATTGCAGAGTCTCCCATTTGCTGATCCCCTGCACTTCTGCATTTGGAACCATGACTGAGCTCAACAGAAATTCTGTAGGTCAAGCATTTGAGATAAGCCTTAAGGATCTGGACTGCAGACTGCTTTATGCCTCCCTATTTTGGTGTTTTCCCCTTTTCCCTCACAGTAGAGCTACTGGTACTAGCTCCCAAACAAATACTTGAATTCAACAGCTACTGACAGCAGGGGTAGGAAATGACACTGTAGAACACAGAGAGGAAACACTGCTTTAGAAGGATGCAAAGCATTAAGGATGGAGCTCCAATATTCAAGTTATATTATCTTAAATGCACTGTGATATAGAAGGCACAGGTTCTGTCAATTTGTGGTCATTAAAGCTCTTGCAGTATTTTCTGACTGAGCAGGGACATTAACTCTGCTATTCTAATCACATTATAACTAATGTAATTATTTCCTGCCTCTGCTCATTTCCTCTACAATATAAATTGAACACAGTACTCAGCACTTCCTGTGCTAAGCTGCTGTGTAGTATTTGCATGCATTATTATAGAGCTGCTGCTTTCTGCTCCAGGGATGACTATTTCAGTTACAGGCTGAAGTGTTTCCTGTATGTATATTCTATGAACTGCTTTAAAGGTGCCAAGATGGTATTTTTTTCTACTATTTGTTATTTCAAATCTTAATTCTTTAATAAGCCTTAAATCCCTTAGTTACATTAGAAGCTGAGTAACTTGATTTTTGACATAAGCAAACATTAACATAAAATTGGTGAATATACTGTGACTGGCACATACAACCTTTATAGTCTTTTTTACTGTTTGTTAGGACCTCAGGGGGAATCACCAAATTCACTGAAATCAGGAATGTCTCCAAAACATAATGAAGAAAAAAATGTGTTACAACACCTGGTTCAGACAACACTCCCAGAAAAACATGCTTCAGCTAAGAAGAAGAGTATTAAACCATCACAAACACCTGTAACAAAAGCCACTTCAAAAACAACACCTAAAACTGCAGCTCCATCGAAGAATGCTGAGATTACAAATAGTAAAGACCCGAAACAAAAACCAGCTGTATTAAAATCTCAGTCCTCTGCCCAAAAGCATTCAAGGAGTGATTCTCCTGTTGTCCAGAAGAATGTGCACCCCTCTGAGAACAGAGGTTCAGGACAGAAACTTGAGAAAAACACAGCTGATGCTGTGGCAGGTCAGCTTCATGACAATAATGAATGCCATTCTGCAAACGAATCTTTAAAACCTGCCATGAAAAGTAGCAGTGGCAATAAATTGTTGGAGTCTTGTCAATCCAATAATAAAAAATTACCAGAGGCTTCTGAAACTGTGCAATACGAAATACAATCCAAATCTCCTTCTCCTCAAATTGCAGAAGAAACTGATCATAAACTGAATATTTCACTACAAAATGACACGGAAACAAGACAAATCTCTGGAGATCAGCCTGGAATTAGAAAGACTGAAGATCCAGAGAAAGATGATAATACAGCTGAATTTCTCTGTCGTGCACAGTCTTCCAATGATGGATATTCAGACTTTTCCAAGGAAACCAATCAAAAGGCTGTTGTTTTAGGAGAACTGGTGAAAGATTCAAAAGCAACAAAAGCCTGTAATGATCAGAGTGATAAAATAAACTCTGAAACAGGTCTTAATTATGGTGAAAATGCTTTGTCAAGCTTTTCCCAAGTAACCAATAAAGAGGATGAGACATCATCTCCTCAGATCCATGTGGAAGGATTTGTTACAGTTGATGAACTGTGTGATACATCAGCCTTGTCTGAATATAAATCAGTTACAACAGATGTAGATGACGCTTCAGAATGTTCCACAGAACAAATAACAGAAAAATATTCACCTAATTACACTGAGCTTATAGAGCCTATGGAAATGCCAGAAAACCATGAAAATGCAGAAATGCCCTTTGTGGACCACTGGAGTACTAGTGCTGTAGATCCAAAAGAGAGTCCTGAATCAGATACTGGCAGTGCAACCACATCCTCTGATGACATAAAACCAAGATCAGAAGATTATGATGCCGGAGGCTCTCAGGACGATGAGGGATCCAATGAAAGAGGGATTTCTAAATGCAGTACTATGTTATGCCATGATTTTCTTGGAAGAAGCAGCAGTGACACAAGTACACCTGAGGAATTAAAAATTTATGATAGCAGCCTAAGAATAGAAGTGAAAATGAAAAAAGAGGGTTCTGATCTCTTCCGTGTTAATTCAACAAGTGATGATGAAATACCAAGAAAAAGACCTGAAATTTGGTCCCATCAAGAGAGTTCACGGACCACTACTAGAGAAAGCAAGAGCTCTACTTTTGGTAATGCACAGTTTACTCAGGAAGCAGATCAAGTTTCTTCTTCTGCTGATGAAACAGAAGATGACAGATCTGAAGGAGAGAACGTTGTAGAAATGTTTCCCCCATCAAATGTTCCTACTCAACAGTTCCATGGAATTGATAATTTAGCTTTTGAGGATGCAACAGAAAATGATACTGCAAGTCAGGAGTTTTCTAAAACTAAAAATTTCAAACGATCTGTTTTACTTTCAGTAGATGAATGTGAAGAATTGGGAGCTGACGATAAAGTGGAAACTCACACTTCACGTCAGCACTCAATAGATTCTCTTACTCCTTCAGAAGTATTTGACAGTGTTTCTCAAGAGCACCATGGAAAGACATTTTACTCAAGATACTCATTGGAAACTGAAGGAGAATTCCTGGATGGTAAACAGCACAAGGATGGAAACAATGGATCGGATAAAAGTGGAAGTTCTCTGCATCTTCACAGTACTGAAATCCCAGGAAAAGAGAATCAAGGTGCTTCAATGACTGAACAAAATTGCCCAGAGAAAGTATATTCAGCAGGTAGTCCACATGCAGGAGAAAGCCAGCAAGTAAATATGAAGAATGAGGTGGCTAGTGAATTTAACCAGTGCAATAAGTACTTAGACAATGATGCAAAATCTCAAGAAAGACCATGTCATCTGGATCTTCAGCAGAGAGAAACTAATTCTGATGTGCAAAAGAGCAGCTCTGCAAAACCTGTAGAAGCCAGTAAGAATCAGATGCTGATTCAGGAAAATCAAGTGAGAGACAGTCAACCAGCACCTACTGAATGCGCTAATACTGATTTACTTCCAGGTAATGTACAGAAATAGAAACATTCAGTCATTCAAAACCAAATTAATAGGGAAAGCTTTGGCAATTTGTCTGGGATTGAATCCTGAACTGAAGTAATTTTGGCTGAAACTATATTTAAATATTTTTAATTATTTCATTTGGGTAGAGAATGCTTGTCTGTTTGAAATATCCGTCAATACCCTGCTGTTCAATGAGAAACTTCACTACAAGAAAAGAGATTTTATGTAATGCTAACAGAAAGATTGGATGTAGCTGTCTGTACTTCCATTATTTTTGATCCAATCTAACATTGACAGCATCAGCTTTTGATGGAATCGTAGTATTTGTTTTGTCTGCTTGACATCATATAGTATGTCTGAATGGGATGTGCAATAACTAAAGTAATAACCTTAACTAAAGCGCACTGAACTGTTTACCTGAACAGCTATATGCATTATTGTTGTAATTTATTTATTTATATATTATATATGAATTTGGATCATTCTCCCACTGGATATTACTGAATATTTGCCATATACACCAGTGGGAGTAGGTTTGAACTCTGCTTTAGAGCTTATGAGATGTCTAAAATTCTAAATTTTACCAGTAAAAACTTATTTCCTAAAAGAGAGATTATACTTAGAACTGATGCTTATATACAAAAAAGTTCTAACTTGTTTCATGTAGCTAGATGAATATTTGTCTAGTTTTGTGTTTTGTCTTCTTTATACCAACAATTCAGTCTGTTTATCCCATCAAAAATATACAATAGTGTTGATTACAACTATTGTGTATTCAAGAGTAATGAAACACTGATGATGATCTATGTTCAACCAGACCACAGAACAAGAAGACATTACAAGTTGTACAATTTTTTTTTAAGTTTGCTTGCCCTTGCCTGCAGCTGCCCTTGCATGTGCAGTGTAGAAATAAGCCTGTGGATAAACAATTTTGGTTTTAATTCTCTTCCAAGCTGACATAGCTTAAGTCACCATTCAGTAATCATTCTCTATTAATTCCCTCTATGCACCTCCTGGTCTAAATTTAATTTATGTAGTAAATGAGAAATTTCATGTGCATTAAGTGTATATTTACATTGTCATTTTCTGTATCAGAAACTTAATTATGGAGGTTGTTGTTAATTACCAGTGGTGATTGCTGCTTTAACTTAATTTATAAATCATACTTTGTTTTTTATATAGGAAATAAATGCCTCAAATTTTGTCAATTTTGTATAATCCTCCATCCCCCCTTTTATAACCTGATTGGATTGTCTTTCCTGAATGAATTAAATTTTGCTCTACACAGCCCTGAGGGGAGGATCATCTACAATTTTTACATTGTACAGTATTGTGAATTATTTCAGGAGACATAGATGATTATGACACAATGGCACAAACCTGCATGTATGAACATCGGCCTTCAAAAACCCTTTCTCCAATATATGAGATGGATGTTGGAGAAGCAATTGAGCAGAGGATGGATTCAGAAACAGGAGTTCTAGAGATGGATTTTGAAGATCAACAGTTTGCAGAACAGGACTGGACTCTACTCAGGCAATTGTTATCTGTGCAGGACTCAAATATAGATTTCAAAAACTCTGTTCCTGAAGACCTTAACTTAGCACAATGTCTTATCAATCAGACACTGTTTCTGGCACGAGATGGTTCCAATCCTCAGGGTACCTCACAAGTCGACACATTCAGTAGGTGGACTGAACTCATGTCTCCACTTGACGACTCCTCAGCAAGCATTACAGTGGCAAGCTTTTCATCTGAAGACTGTTCGTCCCCTCAAGGGGAATGGACAATTCTTGAACTGGAAACCCATCATTAAGGTGTCAGCTGTTGGCAACTGAACTCCAACCCATTCCCCAAATCTATTTTTGATGAGTTGTTTCCATGCCATAATGAAATACTGCATCAGTCAAGAACGAGCAATTCTTGATACTGAGGCAATCTTTCTGATAAAATGAGGTAAATATGTTAACTTTCATCTAGACTTAATCACAAGTACAATAATTTTTCAAGACTTAAATGTATGTCTTTTCTAAAAATGAACTTTGAGCATGTATTTTCTAGAATTGTTAGAAAAACTAGATGACATGAAAGAAAAGTCTGGGTTTCTGCCCTTGCTTTTATCTTCTTTTTTGACATTTAATGTTCTCATTGATCAAAAATTTAAAGATGAATGCACTATTAGTAGAGCTATTCCTCTCCTTCCCCTCCCTCCCCAATATGGTGACTTCATTTTAAAACAATAAAGATTCAGAATGGTTGTGTGAAAAGGTGATGTGTGCCAACACTACTTTAAATGACAGAAAAACATACTTATATTCAAAGAAAGTGTTTCAATCTGAATCTGCCTTGGGCCTTATTAATATGAGCAGCTTGTTTCATCTGTTTCTTCCAGATTTGATTTTTGTATTTTGGTTGGTTTTGTTTAGAAGTTTCCAATAAATTTTTTTAATTGCCTTTTCTTCAAATATAAGACTTCAGAGGGTCTGTGCTGTATGAAGACCACTGTTTCTTTCATGAAAATGCACATATTTAAGTAAATATTTTAAATGGCATAGTGCATGAATTCAAAGGAGTTGGTAGAATGTTGCTCTTGCTCTAAGAAACAGCATGTCTGATGTCTCCGAAAGTACATCTGAAGCTGAAGTTGTGGTCAGTGTTACAGCTGAAGTCTGTTAACTAGAATTACCTTCAGGCATTAATTAATTACACTTGCATGTTCTCATGCTGAAGTACAGCAAGATTCTCAGGAATTTGGCTTTGTGTGTTTTCATAGATGCCACATTTTTGGGAGTAGTAATAGGCTTCTTGCATCTTCATTATTATCTCTAGTGTAGCTTTTATAAATTATGACTAAGTGTCACCATAAGCTTTCTTTTGACTCAGAGTAAAATAGGATATAGAGAAAATTTTGCTGCTTTTGTCTCTTTGGGTGTGGATAGGACTGATTATTGTCTTTTCTGATTGACAGGGCAGGAAGGAGTGAGAAACTTTTTGTAATTCTTACCAAGACAGAACTCTAGAAACATATAGGAGTTTTTTCCCTGCATAGGTTGCACCCTCTTAAGATATCTGCATTTTGGAAACAGTAGAGCTTGGCTTTCACACAGCTTAAAATCTAAAGGAAGTATTCTACCTCCTCTTAGTCATTAACAGAAGTGCCTTCAGAAGTGGGTGCCATACAGGAGTAAAAGGCTACTAACATTCTATTTTGGTTGCAACTATACTAGTACACAACTTAAGACTGTGGTCACTGGTAACATGGTCACTTTTGCAAGCTTTTGCACAATTCCAGCAGTGCACCTTAACTTTTTTGACAAACTTCATTTCTTTTGTTCATAGTCAGAAACTCAGTTCTGTGGAAATACGAACTTGCCCTAGGGTATGATTAAAGAAGTTACAACTTTGAATTTGACAGAATAAAGATCACTGAGGCAAAATAATTTATTTAGCAAGGCACTTTGATGAAGTTTTGGTACAAAAGTAAAAGTAATGTTTTATTCTCAAAATGAATGGAGGAAGAATTTTATCTTGTTCTTTAATATCAAGATAAGGGAAAAAAAGTAAAACCTTCCATTCTCTTTATGTCAGTGGAAGACTCTAAACTCATGGAAGGAATATGTTCAGTCTCATCACAAAAATCTTTCATCTGCTCTTTTAGCAGCAGCTTAAATAGTCCGAGATACAGTAATTCAAAATATTATAAATGTAATACCGAGGTATTTAACTCAGTCTTCATACAGAGGGAGTTAGAACCACCTTGAGAAGTGCAAAACATCTAGTAAACCTATTTTTCACCTTCAGTGTTTACAAGGTACATCAATAGGTAATAATCTTTTGGATAAAATAAAGAACTATAGTACTGGCCATAGTAAAAGATGAAGCTCAAGAGAAGTTCTTACAGAAGGCTAAGAAACAGTGTTTTTCAATGTCTGTGTAAGACACTAAAGTAAAAGTTGTTTACCAAAAAGTTTAATCAACTTTAAAATCCTGATGATATTCTGACAGTGGGCATTCACATGTTAAAAAAGATGAAGTGATGGAAAGGAGAAGTGATAGAAAGGATCTTTTTGTCTGTTTTTCATTTTGCCCATATTTTTAGCTTCTTACAGAATTGATAAAGTGACACTGAAAATTGATACAAAAATTCAGGTTTATTGTATGAAATACAATCACATATAGGGTTTTTTAAATTATGGTTTTTGTCTTTGCATTTACTTTTTTAGTTGTATCAAAATTAAATTAGCTTCTCTCAAGTCCCCATGATGTTGTTACAATTCCTTTAACAGTTCTGCAGTAGACCACTGATTAGGATATGGTATTGTTCAATTGGTACACAGGCAGCCATAGAATTCAGCTTCCCACAGCCAAAGAGTGTCTGCAGAAGTGGCAGGAATAGAAAGTGGTATTGTTTTTAATTCGCGTTACTGGAGTGCCTGTGAGGCGTAATCAGACCAGCATCCCACCGGCTAGACATTGTACAAACAAAGGGCAAAAACAAAGACTTCCCACAGAGTGGTTAGAATCCAAGATAAGACAAAAGACAAAAAAAAATGCACATGAATGGAAAAGTAAAATGAGAGTGTCAATATTTGTCTGGCTGATTAGCAATGGTTTCAGCACATCATCAGTTTAAATAGTAATATTTTTCTCCTGCATGCATTACAAGAAAGGGAAACTTCGGGGTGAGATTTGAAGGCTGGATAATGACAGAGCTGGAAGAATGTATATTCCTGACCAGCCTTGTGTGCTGCCTAAACTGTTTGACCCTGACCTCACTGAGGAGAATGTTCAAGCTTTAAGCCAGGTGTAGGTAACTATTTGTTTAATAGCATCAGTCACTTGAGTTCTTTGGAGTCCTTTTCATACCTCCTGGCAGTGGTTTTATCACTGTATTCACCTCTTCTCCAAAACCTGAAAGAATGGATAAGTTTGTTTGAAAACTTCATAGAGAAACAAACCTGGTGGCATGGGGTCCAGTGAATAGTGATTATGAGGTCCTGAAAGATCTCTAAAGCAAAGGCAAGGGAGATACATCTGATGAAACAGTGAATCAGTGAGGAAACTAAAAAGATGGCATAGTCAGAATACTATACTATTTGGAGTAAGAGCAGTGAAATTTGCTTTGTCAAAGCCTGAGAAGACCAGGTTGCAGTTAACAGGTGACAGCTTACCTGAGACTGTTCTGTGAATGGGCAAAGATGTCTGTGCTACAGGGAATAACAGCACATTTAGTAAACTATCAGTGAAATTTAAAGGAGAGGATTTGGAAATCAGTGTGAGATAATGACCCTGATTTGGCCTACCTTCAATGATATGTTATGAAAGTGAAAAATAAGGAAAGATGTTTTACATGTATGAAATGCATTAACTTTAAAAAAAGACTAGACCTCCAAAAGGGGTATCTGTAGGCATAATTACTCTTTTTTTTTTTTTTTGTGCTTGGAAAGTTAGAATCTGGTCTGGACTGAAGAAGCAGCTCTGCAGGGTTTCTACATACAGGTAATAGGTAAAATTTGTTGAGTATGTCACCGACAGACATTACAGACAGAAAAGGGAAGGCATGTGAGGAAGGAGGAAGTTCTTCCCAATAATCTATTTTTTAAAAAATTAGGGAAACAAAAAGACTTAGGCAGGAGTCAAATGAGAATGGGAGGATTTAAGGAAAACTGCACCACTGACTTCACTGGACACAGCCCACAAGGTAGATGAGTATAAAATACCAGTTTTGACGTTGATGAGGAATGTGTTCCTAGGGGCTATGGTCCAAATGAGAGATTGGCTCACAGAGTCAAAGGCAACAGACAGCAGTTTTGTAAAACCTGACAGAACTGCAGGAAGGAAACTGAGCCTAACCACTGAAAGAGAAACAACAGTTAGAAAAGCAGATCAGTTAATAATATATTTTGGTTTGCTTTTTCAGTGCATGAGATTATACCATGTTTATATAGTGTAGCAAAAGAAATGCAGAGGCTGAGACACACAGTGAAGATCAGACGAGATAAGAAAGCATGAAATGAGATCAGCAGGCAGTCTGGACTGCTACAAGTGATCAGATAAGTGCATAAAAAAACCAGACATCTGCTTTTGTGGCATAGGGGTAATGGAAAGGACAGCTCATAAATTCATAAGTTTTTCCCTTAGAGAAACTTCTTCTGGAATCAAAGAATTACAGAAAAATTGCAGAAAAATCAGAGCAATACAGGAAAATGCAGGAATGAACTGACCTCTAAAGGTCTGTAGTCCAACCTCCTACTAAAAGCAGGGGTAACTTCAGAGTTACATCAGGTTCTAAGGGCCTCATCAATGTCTAGAGCATATAAAATGATAATAAAGTAAGCAGGCAGAAACACAATGTTCATGGGAAAAAGATTTAAGATTAAACTATTCTCATTATAATAAAACTACTTTGGGTGTTGTTGGAAAATATTAATAACTGGGTACAAGAAATATGGCTGGCTTGCAACATTTTTAAGTTCTGGATGATATGTTACTGAATTGTACATGTTTAATAATCTTATTCCATACTTTTTAAGGTTTAAAATTATTTTAAAATTATACTCAATGTTTGAGATGGCAAATATTATAATAATTTTGGAAGACCTAGGGCAAGAGATCTTCCCATGTTTCTCACAAAGACTGTCCTTATGATGTGTTCCCCTAGCATTGTCTATCAGTTTGTTTCAGGGAATATGTTAAAAAAATCACATACCTGTTCTAGGTACGTACTGTAGGAGACTATTTTATATCTATTTCAATATATATTATTACCATCTGGAAAATAATAGGAAGCATGCTCATTCTACTTTGCTCCAGAAAACCTAAACCTTTGCATGAAGGACTTAAGAACTGCTTTTATGTTGTTCATCTGTTGCTCAGAATCAAGACATTTAGGAATTAATTCTTTTGCTTTCACTAATGTCAAAAAAACCTCTTGTTGACCTCAGCTGAATCAGGTTCAGGGCTTGTCTATATTAATGCATGTACTAGAAATGCTATTTTTCCAATATATCTATTATGTAGTTTTCTAGTTTTACTCTACTAATAACACTGTACAATTGTAGGTATGACAAATTACAGCTAGAAAGACTTCAATTTAGGAGTCAAAATTGTATGCATTCTGTTAATATTTCATGACTGGAGTGATTTAACATTTGTACATTGATGGATGACATTCTTGCCAGGACTACACAGGAACTGAGGACAAAAGATAAAATGAGAAGTATTGCAGCTTTACTACAACAGATGATTCTCTGGAAATGGGCTTTTAGATCAAATATAATTAGAAGCTTTCATCTCTTGCAGAAAATCCATACTGATTTTTTTCTTTCTCTCTTGAATAAAAGCTATTATGCAATATTTTTTTTAGATAAGCTTTAATGTTCAACTTTGGAAAAATTACAGCTCAAATGTCTTCTTTAGCTATTTCTATTGACAACTACTGTGTGTTTAAGGAAACTAAACAGAGAAAAGTGGTTTATCTAAAAACTGGATATCAGCTGGGGAAAAATACTGAATTGGGTAATTTCTTTGTTTTTCTATATTTGGTAACTAAGAACAGAAGAAGCTACACAGAGCAGGTGTGCACACACACCTGTTTATTTCTAGCATTTGACCTTCCTTTCATACTTCTCTTTGCAATCTGCACTGTACACTCCATTAAGCCACAGTTCTGCAAACACAGAAGTGAATCCACAGCCATATCTGCAGATTGGCTTTCAGCTTGACATTCTCTTTTCAGAGAGGGTAATGGAGCTGACACTGGGGGCAGGCACTGTGCAGATTTGTGTTTTTATACAATACTCAACTTAATGAGGTTCTAATCCTGATGAACCATCTAAATGCAGTTAAAGTATGAAATAATTAATAATGGAATTCCATTACATTGCTTCCCTGCTCAGAAGACTGTCCAGTTAGAGAAATCAAAGTCCTAAGAATTTAACTTTTTGCATTACATGCAACAAAAGTTCTTTCTCTATTGCACAGTAAAATATGAATACATGTCTTCAATAAGTCAAACATCAGTATCTGGAGGGGCTGACCATAACTCAGGAGCTCGACACATTTAACAAGGACACTGATGGTAAAAATAGTTTGTATACTTGCAGATGATGACTAAGTATCATCTGTAAAACTGGACTAGAGTGCATATTCTGGTGAACCTGAACAGAGGTTCACATGCACAAATTTGGGACTCAGCCCAATTACCCAGGTAGTCCATGACACTTTGTATTTATGCACTCCAGTGACAGTGACTACTCTTTCTCAGCTCCTGCTGAAGTTACTGTGAGTGGTATCAGATGTACATTTATAAGGTTCACTTAAATAAAGTGTCTGGACAGAAAGACTAGTTACTGGAGTAAAAATTTTGGCCCATGTACCTTAAATGTGTAAAACACCTTTGAGACTGATCTCACCAACTTACTTTAACCTACAATATTCTCACCTATGCAATCCTTATGTAGGAATTTTTGCAATTTTCATACAATTGTGCTTAATTAAATAATTTTCATTCTTCATGTAACCCTCTTCTGAGTGTGGCATGACATCCTGCCAGTAGAATTATATCAGTGTGCTTAAGGTAATACAGATAGGATAAACCCTGTGCACATGCCAGGTAGTATAAAAATTTTTTGTGACTTGCACAGAATAAGGTAATGTCCACAAACAAGAGACCCACCTCTAAGTCAAAATTCGTGCCTGTAAGAAAATCTCCTCCTGTATCTGTAGAGAAAAAGACTCTTCAATCTCTATTTTCTGGATTATCATGTTCTAGTAACTAAGATTAATCCAATATATGTATAATTGAATGCACATGAAGAAAAGTTTGAGTAGACCTGTAGTCCATGGCTTTATGGTCCTAGAATATTTTGACCACTCAATCTGTGGAGGGGAGCATGTTAAGCTCTCAAACTGAATGCCTGCATGTTTCCCACCCGCTTGCTTTCCAGACTTAGATAACGAGCTGGGGCCTAAGCAATCCTATTTTGAAATGATTTCTTGTCAACATGGTGTTCTGTTTCCAGAATATCTGTATGGCTGCATAGTCCCACAACCTTTCTTCCCCATGCTACGTACTGAAGGTTCTTAGTTGATTTCTGTATGACAGAAAATAATAAACCCTATGTGTAAGTTAAATGCTGAGTCACTGTACTTTATTCAACTTGTGGACTGCTGACATCAATTTTTATTTGTACTCTGCAAGTGGCAACAAAAAAAAAGTTACTTTCTTTTTCCATCTCTTCAGTAAACCTTCACTCCTTTTTCTCCTTTAAAGAAAAATATTGATTTTTGTATCATCAGAGAACAAGACAGGTGATATGTGTGTGAAGATCAACAATCAGTTGTCATATAAAAATACTTCGAGAGGAAGATACCTGTGTAACAGTCCCACAAAATCAAACAATGGTGCTGATGTAGAACATGCAGGATAGGGGCTATGAGAGCATAGAGAAAATACTAATTTGATGATAGATTTTGCCTTGTCATAAATTAGTTACTCAGTCAAATGCTTATGCCATTATCTTCATCATAGGGGAGTTCTAGTCACAAGATCTTTCTATTCTTCCCTAAGTGGGGTTGTGTACCCTGCTTCCAGGAGATACTTGATATGCTGCCAGGCTCGGCCCTGTTCTTTCTCTCTCCTGCACATTCACCTGTATGTGAAATGCACCATGGAGGTATGTGGGAAAGAGATTTAAAGCCAAGACTAGCCAAATGTCAGAAACTGTCACAGCAGAGAGAACAGTAACTAGGAAAATAACTTCAGTTCATCAGATAGCACAGGATCCCTCAGAAGTCCCTTTTGGGGAAGGAAACTACTGTGGAGAAGAATGCTCTGAAGAACACACAATTCAGAAAAATCTATTTTCTTTGAGTCCGACCTCTACTTAATTAGTGTTCTGACATTCAAACTCAAAAAAGGAGAAAGCCAAGTCATTAAATACTCAAGTGGCATTGCAGAACAAACTGCTACCAGAATTGTCCCTTGGGCAGAGGCCCAGGGGCATGTCCCATTGCATCAGACTCGCACCAGACAAGCACTAGGCCAGGGCAGCTCTCACACAGGAGACATTGCAGGGTCCAGGGTCCATTCTGCTCAGAACCTGTCTCAGAAACAGTCCTACTTTTATTTCAAATACCAACTACTGTCAAACATGACAAGCAGAAATATATCAAGTTTCTGGTATAAATATTTGCCAACTGTAATTAAGACACCTAAATTACACAAGTAAATGTATAACAGCTGGAGTCAAAATACTGATTTTCTGTTAAGATTTGGGTTTGTCTCACTGTCCCACACTTATCCATCATTGTACTCTGATGCTTCTCAAGTGATATTATGAGTTTGGGGGTGTCCAATTTCATGAACATTAAGTGGCTATCAGGTGAAAAAGTATCTGCTGGTATCCAAAGAGCCTAAATCCAGTATCATATTTCTTTGTAATTACTTTTTTTTGTGTAATAATTTACCCATACTTTTATGTACATACTTTTATGTACTGCCCATCTCTAACAGTATTACATCTAAAGAAACTGAAATCTACTCACCTGTTAAAGATATTTACTCTGGGAATCATTCTTTATTCCATTTTATTCCCTACTACTGTTTTTTCCCTATCTGAATAGTTGTAATTCAATTAATACATGTACATAATAAACGTAATCCAAAATATGAATTTAGATACACTGTAGTGTTATAGATCAAGTATAACCCTTACAAAGCAATTCCTACTCTTTACCCCTGTCTAGTACTGAAGCAAATTCATTCATCATGTGCATAAATTCAAAATTCATATTGATAAATGTCAGCAGGATCACCAATCCTCATCATATTTTTATATTTTATAATAATATTTTTATTTTATAATTGGACTTTAACATCGTTCCTGATGTTCTTAAGTCCCTGATTTTTGTATGCAGTCAGAGCACATGGTTCCACTGTGTTACAGAACACAGCTTCAGTTCGTGGGTCCTGTCACTGTTCTCTGGAACACTGGAGTTGGGACACCCAATACATCTGTTATTTTCCTTTAATTTGCTGACTTTCACATTTATACTCCACAAATACTCAGAAGTTCAGTATTAGAAATATTTTACTTACTATGTAATGTAGCATGACATTTCCATACCCTTGCAGAGCAGGGTTACTCTAACTTGGGTGCATTTGACCAATAGGAGAGGGAAATCAGATGTGAATCCATGTCTTGTCTGGAATAAAAAGAAGAGTAATTTTTAAATTATTACAATGTCTAATTATTTCTATGCAAACCAAAAAAGTTGCTATATAAATGTATATATTTTTTAAAAACACATGAGATTAGATTCTTCTATTTTAAAATACCCTAAAAAAAGAAAAAGCTTTTACTAAAATATCTGACTTTTGGTAAAAATACCAGTTTCAGAAGATAGTATGAGAAGTGGACTCATGTCTGAGTAAAGAGCAGAGCTCTTACCAGTGCTTTTAATGGTTCAGCATCCCAGCTCTTCCTGACCATGTGGAAGTATTATGTCCTCTTACTTGATTAAAGAAGCTTCAACACACTCAGACTTCTTTTTCACTGAAAGTGGTGCTGTTTCTCACTCTCCCGTTTTTCTCCTGTAAAACTTCTGATTTTATATAACTTCTGTAGAAAGCAACTTGGCTCTTGCCCAGAAACAGCTGCAGAATTCTCGGCCCATACGAAAATTGCTGGAGCCTCGGGTTCCAGCGCCGCGCGGCTCCCCCTGAGGGCTGAGGGCAGGCCCCGCTCCCCTCCCGCTCCCGGCTCCCGGTTTGCCGCTTCCCGGAGTGCCAGGGCTTCTAACCCAGCGCTGGGACAAGTTTCAGGCCGGGGAAGGGGCACCTGAGGGTAGCATTGGGACAGGCTGAGGCTCCTCTGGGGCAGCTGAGGCTAGCACTGGGGAAAGCTGAGGCTGGCATTAGGAGCGGCTGAGGTTGGCATTGGGGGTGCCTGAGGCTTCATTGGGGCCGGCTGAGGCTTCATTGGGGCGGCTGAGGGTGGCATTGGGGCAGCTGAGGCTGCACTGGCGGCAGCTGGCACAAAGGCTAACGGGAACCTCCAGGCCCAAGCTCGGGGCTGCCTCTCGCTCCTGCCGGCGCTCCGCTGGTTTTTAATCAGCTCTTTAACGTGTCCGTGTCCTTCAGGCATCTCACCTCGTTAACTGGCAGGAAATATTTGTCGTCTCTCTCTCCGCGTACTTTTCAGAAGTGGCACCTCAGTGCAGAGCCATGGAACCAGTGGAAAGAATGGCAGGAGGTTGCGGGCAGGAGCAGACGAGGTGGAGCACGACGGTCATTATGAGCACAGCTCTGCAGGTGGGGTACTGCTTGTCAAGATCAGCATCTGACTCCCTAGGAAAGGCTGAAAGAATAATTTCCCATATTCTATATATGGAAATACTCTATTCAGTATCAATGAATACAGTTTTTTTTCTGGATGAAACAGATATTAGTCTGAAGCTGCTTCTATTAGAATACTGGTTCTTTCTGTGTGCAATTGTATTTTCTCCTAACTACTTCCATATCTATTTAGTATTCTTGCCACCTGCTATTCTGAGTTACACTGCTTTAGGATATTCTCCTGACTCATCGTTTTTGCACTGCACTGATGCCTCTTTCAGTTTGCTCTATAAATAATTCCATCAGAAATGTTGCTGAATTTTCTGAATTCCTCCCTAAATACTTTATTTTTTCCTATACACTATCAACATAGGGGTAGACAATTACTCCTTAAATACATAATTCAGTTTAAAATACTGATTCTTACAAATATTAATATATTTTTTATCTGGTAACGTTAGAAGCCTTGACTCTGCTCCCAAGTAAAGTGAAAGGGTATGATAAGGAGCTGGTAATTGGCTTCTGCAGCTGAGGCCAATTTCATGCCAGCTGGCGAGAATTGAGAGGCAAGAGAGCTTTGATTCACAAGCAAGGATGTCTTATGCTAGCTTGGCTGACAAGGTTATCACCCCATCTCCACGGTGTAAATGGGTGAACCCTGCTGAAGTAATTCCTGAATCGCCTCATCTTAAAGCCTACACTCACTTGCCTGCTCATTTTGGAATTTACAGCCTGGAAACTGTGCATGTTTGTGCCATAATATGGTGGGAGGGATTTCATCAGCTGTACCAGCATAACTCACTCCTACCCTCAGCAACAGTCAAAACTACTGCTATTAGTAAGGGCTGCCCATAAGCAAAGTGATGGAGGTAACTGAATGCAAATCCAGGATGGCTTTTCTGTATCAGTTTTGGTTATGACCTGTCATTTTCATATAGCTGTTATTTATAGTTGTACAAGAAATAATTCAGCAGTGGCTTTGAAGCTGAGAGTTTTTTTCCAAAATGTAGCTAAACCTTACAAGCAGTTGCCACTGAGTGTTCCCCTTCCAGACCAATTGAAAGTGTGAGATTTCTGGTTAATGTCTCCTTCAAGGTTCACTTGCAATCTAGATTTTCTGTTGTAGTCTTCCACTAAATCATGGCACTTCCCTATATTAGCAGGCTGGCTGTATTTTGAATGGGTAGGTTAAAGAACATGTTATTAGCTAAAACGGTTCAGTGATTTAACCTTTAATGTACGTGCAGCTTCTGTGGAACTTATTGCAGAAAATGCTTTTTGCAGGCTGAGAAATACATCCAAATACATTCCATTCTGTAGATGATTATGCTGCAGAGTGCAGTGTTCTAATTTTCCTGTGTGGATTGCATTCTGTCAAAAAGCTTTAAAGAAAATCATGTCCCATACAGAATTTCTGAATAATTTTCCAGCTGAGATGCTGACATCTGTGGAAATAATGCAGCCTAATTAACTAGAGTCATAGAAACACACTACTGTATGATCCACACTTTTGCAAATCCTCCTCTAGCACATCTCACCAAAACAGACTGTAAAATGTTTGAGCTTCTTTATACATTATGCAAGAGTTTCCTGAGACAAACTGAACGTACACATGCAGAATTGTTCTTCAGTGTTTATAACTTCCAATCAAATGCTTCATAATTTCTTTAATTTATTATGTTTAACATTTTTGTGCTTTTTAAAATTTTGAGTGGAATAAAAACTACTTTTTGAACAACAGTGCCAAAGGTCTATCTCTAGTGGTTTAGCTGATGCTTTAAGAATATTTCTTACTTGTTGGCTGAAAACTTTTCAAAATAACCTTTTAAAATTTATGTAGGATCATGAAATTTCTACAGTTCTGCAGAGGCAACAACACCGAGTTCGATATTCAGAGTCAGTGGAAACTGGATCTGTGATTTTTCCTCTTTCTGGTACAGTACTTTGAAGTTTATGCTTATAAATCATAAAATCCAAAGAAGTACAAAATCAGGCCAGTCAGTTAGTTGTGGGCTACACTAAACTGAATAAATTCTGCCTTGTTGGAATGTTGTGCAGTTGTGGAAGGAGCTGTGCTATGATTGTATGTAAATCAGAGGATGAAACAGATAATATTGGGGATTGAACACTTTCATTGTATTTTTTTTTTTGATGTGTTATGAAACAGCTACATGACATTTGGTGATCATCAGCTGAACTGTTCAGTAAATTCATGTTATAACAGTAAAAATGCTAAATACCAAAGCTGCCATCAGAATCTTTAGTATACATGGCTGTAAATGTAAGAGTGAACCAACATCTTTGGCTTTCAACTTCCAAGTTGAATTTACACTGCTGGTGGTAGCAGAAGAGGTGAAGAAAGGATTATTGGAGTGGATTTGATTAGGAAATCACTGAAACCAAAACATGCAATAGCTGGTTTTCCTTTTTAGAAGATGTTCTAGAGACGTAGATGAGATACTTCAGTTTTCCTGAACTTTAAGGGCTAGCACATGTTGAGAGATTTTTATGCTCAGTTGTCAACCCTCCTAAACTTCAGCCTTCTTAACTTTCCCTTTCAGAACAACTTAAGTTGACAGAGCTCTAAGTTCATTTTTCATGGTAGACAGTTTAGCTAACTTTTAAGATTTTACAACTGTTTCTTTCATTTAGAAACTGGACTTCCTAAGCTTTTCAGTCACTTTGCATTTGCCCCAAATTCATTCCATTATAGCAGTTGCTTGTGCTCTCAAAGGCATTCAGGTGTGTCTACTTTGAGTGCATTTAATAGTTGGTGATTTTTGATGTTATGGTAGAAAAATAACCTGAGATATCTGTAGTTTAACCTTAAAACTACTAGTCATCACTGGCCAAATTTGCCTGTCAGAGATGTGGAAATACATTCATATTCTGTTCCATTTAATTTTAAACTAATGGTTGCTTTAAGAATTGTGCTTCCCTGTTTCTGGTGAGAAGTTAATCCCATTACTGCCCTGCCCTGTAAACTTACAGCAGTTTCCTCAACAGGCATTGCATTTATACTGTCAGACACTCAAGACTTGCTTAGGACAGGAGAAGAAGAGTTTTCCAAAACAATTCAGAAGTTCATAAACATTCATCGGAACAGCTTTTTGGTTTTGTCAGCTGCTCTTCATGGACCAGAAGAATGGAGTGTCATGTTCAGGATTCAGAGAAGGTATGATTTCAACATCCAACTGAACTTTATATTGCTAAGAAGAAATGAAATAATAGTCTTGGGTTTGGAAATATTATTTTAGCAATAAATAGGACAAGAGGCAATGGACAGAAACTGATGCACAGGAAATTTCACCTGAATGTGAGGAAGAACTTCTTCCCTCTGAAGGTGACTTAGCACTTGGAACAAATTGCCAGGGTGTGGAGTCTCCCTCACTGGAGATATTCCAGAAACATCTGGAGGTAATCCTGTGCAATGTGCTCTAGGATGACCCTGCTTGAGCAGGGAGGTTGGAGTTGACACACTGTGGTCCCTTGCAACCTTACCCTCTTTGAATTATTTCAGGGATACATAAGTTTTATTTTATTAATGCACTATAAAAAAAAATTTTAAGCATTTTTTTATTAATAGCATATAAAAATAATGCCAAGTGAATCAATCTGACATATCACAGGTAACAAAAGAGGATGTTCCTGAAAACATTGCAAGTAAGGTTCCTTTCAATCATTTTAGGGCCATGTAATACAATTATTTTTAAAGTTTTCTCTTGAATTGGAAAATTAGAAAATTTTCATAGCTCTGTAACCATATTTTCATGGTCATTTTCAAAACAGAACAGGCAAGTTTATGTCATGAGAAAAGGCTTTATTGTAAAGTGCAGATTTTTTACTGTCTTTTAAAATGTTTACTTGGAACACATCCATTACACTTTGCCAGAACAATTCAATAATCAATGTTATTTTACACCAAAAGTATAAAACAATATTAAAACTAGTTTGTGTAAAACTTCTATTTCTGATTTCTAATGAAGTCTGAAAACTTGCATATTTTAGTACATACCTACTGACAACAGCAATCAGTTATGCTCCATGCTTGTAGTCAGGGCTATTTTCCTGTAGGTACAGTAGCCCTCACTGCAGTTGATTGTCACTCTTGGCCTCAAAGAAGTGACTATTCTAATGAAGTCTTTGATTTTTACCTCCTCGAGGTAACTAGCACCAGTTTGATTAAATCCTGGGCATACTGCCAAATGCTGATGAATAAAGAATGTATGAGATGAAATGTGAGAAATCTATTACTTCTTTGTGAAAATGTTGTAAATTTTCATGAGAGATTTTAAAAGTTCAGCCACCATTCAGCAAGACCACATTATTCAGGTAATGGCAATGCTAATTCTCAGTCTGCTTTGCAGTTGTACAATGGGTTTTGTGTACATGCTGATCACTATAATGTGATGTTTTGGAACTGTATTCCATTTGGCAAGTCAGTAATTTTATTAAAATAAAAAATGTTTTTTCATTGCAAGTAATATCAAATCGATGTTGGCAAGGGACAATGATATATATAAATATATATCTATTTAAATGCATGTGCTTTTTTTAACTACCTGGCAGCTTGAAGTTCTGCTGTTGTTTGTAAACCACTGACTGTGCTTCTCCTGGTGGGGTTGAAACTTGTGCCATGTCCTTTGAAAATACAAGCCACCTGTTGGATTTGTTAAAAAACAAAGCCTCTTAGTATTGTCAGGTTCTCTTCTATTACTGCTTCTTTCTGCTTATCTATGGTTTTGCTGCAGATAGGGAAGGATTATTTTTTTATTATAAGAAAATTATAGTGTTCTTTTAACAATGTGAACACTTTACGTAGTGTTGTGTATAGCATGGGGGAAGTGAGAGAAAAGTAGTGTTTATCATCACAGCTTAAATGACATTCCACAAATAACCTCAGTACATCTGTATGGTAAGTTTTAAACACCTTGGAGGAAAGGCCAGACGTGTTCAAATGCCCAGTATTCTGTCCATCAATCAAATTAATAACACTAAATTTAGACCTACTGTTATTGGAAACATAACTAATTATAGAAATAGGTTTTCATGGATCTAAGTAAGTACATGCAATTGTTTCTTTAATGCATTTTGTTCATTCATGCTTTGTTTAGCCCATTTAGTATTAGCAAAATTGTATCCATTTATGTCCCTAATCTCTACATGTAAATCCAGCCCTTGTTCTGACATCACATTTTAGCAAAACTCACCAGGGACCTGAGTGCCTATGCTTAGAGAAGGACAGTGCCTGTAACATTTATTTTTGCTAATTAGAAGCTGGCAGACAAGTTCAGATGAGATACCTTACCAGCAGGAGGTCTTAATGTGAATGAGTCCAAGTCATCAGACAGATTGTGGGGAAGAACAGGTGGCAGGCACAAGGGGAGGTCACAGGGGACTGTGCAACTGAGCAGCTGGGCACTTCATCTGCATTATTTAAATTCATTTTGGTTATTTAAAATTCCTCATGCTTTGTTGTGAAGTCCCTCTCCTGTTTTATCTCTACAGCAAAAAACAGCAGCAAAGGTAACATCATTGCTACAACATACTGAAGGTGCAATTCTTGGAGATAGGCTCTGCAGTTGCCTAGCTTTGATGTCTCTTCCATAACCTCACTGAATGATAACTCATGCTACTATTTTAAATCTTCAGATCCCCTTCTCAAGAATGAGTGCATATGAATAACACTATTTATAGAAAGAATTCATTTTAGGTTAAAGCATTGAGTGAGCAAGTCTTTACATGAAAGTATCCCATTATTTTAATCATGGAATACAGGTTGCTTTATTTATAGTACATGACAAAGATTTAGTTCAAATTCTGAAGTATTTTTAGCACACTGTTTTTAGATACTTTGCTGTGCTCTTCCACAGCCATAAAAACAACCCAAATATTTCTTACTGCCACTGAGAACAGTCTTCAGCAATATCACAGAAGAGGGTTTAGCTCTCGCTGAATGTACACAAGCTTAAGAAGTGCTGATTGATTGTTGAGGAGACCTAGATAAAGAAATGAGCCCTTCCAAATCCCACCTATATAAGTGGTACAGAAATGGGACAGATGGCTTTACAAACAGCATGAATACTGCACTTGCCCTTCAAGATAAAAGCAGCCTTCTCTTTAAGTAAAACTGCACACTGAAAAGCTGTTTGCATCATGTGGAAAGCTATTTTTGTGGCATAACAAATTAAATACATATTCTAAAAGTAACCTTATTTATTTTGATGTGCAGATTCCTGGGCAGCAATTTACGTGTAATACCAGTTCATAATCCTGCTGAAATTGTTAAATTAATGCTAACTATGGCTAAGGTAAGTCCAGTTGCATACACTTAAAAATATTAGTGTATTACTCAGGAAAAGCCAAGAACTATAAAATACTTGGTTTTCCTTAATGGAACTTTGTAGGTAATACTGACCACAATCCATTAATACATGAAGCTATGACTGGTATTCTGATGCATTAGCTCCGTCTTTACTGTTAAAGGTAACTTAATAGCTCTTAATAGCATTTAAGAAAAGAAATCAGCTAAGAGCTTGTTTGGCTCCTGTTTACCATTGTTAAGTTCAGATGTCTTTGTTTACTGCTAACTCCTGTTGAAATACTATCACCTCTGTGTATAGCATTCCTGAACACACAATTCAGATTGCACTGCTGAATAATTTTGCATTTCCACAACTGGAAAAATAAAAAGTCGAATATTCTATTAGCTAAAAGTCAGTGTGTTCTACTCATATTGTTTTTCTTTTCTCTAAGGTAACTTCCAAGCCACAATCAGATGATACTCGTTGCAAAATGGAAATGACAAAAGCTCAAATAATAGAAAAAAGTCCAGTTTGGAAGATGCTTCAAGAGTACCAATCGCACTGTGATTAATTCAATATTTGGTTTTTTATTCATAAATACAGTGGCTAAATTTTAAACAAAATATAAAATATTCTTAAAAATATAGTTACATTTCAAAAGTCTACATACAACATATGCGTTTGGAAAGAAAATTCATATTAAACAGCTATACAGTGAAAAACAGCGTACTTGATACCAAATGTGCTTTCTAGGGAGGGGAAAAAAGTGGTTTAGCTGCACTATAGAAAAGTGATCCTTACTTTTAACTTGGTTCTGACCTTAGAGGCTCATCTGTTTATTAATAATTCCCCAAAATATTTACTATATTTTAAGGAAAACTGTATGATTAAAGATACGTTTGATCAAAATAATTCCAAAATACAGGTATCCCTAAAAACAGCAGCTGTATACATGCAGCCTTAAAATGTTTTTTAACAAGTGTTACCTGTTATGGTACTGAGTTCTACCATCTTATTTGGCTCAAAAGTTGATGTGTTTTTCTTTAAACTTGGTTTCTTTTGCCACAGTGTTTTTACTGTTTATAGATAGTATATTCTGCACTGTTATCTATCTGTGCCTTACAGTCCTGTCTGCAAATAGAGAAGTTTGTCAACATTAAAATGTGCTAATAAAAATATCTTATGCTTTTTAATTAATAGTTCTTCAATCACTTGATAAAAATCTTTGTAATTCACACCAGCAGTCAGCAACTATTACCCAACAAATTCTGAAAATTAAAAAAATAAATGCCTAACCATACTTCCTTGCCATGGAGAAGAACACACCTCTGCTTTGGTTTTAGTTGCTAAACTTAAGAAAAAGCATCAAATTCTGAAGAGGAGTAAATAGACCATACCTGCAAATCACATGCAACAAGAGCAAAAGAAAATAAAAAAGAACAGCAACAAGACTTATGAAGAGCAGCATTTGCAGTTCTTCTGGAGCCCACACTAAATTGCTCTTCTCTAAAGGGCCATAGCCTCCCTTGGAGCTGAAGTCCCATAGTCCAAATGATCTTGCCAGGAGTATGTTAATTCAAACACTTCAGCTGCCTCAACTATTTTCATCCATTACAGCTTTTGTTTTCACTTCAATGAGTTCTTCTACTCGAGCTAGAACACTTTCTATTAAATCAAATGTGAAGAGAGCCGAGTGTAAAACCTGAAATGACAAGAAAGATGAGTGTTATTTTTATTAAATTATTTTTTACCCATTTTACATTTGCCTTTATCTCCACACTGAAAAAAAGAAATATCAGTACTTCTGAGTGACTGAAGGGAAGTACAAACTCACTTGAAGCTGCATTCCAGTAGTCATGGCAGGCATCTTTTCCCCACTAACAGTTACAGAACAAACTGTGTTAGAACTCTGTGCCTCTGTAGAAGAAAACACGAAACCAACATGACTCTTAGAATTAAAAAGAATATTTAAAATATCAGCATTTCACAACAGTAATTGTTAAGAACAGAAATCTGAGGATTGATGAAACACATGATAGAGGGTGCTGAACCTTAAGAGAAAGATGGAGTTGGATGATACCTTTATACTTTGTATAACACAAACACCTACATTACTAAACAGGCAAGATCTGCAACTGGAACCAATTTCATAGAGCTCACATGCTCTTTGAAAGGAAAAAATAAAATGCTATCTGGCCTGGTTTTGATACATTTTTAGTATTTCCACATCCAGGGAGATAGTAGGAGGTTCTTTAGCTTGACTTAATGAATCCAGACATTAAATATTTATTTTGTTATGAAAAGGCTGCAGGCTTCTCTGTTTCAGACAGATTACTTGCAGCAGGCTAAACTACAGGGACAGGTCTGAAAAATAAGGGGAAAAGCTCTTACATTCAGACCACATATTTGAAATTCAGTGTAATGCTTACAAAGATTAAACACTAGGGAAGAAATCTAAACCATTTACTGTTACAAGTTAGATCTTCTCTCCCAAACTCAAATGTCTTTATACTTTGTTGAAGGCTAGGGAAGTGTAAGAGGGACTTAAGTAAAAAGCTTCCTGATTAATTTTGAAGGATTTCCTTTAGAAAGATATCCACAGGTTGTCTTGAGAGAAAAAATCCCCTTCTTTGCCTCCTAAGTACATAGTTTGCAGTGGAAGAAGATAAGACTAGGGGCAAAAAGCTGTATTGACATTTTTAGTAGCAGACAAATTCCTTGGGCTGTCTTAATTATACTGGAGACCACAAGGAACAGAGGATCTGACATACAGAGAGATTGCCTAAAGCAGCTACAGCTCTTGTGCCCCATGCAATGTGTCTGCTTAACCCAGAGCAGAATCTGATTCTGTGTGTCAGATTAAAAAAAAATAATGTATTAAAGAAATGAATGTAATGCTTCAGGCTTTAGAGAGCACTGTGACTTATTTTTTCTCATTAACCCTCCCACACCTGGTATGAAACCTAAGGGTTATGTATTCAGAGAAGCTTAGTTTCTCCTTTTTAACATTAAAATCAAAAGTATAAATGCAGAACAAGCTCTGAAGGTCTTCATGTGACAGTTCTATCAGGTTTCTATAAGATGTATAAATGTGATGACTGGTAAGTTCAGATTTTTCTGCCCAATTATGAAAATTTTTAATACAGAAATTACTGAATCATTATTTGAAGTTTGGAATAGTGTCAATAATTAAATAAATCCTGATATATGCAGCATTCACCAGTTCCTCTTTTCCAAAGGATTACCAAAGTTTCTAGATATGAATAAAGCTAAGGAAAAAAACCAATAAAAACTGACCTTTTCTGTTTTCTTTCTTATTTTTTATTTCTGCTTCATAATGTGCTTTTGACATATTGAGTCCTACACGCAGTGGTTTTAAGAAATTCTGCTCTATCTTGCCAAGTGTGGTCCATACACCAGTCTAGTCAAACAGAACAGAGAAGGTTACAAAACAGTTTCAATGAAGCATTGCAATACTAAGCTTTTGAGCACAAGTTTTTTGACTAGTTTTTCTAACAGACACCTCTGTGGTGGGAGGAAAAAAAGAGAAAAAGTAATTCAGACTCATGCATTTAAGCATGAACAGCACTGTGATGGATGTTTAAGCTTCTCTTCCTCTCCCTTACATTATTTGTTGACTGCCTGATGAAGCAGTCAAAACAAAATAAGTTGCAGAGGGAGGGAGGACTGAGTGTGCAGGTGGTAACTACAGAAATGGAAATGCACATTTTCAACTTGTTCTTGTAAGCAAAGCTGAAAGAATCTTGATGTGTTGGAGGGGAGGTTCTAGACCCTTTCTCAGGCTAGAATCTCTGCAGCAAGTAAATGGCAGTTGTAGGCTCCTCTCAGATAACTCAGCAGTAAAACAGAACCAATATTTAGATTAACATTCCTGAATTAATACTGTATGTGATGCCAAATGAAAATTACGATAAATATCAGGCTTCCCATATGTCTATATTGCATTTTAAAAGCATTGTAAGAATGTTACTGGATCTGCTACTCTCACATCCTTCAGCATGGTAGTAGCCACAGTGGCAACAAAACTCTCTCCACTTTGAGATGGGTAGAAAGAAGGAGTTTAAATAATGACACTCAGGAGCAGAAGGTGCAAGGAAAAGATGCTCAAAACCAAGGCTGTTCAGGGTCACAGAGAGGAAAATAAGCTTGCTACAAACTGCTGTAGAAGAAAACAAATACAAAGCAGCCTTTGTGTCCTTGGATATAGGAGCCATTTATACAATCCTTTCTTCAGGCAGTATCCTGAAAGGGCAGAATTAAGGATGATAAAAACAAGAATTTTCAATGTTAAATAGAGTGAGTCCACTAACAACAGTGGAAAATTCACCACATTTTAATACTAAATGACACAGTTAATTTAAATAAGAACAGTAATTACTTCCACCAGAATGTGGCTAAAAAAAGGAACTTTCCAGAAAAATACTTATTTTTAAACTTGATTAATGAAAATGCTTCTTACACAGCAATCAAAATATCTGAACTGACATGAAAGGAGGCATTTTCTTTCTGCCTCACTTGCACTGTATGAAGAGAGACAGGGAGGAAGTCAAGAAGAACTGACAGAGGCTAAATTTAAGGGAAAATCTTCAGAAGATGTGATGCTATTTTTTTCCTCAACCTGTATGGACATTCTTTTTGCCAGGTACTAGACAGCACTGTTAGAGCAGCTGAATACTACTACAAGTAGTTTTTTATTAGGAATAAAAGAGGAATTCTTACTTTCCTTACAAAGCTATGTATTTTTATGTAACTGAGGAGACCATTGTGAGTACTTAAATAGTAATCACCTCTTAAATATGACAAACAGATACAGTCTGCCAATATTAACTAATTACATCAATAGTAAATTAGAAATGCCCCCACAGTTTTGGCAATCAGGACAAATTATTTCACTGTTATTCTACTTAGATTAGTTACATTATTAGGCACTTAAAAATTTATTCCTAGATCTCAAATTAGTCTAAAAATAGATCTGATTTTTTTTTCTGTATTATTATTGCTATAAAGAAATACAACTGGAGCTTTGAGGGATACCAGTAAATAAATAAGCAAAAATAATAATTTTTTTATTTGGGAATACCTGTTGAGTATGTGATTTTGTGGTGACATACTTTAATGTCGTGGACATAGATCACAGTTCAACAGGCAGAGTAAAATAATTAGTTTGTTTTGCGTAATAAAAGCATCACTTCTGGGGAACTAACCACAGCAAAGAAAAAAGCAAACCCCACGTTTTTTCAATCAAGGATAACAGTGTTCATGCAAATTCACCTCTCAGCTAATCAATCATTTTCAAATCAAACAGTACGTACTTGATTGTCACTTTCACAATCCTTAATGACCAAGTATCTCAGCAGATTGAGTGATGCCATAATCCTGTGAATTAAAAACATACAGGTACCCATTACCAGGACAGTAATTCTAATTGTCCCTTAGCCAGACATGCTAGGAGTAACCATTTGTACAAAAAGCAACCACCCATCTGTTGGGCAGTATAGCTCCACCTAGAGCAGTAGTGATGTCCCTGCAACAGTTCACACTGCAGGTAAAACTGAAACTGTTCTCAGGTTGGAGAAGGCTAGTGATTGCAAGGGAAAGAATTCTCTCAAGAGACAGAACCTTATCACAGAATTTATAATATGTATCACAATTTCCTTTATTACTGTACTGAATTTTTACTTTTGAGTGTGCTAAAATATTTTTTTTGTTTTTCCTTTACTATTCTTTTGAGCAGAAATGATTTATTGTTTTTTCCAGATAACAAGTACAGTTAGACATCATACTTCTGGGCTTTTTTAAGCAGGTATGTGTCCATCTGGACATTATCTCCCCACTGATTTACAAGCCCAAGCATCATCATATTACTTATCATACAGGAAAACTTACCCTATATACACAAGGCGTTTCAGACACATTTTGGTTATTTTTTTTATTTTTTAATGCAATTATTTACTGTTCAGGTGGATCTGTAATCCTACTCATGAGACTCCCAGCAGCAATGTGTGAAACTGCCTCAAAGATGCCTTGCACTGTAGGTTGCATCTGATAATTATTCCCCTGATAGTCAGGGAATTCCCTGCATCTGATAATTGTTATTCCCCCATATCATATTAAACACCACACCACATTGCTTATATTCCTCCAAGAAAAGATCTCTAATTCTGCAGAGAGCTGACAAACCACCCATTGCTGAGGAAATAATGCTCATCCCATTAGTTATGTAATTTCTGAAGTCTTACATCCTCGGAATGGAGGAGGACAGCCTTTTTTATTGCTAAAAATTAACATAATGGCATTGTGATATTCTTCTATGCAGAGCTGGCTAAAATAAGGGACCATTTTTATTTCTAGTTCCAAAACCTTAAAATGCAGTGATGTTGTCACCTCATTAATTACATGACAGCATATATTATTGTAGTAAGGTAATTTAAGATCTTTTTCAATAATGAAGAAAGGAAAAACATTTTTAATTGCGATTACAACTCACCTGTCTGAGTTTTGCAGAAGATCAGTCTCAGCACCTTCTGGAAGTGAAAGTACTAAATCTAGAAGGGAGATCAGGTGGTGTCCTGTAAACCAAATGTTGTCATACTCCTGAAGAAAAAAAACAAAAAAAGTTCAGCTGAGTGCAAAATTTAGGTCTTAAATAATGTAACAATAACTTGCATAAAACAGAAAAGTTTTTTAAAAAAAAATCAAACACTGGAAGAAATATTTTTTAATATTGACCTGTGAACAAAGTACACAAATCAGCCTTTACATCATTTTAAAATTATTTATATTTTTGACAGCCAGGGAAGAAATGGAAGAAATGTAGTAAAAGAGAATTCTGAAGCTGCATAGTAAAAAGTTAATCATTGAGTTTTAATTAATTTTCCCAACTTTCTGGTATAATTGTTATAACATACGAGATTAAAATGGCTTTGATCTAGCCCAGCCCTTCCTGATGGATTTTTCATTTGCAAAGCACTCATAATAAAATGCTGACTGTCATCATAAAAGCCAAGAAAAAATTAGTAATTCTATCTGGGCTGTACTATTTGAATTATATACCAAAAATTAGGAACTCTAGGGATCAAAGATATACTGAGCAGTTCCACTTTAAGAAAGAAATGTATTTTCAAGCACAGAAAAGATAATAACTTCTTAGAAAAATACAATACGATAGCGCAATTAAAAATACAACTGTAAAATTATAACCTAAATATGCATAGACAGAAAAAGCCAAAGTAATGCTTTTAATAAACTTTTCTAGTCTTATGTGTCTTTTCAAAGTGGATTTTTTTAATGCATCACTCAAAGTTTAAGTTGTAGACATTCTTCCAACACCATACTGATAGAATTTTGAGAAGGTAACTTGGTTTTTATTGGTAATAGCCTCACCGTTAACGCTAAGTGAATCTGATCTTTTATGTTTTTAATGATGTATCCTTCCACACCAGCATGGTTGCTTGTCTTCAGTAAACACCTTCAAACAAACAAAACCAAGGTATTATCTTTTTAAAGCTGCCCATAGTGTTAGCTCAAAACTTAGATAATATTCACTAAGTGGGAGTTTTACCACAGAAGAACAGTATGACTATGTAACCTTTAAGTGCTGGCTTACATAAGACAGCTAATTTTATGAGGCAATTGAAATTCATTATTTATCAAAAAATAAACATATTAATGTGACTTATCAGAAATTCTGGAAATTCTGTCAGAAATCATTGTATTGATGCAATTAAGCTGCACTAGGGCTGATATTACACAGTCTACAGTAACTTGGATGCATACCTGAATAATGTGTATTTTCCCTCTGTATCAAACTTGTCTATAAACAACTGCAAAATATTTAAACTCTTCTTTCCCTAAAGGAAACAGATATGTTTATCAGATAAATTTAAAAAAAATTAATTCAGCATTCAGAATCCAACTATCCAACTGATTCTGTAGGTCACTTAACATACCATATGCTCCATGGGACAAAGGGTCATAATTTTCACTAAATCCTGCAATCAGAAAAAGGAAATACAATTTATAATTACATACAGATTATTACATTACATCACACTGACTAAAATCTGCTCAAGTCTCTAAAAAGACTTGAGAATGTCCAGGTGATTATAAAAGATTCTCTTCAGAGAAATTCATGCTAGCCTCAGTGGTCCCAGGGCTGATCTGCAAGAACACTATTTGTTCATTCCAAGTAAGAATGTAGCCAAGCAGCAGAGTGGCAAGGAGGAGACAAAAACGAGCAACTACCACCTTTCAACTAAGATCTGTACCCACCTGCTTCAGTGACCTGTACATACACTGGATGTGTTTTAATTGTCACTTTTCTACAGCAGGTAGAAAAGACAATTCTGTATAGCATGACACTGAAGGTTTCAATTTAACAGCACAGGTGTATAAAGGTTCAGTAAGATGCCCTCTCTCAAATATCTAGAGGACAGCTAGGTATTATTTCTAATCCAACTTTGAAGATTTCTGTACACTGTTTCTTATTACCTGAGGTACATTAATGAAGTCTCTGAATTCTAAATAGTGATGGAGAAGGCTGTTATCGTCCATTCTCAATAAACAGCTCTCAAACAGATCCTGCAGATGGGGAAAAGAAAAGAAACATGCCAACACTATGTACATATACAGGACATTAATTTATCAGATTAACATTTCATGGCTAAAACAGCCTTCGCTCATAAATACTCCTTCAGACATTGCAAGTTCCAAGAAGCTGAAATTTTAAGTGATAGCTGTAATTTAAACATCTATGCAGGACCAGAAAGTTCAATAAATACATGTATTTATAAGACTGAAGAATACTTAATTAAGCCTCAAAATATTTCTGGAACTATTATCAGTTATACCTCTCTTACGAGGAGAAACAAAAGTTTCACCACCTTAAATTGAAAAAAATAAAACATTCTAACATTGAAAATTTAATTTAAAAAAACAACTTACAAGTCCTTTAGATAATACAGATTCTTCTGTTCTAGAAAAAAAAATCAAATTTAATGTTAATTAAAAAGACAGTTGATATTTCAAAATATTTAGTAGAACAGAAGTAAACAAGAACTTGTCCCTCAACAATTTGCATTCTATTTTTTAAATAGAGAATCTTTGTTATTCTTCCAAAGATTTTTAGACTAAACTTGCTGATGAGAAATTGAACATTAGACCCATCTCTTCACAGTTAAAAATTACTTCTTTCCTCCTTGGTATATATAGAAAAGTTTGGTTTCCTTTAGAAATCATTTTGCATATCATATCAGACTAAATTAAAATAAATACTTTCACAATAGTTGCTTTTGGCAATAATTGTTATAGAAGGGCAAGTAAGTATACACTAATTATTCTGCATGTGTTTTAACTATTAATTTTACACTTTCAGAATAAAGTTTCAAAAAATGATATTGCAATACAAGATGAAAACAATACATAAATGTTTAGACAACTGCTTCTTAGTAAGAGAAGCCATCTTGTGGAGGAACTTGCCATTTTAATGCTCAAGTATAAACCTCCTCTGAACTTTTCTATATTTCAATTTTTTTTTAATGAATTACTGGAAAAGATCACACCCACTATCTAGACCTGAAAATTCCACAAACCCTACCTTTTCAGCAGCACTTCAATATGTGTCATATTGCGCAGCAGGAGGTATGAAGGACTAGAAGAGAAGAATCAGGTTACATTGAACTGCATAAACCATATAAATTTGCACATAATTAATATATTTGACAGGACTAGTATTCTTTTTAAAAATTAAAATCTCTTTCTAAAATTATTGATTTTTTAAAATATACAATCACTGTAAAGAACTTATGGGGAAACTGCCCATAGATACGTAAATGAACAATTAATACACATTAATCTTCAGCACGTGACTAATCATAGTAGTGCCTTTTAAAGGACAGCTCATCTAAAATTAAACTAAAATAATAGTTATATATTTAGTTATATCATTTAGTTATTATGTTCTTTATATAAGTTATATAAAATATAAATGCACAAGTGTTGACATAAAATTAATATTACTGAAATATTAATCCTTAACTATTCAAAAATAAAGTTATTTTCCACTCAGAAAGAATCTTCAAAGCACAGCCTTACAATAAGCAAGAAACAATAGTTCTTACCTAAAAACCACTGGAAAGCATTCGACACCCAAATGCTGAACAAAGATCAGATATGACAGACATGCCAAAGAATCGGCGGAATTCTTTTGCTCTATGTCTGCAAACTCCTGATTCTCCCAGTGCGGACTTTTGCTTTTATGATGTACAAACACTAATGGTATCAATTCTCCTATATTCCACAAAATGTCCTAAAAAATAAAAACAGATTTCCTAAGTTGCATTTAAAATACCTGTATACCAATTCAGTTTTAAAGTTCTAGCTGTATTTACATATATTCTCTTGTACAGCATGGATATAAATTAATATAATGTTATGTTTGTTTGTAATATATAAATTAATACAAATATGTGACATCTCTGATATATTCACAAACACACAAAAAAAAATATCCTGGAGGAAAAATAACTAGTTTTAGAAAAATGTTACTAAGATAGCAAAGTCAAGCACACAAAAGTTAGCAAAAGACAGAATGAAGACCACCTGCAAACTCCTTGTTTAGCTCCTTTACCCCCAATGCTACCAGTAACAATAAATTAATGAAAACATTATGTCACAAAATCTGTTTTTCAAATCACAAAATACTCAGTATTTTTGTTTTTTCTCACTAATCAATATGGACCACCACATTTAGCCTCTAAAGGCCAGCCCTGATTTAAAGTTAGATTTGCTTTGTATGGTCTTTCTTTCCCATGATGCACAACACAAGGAACACCTGACATCTGTACATCAGAAATACCACAGTGTTTACCCCCTCATGCCCTTCATGTGGCTGAGGACATGGCATAACTCCTCCTGCACACGTTACAGAGAAATGGGGAGATTAAGGTCATTGTTCTGGAGGTGCACAAACCCAACATCCAGGATGGCACATTTTGGAACATTAGGATTATGCAAGACGTCAAAGCGTGATTTTCTGACTTCAGCTTTAGCTCTCACTATCTAATGCCATAGACAGAAGTTTATTGAGAAAGAGAACAACAGGTAATTCATAATTAGCATTAAAAACACGATTTCAGACTGTGCCCAACAGGAAAGGCAGGATATATCTTACACAGCCCAGTAAGTCACCCCACTAACCAATCCAGAAATCAAAATGAGCACTAGTACAAATTACAGGCAGTTGTGAACTAGACCACTGCTTCTGCACACACTGTAATGATTTCAACTGCACTCACTATAATTTCAGTTGCAAAATGCCGAAAAGGATGTTCTTCAATGCCCTCAAGTTGTTCAAGTTGAGCTGTCAATAATGGATATTTCAGGCTTTTCATACAGCTGAAAAAGAAAGAGGTGGAATAAATCACCAACAGTCATAAGTACAGACTATGATAGTGTCATTGATGACCAAGAATAATGCCTGTATTCATATCAGTTGCTGCTATTCAAGGTATTCCAAGGAAAATAAGAAAATAAAAACCCAACATCTCCTGTAGAAGCATCACTTAGACATCACCACCAGACTATGATTATTCTCACTGTTGTAAATTTGAGGAACAGAGGAATACCAAATCAGGTTCATGATGCAGCAACTAAGAGTTCTTTACCATTTCCTTCTCCAAAACAGAAAGCAGAAATATATATGGTCTATTTAGGGGTTCTTTGTTAAAATACCACATTAGTTAGATATATGTTGGCAGCATTATAAAACACTAAAAGGTTATTTATTTTCTACCTATATAATAAATGCACATTACTGATTTTGTTAAGTTACAGGAATATATAATACAGACAAAAAATGCTCACAATTTTATTAATTCTTCTTTCAGCTCCATGTCATTGTATTCTGATGACTTTTCTGTATTTTTAACGACTTCATTCACAAAAGGTTTAGCAAAGTCCACCACTGCATTACAACATTGACAGAGACCAAGTTTATCTTCTTGGATTTGTTGTTTTGTGTAAGGTACAGGTAAGGGAGTGAGCTGATTCATAATCATGGCCAATGACAAACCCACTGAGTAGGCCTTCTTGTTCTGAAGTTTCAACAGCACTGGGCGAAAGAAAATGAAAAATGGAGGAAAGAAGAGAGAACATTTTGAGACATTAAGTTATTATTTAGCAGAGGAAAACATGAAGAAAAACAACGTGACTAGGCAAGAAAACATTTTGTTTTCAGGGAAGGAGAGGGACTGATACCTGAAATCACCTGAGCAAACCCAGTAAGACTAAACATCATTGCCTAGTTTAATATAGTCACCATGGCCATATATTTGCAAATAACAAATATTAAATCTGTCATGCATTTTAATGTTCTTCCTTTCTCCTCAGCACTGGATGAGGATCCAATAAAAAAATCTGCTCTTCTAGAATTGAGCTAAGTGAAACATACCTATCTGACCCAGAAAACGCATTTATTACTTGATTCCTTTTGTGCTTGGCAAAACCAGACAATAGCCCAGCTTTTCTGCTGAGAACTGACTGGCTTTTACTCCATGGCAAAAGTAACAGAGACTCTCCAAGACTGAGGAAGTAGCACCAGAGACTCTTCATTTTAATTGGACTCAATGCAGACTAATTGCAGATTGGCTATCCAAAAAACCCCGTATTTCTCTTGTTAAAATCTAAAATAATACAATAACATATCCTGGAGAGTGCTACAATCAGACTTCAACTTGATGCACAACACTTAATTTCATCTCACATAACAAAACAGAAACTACTGCTTGCTACCTACTTAAGAGAATGGCCAAACCCAACATTTTACATTTTCATTTGTAAGCCAGAATAACACTCCCCCCTCACCAATAAAGTATTTCAACATGCTTCAATCAAAGTGACAGTTTCATACTATAAAAAAAATATAATTGCACGTTTTAAAAGTCAAATAATAAAGAATTTCATAATTCCATGTGATTCCCTATTTCTGCAACCACAGTAGGAGTGCTTTACATCTCTAAATACAACTGTCACAGGACCACATTCTTGTAAATGATGAAAAATAGCTGAATATTGCTTTTCCAACTGATGCTATTAGTCCTGTCTAAAATCTTTTCCTAGCAGGCCAATATAAGCATGAAATTTATGCCCTGTGTTATTTTGCAGAACATAATAGGCTGCAAAGCTTGTCAGGACAGATGTATTCTGAAACTGTTCCAGCAAAGGCTATACTAAATTAATAAATAAATGAGAAAATAATTTAATTCAGAAATCAAATGATAAACTGAATCCCACCTGTCTGCAAAGGTTGAAGCAGTAACATGACAGTTTGACACACTTGCTCTCCAGAGGTCTGCTCAATCTGCTCAAGTAAACCCAAAAAAAGTTCCTTTGGATTGCAGAGCTGCAAGAGAGGAACAATTCATATTTTTACATAACCACGGTCATAACCAAAAACCTTAATCATATGCAAACGTCAATACAGAAGTTCCTGAATGTCAAGGGAGAAGATCTGAACAACCAAGATTTAAGAAAGCAAATATGAAACAATTATGAAAATACGAAACATGCCTACAATTAACATCTACTGTGGAGCATACCTGTGTGTACACTTTCATATGAGCTGAAAACATAAAATAGTAAAAACTGACACTAAATCTGATTTGTATGGGCTGTAAAAACTCACAGTACCTTTGCAAAATAATCCTTAGGAACAGAGAGCGAAGTAGAATTTGAACATGAATTTAACTCAAGCTATAAAGTTTGCAAGTTGTTTTTGAAGTGCGTAAATTAAAGAGAATGAGTTTTTTACAGGTTAAAACATTTCTCTGATCCTACTCCAGAAAAATCAGGTAATGTTTCTCATATTGAAGGAGGGTGAAAGATTTAAGGAAAAGACTTTGTAGAGTGAATCATAGAAAAGAGAACAATAAATGCTATTCAGACAGATAAGTGGAAAATGGCAAGGTCTTGCAGAACAGTTTTGAAACAACAAAAGAGAGAACATGAACAGAGACCTTGAATTAGATACTAGAAAACACATTCAGCAACATACTGTAAGTTTTACACAAGCTAGCTAACTCAGGTAAAATTGTGTCCTTTAGATCAACTTAGCTCATTTTAATGTGAGGAGCACATCTCTAATGCTGAGCCTACCACTTCCAAACAAAGAGCCCTACCCACCGACCATACACCATGAGTTCAGAATTCTCTGTACCTTTAAAGTGAGGTGAAGGAACGTCAAAGAGCACCACTTATCCAAGTAGTGATGCAGATTCATTATGCAAATACTGTCAGAATCAAATTGTATAAATATGTTTGTGTACTAGCTTCATGGATCAATGATCTAGCACCCCTTTTTGTGCAGAATTTCTCTAACATTGCTGTATCATAATCATGTATTTCAAAACCATACCTGTGCCAACTGATCGAGTATCCTCAGGCATTGTTCTCGCTTATCATCTCCTTGTTTATACATGAAAATACATCTAACAAGAGGAGAAATGAGATTCCAACCCATATTCTTGATGATAACCTAAAAAAACCAGATTTTCAGAGAGTAAACCAAAATTGGATGTCTTCCAAACCCAGAAAAATTGTACATATAAAGACCAAAAGCAACAACAGATCAGTGTCCTCCTAGCTGTAACCATTACTATTACTGTCACTGAGTATTCAGCAACTCTTACCATAATTTGACACACACTGTAGTCTCTGCCCATACCTATAAATAGAGCTGTATATTTTGTATAGTTTTCTTCTAATTATTAACATTGACATGTCAATGTATACTTCTAAATGTCTGTGACAATACATTTAAAACAGGACTGAGCAGAGGAGTTGTGCTGAAAGAACATGTGGACAAACTATTCATGAGGGGATTGAGACGTTCAGCTGTTACTCCAAATTCACAAAATTCAAAACCAGATTGTGAACCCCATGTAGTAGACTGTGAACCTCATGTAACAGTGCTAAAATATTCTACCCTTCACTTTCTTTCTGAACTTTGTGTTTATCTCTATTCAATTTGGTATATTGTCCCAGCATATGCCCACAGACATTAGTATTTCAAATTAGTATCAGCCTAGTTGGCTCCTACAGATGGTAAATATTATCATATCCATTTGTGGTAGGCTGACCCCAGACAGCAACTAAGCACCCCTCAGCCGCTTGCTTGCTCTTGTCCCTCAGTGGGATGGGGGCAAGAGTCAAAAAGAGCAAAACAGACTAATTCCCAAGATGAGGTAAGGACAATGTAATAAGTGAGAGAGACAAAAGACAGCAGGGCGTGACAGGGAAATGATGCAGATCAACTCCCACAAGGACAGCAATGCCCAGCCAGCCTCCAGCTCCTTTGGAATGGGTCCCCATCTGCATGTCTTTACTGCTGAGCACGATGTTGTATGTGTAGAATATCTCACTGCTTTGGGTCAGCCATCCCAGCTGTGTCTCCTCCCAGATTCCCTGCTTGCTGGGGCAGAGTGAGAAATGGAGGAGGCCTTGATGCTGCACAAGCACTGATCAGCAGTAGCTGAAACATTGGTGAATTATCAGCACCGTTTTGGCCACAAATCTAAACCTCAGCACTATGCAGGCTGCCATGAAGAAAGCCAACTCCATGCCAGCCAGACCCAGTACACCATCTGAAATCCCTGTGCTGCAGAAGTGGGACACTATTGCTTTCTCCTAATTAAGCTTTTCTGCTTCCTTTTCTCTTTGCTTCACATACAGAAGAAGAGTTATTATTGTAAAGATTGCTGGGACTAGAGTTTCTGTGAGCTACCTGAATACAGCTACCTGTGCACTTGACACAGGGCAACTTATTAGCTATTCATATGTACAGCCTTGCTCCACAGGGAAAGGAGCTTTCCCCTCTTAATAAGCAGTTTTACATTTAAAGATGTTTGTTAATAAACACAAATACATAGTGCAAACTTAAACTCACCTTGTTTTTCTCGTTTTGAATTACTTCTAATAACTGAGCTGCATGTCCATCTTCCAAACATTTCTGACCTGCTACTTGAAATAGATTAAAATCTTCTCCTTTGAAATCAGCTTCTTCCAGAATTTGCTAGAAAGAAAATATGAATGTTTAACTCCATACTTATTAAAGTCAAATAAGAAATAAGAAAATCCATGCTTTCATTTAAAAATTACATGCAGTATCACTGTAATTTTTATACATTTTTCACATATTATAAAAGCCACCAAGTTACTACAGAAGACAAGGCAGTGTTTCAATAGCACTAAGTCTAGACTACAGCATTCTGTTTGGAAGATGTGTTTTCTACAACAACCAGCTTTTGTTCCTAGGTCCTTCTCCAAGAAGCAGAAATAAATAATCAAGCATCTTGGGATAGGCACCACAGACAAGTCAATGAAACATGGAGGCTGAACTTAGCTGCCCCATAATTAGTTCTACTGACAGCTGACTTGTCTTTTGAGGTCATTTTGGCTTTCAGTGTAATATATGAAGAGAAACTTACACTACTTAGACTTTCTTCTTCTAAGGAAAGAAAACTACTTACACATCTTTGTATTATGGCTTGAAGTTCATCAACAGCCATTATTGTTTGACTGTGTTCTTCTGGCATGAAAATTTATTACAAAGAGGGCAGTATTATATCACATGGATTTCAAACAGAGGCTGAAAATAATCACATTATAAAAAATGTTAATAGAGAAATAAGAACAACCTAGACAAATATTAAGACATAATTAGAAAATAAAGGAAAATTCAATTTTAAGAAGTGTATACTATATTATTCTACTCCCCATATTTGCAGGAGATGGTATTTCAGATAGGAAAGAACCTGCATTTTCTATAGGGAAACAATATTTCAAGTATTATCTGGGTCACCTTAAGAAGTTGAAGGTTTCAGTGATTACTATGGGCATGTACATGGAAAACTGCAGCTAACACAGACCAAGTCTGGGCTCAGTGCATGCCCATGAAACACCACATTTTCCGTGACTATTCTGACCAGAGCAGCTTCTGCTGAGCCCTGACTGGAACACACTACCCTGATGTCTGGGATATGAAGGCACTGATCCAAACACCATGCCAGTTTATACCAATAGTCCAGTCAAGATTACATACAGTTTCACCTATTTCTTTCTAGCAGCTATGTTGAACTAGTCCAGTGGCCTTTTACCTCTAGGTATTAAAATATAAAACTTTCTTGCTAAAAATAACAAAGTGATACACTAGAGTAATGGCAAGCATGTACCAAGTTTTACATAGCCAGGACCATTAATTAAAAATACAATCAAGCCTGGTTATCCCATGTGATATATCACAGCAGCAGCCATAACTGTTATGGTCTTAAGTAATGCCATGGGCCTAAACCTGGTTATATGATCACTATGAGTGTCAATTAGCCCTACACCTGGTTAATTAGGTAGCTATTAATCAGAACACAGACATCTCCATGCAATGTCCTCAGCCTTTCCCCTCACTAACCCAATGTGGTGGGTTGCTACAGGCTAAACGCCAGTGCCCCTATAAGAGGTAACACACAGATAATGAACCTATCTGGATGCTCATAAAAGGGGACAACTCACAAAAGCTTAAAACGCATCTGTGTATGACCTTCTTTATTCAAAGAATAAACAACTCACTTTCTATTCTTCACGGCCCACTTTGACATCTGTATGTCACTGAAACCTATCCTTTCTAGCCTGGCATTTTAACCAGATCATTACTACACACTTTCTTACCACACCTTGTACTATTTAAGCTCTTCATTTTACAGAGTGTCACTAATCCCGACAAAACAATTTAACACACTTTCGAACGCCAGTAGTGCTGCATTTTCAGCCCTCAGTAACTTCACAACGTACTTACAGCCTCGAACGTGCCCCCAGCACCCACCGCGCTTCCCCAGGGATTTACTGGTGATGAGCTCGCAGATGGTCTCCGGCCTTAATACTTAATCCGGTTTCCAAATGAATCTTTTAGGAGGTTTCAGCGGCAAGTGCACAGGATCTGAATCATGCCAAACGTTCTATTAACACTCACCAAACTCCCTTCCAATAAACAGGCACCCCAGCCCCTTCTCGGGCAGTACACCCAGGCTGGGACGAAAAGGCTGCCAACCTCAGCCTGTAACACGCGGCTGAATTAAAATCCACAAAGGCACCACATTTCATTTCATTTCACTTCACCTCAGCTCACCTCAGCGCAGCCCCTCCACACAAACCCCTCAGCTCCGCGCCGCCGCCTCGCCCGGCCCTGCCGCGGCAGCAGCTCCGCCCTGGGTGAGAGGTCGGCGGGCGGAGCGGCGGGGATGGCGATGATGGCGGCCGGGACGGGCAAGTCCCGCCGGCGGCGCGCAGGTGAGCGCCAGGATCCGCACGCCAGCCCCGCACTCCCCCGCCTGGCGCTTTGGGCTCTCCCTGTGCCCCCAGACCGGCACAGCGGCGGACTCACCCAACCCGCCATGCGGAGGGGAGCGGCGGGCCGGCCGTGGTCGGCTGTGGGGCCGGGTGCGGGACCGGGACCCGCCGTCCTCTCCGGCTGTGAGGGGCCAGGCCGGGCCGGCCCGCTCTGAGGACGGGCTGTGACGGCGGCCGTGCAGCCGGTCAGAGCGCTGTGCCCTTCCTAGAGCGCTGTGCCCTTCCTAGGGTAACAGCCCGCTGTCTCTCCTGCCTGTTGCCCTTGTAGGAGAGCAGCTGCCCGGGCTGCCGTGGGGGGAGCTGGGTCAGGCTCGGGGGCAGCGAGGGCGGCAAAAGCGGCTCCGGGTGAGGGTGAGGGTTGCCTCCGCCTCCGTGTGAGGGTGCCGCGTTGGGCCTGGCCCGGAGCTAAACCCTGCGGCGGGGCAGCTGAGGGGACCGCAGTGGGGTGCCGGGGTAAAGCTGGGCTGGAGAGACGGGGGATGTGGCTGGCACGAAATTATTGTCAGAATTGTTTTTTCCCTTAGCTTTTCTGAGTATGAGAAGAGTTGGGCCTGTCTGTTTTGACACTTTAAAAAGTGTGTCTAACTGGTTGCTGAATACCAGCTTATTGAAATCACAGCCATCAAAACCAAATTACTAAGCCATTATCTTGATTGTGCTTACAGTTTAGAGATTTTAATATTATTCAGGTTCCAGCATTTTCCATTGTTAAGAAAGTACACTGATTTCTATGTTTGTATATTTGGTTTCTAGGAAATAAGCATTCAGCTGCTCAGAAAAATGAAGATGCTGCTCAAAGGTATAATTTCTGAGGAACAATGTGTGATATTTGTGTTGTTTTGCTTCACTTTGAAGTTGCAGTCTCTGAGTTGTAGAGACTTTCCTATCTCAGAGTACCACGACTAGCTTCAGTAAATCATCAGCATCAACATCATGTAGACACGTTTGGAGTGATGCTGTGTAACTTCTAACAGCATGCACATCTGAGCATTGTGTCATATACTAAAAGTTTGTAATCTAACATTCAGAATTGTATTGCCTTAGTCTGTATTGCTTGCTTTTTGCTGTCTTAGCTTCTTTACATACCTGCCATTTATAATTATTTACATCAAAAAGCACTCAGGAAGTGGTATTTGTTTGTTTTATTCCTTCCTTTACTTTGTAACTTCACACTCAGTCATGTTGTAGTTCTTTTTTCTTCCCATTCTTCATGTCTTACTTAGTTCCTCTTTTCCTCACAACACTCCATAAATTGTCCCAGGTTCTTTGTCCAGCCAGTTCTGGATTTCCCTCTTGCAAGAAAATTTGGGGAGTGTATTGCAATACAGTAAGAGTCAATACTTCTCTTGACCAGCAAATAAAGCAAACCAATATAAAATACATAACTCTTTATAGTTATAACAGAATTACTAACCCAGTTACTTGTTGCTTTGTTTTGCCAATATGGTGTGATGCAGAAAAATGTAAGCTGTATTTCAGAAAATAAAAGATAAAAATATGATTGGAAAATTGTTTATGGAAGTCTGCCCTCTGTATCATTCAGTGTCTGTTCTCTTACAGGAAAGCAGCTCTAGAGGCTGCACTGAGAAAGAAGATTGAATGTGAGAAAAAAGCATTGTCTATTGTTGAACAGCTCCTGGAAGAGGACATTACCGAAGAGTTCCTTCTAAATTGTGTAGGTGTTGCAAATTTTTATACTGTATTGTATCATAGTGTGGTACTTTTTGAAAAAAGTTTTTGGAACAATTTGCTGCGGTTTAAAATAGCCAAACCATTGATTCCCTCTTTTACCAGCTCTGATAACAATTTCTTTGTATGCCCTAGTTTTGCAGGATTGTGTACATTAATGAATCCTCACTCTTTTGTCACAGCCTTTGTTTACACCTCTGTAGTTCTGGACTAACAGATGAACTGTCAAAATTTAGGTTTATATCATGCCATCTGTAAATTTAGACAAAGTCTCTATAATGCACCACAGTTATCTGCCAGAAGAGTGTTGCTGGAATGATATGATGCTTACTCTTGCTAAGGTTGTAAATAGGCTGATTAATAGGTGTATAAAACACATAAATAGAGGAAAATTACAGAAATAATTGCCACACTAGAGGAAAAATTATAAAGGTCTTGTATGTGTAGAAAAGGAATGCCCACATCTTTTTTCCTTCTCTACTTACCCTTTTACCCCTACTACTCTGTAGGTTCTCAATGTTGTTTATTAAACTTAATAAATAACTGTAATAAAATTTGAGGTATTTATATTCTTGAGAGATGTTTTGAGTACAAAAACAGAGAAGTTTTCCAATATCTGTTGTTGAACTATTTTCTTGCTATTTTAGGGAAAATGTATCACTCCATCTCACTATAAAGACGTTGTTGATGAACGGTCTATCATCAAACTGTGTGGTTATCCTCTATGTCAGAAAAAATTGGAAAATGTAAGTTGCTTTTCCTTAATGTTATCAAATGAATCTTTTCACAATTTTTATTCTCTTGCATTTTCTTTTTAATTTTAAACTTAGAATATTAAGCACAGATTACTGTCAAGTAATAAGCCAGGCATTCTGTAATTCCATTGTAGTAAAATCTTTCTGAAGTGAAAGGTAAAATTTGATCAATAGAAAGCAGTTATTGTATGACAGAATCAGTTATTGTAGGATCAGAATCACAATCCCTGTATCTGTTTTGACACTGATAAAGATGCATGAGTTGTGGCTTCATGGCCTTCCTTTGTGAATGAAAAACTTTGAAATCTTGTTTTTCTGTCAGTGTAGCATCAGGTGTTTATGGAAAGGATTGAATTGAAAAAACAATATAATGCAGGGATATTATGATGTGAATGCATATATATCTGCTATGAAAATGTGTGTCAGCTGTGTCATGATGAAAGTCACCCCTCTTTAGGTGTGATGTGTGAGAGCTTAAGCAGAACTCAGAGGTCAGTTAGATAACCTGTGATGTAATACCAGTGCTACACGTGATTCTGAAAACAATCTACTCAAGTACAAAACAATTCACTGTTCTGGACTTCATATATTTGCACAGATCTTCATTTCAAAACTGTTACAGTTTACACAAGTTCCTCTGGGTTTGCCTGGGTAGTGCTGGGGGGTCTGAAAGTACAGTCTCACATGCTTATAAATAGATCTGGATTAAGGAAGGACCTGGCTGTAATTGCTCAGCACTTGCACATTAGAAAAGGTTCTGCCATGGCAGCTCCATTTTTTTTATTTTCAGCACTGTTTTTTCTATAGCTGTGGAGCTACCTTTTACTGATTATTGAGATGTATATTATTAAATTGTTATTCTTACATCTCTGAAGGTGCAACATCAGAAGAATTGAAAGACAAGGTGCAACATCAGAAGAATTGAAAGACAAGGTGGTTGTGTGCAGTTCAGTTAAATAGAATATGTTGCACATACACAAATATGTGAATTAAGGATGAAGTTTTTTCTGTAGTCATGATGGAACTGACAGTCTTGCTGATGAAAGCATATTGTTTTAGGTGCCAAAGCAGAAGTACAGAATTTCAACAAAAACAAACAGAGTTTATGATATCACTGAAAGAAAGGTATGGTAACAAATATATTTTTAGAATGTGTTTGTTGGTGGCAACATCAGGAATGCATTTTGTAACAGCATTCATGTAGTGGCTTGATTTAAAGGCAAATATGTTTGGTTCTTATGAAAATAACTTTCACAAACTGTTAGAACATGAAATTTTTTGTGCATTTCACTTCCTAGATTATATCTTTGGTGAGATAAAATATACTTGTTCTCTAAGTTTAAACATAACATGGAGAGTTCTACTTGGATAGCAGTTTGAAGGAGGCACAGCTGATCTGTTAAAGGCATTTGTGAAGAAGTATTCTTTATTTTCCTCCAGCATAATCTGTGAGCTTCAGAAGGGTGCAAATGAACATCCTTTTCAGTCACTGAAGTTTGCAGTAAAGTAATACAAGTTACATCTTATATATTCCTTAATGTTTTTTGGGGAACATTTAGGTTTCTTTTTTGAGGACTTTTCAACATAAAACCTAACTCTTCACAAAATGTTTCTTTCTGGAAGCATATTCACATATGTGGTTGCATTGTATCTTTACCAGTTAACAGGATATGCAATCACCTAAAGGCACTTGGACACTAAATTGTAAGATAAATATTTCCAGTTACTCAACACCTGAATTTTATTGTATGCCTTTCAAATTGTATGAACAGCATATTGGGTTATGGGTTGCTCTTTGAACAGTTTGGCTTGTTGGGTTTTTTCGAAATTATTGTTATGTAGAATCCAACACTGGTTTGGTTCTCAGGATGTAGTGAAAGTGCAGAAAGCAGAAAAATGGGGAAGAAGCAGCTGAATGTGGTTTGTGGGGCACGAGAGAGACCTGTTTGATAGGTTGGGTTTCTCAGGTGAACCAAAAATCTGGCCATAAGCTTGAAAAGAAACATGTATCAGTACTTAACTTTGCAGACATTAAAAGCAATTACTTTTGTACCTTTCTGTGAATTAAAGTAGGCCTTGATCATGTTTTCTTGCTTTCTCTCATTACCAGTGCTTTTGTAGCAACTTTTGCTATAGAGCATCTAAGTATTTTGAAGCTCAAATTTCCAGAAGTCCAGTATGGATGAGAGAAGAAGAAGAGTAAGTATAATCTTATATATTCATTGCACTTTTGGAGAATATTATTTCTCTATACATCTGCAGTGGTAATTGAGTAGCTGCAGCATGTCAAAATGATTTGGCTGAAGCAGAGGTAGCTAATGTTAACATGTCAGCTTAGCATGGTGTTTGTTCATCACATCTGCTTAGCAGGCATGACCATGTTAGTTTAGAGGGCAGACTGGTCAGAAATAATAGTTAACTCCCATTAACTTTCAAATTTCCTTACTAGGATTGAATTTTTACAAACTGTATAGTGTACAGGGTGAATTAATCTTACTCTGTTACAAGAGATTTTCTAATTTTAATACAGCACTTGACATTGATCTTAGACAGTGAATGCTTGCATCTGAAAGCAGTCTATAACATAAAGAGATTTATCCAGTCTGAATTTCTGATTGCCCATTTCTTGTTCTTCCTGCAATGCATATTTTGGAACAGTTTATGCATCCATGTTCTCAGCTTAGGAAATACGGACTTGCAAATAATCAGTGGAGCCAATGGGTGTCACTGTTGAACAATAAAGACTTGCATGGAGAATGTTCAGCAAATTTACTCAGCTTTCATTCTGCAATACACTACTTTTCATAGTCTTCTGGTTTTCAGCAAAAGAAACTAGCTGGAGTTGTATGTCATTTGAAATATGTGATCAATGAGAGAAGAGCTTTAGAGCATCTTCATCAATCTGAGCTATTTTAGCAGGTAAAACTGGACTCTGCATTAAAAGTTTAAGTTTATCACTGCTTTTGAGGTATTGTTTTGTTGTCTTTAAGACAAGTATTTCTAAAATTTCCCTTTATTCTTCACATCAAAAGTGTACAGTTCTGTTAGACCTGACATAGTTAATTATTTCTTCTGGGTGGTGGTGGGAGGGTGGTATTTTCAAAAAAACAAACAAACTCCCAGACAGTTCTTGACTGGCTGCACCTCTGCACAACCATGTATATGTGCACACATTGATACACACAGACACCTTAGAATATATGACATTCCTTTCACAGAAAAGACCACAGCCTCCACTTAAAACTCCAAAGAAGAGTTATATGGAGCTAATAATTTAAATCACTTTATGTTATCACCTCTACTTTCCATACTCTGTTTATTGATATGAGTGGTGCAGCTTTCCTGCAGGGTCCTTTACATGCTGAAAGGTGTTAGTGCACTGACTTGTATTTAGTGCCTGTTTAAAAGGTTTTCTTTCAGGCATGGGATACATGAGCTTTTTAACATTTGTTACTGGATAAAAGGAGTAGGACTGTGATGCTGCCTCATAACTGAATTAAAGTAGATTAGTTGCAAGTAGAGCTTTGGAAAGAAACTCATCAGAATTTGTTTAGTAATATTTTTAGTTTCTGGAAACCTTTGAAAACAATTTTCTTAAAAAATATAACTTGATAGCCTGATATTTAACAAAGTAAAATTTAAAATAAGCGAAAATATCCTGAACATTCATATTTTTACATTAATTGCAACATTTTCCTATAAATAGCCCAGGATTGTCTTTACTACAGGAACCTTATCATATATGAGCATCTTGGCATGTTCACTTGTTTGAAGAAGAGACCAAAGGGTGATCTGAAAGCAACGTACAACTAGTTGAAAAAAGTTAGAAAGATTACAGAGCCAAACTAGTCTTGGTTGATGACCACAGATAATCACATGAATGGTTCAGGTTGGACATTTGGAAAAATATTGTACTAAGGTTATGGTGGAACGAAACAGGATACTCAGCAATGTTTTGAAATCTTTATACGTTTTGAAGATTTAAGCTTACATGAATTTGTGACTGACCCAACCTAGTGCTGGTGACAGTTGCATTTCAAACAGGATCCTTGCAGAGGCTTGCAGATCAGCCTAGATCCCTTTAGAGGTTCTTTGTGGCAGCCCTTTGTGTGACTTAGTGCCTGGGTTCAGTTCTGTTCACTGTAACAGTCTTATGCTGAAGGCACATGAGTCACACTCCCTGTGCACAAACCTGCTCTTGCCTAGCCTTGCTTTGAGCAGAAGGTGTTTGACTAAAAGATCCTCAGATGTCCCTTCCAAACTCAACTATTTTTGTATTTATATGTATTTCAAGAGAATAGATTTAGCAGGAAGATGTTAATTCTGTGTCTTCTTTTTTCAGGCCACCAGACATAGAGCTGCTGAAGGAGGGACAGAGGTACATTTTTTTGTTGTTGTTAGGTGCACCTATAGCTAGAAATTGTAGCATCATAGCAGATGAAAAGGGAATCTTTGATTCGATGTGTTACAAAAAAGACCTTACTAGAACCTATGCAAACATTTTGTTTTCTTTTGTGATTCTAACCCAGCATATTTGATCTGTATGATTTAGTGTACAGCTGCTCTTGGATTGTGTGTCTTAATTGAGCCTGTTGAAATCTGAAACAAATACGCTGTTTGTACTTTGAATATTTTATGCCATCTATTCTTTATAAAGAAAATTGTGCCAATTATATGTGATGAAAGCTTCTGTATGTCTTAATCTAAAAGGTCTATATCAGCCAAAATGAAATCACACTACTCTGTCATCTTGCTGTACCTTGCTGTGTATTCTGCACCTTTCTGTTTGTCTTCTTTTGCAACACATTGCCATTAGGTGGCAAACTTATATATGCTGAAACAGCTCAGCTGTCTCCCTGATTTAAGGGTACTGTATTCCTGTATGAAATTGCATGCCTGACTTCATTTTAAAATTGCACTATTCATGATGCTAAGTCTGACATCGTTCTGCTGTCTTCGATAATATCTTGTTTATACTGTTCTTTTCTGGCTATCAATAATAGCTGAGAACTCCTTTCTCTAAATATGTAATGTAATTTTGATTGTAGAATAGTACAACTCTTAGAGTTCAAGAAAACTTTTAGAAGAGCACTTACGATTCTTAAAGCGAAAAATTACATTTCTGCTATAAGGGGGAAAATGCTTTGTTTTATCATTCTTACGTGAGAATGAAAAGCTGTTTCAGGTAAAAGGCATTTCTTATTTCACTGGTGACTTGTGTTTTCTTTTGTAGCGGACAGTCTGGAGAAGAGGTGAAACTACGTGATGAAGTAATTAAAGCATCTGACATTGAAAATCCTAGGATATCTTCAGAGCCATGTGAAACTGGTTCTCATGACACAGCCAGTGACAGCAGTACTGATACTGAGCAAGGATTTATTTCTTCTGTCCTACCAGGAAGTCAGTCAAGTTCAGCCAATTTTGCACAGCAATTGCACAGAAAAAGCATCCTCAAAAAGAAACATACTCAGAAAGTCCATGCCAGCCCTAAAACTGAAGATGCACATGTGGAAGAAGCCACTGAAAAACTCTCTCATTGTAAATTAAAGACTCAGGAAGAAAGACCTGCTTGCTCTGCTCATAATGAAGTAACTGCAGTACCTTCAAACAATACTGCTCCTGGGAAATCAAATGCTTCAGAAATCTTTGAAAATACAGGTGGATCTCAGATAGTTTTTCTAGGTGTGAGCAAAAGAGGAGCAGAACATCTTAGAAGAACACTAGCTAACTCAACAGAACATAAAAACCCTGAACTGAGGCATCCAGTTAATTCCAAAGGCAGTTTACTAGAAGTGCTTAGGCAAACACTTATGGAATGGAGAACTGAGGAAACTTTAAAATTTCTCTATGGCCCAAACTATACTTCTTTGTGCTCATCAGAGTGCGTAGCATCTGTCAACCAGGAGACTGAAGAACTTGATGAGGATGACTTAGACACAGCTGATGATCTCGACACTGTTGCTGTAGGGGAGTCTGAAAACAGTCTGAACTACTCTTTACCTTTCACAGGCTCAGGTGGAATAGTTAAGCCTGTGCCTAGTTATGAAGAGTTAAAAGAAGAGACAGAGTTCCTAGAACTCCGAGTAAAGGAGTTCTATAAAGGAACGTGCATCTTGGCTGAAGAGGCAGCGACACCAGCACAAGCAGAGGAGCATCCAAGCAATGACAAAGTAAGTGTCTGGTGGAACAGTGTGGAGGTTGTATGAAGCCTGAATAGACCTTCAGAGAATTAGTACTTTGTTTCTGCTGTCATAAGTGGATATATATCTCACATGGAGAAGAAGAAAATTATGTTAAGTCTGTATTCTATGTTGCATCAGATTATGCAAGTGTCTGCCCATTAAAATGTAGTTTGTTTGTTTTGTTTTGTTCAGAGATAAGAGTTATTTAACATTTAAATATTTATTGATTATCCGTGACTCTTTTGATGTGCTGATTTTAATTAAACACTAGGTTATAGCTGTTATTCTTGTCTAATACAGGATGATCAACAGGAAGATCTCACCTTCCCCCTTGTTGATTCAAATGCACAAATGCAGATTAGGAAGCGAATCGTCCTTGAAAAGCTGAGAAAAGCGTAAGTTCCTTTTGCTTTGGTGAGTGCCAGTCTGTAGTTGGTGCTCATTCATCATTGTTTTAAGTAACAAACACATTGTGCAAGGATGAACCTGGCTCTTTCTGGGTGGCCCTAGTCATAACTTAAGCCCTGAAAAGATTTACTTATTTCTGCAAAAGACAACTGTAGTAGAGTTGCAGGTGTCAGTTTGCACAAGCTATAGGTACCAACAGTGTAAGTTTAGACTGAAAAACTTGAAATTGATTGAGAGGAGTGCAGATATGTCTTGTACATTAGGCATACTGTTACTTGTAAACAAATCTTTGTAATTGTTTAAGCATAGGTCTTACAAAGATAGAGTTTCTAATGCATGTTTGGGTTGCTGGTATCAGTATGCCTCTAGCTACAACCACTAAAGGCCCTCAGAACTGGATCTTAAAACTTCACAAACATCACACCTTCACATACATAAAATGGCTTTGGAGTCACACAAAAGAAATGAAGGCATTTCTGATATAGCTGTTAGAATCATTAAATTGTCAAAAGTTGGGAGGACCATGAAAATATTGTCAAGGCAGTGCAGATATAAACGAGTGTTTGAAGGTCATGATTCTGTTGATTTTTGGTAGGAATATTTGCTTTTCTGTCACTGTAGTTTGTGTTACCTAGCCAAACTAGGTTTTGCAGCAGTTGTTTTGGTTTTTTTTAACTTAAAATCCCACACCAACCTCTCCACCCCGCCAAAATAAAAAGAAAATCCTTTCTGTTTTTCTCTACCTGCACCATATGTGGATAGGCCACAAACATGGAATCAAACCATTCCTCAAGTGTCTTGTCTGTAAGTGTTGATTGTTTTAAATTTCCTGAGCTGATGCAGTCATCCTGTCACAATCAAGAGATAATTTTCATTGTGATAAAGCTGATAAAGCAATGAATATGCTCAGCATCATAGGAGTCCTGTGTTCAGTTTTTATAAAACATGCAATCTTCCAGAATACTGATGTGTTATGTGCATGTAAATGCAAATCACTGGATATTCAAAGGCAAGAGAATTTTAACTGTTTAACAAGTAAATAGAGGCAAAAGTTTAATCCTAAATGTGAAAAACAAAGAATGTTATTTCCATCATTTGGGAATCCTGACAACTAGTTAAAGAGTATGTCCAGTTTCTGTGGTCTGTCTGTTTTCATGCACAGGTAAGTAGGGGAGGAAACCTTTTTCTCTCTTTTGAAATTTTCTGATAATTATCATCTGGATTTCAACTATCAAGCTCAAAGTGGACTGATATTTCTGTTGCATCTGTATGAGTCTGAGGTTAGCAGGTATATTATATGTGGATATCTCATTTAGACATGCAGTTTTATATCGTTGTTTTGACCCAAGTAAACACAAATCTTCAAAAATGTATAAGGCCTGTAGTTCTAATCTTGATAATTTTAAGTATTTTTTAGAACTGAAAGGTGAAATTAGGAAGCAAATGTATGTAGAACTATATTTAAATCTTCACATTCACACTGAACTAGAGCATGTTAGTTTTAAAGTCAAACAGTTGCAAAGTGATGATGTTGGCCCATACAGCGCACAGAGAGAGCTGAAATGAAAACTACAGGCCTGATCTGCTGCACAAAAGCCAATCTCTTTTCCTTTTTACTACCTTTGATAAGCTTTGGTGGAAGTCCTACTTGAGGAGAAATGAGAAAGAGGGGAAAATATATATTGACTGGTGTCTTTTGCCTTCTAGATTATCTGCAGTTTCAGGCCCTCTTCAGATTGCTTCAGGTGATGTTTACACAGAGCTAAAAAATCTTGTCAAAACTTTCCGGTGAGTAGTGGTCTTTACTCAGAGATTCTTATAAATTGATTAATTAAACATGCTGTTGAATGATTTGTGATTTGGGCATGGAGAGGGCCCTATTGCAGATTTGCCCTTCTCTAGCTTTGTGTTCATGTAGGTAATGTCACACTCCCTGTGGATTAACAAGTCAGCCCTTTCCCTGCTCCTGACAGTGGCTAGGTCACCAGGAGTATTTGTAGATTTTTAAAAACTAGGCCAGTGGTCTCTGGAGGATGCTGGTGAGTCTTTTAAAGGTTCTGCTACCTCGTCACCTCCTATTAAGCGTGAGTTTCTGAGATCTGTCCCTTTCTTTTGCTCTGGCTCCCTGCAGCTGGGCTAAATGGCTTTAATCTGATTAATTTTTACCACTAACTTCTAGAGTCAGTCAGTTGGATCTGTCTTGTTCCTGATTTCAAAGGGAAGTAGTTTTAGTGGGCACTTTCATCACCATAGGTGAGGTTTCTGCTTCAGTCAGTTGGACTAAAGACAGTATATGGAAACAGTGAGATAAAGAATGAGGGAAAACAGAACTTCTCTGAACATTTTTAGGTTTTCTTTGGGAGATAACTCTAGATTGTGTCCTGCATCCTCAAGTATTGTCATAAAAAGAGCAACAGCAGTTGCTAACTGTGTGTACATTGTCCCTCCCACATTCTCAACCTGCATGAGGTTTACATGTAAATTTTCCAAAACTCATTCGTGTAGCATTGGCCACAAGGAATCTGGACTGTGGTGAATAGAAACTCAGCTCTAACCAATTCCTTATGATTTACCCCATGTATGGAAGGATGCCACTAAAACCACAGATATCTCTGCAAGATTTCTTAACTGTGGAAGATTCTCTCTTCCTTTCTGGTATCTCTTTTATTTAAAAGCATTGATACTATTTGAATTTGGTTCTGTGATTGTAGTCTTTGAAGTTCTGATTTACCTTTTATTTTAATTATACCACTGAAACCAGTGAAAATATTTTTGTCCATAGTGTATAGACACCTATTGTTTGAGTAAGATCTTTGTGTCTTAAAACAGTTTTGTTCTGCACTTTAAATGCTTAATAGTCACTTCAGCTTATGGATTGATAAAACTGGAGAAACTACATTTGGTGTCTTTCAAATTACTTTTTTATGATTGATTATCTAAGAGGGCCCAGAGGTTCTCAAAAACCAAGCTTCTATTTTATATAATTTTTGCTTTTCAAAGACAGTGGGGCGTGAATATAAAGTTTTCAGTGGTTTATAGCAAATGAGAATTGAAACCAAAATAGTCTTATAAAACACATACCTGTATATGTATGTATATATATACTTTGGGTTTACAGAATAGAACCAAATCAAATTTATTTGGACTTTAACTCAATACCTGGTTCATGTAGCAGTAATTCATCGTAATTTAAAGGTCTCCCCTAATCTGTTTTGATCTCTTAGATAACACTTCGTGGGTTTATTTTTGTGTCTTTTTTGATAGGAAGTAAGTTGAAAGTAATGGATGGTTAAAGACAATTATGGGCACTGTACAAGACTTGTAAAATATAAAAATATGTATCTCAAAATAACTGGAGTTTTGTTGTCACTGATAGCAAAATAATACAAAAATATGGGAAATAAGCAATAAAAACCTTTGGGCCCTTTTTGTGTCCTGCATTACTGATGTGGAAGGGTTTGTTGGTACACAAAAGTTAGCTCATGGATATTAAGATGAAGACATGGACTTGAATTTCCAGTTTGGTATGTAGGTTTAAGTTTATTTAATATTAGTAGTCTCTTGAGTTTGGGATTGAATCCTTTAGCAGGAGACTTGGGATAAATTTTAAATGGCATTTGCATTTACAGGATATAGAAATTCAGCGGTTGCTTTCTCTGATAATGGGGTTCAAATGCTTAATGATGATGGAGGAGCACTGATAAATGCTCGTACTCTTTCCTTCTTTTTGTACTGAAGCTATTTCAGGCTGAAGAGCTTACCAAAGAGGGTAGGAGGTAAAACACATGGCTGTAGTAGAGCTTAGCTGAAGAAGGGTAAAAGAGCATGTGGTGAACTAAGCAACAACGATTTTCAGCTCCATTGGTTTTTAAAGGAACACTTGCAGTTCAGCCTCCTTTGGGCAGCATTTTATTCAATCACCACTGCTAAGAAATACACTAGAGAGATCTCAAGAGACATTTTAGAATGGTTAGAGCTCTTCCCAAACAAAGTCCCCCAGTGCCTGTAAGCTTTTGTTAGGAAAACTGAGATGTCAAATAATTCTCCAGAGTGTGTAAGGGTACTTTGTTAAAAGATCAAGAGAAAATTAGCTTCTTATATATAAACTGAGGATAAATTATTTTGAATGTGTGGTTGGGTTTTTTTAAGGCATAATACTTCATTTTGAAAATAGGATTCCATCTGTGTTTTATGGTTGCCAGTATTTAAATTCCATTATGGAGCTTATCATTGACATTGAACTCTATCAATGAATCAGATGTGAGATGTGTTCAAGATTTCTTGTTACAACTTGGTTTTATCATGTGTCCAAGACAGTCTTTTAGCTTTTAAGTATGTATCATGAGTATATGTTACCTGGTATATACACTTGTTAATACCTATTTTACCTACTACCCTTGTTAAGTGGAATTTTAGGTTCTGGGTTTCGAGTCAATCGGTAGTACTTAGTCATAGACAAAGTTCTGTGTGGAAATAGGGGAATATCAGGATGTTAATGACTTTTTCTCAAGTAATTAAGCTTCTCTTAAAGGAAGCCTAATGTTAAATAGTGATTTATTTTTACTGGTTGTCATCAGACTGAATTATATTATGTATATTACATATATTATGTAAACATGTTTTCTAGAAGGCAGAAAAGTTTTGTTTTATGGTTGAATTGGTCCAGTTGAAACCTAAAGAAAAACAATACATGCTTCAGTATTTGCCTGTGCTGCCCTGGGTGTTAGTTAAACTTCACTCATCTTAGTGCAAGTTTTGGAAAAATTACAGGTAGCTGAGGTCCCCTAAAGTCATGATTTTACATCCTAATCCCATGAAATCAGTTTCCTGATTTACAGAACGGCAGATTCTTGAGCTGCAGTTAGATATGCCCATACCTGGGAATCTGCACGTGTTGGCAAGGATGCTGGGTTTATTGTTTTCATTTACTGTGTATTCCTACAAATTCCCTACTGGAGTTCCCTTGCTTTGCAGGCTGGGCACTAATCAGTTATCAGATGTCATTTGAGATGCAATTTTTATGCATTTTATTTTAGTCCTTTATCCTGGAAGCTTCTACCTCTTGGATCCATGTGCTCAGTCAGGCTCCCTGACAAAAGTATGAAAACCACGTGGGTCCTGCTGGGTGGCTGCAGTGTGTCTTGCTGGAGTGAACCACAAGACCCACAGACCAGCAACTAAGCAACCCACACAGCTATTTGGGATCATCCAACTTTCCTAGCTTGCATATCCTGCCCTACACAGGCCAAGAAAGTGGGCACATTCCATTTTGGGCAGTTGCATATTGTTTTCTTTCGCTAGGTAGGTGAGGGAGAGTTTGGTCAAACTCTTTAACAGAAAAGATTTTACTGCAAAACTCAAAGCACACACACAAAGTTTTGTACAGTTTTAACATTTCCGCATTATATTTTTAGGACAGAAATCTAGTGACCTCTTTCATGGATTGTTCTGAAGTAACAGTTTTGGCTAGAGGCAAGACAAAGAATTAATGAACCATTTTTACAGAGGCCCTGCAGTTCCCTGTTTTCTGAAAGCTTTGCTCTTCAGAGGCCTTGGTGTTGACACAGAGCTTGAAAGTGACTGTCCTTCCACTGCACCTTATTATTTAAGGCTTCACACCTGTAGGTTGCTTGCTTTACTCTGATCTCTCTGAAATGTTTTTTTTCCCAGCTGCACAAGTGTTTTCGGACAGGTGTTGTACTGAGAGGTTACTCAGTTGCAGAAGCCTGACTGTTGATCCAGTGCAGTGACTATAGTACATCAGCAGATCCATACTGCTGTGTCCTGCTGGTTATCTGTGTCTTTTGACTCCCTCCTTCAGAAATAGCATATTGATGGCAATGACTAGTGTTCAGACCTTGCCAATCAATACTAACATTGGATAAGAGTTAATTGACACAAATAACTGCATCTCTCAGTTTGTGTACAAGAATGACACCTTCCTGTGCTCTAATCAATAATAACTCCTTGTAAAGCATTGAAATAAAGCTACTTTCTCTATTTGACAGAGTTTCCCCTGGTGGCTCGGAGCTGTCTCTTTCATTGTGTCTCATCATAACAGATTAACTGGAATGTTACATATGAATTGCCTGTCAAGATGATTCCATCAGGCATTTCTTGGTAGTGTTTATCACTGTCACCAGTATTGAGTCAAGATGTTCAGCCTTTGTTTTGTCTCTTATCCTCTAGCCAGAAAAATGTAACAGTTTACCAGGTACAAACTTTGTTGCCAGCTAAATCCATTAGCTATTTCAAATAATATTGCTAAAATGAGCCTTTTAATAACAAATATAATCAATATTTGCCAGAACTGTTGGTTTGGGTTTGATGTGACAATTCCTGTGCATGTAGTGCAAAACATTGTTTTTCCTTTCATAATTGAACAAAACTCAGATTGTTGAGACACTACTGGAGGAATTATTTCTTCAATATCTTATTTTGGTTTGAAGATGGATAATATTGCTTTGATCATTACAAATTTATTTTATTAATTTTTAATATCTTTCTGAAATAGAGTAACACAAGTACTATAAAAGATCTTACTGATAACTACATTTTTAATGACCATTTTGAATATAATTTTGGGGAATTACTTATTAAAATTTGAATTTTGACAATGACGAGTACAATTACTTCTGCTTTCTCAAATTTTAGCTTGTTTGTTTGTTTGTTTTGGGTAACAATATTGCCTAAAGCAATTTTTTTTAAAGAAGTAATATAACTGAGGGAAAAAACCCTGGATTTGAATTTGTTGCCAGAGAGGAGCTTGCTGAACATGAACTATCTTCACCAGTGCCTGTAGGAGTGGGAATGAGTGACAGGGTATCTTCATTCTGGATATGACTTTGTACAAGGTCATGGAAGGGAAACTGAAAGCAAGAAGGAAGCAAAAACAGGGAGGCACTTGCCCCTCAGTTTGTCTGTTGGTGCCATCTTTCTGAATACAATTAATTATGCTGGCTCTTTTGGGTGCCTGCATAGCCACAGCTTCATTTTTGACTGTGACTTTTCCATGAAATTGCTTGTTTTGAGCACCAAGGGTCATGCCTAAATTGAGACAGCAATTCACAGATGGATTGTTTTAACACTGATTAGTACTTGACTTAAAGCAGATCTGGTTTTTTAGGCCGTTCAGCTGAAGGGGTCAGCTGGTATTCAGTGCAGCAGTACTTTATTTTAACACCCATGTGGTTCTTTATTCACGCCTCATTTGTATTTATATGGCTCTTATATTTGCTCTGGCACCCATTGACACAAAGTTGGAATTCTGGATTTCCATTTTTAAAACAAGAATCATCAGAGGATTGTCACTGCTACCTCATAAAATTCAGTATGTGTCTACATCAGCTTTTACAGCAAATCTGGATCTGAAGCCAACGGGAGGGAAACTAAGTGTGAGAAGGTTCATCTTTTCAGAAACTCATGTGCGGTTCTGGAGAATGTCCCAGTGGGTATGAGTGAGAGCTGGGCCCTCACAGCAGCCAGGACTATTTGTGGACAATTTAAAAGAAATAGTTTCTGTTCAGTCTTCCCCATCCCACTTTCATGTAAAAAAGGGGACATTGGAAATTCTGCAATTCCTCCATTAGAGAATGACAGAAGCTTGAGAGCTGGTGAATTCCTCAGGTACAGCTGTAATTGCTTCTTTATAACTCAATGTGTTAATGGTAGAATTAAAATTCAGCTGTTAAAAACTGTTTACTTTTACTCTTAAATGTACTGATTTATTTTTTTTTATTATTTTTCAGGTTAACCAATAGAAATATTATTCACAAAATGCCTGAATGGACTCTTATTGCTATTGTTTTGTTATCTGTGTAAGTATCCTTAAATATCAAATATTCTTATGTGCAACTGTCTTTATTATCCTATTGGAACAAGATGTAATTTTCAGGTAAAAGAAAAGCAAGATTTCATGGAACTAACTGTGGAATCAACAGAAGTATTTCTTTCATGCAAATGAACAAAATTTTCTTGACAAAACAGACCTGTCCACCTTGCATCAAATGCTATCAATAGACAAATTCATGCTAAAAAAAGAAAAGCTAAGCTTTAGGGGGTTTTAAAGAGGCCTTGCAGGATAAAGCAGGAGCGTAATTCCCCCTCTTCCATTTGCTGCTGACATGCATTCTTTCCCTCTCTGACATTAGGACACAATGACACGCATATTGTATTATTTCTTTGGCACAACAGTTAGGCTTTTCATTTCTTATTTTACTTCTAATTTCTTAAAAGGTTTCACTTTTTCACTTTTGATTAAACTTAAATTACTTCTATAAAGATATGTGTGCTTCTAAATAGGTATAAGTATTCTTAGAGAGGGGAAGTCTCTTTTAGCAGGAGTAATTCTCCTAAGGAATACTGGAACCCAGAATTTATGAGGATTAGTTTTGTTAGTTAAGATTACAATACTACAGTGCATACAGTCCTACTTAGCTTTGTTTTACTTACTGTAGAATTAAATTCTTTACAATCATTTTCCCAATGGGAAGCCTGGTTGTGTTACAGTGTCTTTCAGTAAATTTCTCCACTGAAGCATGATCTATAAAAACTGTATTCACGTACATCAAGTGAGTTCCTTACTTGTATTTTGCAAATTCATGTACATTTCTGAAGTTAAAGACACAAACTGTGCAGTGTGTTAAACACAAATTTGTATTAAAAGGTGAATTAACGTTAAATGTTTAAGAAATCACTGGTGGTTTCACAGTGTCAGGCTCTGCCTTCCATTAGGGTTAAACCATCAACCAGTCTTTGTATGCTTTGAGCTTGAATTACGAGATTGCAAAAATCTTCATCGTGGAGTCTGTTCATTACTGCGCTGCTGCTGCTGCTGTTGGGCTTCCTGGGTCACTGGAGCCTGTAGGACAGAGAGGTACTTACAGACATTCACAGGTCAGGAAGTATTGTGGGCCAGCCTCATGGCATGCCCAGCACTGCACTTACTTTCCTTGATATTACTTCAGTCTGACACATTGTTCTGGCTCTGCTGTCCCAAGGAAGACGGTACCAGCAGGCATTAGAGCAGGCTTCAGCGAGCCTTACATCTGTGTCACCCAGCCAGATAGCGCTCAAATGATTCATTAAATCAGAACACAGAAAGTAACTTTACTTGAATGCCTTGGCATAAATTTTTTATCAACTATAAGAACAAATCTTTTGTCATTTTTACTATATATTCTTATGGTTGAATTGGTAATTTGTGAAACAGATCTTATGAATTTTTCAAGTAGTTTCTGTACAGTTAAGGAAATGGTGTCTCTTTTTGATCAGAAGTTAAAATATGTAGCCGGTCTCTGCATATGATGAGCTGTAAATGTTTACATAAGGAATGATTGTTTTACAGCTACTTTAAAATGTTATACAAGTAGCAGGCAGTCCTGGTAGCAGTCAGTATAAGCAGAGAAACAAGTCTCTTTTTACCTTTGCTTACTAAACGTCCATCCCTAAAGAAATTAATTATATTTGACCATAAAAAGAGTAGATATTATTTATAATATTAGTGAAAGAATAAATAAAACCTCTGCTGATTTCTGCTTATTGTAAAGTTCTTGCAAGCTTATGAAATTGGGATTTTTAACAGCTCTCAGCTGCCTCTTAGGACAGAATGTGGAAGAATGTAGGTGGACTAGAATGAGGAATTAAGAAGGAATTAGAGGAATTAAGATTTCCCTAATAAGATGATGCATGTTGCATTATTTCCAGAAAGATTAAAATAGAACACTTAATTATCTGGAAATTCTAATCCAACTTGAGTATTTAGTGGAAGTGAAGACTGTGGAGGTAAAGGCTGCTGAGGACGTAGACAACTCCTCACAGGTCCTCACTCAGGCCTCTTCTCACCTCCTGCAGTCTGCCAAGGAACTTGTCATAGATTGCTAATAATTCTCATACAAAGAATTACACCCTATTTAAGTCCTCTCCCTTAGCTGTACTGAGACATTATGCACTTGTAGCACATCTTACGTTATTTAGATCACAGAGTTGTGTGGGGCCTGAGCTTAGTAGCTTCAGTCACACTTGCACATTTATTCACAGGTCTTGACCTGGTTTCATATTTTGGACGACCATTTTACTGCCAACACTAACCCATAAAGCTGCATAAGCAACACCCTGGTAGAGGGTAATGTTTCCTCTTCCCAGGTGGTGCCAGACCATACTGCTATTCCAGGGTACAGGGATTGCAGAAGGCAGAGTGAGCATGGGTTTCAAAACCTCAAAAAAAAAGTAAGACTTCCAAGTATTTTTGTTTTGTATTAAAGGGTGCAAGGTTGTTTTGTTTCAAGTAGCAGCTGTTGGACTTTGCTTGCACCCTATTTTGTGCATCAATGTTGTGGCTCACCACTTCCTTCTCAAACATATATGGCTATTGTGTGCTGAAGACTTGGTGTACTTAACTTCACAGTGCACTTTCAGAGTGCCCCAAACCTTTTTGTGATAAGGTACTGGACGGAGCATCTGTTGGCATTACTGCTGTATTGCATTCTAATGTATTGTGGTATGATCATGCTCTCCTCTCTTGGTTTGAATGTGCTGTTAACTCTTTGTAGGATACACCATGATGGATATCATTAATGCCTAATTTTGGTGCTTAAATTAGACCCTAGGCACACTTCATAGTCTGCAGGTCCTTGAAAAGCTGTTGAAAGTACTTATGTGCCCTTGAGTCTACTGACTACTAAAAGAAACCTGGGCTTCTCATTTATTGAAATAAAGAGCCTGGAACTGGACAGTGCAGCATGTCTCAAAGTATAAAATGTTGGAGATTTCAGCAGTGGAGTATTTCATGTTCCTGGTGAACAGTTGGATTTATTCAATCAAATTATTATATAAAATATGAACACAGCCAGTCTCTGCTTTTATTGAAAATCTAGCCTGAGGCACTTCTAGGAATATAGCGCATTCAGCAATGCTGAATCGACCTTGTTAGAGCACACTTTGACAGCCAGAGATTTATGTTCAAACAGTGGTATTCATGCCTGTTGTAGAGTGGGTGACTCTTAAACATTATCTGTCATCAGATTTCTTACTTATTTGTAATCTGTAGTAGTTTTGACATTGGTGGATTTTGGTTTCTTCCTGTTACATTTTTTAGCATGTTAAATAGAATTTTGTTCTAGTAATAGCTGTTTTACAGTGTATTGTAAACTAGAATGCAGAAGTTGCATCTTTTTGTGCCAAAGAACTTTGCAAGACACCAAATGAAGCAGATAAATAGATAAAAATACAGTAGTTCAAGAAAGAATGGAGAAAGCAATGGGAAGATTGGTTGCTATACAAGCACGGGCACTTTCTGTTTTTAGTGTATACCCCTGGCACAGACTAATGGAAAGCTTTCAAGATATTTTCAGGAAATGTCTGCTTTCATCTTACTTATCTGAGCTCACTGCTTCCAGTGAACTGTGGTCAGCTTCATCTACAAAACCTATGCAAGAGGTTCCCCCGCTAAAAGCTTTGAAGCATTTCAAAATGTTCTGGGATTAGTTTATAAGCATTTGGCTGCAGTATTTAAACAAACTCAAAATGACCATGATCACTAAACAAAAGCCATCATTATATGTGTGCAACCACTTTAGATAAATGTGTCATGTGGAGATGTACTCTAGAGGTTTACTCTCTTGGAGATAACAGTTCAGGAACTGGAGAATCTTGGGTTCAAGTGTGTGTTTTTACTCCTCTGCACACGAGAGCACAGCATTGCTCAGCACTGACATTTCTAAATCATTTTAACAGGAATTTAGATGTTTCTGATACTGCTACTGTGTTCTTATGTGAAAGTCTGTGAATGTTTGAAATGTATGAATCTGATGTACAAATACATATAGATATGAATCAGACTTGCAGAGTGACTTTTTCCTACAGAAACCACATACTAGTCAGCTGGATGGTATTTTATTTAGCATGTCTGAAGATGGAAGTTTGGTTCCAGGTTTCAGCTGAGAAAAATAATTTATCATTAACCTAGAAATGTTTCCCATTTTGAAACAGAGCTGAGCTTGTAGGACCGAAAATCCAAAGAGTCTTTACAAAAGCATTTGAATGTAGTTATGGTGTTGTGCTAATCTGTAGAGTTGTATTATTGTGTGAAGTAAAGAAAAGGGAACTTTCTCTTAATGCATTAAAAAAAAAATATCTTCTTCCCTTTTTCCCTTAATTTTAGGTTGTCATTTGGTAAGTGTGAATTCAAATAGATTTTCTGTTAAGCAGTTCTTAAGTCTTTTAAGCAGCTTTTTCTATTAAGCTTGCTTATTATCTGTGATTTCTAAGCAAACTTGAAGCTGCTCACTTGGCGTATTATGGACATATGATCAATATTATATTAGTTCCTTCTGGCATGTTCCAGTTTTATTTAGGAAACACAGAACATAGTACAATACCATGAGGGATTTCATGTTGCTAATTGGGATATTAGTCAGTGCCAACTTTAAAATTAATTAAATATCTTCCTCTTTCATAAGGGAGAAAATAGAAGAAACTTTAACAGTTTCCAAGAAGGTGTTTCTCCTGGAACAAAACACCCCACTGCTGCTGCAGTGATGTTATGCAGGAAGTGACACTGTTAATTTCATTGCAACCCATACAGCTGCAGTCTTTTCCATGCTGGTATTCTCATGGGTAGCCTTCTAAATGGGACATTTGGATGTGCTGTGTAACTTCATGTATGCCCTGCACAACCTCTCTGACTCCAGGATAATTAGTTCCTCTTTACAGTGCTGGAGTTTGGCTTCATCAGCAGGAGTGGAGCTGTAGCACACGCTGTGTCCTGGACTCCTGCTGCATGGAGCTGGCTCAGAAAGCTGTCATCTCTGCACCTGCCAGCTCTGCTGCCCAGTGCAGGGGAAGAGCAGTGGCATGGCTGTCTGCCAAGTGTCTTGGAAATCCCTCCAAGAGATAGAAAGCTGCACGTTCTCAGCAGCTGTATGTGTGGGCATTCAGACTGACACCATGCACAACCAGCAGAGCTGGTGCACAAAGTGAATCACCAGCTATAAATTGACCCTCATGGTGGTGTTCTGACAAATCTTTTTGTTAGAATCTAGAAATACTTTTATGTGAAACATCATTTTGGGTGATCTGCTTCAGTCTGTTGGCAACTCTATATTCCAAATATACTTGTGAATTAAGACACTGGTAGTAGGGAAAGTACTTGCTTCCGACACTTCATTTTAGCCTTTTGTGTGAGTGAGTTGTTGCCACTTGTGTTTCAAGCTCTGACACAGTGTGCTAGATTTCAGAACGGTGCTTCAGCACGTTGACTCATTGGGGAGCTGGCTTGGTCAGTGGAGTTCATGTTCCATTGAACTTTATGCCGCAACTGTGATCAAGCAGATGGAAAAATAGCCCAGAGAGAGAACTGTTTTAAATTGATGTTTCTTTAAAAGGTATACATTTAGAAGATTTCCTTAGTAATGTCGTGTTTTTCCTCCTTCCATAATCAGTGCTTTGCTTATTGGAAGTCATGTCTCAAGTAGTACAGTGGCATAGAATAGTTGCATAGAAAAAGCTGTACAGTAGTGGTAGTACAGACAGCTCTGAACTAATGCTGCAAGTAAGACATTAGTCATTCATGTTAGCTGCCCTAAACTTAGTTTTAAACTAAATGTATTTTAACTTCATCCACTGAGCAAACTGAAATGTTCATTTTTCAACTGAATCCTGTAACTATAGCCCTATGAAAATATACTTGCTTCCTCATTAATAATTAATCTTAATACGTTCAATGCAAACATTTTTTTATCATGAAACACTACCCATCTGTTAGAAGAAAAACATGACTGGCGCACACTTAAATCTTTTATATTCAGAGGTTTTATTTTATCTTAGTTAACTTTGTAAAGAACAGTCTACTTTAGTAGGGATATGACATATAAGCAGTTGTTTTTGACTAACAGGAAACTTTATTGTAAGACAAAAATCCATGTTAATTTAGCTTGTTTCTGAAACAACCAAAAAAAATGTAGAGATGCACATCACTGGAAATACTAGTATAGCTAGTATAGTGTCATCCCCAGGTATTTTGTACCAGCAGAGTTTTTAGCATGGATTCTGGATTTATGTTTTTGGTTCCATGCAGATAGTCATAATTCAGCTCTAGTAGGCTGGATGGTGAGTCCTGTTCTTCTTTACCACTGAAATAAATGGTGCCCACAAGAGAAGTACAGTAATTTCATTATTATAAGCTGCACCATTTTGACTAAAATTTTGCTCCCAAACCGGAAGTGCGGTTTACATTCAGGAGCGGCTTATATATGAACAAGTTTTGGAAATTTCCCACCCCGGAAGTCCGAGCCAGCAGCAGCGCCTAGCTGAGGCGGAGCCCGCCCGGCCCCAGGCGGTGGTGGGGCAGTGGCGGCGCAGCAGCAGCACTGCCCAGCCCCAGGGGGCGTGGTGGCACCAGCCGGGCACACCCCTCTCCCTCTTCCCAGTGGCAGCAGCCAGGGACGCCCCTCTCCCACTTCCCTGTGGCACCAGCCGGGCACACCGCTCCCCTGCTTCCCAGCGGCAGCAGCGAGCGGGGCCGGGGCCGCTCCCTGGCGGCTGCCCCGAGCAGGGCCGAGCCAGTAAACCCTGTGATCCCGTGATTCTGTTACTAATTGGCAACTTTGTGAAAGTTGCACGCGGATCCTCGCTGCGAACAAAGGTGCGGCTTACAATCCGGTGCGGCTTGTATATGGAGGAAAAATGAAATGTTGCTGACACCTCGGAAGTGCGACTTATAGTCAGTGTGGCTTGTAATCATGAAATTACTGTACTGTATTCATTAACTCTTATGGAGCCACTATAGCAGAAAACTTTTTTTAAAAAATCCCTGTGAAAGAGCAGTATGTTTGACGATCTTATCACTCCTCTCTTATGGTGCTTGATGCAGATTTTGGAATGTAAAACCTCTCAACAATAAACAGTAAGGGTATCTAGAAAGGCAGTATTTCATTCCAGAGGTTCTAATTTCCTCTGTCATATTGCTGTTGAAAATGTCAGGCTTGACATAATAGACAATTTTTTTTGAAGTGTATAATGGTTTTTAAGGAAGAAGAATCCTAAAGGTGATTAAAAACCATGAAAACTCTAAAAATGCTGCTTTATTATTTAATTATGTCTTAGAAAATAAACTTACTGGAATGATTGAGCTACTATAATTTGTTTGGATTAACAGTGCTTCACAGACCTACCTGAAGACCCAACTCTATGTCAGTTGGGGGAAATAGATAAATTTTATTTTTCATATCAATCATTTTCTATTGGAGAATATTAGTGGTGCTATAGTATTCCAGAGTGATCAGGAATAAACTAAAATTTACTCAGATGCATGAAAATCTGGAGGAGGGAGCTGAGGATTAACTTAGAGAGGAACCTAATTATTTTTATGTGATAATTTATAGTGGGCAGTATACTGATGGAGATTTGGCTTTGTGTCCTGATACTGTGGGAATCAAATGCAAAGGCAGTTTGTACTTCTCACATTACTTCATGAGATACAAAAACATTCTGATACCCAGTGACATTTATTTAGCCTGGCAGTTAAGTTCTGACCTGAAGTGAGATGTTAATATCCAGTGTTTTCTGAAATGTTTTCCACTCATATTTATGAAAACAGAAAAATACATCTTCTTTTGGGAAGGAAGAAAATACATATCACCCAAAGATGATTTATAAACTATTTCTCTAGACAGTGGGCTATGATAAAGCTCTCAGAATTTACAGACAATCCAAGCCAGTGGATTGAGCATCAGGGCAGGTGGCTCTTCTTACACATGTGTAATTAAAATAAATACTCGGGATAAGAAGACTGCAACCAGTTAATTAACCAGAACGTTGTGTAAGTAAACATAATCATATCTTCTTACAATTTTGCCTGGCACAATCAAAAGAATCTAGAACAATCATGTCTGCAGTACATGTTCACTTCCCATTCCTCCCCACCAGGACAAGTGTGCTTTACCTCATAACCAACCAGCACGTGGAAAGTTTAGTGCAGAAATTGCAAAGTGTGTGTAATTGCATACTATACATGCAAAACCAGCATCACTGCAAAAACTACAGATCCTTGGTTGTTTAGAGGTTTGGGGTGCCAGCACATTTCATTTTGCATATCACACTTACACCCTATGTTCCACAGAAATGTACATTTCTCTTTTCCACCCTCTGTCCATCTGAACATCTTAAGAAGACGCTGAATAGATCTAACTAATTCATCATAAAACTCGGTATTTCTGAGATGAGGCACTAGGGTTTTTAAAAAATTATAGCTGAGATTTGTCTGGCTCTTCATATTTGTTCCAAACCTCATCACATATTCTGCTGGTTTTAGGCATATGTTTAGTTCAGTGTACTTTAACAAATCAGTGTTAATAGTGCTTCTCTGCTGTAAAGCTGGTAAGATCGAGATTAAGGGTAGAAAAGTGATTTACTGGAGATCATCAAGCCAGTAGTAGATTAGGAAATAAAACAAGCAGGAAAAGGGTTTGGGGTGTTTTGGTTTGTTTGTTTTTCAAACCTACTGTGTGCTGTTATTTCTGGGAAAAGATGCTTAAGAGTCCATAACTCCTGGGGATTTCTAAGAGCCTCATTTTGAGAGGTCCAAAACCACGCTGGCATTTCTTTTCAAAACTGGGAAAGGCAAGTAGAAAAGTGTTGAGGTTGTTATGTTTAACTTCTGAATAAAAAAATATTTGGACACAGTGCAAGCAAGGCTATTCCTAGCATGTCTCTTTACTCAGCTGCATTATTCCAGGTGCTTGATTTGTATACTGGACTGTAATCAAGTTACAGTGTTAAAAAGTTGTGAAACTAAACTATGATCAATTTTATGATCATTGTGTCCCTAGTAACTGAGCACAGGTGAGTACATTTTATAAAGTCAAGTATTCACATTATTTACCTAAGCATATTGCATTGTAGCTGTTTTAACTTACTGAAAGTCAGTATATTGTATTTTTTGTTTGTTTTGTTTTTCCTTCTTACATACCACTAAGGTAATGAATTGATAGGAATAGCCATATGTGGAATAATGAAGTGCAAAAATTGAGATACAGATATATATATATATATATATATATAAAACAATGTTTAATTCATAAAATGTATCAGGTTTGAATATAAAGGCATCTTTTAGATATGAAATTGTTCCACTGTATGTGTGCAATGATTCACATAAAAGTGTGTATTTTACAAAGTTCTTAAGAGCTTCAGGTTCTCAAAAGCTTACATTTTAGCATTCTTTAATCCAAGACATACACCTGTGCTGTATTTCACATAGTTAGGTAATGCAGATACTTCAGTGGCATAAGTTCCAGTATGTCACAGCAACACCTTGTGGAACATAAAAAAGAAAAGAAGACTGAAAAGGATGAGAGGATAATTTTAAAATAAATTTTAAACGTACTAGATTTAAAATTTTGTCTAAGTTAAAGAAGAGGGGGAAATGGGAATAAATTATCAAACTGAGAAGTACCTTTGATCTGTCAGCTGGTTAGCAGGAAACAGGCTTCAAATAAATGGAGCTCTTTAAACAAAGCCTGTCCTTGAAATGTGTACATAAGACACTTAGATTTGTTAGGGAGAAACAGCTGATAGTGATTTCTTCTGGGTTCATGGCATTATGCTGATAAGTAAGCTAAACTAAAAATTTGTGGGACAAATCCCTGTATGAATGCAAGGGCTTTAAATGGCACACAGTATTGTAGACTTTCTAATGCTTTGTATCTGAAGTAATGTTGTAGTCGTCTTTTGGAATATGGTAATGTAGACATGTGTACAACACTCCACTTGTTTTTTAGAAAACCATCCAGCAGCCATACCTATTGTACAAAATAGAATAGAATAGAAACAAAGTCTGATTTGCTCAACTTTGTAGAAGAGAACTCTGGATAAGAAACTATAGATGTAATTTAGCTGGGTTTGGCACTTCCTTAGTCTTCTTGCCTGGCTCAAAATCTTTCTAATCCACTGTTAAAGAAATCTGGAAGTGCTGTTTTGCATATATAATTGCCCAAGTAATTGTTTTTTTGCCAGATCTATGTGGTATTTGTGTTGATGGCACTCTTGGTAGTCATTTAAAAATTAATTACTGGCCTAATGATAGAAATTTTTTAATGTATGAAGTTTTTTACTTTCCTTCATTAAAAGTTAATGGTCATCTAACAGAAGTTAATATGTGAGGAAAGTTTGAATATAATTGAGTTTTTCCCTTTTCTTTGTCTTTTTGCATCAGTGCAACATTACTATAAAATTTTGTCATTGCAGGATCTTTGTACATCTGTTTGTTATGAGTAAGATAGAAGCTGATGGAGTGATCTTAACTTTCAAGGGAGAGGAAGAAAGTGGCTAAACAATACTGAAAATATTGTTTAAGATCCTGATATTCATATGAATTGCTTGTTTGGTTGGTTGGTTAAAAAAAAACAAAGATCCAGAACATTTGCATTTTCTTAAATCCATTTTAAATTAACAATTTCTGTACCTGATAAGGTAGCTCTTAGTCTATGGCCTCGACTCTTCTCTCCTGCGTAGTTCAGTTAAAACATTTAAATACCGTCCAAAAATTTCCTTATGCAGCTTAATGGAAACACAGTTTTCTCATATGAAGGGAAAGACAAGAAATGACTGCTCCTATGGAATGTTAGAGTAGAGCCTGCAAAGTATTTTGCAAACGTCCACTGGGCTCCCAAAGCCCTTGTGAGGAGAGCACGGTGTGACATGAGGGAGCTGTGCTGCACAGCCTGCCCAAGTCCCTGCCCACGGTCCTAGGAAATGCTGGGGTTTGTTTGGGCTGCTGCAGGTTTAGCTGAGCCCCAGCCTGTTCTCTCCACTGCCAGTTGCCTGTTTGGATACAAATAACACATTTTGGGGGGGAAGGTGGGATTAAGAAGGGAAAAGAAAAAAGCAGATCAACTGTCTTTTTGTTCAGTTGATAGCAAGCACTTCCAACAAACATTTAGATAACCCCTGCTACTGTAGAAAGGCTTTCCTTTCACTGTTAGTTGTGGCCATCCAGTCCTATCTGGCTACACCAAAAGTGAAATGTTGGTCCCATTAAAAGTGAATGGAAGTTGATTTGCATCTGGACAACAACTATATGAAAAGTATGTGTGCAGGGTGAACTCTACATGAAGAATAAATATATTTTGCATAACTATATACATAAATATGTATCAAAGAACATATTTATTGAAGAGACTTGTAGAAGCTGCATAGGAAAAATGATGGTAGTGGAAACAATTAACGAAGTTAACTTTTGAATAAACCTTAATTTTTGCTGTATACTAGGATTTTGTAGGAATTCCAGCCGTTGATTTTGAATCACTGTTGGGTAGCATTGATTTAAATGTAGTGGACAAAAATTTTAAAGCATGAATAATTTAGTTTCTGTTGCCATCAGAGGATTAAAGTGCCTGTGCTGGATTCTGTGGACAAGTCAGTACACAATAATGAAAGGAAGTTAAATAATAAATAAAACATAAGTTGCACTTCAGTTACAAAATTCTTGTCTTTATGATGAGAATAGGATCTTCAGGCTATATTTAAAACTAGACCAGAAGTGGCTTTTTTATTTCAGTAAGAACATTGCCTGTTTATTTATGTCATTTACTGCTGTTCAACAGTGTAGGCTTTAGAGTGTTTTATCTTTCATTAAGAAAGTATAATACAGAAATATATTGGGGGAGATTACAGAAAACTGCCCCTGAATGCCAGTCTCCTCTTTGACTGATTGTATATGGTAATAAAAGGCCCCAAACTAGAGACTACTTTAATTGCAGAGTTGCAAGTGACACTGATCATAATTACTTTTTTCCAGTACTAGGATAGTTTAATTTAAAAGACTCAATTCCAAAGATATATTTAAATACTTTTGCATCTTGTTTGTAAGTTAGATGCTTCCAGTTCAGGATTGTCTGTCAAATATTAATGTGTTCTAATGGAAATTGTTCACTCTAGAGACAGCCTTTTGCTTTTAAGAGTTTGGGGTTTTTTAATGTTGAGGTTTTTAAATCATGCTTGAACTAAAGTTATAAGAAACGAGTGGGATTTGGGTTTTTTTCACTGAAACTGCGAACATATCAGCAAAATTACGTAAGTTGAGGCTGTCATATTTTCTAATTTCTGAGCATATGTTTAAACATAGTAATTAAGTGCAACCACTTAATTACATCAAAGTTAATAATTTTTTAAGCTCCCTGGTGTTGCATCTTTATCTTACAGCTAGACTCATGCTTCATATCAGCTTTCTGTCTAATACTAACTTTGGCCTGATGGATGCACCATGCTTTGGGATTTAAGATACTTTACTAACAAAATTGCAGTCCCTAGACAAGTGTACTACGTCTAGTGAGATACTGGAAGTGAGAGATTCTACCTCAAATTGAGCAAGCAGCCAATGTATTCTGAACATGCAAAATTACAGTGATGGTTCAACTTACTGTGACCAAATGCCTTGAGTGCCTTTGGGTAGGGATTCTTGAAATGGATAAATGCAGCAAGTGTTGGAGTTCACCTCATCACTGAAGCACTATTGTAAGTGATTGATACATGGCAGCGCTACAGTTTGTAGTTGTAGAACGTACAGGCATATGGTCTGTGGGCTGCAGCGCACAACCAATTCACTGAGCTTTATTGCTGATATGTAACACTTGTTGGATTGACTCAGTCTAGCCAGTTGTCTTAAACAAAACAACTGGTTTTGTTTAATCAGTTTTGTTGGAGACTTCCTTAATAAAACATAACTAAAATGAAATCTAAGTGTATTCTATGAAAGTGATATATTAAAAGAAAGGCATTTCTGATTAGTAACATTTTTATTGCATTGCTAGGCCCATCAAATCTGTAACATAAGAGTAGTGCAAATACATTAGGAGTGTTAAAAAACCTCCGCAAAACCAAAACACCCCAGCTGTTCTGTGTTGATGCAGTAGAAGTCATTAGAACAGCATGGTTATCTGCATGGTTGTAGCTAGAGCAGGAGTCTACTGGTCAGAGGTTTGTTGGCACCCTTGTACCACATGTAGTATTCTGTCTGTAGTTTTGTTGGGGAAGAGGGAAGAATGCTGCCTCTAGTGCTTGCTGCCAGCTCCTGCTTAATTTCTGTGTTCTGAAACAAGTGTTAAGCAAACTTTTGTGATCATTCATTAGTTCAACTCCATCACTGATAGAAAACTGGTTATGATGATCTTAAAAAAATAAGTCTTAAGTGACTAAAACAAAAAGTAGAAAGAAACAGAATAAAAACCCCCCAACCCTTATGTTGCTAAAGAGTCTTACTCAGTACTTAAATACCTGTAACTAGCAGAAAGATCTTTTTTTCCAAAGCTTACTCTGAAAAGAGAGGTAGTGCTTGCCTGTTCCATCATTCTTTTTTATACTTCTCTTCTTGTTCAAGTTACAAGCATGTCAAACAAGGTACAGGACTTCAGAAATTGTGTTTGGATCCATGGCTTCTGCCACAACCAGCAGCTTTCACTTTTTCAAGCTTCTAGCATTAGAAAAAAAATGAGGAAGACTGGCAATGCTTTTTCTAGGAGGAGCTTATTATTAGTCTTCTGAGAATTAGCATATGGCTTTTCTTCATGAGCACACAAGTGCTTTTGATGATATTGGGGCAATTTATGTGCACTCAAATTCTCAACAATTTATGTGTAATTTTAAGTCACCAGTTTTGAAGAGTGGAAACCCAACTCTTACGTGGTTGTGGTTTTACCCCTGTTTTCAGGTGTCTGTTTCAGAGAGCTGTAACTGACTGGTAACACAGTGATGGCTTTGGAAATTTTTAACTTACTCAAAGGGAATCATAGAATTCATCTTAAACAGAAAGTCCAGAAAGCTTTCTCTTGAGATCCAGTAGCTGAGGAAAGGATGGTACTGGACAACTGGTTTGGGGTTTTTGGAAAGAATATTCACACCCCTGGACAGGAAATGCCAATTAATGCTTTTGTCTCCCTAAAAGTTTTATCTTTTCTGAATGTATTCAGCTGTCTTCATTAAGGTATGCTTAGATCTAAGAACAAGTAATGCATCCTACCATATAAATTAATGAAACTTCTTCCTAAAAGTAATTGAGGTTTAACTCCTAAATATACTTGCCAAATGTTTTTGTAAGGCAACTGATTCATAGAAAGCTTGGGTCTTGCACTGAAGCACTGAAACTATGTAAACATTTTGTGGAAGCCAGATGTCCTTTAATAGCTTGATAATAATTTATTATTCTTCACATGAATTTCACTTAGGTGGAGTTTTTTTCTTGAACATGTAACATATGTGGAATAGCCAGCAAATACAAATTTTATCAATCAGATACAGTTTGACATTTTTAACACTTTTTAAACGTTACGAATGCCTGTTTACCATATGGTGTAAGTGGGTGTGCAGGAAACGACACTCTCATCAAGTCTGATATACTACTTTTCCATGAACTGAGCATGAACATTTCCTTTTAGTAGCTCTTGCTGAAGGCAAGCCTTTGAAGAATGGGTGTGTAATTTTGGACTGTAACATTTACATTTGTGTGCTTCTGTAGGTGGTTATTTTAAAATCAATTAATTCTTTAGCTTTTCTTATTTGTATTTGACTGTATTCATAAAAGTTTGTTCCAGATTAATGCTGCAACACATGAAAGACGTAACAGAAAAGCAAAATGTATATTTTCTTTCTACTGGTGCACTAGCAAGTTGTTATTACTGGGGTCCAAAGTATCCTATTTCCTGCTTATATTCTTAATCTGTAGAAGATGCTGCAGACTTTCAAGGCAATTCTACAGTCTTTGAACTGAAATCCTGTGTGTCATTAAATTGAATTAGTCATCATAGTTTCTTGAGAGATAAGATCATTGTAATTTTCTGTGATTTGAAGATACTGATCCCAAATGCTGTTCTGGCTTGTTTGCATACAATTAAGGTTTAACTCAGTTAAGCAGTCCATCAGTATTCTCTGGTGGAATACCTCAAATATACACTGGACCAGTGTTACATCGAGCCTGTAACTTAACATTCCGGGCAAAGCAGCAACTTGTGCTTGCTCCTTTCCCAGACAAAAGCTTCTGCTGCAACAGCTACCTGAAACTAGAAAAGTACTTGATGATAACTGCTTTTCAAATGACAAGTTAAAGCATCATTTAAAGGTCAAAAGGGCACAGTTTTCCAAGAGAGAAGTGTTTGTACATATATTCATAAATATTCAGCATGTTGCCCCATCAAGATGCAGCTTTTACCTAACTGCTACAAACTTGCATGTGCCTCTCTGAAATTACTTGCTGATTTAGTCGCTTACTTATCAGATATTCAGTAGCTTAATTAGTTTTCAAACAAAGTTCAGATAAGGAAAAAAATTGATCCATGCCTAAAACTTTTTTACATTTCCATTTCTCAATATTTAATGCCTGACAATTTCTCTGAAAACAGCAATACCTTTTTCTTTCTTTCTTGGTGTAAGCTATAATAGCTACTCTTTAAACAGTGTGTCTTAAACAGGGTCTGACATTTAGGTCATGCTTGTAAATCATGAAACTATGTAATATGATCAACTCCAGTTAAAAAAAAAAAAACAAAAACAAAACATGTGGGCTTCATGGTAATAAATACTTTGGTTTTAGAGTATTCCTTAAAACTGCAGAAGCCTTCTGCTGTTCTTGTTGATATCCTCTTAAGCTCATGGCAGGACAGAAGAAAATTCATATAAAAATGCATGTAAATCTACATCATGGCCAGGAGAATGGTTTACAGTGCTACAGCTACCTCACACCTCAGCACTCAAGAAGTCATGACTGTTTCTGCCACCCGATTTTTTTCATATACAACCTGTGTAATTCTGAGAAAGGTGAATTGAAGACAAGCAGAAATGCACCTCCTGGGCTTCCTTCCGCTATCCCTGTCTCCAGACTAACACTGCAGTGGTTCCTCTGATCCTCTGTCAGCTCTTCCTGTGCTCCCCGCAGAGAAAGCAAAGTCACCACGCAAACGCAGCCTCTTCCTGCCTGCCCTGGCCAGGGGTGCTGACATTGCCCAGCCCAGGGAGAAACCCCAGCGCCTCCCACCAGCAAAGAAACAACTCGGTCTGGCAGGAGGTGCATTACAAAACCCAGTGGCCTCAGGCCAAAAATCACAAACTTCACTCTGAATACTTCTCTTTTATATATATAGCAGAGTTTATGTGAAAGTCATTGCTTTCCACACCTTGCCCTTATTTTAAGCATCTCTGAAAGTCCATCTCACCAAGTGTCAGTGTTAGAGAGGTGAATGATGTGGCTAAATGTACATACTGAAATGGAATCCAGAAAGAAATGGGAAGTAATTTCAACTCATTAAAAGTTAATTTTTCTTTTTCTGTTGTTGTTGTTGTTTTGTTGTTTTGTTTTGGGGTTTTTTTGTAAATTCATTTTTTTATTTATTAAGGGATTCTTATTTACAATGTCTTGTAAGGTCCTTTGTTGATGCTTTATCGCTCTTTTTGCTTAATTTAAATGAATCTTCTCTCATATGCAACTTTTTTCAATGGAGGTGGTCTTAATACCAGTGAGTGCAGGGAGATTGAAGACTTCCTGAGCTGGGAAGTTTTTAGGAAGCTGTAGACTACCTTGAGTTTCTTATTAAAAGTACATCATTGCACAAATGTATTCTAAACAACTCTTTCATATATGGTGTCAATGGCACTGTGTATCTACAGTATTTGAGACAAAGTTGCCGTTGTTGGGATAGAGTTCTTGTTAAGTGATCTTGTCTGTAATCTTTGGTGTTGAAGTTTCTTAACCTTCAGCATAAGCTTTAGTACTTGATTTTGTTCATTAAAGTTTTTTTTTAATATATTTGGGCTTAGGAAGTAGATTCAGCTATTACTACCTTTGCAATATTTTGCAGTAGAATTAGGAAAAAAAAGGAGGACTTCAGGATAAAAATAGGATAAATTAAAAGGCAAATGAGAACAAACAGCTCAGTATTTCACCTCATCTGCATACAGCTATTATATATATATATATATAGGTGAATTGTGTCGTGGTCGCTCCTTCGAAACTGAGGAATTTTATATCTCTCATATTTTAGTCATATGAAGAAGTATATAACTTTTACTGTGTGACTGTTTAGGAGCTTTTTGGTAAAGAAATAAATGGTGACTGGGATCCTTCCTTTTATATGTATGATAGTATGTTCTGCACTTTGTTGGTTCTACATCTGTCTACATTATATAACATTTATATACAATTGGTTAGAGGCATACAAACTACTCTGCTTTTCTCTGTTTTATTTACTACATACTAATAAAAATAATTTGGAACACTCATATTGTATATCATGCATACAGTCTGTTATATACTGTAATTAATCAAATGTGACATTATAAGCTACTTTTCTTCAATACAGTTGTTTGAACTCACAAGCTTTGCTTTTTAACATCTGCCACTCAAAAGTTGCTTTACCATATGAAATATGTTTGGGTTTTTTCCAGATTGTCACAAACAAATCCACTTTTCAAGAATACTCAGACAAGCCCAATGTACACACAATTCCTGACCACATTACTGGAAGAACTGCATTTCAAAAATGAAGATCTGGAAAGTTTGACAAGAATATTTAGAATGGACTGACAACTTAAATGGTCAGTCAGCTTCAAGCTACTTGTGTGTCTTAAAACCAAGCTGGTTAACCACGGGTTTAATTTTCAGCATTTTGTAAGTATGTACAGTAACTACAGATTGTATCAGCTGGAGCAGAAAATGTGTGAAGCACTTTTTAAAGTAAAGAAATATGAATAGTATGGAAATGAGTGTCATCATTTTGTCACTTACAGTAAATGCCAGCTGCTTACTTATCACACTAATCTTTTGACAATGTATGGTTGGTTTACTGCAATTTTGAGAGGAATTTTTACTACCACAATTTATTAAAAAAATAAAATTCTGTGTGGCTACAATGGCTAAGACTCAGTAGGGATTTTTTAATTATTACAATGAAATTGTTATGTTCAGGTTTTGTGATATAAAATTGAGTTAAGAGCCGCGTATTCTTTGCAAAATGTTGAGATTACATTTTTCATTCCAGGTCAGCCAAAAAATTTAAGAGCAAATACCTTACTATATTGATCATACTCAACTGATTCAATGAATATAGCATTATAGTATCATTACTGATGTCACTCCTTTGTTCCCCACAGAATAACATGATCATCTTGGCATAATGTCCTACCTGAAATTGTTGCACAGGGAACAAAAGAATGTCTACAGGTGTTTGAGCTTTTTTAAATGAAAAATGAAATTTAGTATGAATTGTAGTATTTGCATTTCTGCTTTTTCATTTCCTTCCTATGGGTAAGAATTTTGATGTCTTGTGAAGAAGCTGACTAACCGCAGTTGTTCATGGTATGAAGAGAAGTTAAAATATGGATCATCTGAAAAGTGTTTAAAAGCAGTAGAAATTAATTTGGATTGGTTTGGTTTTTCTTGGTTTGGAAACTCAGTCAAAGCTTGTCTGCAGGGATCAGGGAAAGAAGGGGAAAAACACATGTGAGCCTCCAATGGTAAGAGCAGTGCTGCTGACATTTTTCCAGTTGCCCTCATGCATGGAGCAGGAACCTTTAAGAATGATGACAGTACACAAATACGTGTGATTCATAGCCTGTTTGTCTTGCTACTTCTAAGAAAAGGGGTGGTCTTTGAACTTGCGTGAAAGTTATTTTTAAGCAGACTCTAGTTGTTACTAATTGGGACTTTTTAAATATATTTAATAACTAATTTTTTTTTTGCTTTCAGTAGTCATTTCATTTCAAAGAGTTGTGTTATTTAGGCTGAGTGTATTTGGCATTCCTTCTGTCACTAACTGATTATAAATTGCACTTTAAAACTAATCCACTAGTCATTCTTAATGATTCCATAATATGTTTTATTGCCTAGTTCTCAGTCCATAGGACACTGTATTTTGAGAGAGTTGAGAAGGAAAGTTGTAACTGACAGTACTTAGTCTGTAGCAAATGCCAGCACTAGTTAAGGCTGAGGCAAGCCTTACCAGGGCTGCTACACATCCACTCCATTTTTAAAAAAAACAAAGTTTATTCCTTTGGTTTGCTTCTGTCGTTGGACACCAGAAAGGAACTCTACACTAAACTGGTTCACTGCTGTGTAGTTCATTCATGATAATCAGAGTAAATATATGAATTACCCTGACAGACAGAAGCTCATGCAGCTTTGCTGTGGAAGCTTCATCGTGCAGTAGACTTTACGAGGTGCTTGACTTTTCCAAACTTACACTGTAATGGGAAGTTACGTTCAGTGTAAGTTGTAAAAGCAACAATTTAGAATTAGGATAACCTTTAATCAGAGTCACAGCTATGCATTTTTCTAAGTATGCAGTAGGGGAAAAAATACCCATTATGATCAGAGTGTATCTCATGCAAAATTTGTAAGAATTACTGGGTGGAAGTTACATTTGTTTTGTGTCATGATGGAAGAAGTTTACTTGGCACAAATGGAGAGAAGGGTCAAGACCTCACCAAAAGACAAATTTCTATAGAAGAATGAGTAATAGGTATGATACTCTGAGCAGAACTTAAACCTTGAATTTACACCTATTCACTTCTGATTTTGGAAGTTGACTGAATTTCTATTTTTAGCTAGTAGATTATGAGTAAGCCATTTGCCTGTTCCATACATGTTTACCTTGGAGCACAAAGATTACCTTACAACAGTTCGGTCATACAGAATACATCTAGAAGGCATTAGAAATGTACATCGTACCAGGAATGTGACTGTTTCATCAGGTTTGATGGCTCTCATTTGGAAAGTTTTTACACTTCCTGTCAGTTTAGTGGTGTGATTTTTTTTGTAGTTATTTTTAGGCTTGGTCTTCAGCACCTACTGTGTAGGAAATGTATGATCTTTTAATAAGAATGAATAGGTTGCAAACTCAAAGACCTCTTTATCAAGTTTCACTATAACTGCTTTTACTGCCTCAGCAGCTCAAAAAAGTCACCTTTCAGGATTTTTGCATCTCTTCTTTCACTGCTGCGTAGTAAGCTCTCTCATTCTTTTCTTTGCCCTACGAGAACAAAATAACATTTCTCTGTCCATGAGGTCAGAAGAACATTCTGTAGTATGCTGGGAACACCCTGAAGTGATATTCTTCAGTTACTTGTAATGATTTCATCTCTGTTAGACATGAGTAACACACATGTAAATAAATGCAGAAAGTATATATATATACCCAATACTTTTGAGTAGGAGAGAGGCTATAGACTCATCCCAAAAGGATCTTTCAATACTGTCAGCCGTAACTGGAGTATAAAAATCACAACTCAAGTACCAAGAATTCAGTTCATTTATGTAGTTTTCTTATGAGCATGGTTTGTAAAAGCCTAACTGCTCAAAAATGTTCAAATCTAGATATTTTTTTATTTTAAAGCAAGTTTCTGTCACAACTATCTGTCCTTCAGAAGATACCACTCTTTCTTATGTTGTTTTTTAGTGTTGTTCTGCCCCTTCTCATTTTGCTTATGTTAGCAGATAGATTGTTTCCTTGTGGCCTTGATTCTGTGCTTACTGTTTTTCCTTCTGTGTTAGTTATACAGATGAGAGCAATTTGGGTCAGTAGTGGTTTCAGCCTTATGTCAGATACAGCAAATTGTAGTGATTGACTTCTGAGCTGCAGGTGTGGAGAGACGTCATGGATCTGGGTTTTAGGGTAAATGGGACAGAAGCCTATATTTCTGAATAGCTTTGTGAAAGGGGCATAAATTTGGTAAAGCCATCAGCACCTTAGATGATAAGGATCATAAAGTCTCAGAAGTGCATTGCCATAGCCATGTGAAGCATCCAGCATTGTCTGGCCATGGACCTGTAGCAGGACAATTTGAGTATGATGTGTTTCTTTTAATAGCGGGGGGGCGGGAAGGAAACCAGACTTATATGGTGATTTTTTTTTTTTCCTGACATATAGAATTGATTTAGTAAAGAATAGAAGAACAGCTCAGTTTCAAGCTTGAAGCAAAGCTTGCTTCATGCTGTTGCAGCTGTTCTGCCTCAAAGGAGGAATGTGTGACACATTCCTGCATGTCACAGAATGGATTTCTTACCAAGTTTTCTGTAGCTGTAATGAAATAATCTCAGGAGGAGGACAAGCACATACACAGGCATGTTTTCTCAACATTATTCAAAGCAGTCTTTATGCTGGCCAAAGAGGCTGATGGAGAGACTTTTGTGTCTATTTCCACACCAAAGTTCAGTTCAGAGTCTGGTAAGTACTCTCAGTGTAAGCACTGCATTCTGTAATATTCAATTTCCTAGCACAGAGCCCTTCACTGCTGCCATTTGATTATTTTTGCCCATTGACCATACTTAATTATTTTTCTTGGACTATGGAGAGAAAAAGAGGAGTCAGAGTGGTTCATTTGATGTTCACCATTTCAGGAAAGTAGAAAAGTCATAATGTAACCCATATACTCTCAGGTCTTTGCAGAGATTACCTTGAATCTGTGTAAAGTCTGCAAATCAAGCTAGATATAGTAATGCAAAATTCTACTTAAAACAAGCAGAAGAGAGCCTGATTTATTTAATTGAAAACTACCAAAACAGAAAGTTCCTTAGTAAATCTAGAGCAGCATAACTGACAGGGCTGTGCCCCTGTCTAAACCCAGGGCTGGAAATTTAGACCTACCCTGTCTTTTAAAGGGAGCTGCAGGGAGCAACAAGGAGCATGGTGCATGTATGAGATGTGTCTGGGGCCTCACAGGCTGTGTCCACAGATCACATACAAGAGTCACATACTTGTGTATTTTCACTCTTCAGCCTCAGTGAGTAGCTTAAAAGTGAGACATCTGTTGTGGTTTTAGGGGGGAAATAACGGTTTTGTGAATCTTGGTGTTCCATGTCCTACCCTTTTCCCCCTAGTTTCAGAGAACCTGGACTCTACAAAGTGCAAGAGGGGATGAGCAGCTCAGCTGGACATGTCTCTTTTAACTGCGGAGAAAAAAGGACTAGCACATCAGAGAGAAGAAAAAGGAAGAGAGAAGGGGAAAGCAGTACTCATACCTTCTAAATTTAGGCATCCAAACTTAGCTACCTGCCTGTCTTCATTTGCTTCAGAGAGAACTGATAAATTTAAGGTCTCCAGATCTTACCTTAGTGCATTTATGAAGTCGATGGTGGTAATGCCTCTGCTCCTATTCCCTCATGGGGGAAAGAAAGCAGAAAAGTCAGCTGAGAATGCTGACACAGTAGACTGGCTCTCCCTGGAGTAATTTGTAGTAGAGTGTGGCACAAAACTGAATGGGGACCTATCCCTGCACAGTGGGGAGTTTCTAAGCAATCTGATCCTATTATTTACTTACTTTGATGGCTATTACTTCACATGATTTTTTTCTTAACCTGTAAGAGTTAACACAAAAAGAATTCAAGTGAGTGGCAGTCTTTAGGGAAAAAAAATAATGCCCCTATGTTGAAAATAAGTCACACTCTAGTTCAAGAGTTTGCCTGTAAGTTTGCCATCCTTACTGTTTATTTCTGCAATTGCATGTGAACGCACAGTACTGTGGGTGGAGTTTAGCTTGATCTCACTGGGACAGCAGGTTATGCTGAACTGTCATTTCCAGTGAGCATTAAATATTGAAAACACGGGCTCAGTCTCTCTTTTTGGCAAGTCTTAAGTTTCCATTAGAAGCAGATGGTATGCAAGGCAGGGCAAGGCACCTAACTATAAAGACCTCTTGTTTCTCAACTGTGTCTCTCTGCCACCTGACAGCCTGTCGTCCTCTGATTAGAGGCAAAGGAAGTGGGTGTGCCTTCCAGTAGCAAAGGCAGAAAGTAATATTGGTGCAGACTTTTCCTCATGTGTGTTTTCTTTCTCTTTATCTTAGAAGCACTTCTCTGCACACAGTGTGGGTAGTACTTTGGGAGATGGGCTGTCTGAAAGATGCTGTAGAACATGAGTTGTGGCATTTGTGGTGCTGCACAGGATTTGGTGAGGTGGGGGGGAGGAGCTGGGAACACATATCTTCAGGTGGCTCTCATTTAGCACTCTGGTTTCAAAAAGCAAGAGAAAGCAGATGGGCCTCTGAGCAATGTATGGACATTGTGATAAAGTCATTCCCCCTCAGTTCCTTGTAACTGTAGAGTAGAGCAAAGTGCAAACTTGGAGTACTGAAGAAAATAGATAAATTTTGCTATGAGGATTGAATATTTAGACTAAACTAGCCTTGGTAAGGCTAATCAATCAGAACAGTGCAGTAAGTGTGGCCCCTGTACACTGCAGCTATCCACCTGTTTGGTGGCTTACTGTGCTATCCTGCAGTTACCTCAAGACAAGAGCTCTACTGAGCCCCTCTCCAACAGACTGGAACGAGCACAGGTTCTAAGGCCTCTTGCCGCTTGGCACAGTCCCTGCTTGGAAGTCAGTCCCCAGGACACTGTGGTAGCTCTACTTTAAAGGCAAACTCTTCAGTACATTTTTGCACACTGTGATTACCTGTGGGAGCTGCACACAAAGATCAGAACACAAAGCCACTGGGACTACTGGCTGGTACATCCTGCATCATCAAATCAATGGCATTTCTGGCACTTTTAACCCTCTTATATTTCAAGGTAGATGTAGCTGAATTGAACAGTTAGTGGGACAGCAGCAGCCTCCTGGGTTATCCTACAATTAGGTTAGAATTAGTCATCACTACAGAGAGCTTAAAGGACTTTGGATAGTTTTAATAAGATGCAAACATTAGATCAGGATTTACATCATAAATCTTGCCTTTTTGTTCTACTCAAACAGGAGTGTCTACAAATCAGGTTAATATAATTTAACAGTACAGTAGTTAAGTAACAAAAAGGACCATAATTGGTAGTATTATCTAAGAAGCCACAGCAACCCTGCTTACAGTTGTCAACTAACATCTGACTCATCTAAGTTATTTTATAGCAACCATATGTTAGGCATGTCTATCCCACCTATTATGCAGAAAAATGATAACATTTCCTAATCAGGATTTGCCACTAAGCAGGATTTTCCGTAAACACCTCAGTACTGCAAGTGCTGTCCACAGTCAGGAGAAAACCTTTTGCTGACACTTCTGATTTGTTAATTTAATAAATAAAGGTTGCAAATCTGTGGCTAGTACTGATTTAGCAAGGCTGGCTGTAGTTCAAAATATAGGTACATTACTTTGGCAGTTGAAATGGTAAATATCACTTCAGCACAGAATTCATGAAGATAATTACTAACTTTTGCACTTTTTGTTCAAAACTTTCAGATTGAGGACATGGTCTCAAAGAGTGTGATCCATTAAAAATATTTTGCTGAGATGTTGCAAGCAAAGTTGTATTGGTGTAGTATCTTTACCTGCATAGCCTGAAAAGAGAGGGTGATAGGAGAGAAAGATTAAAAAATAAGTTTGAAAATACTATGAGCCTTTGATAACAATGTGGGTGATTAGGCTAGAATAATAATTGCACTTTAACAAAGGCAGACACTGTTGTAAACCCCAATGGCTGTTGATATTTGAACAAGGTTTAGATCCAGTTTACTGTTACACAGAAATCTGAATAGGCCTACAACCTCATAGTAATTTGACTTGACTCCTTGAAAAAAGATTGGTTCAATATCCATCAGCCTTAATTATTCCCAAGCAGTCTTGGGAATACAGGGGATGAAGCTGCAGTCCTAACATTTCCCTCTGTTCTCAAAAGGGTAGTAGTTTTACTGCTTAAAGCTCTTGAGTGACATAAAAGCTTTTTGGAGTACACTCCCTTTTTTTTTTTCTGAACTATGGGGTCTCAGTAAATTTAAAAAAAAATACCGAAATAAACAAAAAGCAAACAAGTAGATACTTTTGCTGTTTAAGATCCTTGGCTTATTATAAAATTTCACAACTAGACTTGTAGTTAAGTGTTTGTTCCTTATTAATATAATTAAGAGCATTTGCAAACTTGAAAAATAAGTGATTTTACAGCTACCACATTAGCCCTCTGCAGCTCTGGGTCATATATATGTCATCTCTGCTAAGTATTCATTTCTAAGATCCTCCCAAGCTCTGCTTTTTTGTTCTCTGAACATCTGATGTTTCTTGTTTTTCTTCTATAACCACAGATGTGCCCTCTTCAAAAAACTCACAATCTCACAATGCTAAACTGACAAGCTGAGTGTCAAACCACATACCCCAAGCAACCCTGAAGAAAAACAGAATCACGCTTGAAGAAAAACAGAATAAATCACACAAATTGTTTCCAAAGAATGAATCTGAAACATTGCAAAGTGTGTGCAGGCATTGTTTCCTAAGAATGCAAATGCCATTTTTATGCTTACTTGATAAGCAGAGATTGCTGTCAGAAAGAAGATATTTATTTGAACAACTTTTTATTTCCTTGTTACGTTTTCTCTCTGTCTGAGCTGAACTGGAGCCTTGCTGTGGGACCGAGCTGAGTCTCCTTTCAAAGGCAGCCCGGGTGTTGCTCTGCTGGCTGAGTTACACGGGGTAAGTGAGGCCATGCCCTGGGAATGTGTGGTTTGTGCAGCGTGGAGCCACTGTTCGTCGCAGCCCTGCGAGGCTGCCTGGAGCACACACAGCGAGAGCTCCCTGCGGCTGGGACCGGGCCCGCCGCTGCCGCGGGACAGGAGCGCTCTGGGCACGGTGCAGTGAAGCCATCTATCCACATCTCCCTGGCCAGGCTGTCACGGGACCCCACAGCTCTTGCAGCTCTAGTGCCTCTGCAAGCCATCCCTTCTCCCATGGCCAGGGCCCATGTGGGACAAGATTGAGTCTACAGCGCTCTAGTGCTAAGGCATCAAATACATATAATTCAGCTTGGCAGTAATGCTGTAACTTACCTGAAGGTGTTACGATACTGTCCTGCAAAGAATGAAGGGGTCATTTTCAGGCTCAAATACTCAAGACCAGCTAGCTGTTTTTTAAACTGTCAAGCACACTTCACACTTTACAGCATGTTATCTCCTTCTCCAACAGTTCAAAATTTGTCACAGCATTAAAAAAATAAAATAGAATTTAAAAGTGTAGCTGCAAACATTTACCTAGCTGCCTTGAAGGCTCTGTCATTATCTAACTGTAAGTAGTGCTGTTGTGTAGACTTCACTGAAAGAAACTCTTTTTTTAATCTGGTGATTCAAAGGTGAAACACTGACCTCCAGTTCTGGTACTTGACTCCTGATCTATGATTCTGGGTTACACAATTTATATCTTAAGGGTTTGAGTCAAATTTGGATTTCTTTTTTTCCTACTTCATCTCTATGTGATAACCTTGAATACAAGATAGATGACTCCTTAAGCAAAGCTGATAAAGCCACCAGTGCTAAGAAACACGAGGGAGGGGGGAATGGAAGCACAACAGCATAGATACATATCTTGACATCCTTATTTCCTTTACAAATGGAGGAAGGAAGTTCCCTGAAGGTTAGCCAAAGAGTATCTGCTCTTACAGTCTAAGAGTACAATTTCTAATAGCCACAGGCTCTTAAAAATATTGAATTCAGAATTTCACAGATAATCCTCCATAAATAATACTCTGTACGTTTTGCTTCTGAAAAACTTCTACTGAAAATTCACAACTTGGTATAAAGCAAGATTTATGGACACTCACCCCACCCTGTTTCATATCTCTACTTTGTTTCTTTCCCCTCTTCTTCCAAATCCTTCCTATTCTTCTCATCCCAGTTGCTTTCCATTGCTTTCCACTGCAGCACTTCACTAATTCCAACAGTTAGCACTCCTCCTCCTGTCTGCTCCCTGTGTGCTGCTGTAAAGATCCCACCCAACACTGCCCCAGGGCCACATGACTTGTGCAGAGACAAAAGTACTCTTTTTATATAAAGAGTCTTACAACAGCACCTACAGATTATTATGAAAGCTGTCTCTAAAACAGGTATGAATCACCCAACAGCTACAGCAGTACTCCTGTGCAGAGATGATTAAGAATTCTTATGCAACTTCTTTAATCAGAAGAGGCATACTTGGTTGAAAATGAAACCTCTGCAGGAAAAGTTGGTTTTGATTAATTTCTCAACTTGAAAAAGTGTTCAAATTGTCAGTGTGTTTCACTTTGACATTTCTAAATATACAGAGAAGGAAAGAAAGAAAGAAAGAAAGAAAGAAAAAAGAAGCAAATCAAGTTTCAAGTCACTTTTCATTTTAAGATGGGTTAAATTTTATTATATGATCAACTGGTGCAGTAACAGCTTTGTTCAGAATTTCTTGCTCTTACCAGAATCCCCATGTAACAGCCCCTCTATCTCTATAGGCTATTACCTTTCATAATGCAACCTCAGGGAAGATTTTTTTACTGAAAAAAGAGATGCATCCCTACTTTTAATTAATTGTTGTAATAAATTATTTAGTTTCAGAACTTTGACCAGGATTACAAATTCACCACTGAAGATGGATCAAACTTCACAGGATCATGCTTATTTTCATTTGCTGATTTTTTTGAGTTTGAGCTAATGATCTCCTTATGGAATGTTTACACGCATTGAGGTGAGCTCTTTACCATTAACAATCTCCTTTAGAATCTTTATCAATTGGCAGTTTGATCATCAATTTCAAAGCATTTTTCAAAGATGCTAAACCCCTTTTCACAGAAAAAGAAAGTGAAAGAGGAGTGGAGTGACTCATCCAGGCACAGGGACTATGTCTCATGCAGAGCCAGAAATACACTCTGGGTACCCACAGTCATGGCCTGGGCATTAACACAGCTTGTACCAAAACTGATGCAGGCATCCCACCATGTTGCAAAGGAACATCCCCTTCTGGTGGAACATGCATTTGAAATTCAAAATATATTTGCTTGCGTGCTGGTAATACATGCTGTAATGCCTGCCTTACTCTTTTGCCTAACCCTACACAGAGCTGGAAGAAAAAGAAAAGTCCATTGATCATATTTTTCCATATCAGCTGCTTTGCATTGATGTTGCTGATACTGTAAACTTGGCTGCACACCAACAGAAATGTTACAGCTGAACTGGGTTAGATTTTCATAAGTAATCACCACCAGATTTGGGTCATATCTATAGATACAGCCAGTGCAACCTTTAGACTCAGTTTTGAACATGGTTAAGTGTGCTGAGGCCAAGCACTTTGAAATAAGAAGTTAAAAGCAGACCATTTTCTCTGGCCTCAGAAGTGAATGCCGAGCTCTTTGAGGAATCTGGGCCACTCCATCCATCTTCCCTATTTATAACCATTCTGCCCATTGAAGATGACAAGGCTACAGATGTAAGGGAAGCTGATGGCTGGGACAGAGCTACACCTCAGAAGAGCTTGAGATCCTCTAGCTCAGAGCTGCTCATTGAGGCTACCTAACAGTAAACAGCTCTCAGGGAGAAGATAATGTAGTCACTCTGGTAAAATGGGTTGTTCTAGGCTATCCAAGAGAGCAGGATGAATTAGACCAAACAATGTTACTTTTTAAGGGTCTTGCAAAATCAATGTTTGAAAGCAGCCATGAATGTCAGTATGTTTGTAGTAGTAAAAGGTAAAAGAGTATGAGAGATGGTCCAATGAAGCCTAAGCCACGTGGTTAACTACTAGTACAACCCTGTAGTTCTGATTCATTAAGAATGACAAAGCAAGAAATAATGGGAGTTGGGCATAGGTCAAAGCTGTTGTTACAAACTAGTAAGATGGCAAATCTTGAGTTTCTTCTACCAGACATTCTTACTAAAAATTAACCCTTTTATTAGAGAATAAAAATGACAGTGATGCACATTAAGTGTATAGAAAACCAGCTTGAATGGCTGAATCTCAGAGTAGAATCCAGTAGTAAATGAGGCTGTGAGTGAAGATTGTAAATATTAGTTCTTGGTTCAGGGTGGGTTGGTTTTGGGCAGCTGTTGGGGGTATTTTATTTTAATCCAGGCCATCCATGTAGAGGCACTTTCCATGCAATGAATTCTATCAGCACAACAGGCAAGATACCTACAGCGTGTCTGTGCCAGTAAACCTACAGCTGGTACTGAACTTGCCTGGGATTAACACTTGTTCATAGAGAGGGGTAGGGAAGGGCCAACAGCAGGTGCTGTGTGGAAACTTCAGCAGAGGTTTAGCGAGGAAAAGAAAGATGTCAACAGAGGTTTGACACAGGAGGGAGATGAGCTCACAGTGAGGAGACAGGGTGTGTGGAAGAAGCTGTCATGCTAAAAATCTGTGCCAGCAGAATTGGCAGAGAACATTAGAGCACGTGGAGCCATAGGGTGATAAGGAGAGTAGGTCAGTGTTACAGAGTGATCTGATTCACACAGTCACAAAGTGTGTTTTAATACAACCAAATGCAAGAGAATGAATCCAGGAGAAAAGAATGAAATCTCCTGTGGTAAGGTGAGAATCTGCCTCTGAAAGCAATGATGAATACAGGGTATGAAGTCAGGCTGGACAGCAGAATGCTCAGCATAAAAGTGTAATTACATTTTTAGCATCTGCATCTATGTATCAATGCTATATACTGCTTATCTCTGTCCAGATGTTTCTTTAAGTACAATAGGAATCACAAAAAATCTGCACAAGCGTCACAGACCTGTGAAACCATTGCAGCCCCAAACCATGTTGCAGATGGTGAAACAGCGTTGTGTGGGAGTTAACTATTTCCACACTAACGTTATTCAATCACAGTGGCCCATTTTCACACAGCTTGCTGAACTTGAGAATGTTTGCACAAAGGTTAAGGTTTGACATTTTGAGACGGAGTGGCTTAGTCTTCTACCCTCTAGTGAGAACTACAATAAATAATCAATAATAGAAGAGAATCAGACTCTTACTGCATCCCTTTCCAGGATGGAAGCACTGAAAACATGTTTTTTGACACAAATGCTTATTCTGAGGTCTTCATTACCAGGATTTCCAGTAAAATAGCCATAGGCAAGAAAGCACTTAATCTGACTGTTACATTAGGCTTCCTGAAACCACATGCAGGTGCAAGTCTGAGTGAGGACACAAGAAAATGCCCTTAGCCTTCCAAATAGACTAACAGAATTACATTTCTATCAATATGTAAGGTTGTGATGAGGTCCTATTAAGGGGTAGTCCTGTAGTGTGTTAGAGTTGTTTTTTTAATAACCAGTGTGATTTCTGTTAGTTTATGCAAAGCATGCCTCTAAGAATGAAACAGATTGAGATAGGGTATAACATCCTGTCACAGCAGCATAATTCATGACTGCACTCAGAAATCACTTCTCTCTTTAGATTTAGGTATTAGTTCAGAAATTACTTCTAGAAAGCAGTATTCTCTCTCAACCACTCCATTCTACATATCTCTAATGGAGTGTTTAGCTAATTTATTACTGCTGCATAGCTGTTATTTCTGCCGTCGTGGGTAAATATAACACAATATTTTCAGTGTTATTACCATCTGACCACTTCTTAATCAGAATCTACCCTTCTAAATGTTGCACTTGGTGTTTTGAGGCTGAGGAGGAGGACTCTGGAGGTCACCTAAATGCTCTCACCTGTGTCTCCTGGATGCAAGGCACCAAAGTAAGGAAATTAAGGAAATTCAGCTGCAGAGCCCGTGGAAGTCTCCACCAAACTTGCATGAATGGTATGTTCACAGCTTGCAGTAGGAGTTGCAGGTTGGACAGAGGTAAAATTGCAGTACTGAACCCAAGATGTTTGCTACAGGCTTAATCCCAGTGTCCCAGAGCCATGAAAGGTCAGCAGAAGTACCAAACTGATACCCATCACCAACATGGTGGGTATCAAAAGACTTATGGGCTGTGTGCCAGTCCCAAGTCAGTAGCTGAAGCTGGCTGCACAGCATTTCCCTGGTACATAGCTGCGAGTCACTGCTTTGCTCAAGCAAACCCAGTGATGTCATCCAGACACCACTCACAGGCATGCAGGTACAAGCATAAGGTAACTGGCACAGCCATTAAGGAAAGCCCATACTCCCTTGTTTGCTCAGCTATAGGTCTCATTTCCTTGTCACACACCTTGAGGTGAAAAGACAAAAGTGCCCATCTCAGTACAGCAGCTTGAGAGAGATGAACTCTTTCAGGTGCTTTTTTACCTCCTTGGGACAAATTTTGCAGGTACCCAGCAAACAGGAGTGGGGAGAAGGGAAGATGTCCCACCCAATGTGCCATGAGAGGGAACTACAGCTTCCTAAGGAGGAGAGCGAGAGTGTTATTTTCCCAACATCTCATTCTCAAAGATGGCTGAACTGCAGTGACTGCCTGTAAACCCAAGCAAACAGCAACATAACAGGGCAAGCACTGACATAAGAAAGTTCAGCCTATTTTGTTGACAGTTAGAGGCAAATGAGAACAGGGACCACAGCACCAACTCTTACGCAACATTTAAACACAGTGTTTCCTATGCACTCATACAGCAATCACCATGAACAAGTTCTCTTAAGTCATAATGACTGCTAAGTCACCCAAAATATAAAAAGAAAAAAAAAAGCAGAAAAAAAAAGCACTAAACCATTCTGCTTTTTAAATGCAACAAAAAGATCAATGAAAAGAGGAATTTGCAATAAATACTTGCTACAAAATAGGAGAGGACTTGTCAAACCCTGCTCTGTGTGTTCTGCTAGTTGGGGCAACCCACACCCCAAACCACAGAGCAGTCAGGGTGTAATCCCATTGCATGGAGGCTTCTGTGACACAATAACCTCCCCTCTCCACTGAGGCTGGGTTCTGACCAGGAATGCCTTCCTTCACCCCTGGTTTCTAAGGATTCACTATTTTATTACAGCACTGGAGATGTCACTTCCAGTTTAATACAATGAATTTCAGGCTGACCACTATCAGGTTTGTAGCTACTTAGCATGAGTTCTTTCTCTAGGAAGGTTTAGGAGTAGCCCTTAATGTTATGCTAGTTCCTGGCCTCGAGGAAGAGCAAAGTGAAAAACAGATGCTGCCATAAGCACAATGACCAAATGTGCTGAGCCACACAGAATTGCAATGGAAGTACTGAAGATAAGAGTAACACCCATTGACCCAGCCCTTCCAGCAGCCAGCAGTGACCAGGAAATTACCTTTTTCCCCCAATGGACTGACCATTGCCAAGTTCAGTCTGCAGAGACATCCCACCAGCACCACTCTTGCTGTACCAATTAGATGCAGTCCACACATTATTGACTGAGTTACAGAGCTGCAAACACATTCAGTTCTGTTTAGAGCACTCAGATTTACACTAAATATGACACATTAAATGTAGGTCATCCTACAGTCAGGTTCCCGTTCTTTAATTTCAGTTAGACAAATCTGTCACATGTGAGTCAGCTTCAAAATGCTCTTGGAGCAGTGGGAGGTTGCCTCTATACAGAACTGTGTAAATACCAAAAAGGAAACCAAAGATTTAACCTTTGTTTACCCAAGCGAGTCTCAGTCAACCAACAGGCACATCAGATTTTAATAGCATTTCTAGGATTGATTCAGCTCTGACAGGCCAACTTCCATAACCTGACTGCAAGTACAGCATATCTGTCAGCAGGAAGCCTACACAGAGACTGCAGAGACACCAAGAACCCGCAAGTTACACAAAATAAACACTTTGGTGCAAAAATCTGAAACAGGAGCAGAGCTAGAACGACAGAATGCACTGATTTATTCACTGCCTTCACTCTTGGGAGAAGCCCTCCTTCAAATGTCTCCATTGCATCTGGCTGTCCCAGGGGAATGCCCAGAGAAGGTGCTGGAGAAGGTGCATGAGCAGTGCCAGTCCTCCAGCAGCACCAGTGATGAGTCAAGGCATGCCTGCACAAGCACATGGGGGCCAGTCATCAAGGGGGCCATCTGAAACTAGCCACAAGCACCATCAGCACGGGAGAAGTGCTGTCAGAGACACCCCATCACAAAGATCTGGTCCCTTTGCTCACATGTAAGCCCAAGACAAATCCTCAACCAGGGCACTTTTACCTTTAGTCAGTCACAGCTTCATGACCGTCTTTGTAATATCTTGGGCAAATATTGACTCGCATCCAACAGACTGAAAATATTTGGTTTGCACCAGATGTGGTGCGTATATATCTTTGAAACATTAGCTAAAGGAGTGATTTGGGAAAATAAAAATTGTAGGTGGATGTGTTTACTTTGCGAGGTTGTTCGCGTTGTGCCCAGATGCCAGAAGTGTGCGTGAAGGTTTCACCCACAGGAAGAAGGGCAGCTGTAAGTGCCACAATGCACAGTCAGACTGTGTGCACGTGCATTCCTGTGCCTGCAGCTCACCACATGACAGAGGGAGGGCTGAGGATCACTGCTGAGACGTTAACGGGTCCATGTATTCCTGCTCTGAAGACACCTGAAAAGGTCTGTTAGCTGTAGGAAACTTAGGGAGCTTATTGCTTCAGGACACAGCCTCCAGAGTTCTTGGCATGTAGTGTTGGGGCTGCTTTCTGCAAGAACTTGAGCACCATTTCCATGGCCCACAGCTGGCAGCAGCTTTGGAAATGCAGACACTGTTTCAAGGGAAGGGACAATAACTGTCCACTCCTCTCCATTTCTCTTGCCTCAGCTAATTAGAAATTAAAGTTCCAGTAAAAAACTGGAACATTGAAAACACATATCTAAGCAGAGAAACATCTTTTGTTAGAAGGCTGAAAGCAACAGAAAAAAAAGATCAATAAAAAGATCAATCAATAATTTGATTAATTAAAATTACTTCAGTTTTCAATTCCTAGGTCCCTCCCTGCCCCAACTGTCAACTCCTCATGTGCATCTACTCTCTCCTGCTAAAAATCATCAGTCAGGTGCAGCTTTGGCAGACACAGAGCTTGCTTATGGAAACAGAGAGGGAGGGAAAGCACCTTAGCACCATTCAGTAACCTATGGATACTCCTACTATCCAATATTTTAATTTTGGGAATTGATGTGCATTCATTTTGGGGGCCTTTCAGAAGGAACAAGAGTGTAAAAATAGATTCTTTTCTGTATTTACCAAGTAACTATAGAAGAAAAGAAAAACCACAGAATTTTGTTCAGTATATTTGCAAGAAAACCCCTCTTGAAATATTTGTTTGCTGGACCACTCAGGGTCAAACTCAATGGATAAAATTTTGTAGAGAACAGAATTATTCTTTCAGGACTGGAAATTCATAGCAATGCCCTTTAACCACCTTTCTCAAAATAATTGAATTGGCAGCACATCCTAGACAGCACTTGAGAGTAAGTTACAAGAGTAACATTTTGCTGAGTCTTTTTCCACAAGTGAATCTTTTCATCAGCTACACAACACCTGACACCTGGGGCTCTTATACCCTCTGAACAGTCAACAGATTTTGCCCAGAGCAAGAAAAGCCAGCAAGCCACATAGTGATCCACACATACACCTACCTCTAATGCACTGCCTCCCAACCCCACTGGAAATTCAGGGGTGTTGGCACTTTCCTGGTCGTGCAAGACCACTACAGCACCCAACCCATCCTTCCAGACAGCTTACCTACAGGCTTACTACGAATCTCTGCAGAAAACTAACCCTGAAAACTACTTAGGCACTAAGCTTGCAATTCGTCTGAGAACACTGAGCTGCAGGAACGTTGCAACTCCCAAAAGGGGAGTTACAGGTTGGTTTCAACATCATGATCAGTTAAACCAGCACTAGGAAAGAGATGAATCGTAGCCATATGTTTCCTTGAAAATATTCCAAGTTCATTACCAGAGGCCAAGACACTTCACAGTAACATACCAGAGGTTCAGGAACTAAGGTTATTTTAGAGGAGCCCCAGAAAGATACACCTCTGTACTCATGGTAAGATAGTTAAGCTCAGGCCTCAGTATCACAGCAGCATACAAAGCCTCCTAATGCAGCAGTGAATCTACAAAGGCCATTTGAGGTTTCTCCCTGCCAAGGAAACTCTTTAGATAGGTTATAGTCAATATGCCTCATACCCAGAGGCTTCTGAGCCATCATCCCCACCATCCACTGACAGGGATAGGAGCTCCCTCCACAACTGATTAGTGACAATCCAGCATGCTCTTTGCTCTGCGTGTCCAAGTGAGTTCAGCCTAGGTTTCCTTCCTCCAGATTGCAGCATGCATTTGAGTACTCCATCTCCCAAGTCTTATTCAGGCTATTATAGTCCCCCTTCAAGGTGTTTCAGGGTTTCCTGTGGAGGAATCAAATCTGTCCCGCACCACGTTATGAATCCTTAGCCTGACCTTTCTGGCTGGGCTGCCCAGAGCCTGGATGTGCCAAGGGCACTTGCTGCACACACATTTTCTCTCAGTATTGTGGTGGAGCTTCCTCCACCTCTTTGTCAACCACTGTTACAACATAAAACCGAGCACCACTGCTAGCAAGATGTGCAATTACCCTATTTTAAATTTCTCTTTCAAGTTCATAGGACTGCAAACACACACAAAGGGTCCCTAGCAGGTCTCTGTATGCCATGGACAGGTGGACTTAAACACCATCTCCTCTGGCCCATGACTCTTCTTATACTGATGGCATCTTCCCTGTTCCCTCTACTCCTCTGCCCTGGGCCAGCCTTTACGCATAGGGGCAGTGTAGTTTATTTCTGTCTAACGGAAGTGAGTTTCAGTCTTCAGGGCATCATATAAAATTAAGTCAGATTGTCAGTGTCATGAACAAGGCTTGGTCAGAGCTACCAATGAAAGCCTGCTTATCAATAGATGAAGAATTGGGCTCATTTACACTTGTTTAAGTTGACAAAATATTTTGTTATACTGTGAAAACATAAATCCTCTCAGAAGTATGGCTGGGCAGCTGCAGTGTCAAGGTGATCAGAGATTTTATCATGTCCTTGGCTACTGTGGGCTGTGCTAAAAGGGCACTTTAGCTCCTTTAGCCCATAAACCCGATTTCAGTTACCTCCCTTTATTGTCAATATATGTAAGAGCACCCCACTGGAATAAAGGGATTGAAGAAATGGAAAACAGAGCACCCAAAGCACAGACCAGGAGCAGGGATGCACCATCACATGCCTGTGTTTGCCATGTGCTGGCCTGCCTAGCAGCCCACCTGCAGGAGCCAGCTCTTGCCAAGGTGACTGCCACGAGCTTCACACAGAGGTGAGTGACACTCCCCGCCTCACAGCATAGGGGGCTGGGAAAACGCACAGCCCTGAGTCACCCCTCAGCAGCAGCAGAGAACAGGCACAGCAATGCCTGCAGCCCAAACAGAAAGAGGACAAGCAGCTTTTTGGGTAGAAAGCAAGGCCTGCTTTTTGGTAAGCAGGTATATTTTAGAAAGCAAGGTATTTTTTGGCTTCTATGCTAGTCAGGAAAATTAAGCACAAGGTAACAATTTTTTGTCATTGTTGACAGGTTTCTTTACCCTTTTTGCCCCCCCCTGCAAAACAAAGCCCACCAGAGCTTCAAGACTGCCAGGTCTCTGGCAAAGAGGCACTGGTACCACCACTGGAGACTGATTCACATGCCAGTACTTGTGGTCTCAGGGAGCTTCAGTGACTGTCAGCTGAATTCCCACCACACAGCTAACAGGAAGACAGACTGGAGAGGGGGCAATAACATTGACCTAGGAGATTCTCACTACCGGCACCAACAGACACCCTCACTGTAACATATGCTGCACATGCAGTCATGCTGCTTAACTGCAGCATTTCCCCTGATTCAGATGAACAGTGGCAGAATCCACCTCAGCTGGTGCAGCTGTCCTTTTGTGTTACTCTTTACTGTGTGGGATCTGTAAGATCCAACAGTTTTTGGGTGGGAACCATACCTCCTTATACTTGCATTTTGTAGAGAGCATCTTGGCTCTTCTGCCACTACTGAGATCTAAAAAACAGGAGTCCTTAACGTTGCCAAAGCATCAATCAGGCTGTGGCAGCCTTTTCCTACATACAGAAGTTCACAGAAAAAATTGCTCAAACATGAAATTTCAGCAACCGAACATGCAGAGGAACAAAACCGACATCCAAATGGCAAGTGGAAAGAGCCACAGTTAAAAAATAAACCACAGCAGTCTCAGAAGAGAGACTAAGAAGAGTAAGAAGAGAGAAGTAAGAGTCAAGCATCTCCCCTTCTGCAATTATTTGGTGCCTAGCAGTTTGAGGCACTTCACACTTAAGCAGGCACATGCTCCTCCATGGCCCCAAGCCCTCCTGGAATATGGTGAGTGATGTGAAAGGTTTCAGACTGATACATTTAGAATTTAGGGAAAAGTAAGAGAGGACAGAGGTCACTCCACTTGCATAAACCCCTTCCTCCATAAATGCAACCGTTCTTTTCCATCCCTGCAAGGGTCTGTGATGCAACATGGGCTGGGGAAATTGGGAAGGAAGCACCCGCTGGAACATCACCCCCCCTTGCCTGGGATGAAGGGAGAGGTGGCAAACGGCCTCACCACCTCAACTGGCCACATAAATCAATCCAAAGATTGCCAAATGCTTGTAGGGAGCAACAGCAGTGAGCCCTGCCAGAGCCAGGCCAGCTGACAAATGGGCAGGGAGAGAGCAAGGCTACCTGGCTTAGTAGAAGAGCTCACAAACAAAACACCTCAGCCATGGTGGAAATATCACACAGGAAGGACACTCTTCTCGATTGCCATTAATGTTAATTTAAGGTACTGAAAACACAAATAATTCCAAAACCAACTGACAGCAGATATATAGAGTACACAGCAGAGCTCAGCAAAGGTCAGGCCCCTGCAGCACAAAGCCCAGCACAAGCACACAGGAAGACCCAGCTCTTTGCTCTCAGAGCTCGAGGTGACAGCACCCTGACTCACACTCACTATTACTCAGTGTCAGCAAGAGCACCCTGGTCCAGAAGGTCCGAGCTCCCTGACTGCAGGTTTGCAATGAGGGATGTCTACCTGCAACCATCATTCCTGCAGCACCTCAAAGAGTCAGAACAGCTACATTCCCTTTTTGGGTCTCACCCTCCTGCCTGCCTATCCATGTTGCTGCGTTTCAGGGAGGCAAAGGGCAGAGCTGACAGTCTGTGAAATAGGGAATTTAGCAGGCATAACAGACAACATAAGATCCCCTGGCTTAAATGAGTTAAAGTTAATTGCTACAAGGAGTCGTTGGAAGCAATTTAGACCAAAGTAATTGTCTAGTCTTTTCTGAGTGACCACATAATAAAATACTATTAATTTTTTGGGGCTCTTCGCTTCAACACTTGAACTTTCTGATATGAAATACTAAAAACTTTTTTTGCCTCTTTTTAGATGAGTGTACTCTTTTGAACACTGGGAGTTAGCATCTTGTGTCTTGCAATGATAGCATTTTTTCCCCTTTGAACTCACCCCAAGTCTATCAGTAAGCTTTGGGAATGTATTATTCATAGGGGGAAAAAAATGTGCAAAACATAAGTTCTATATCATAATGAACTGTCTGTCACCTCATAGGATTACAATTTCTCTTTAATGCCAGCTGGCCCTATTACAGTACTTAAATCAATGGAATATCTTGGCCATTTTCAACACCTGCTGTGCTGCACTCCTGCCAGCGGTGCAGAGCAGCCACCTCTGAGCTGTGTGCCACAGAGGGAGCTGGCAGCAGAGCTCAGCTGCCTTCTGGGCTGCTTGAGCAGAGGAGCCCAGCACTGCTGCAGCAGCTGCCAGCACCTTGGGAAGCTAAGCATGAGTGAGCTGGGGTGGATGCTCCCCATGCACTGTAGTATCCAGCTGGCTGGGAGATCCCACACGTGTCAGAAAGTTGGCTGGACAGTATTGAAAGAAAATAATTTCAATACCTGTTACATTATTTACCTTCTATGTTTACCTTATTCAATATTCTTTTGCCAGGTCACCTCTACAAAAAAAAAAAAATGCAGATGAGAAGCAGCATGTTGGAATAAGCACAAAAGTAGTTTGTTTTCAACTTATTTGAAAGCTTTATCACGTGTTCTAGGTAAATCCATTAGGCAACATTATTCCAACAAGGTGTGGAATATAACATTTTTACATTATAAGCATTTTTGTATTGTATTAAATATTTCCTTCAGATTTATGTGCTCTCTCTTTACAGTCCATATGTTGTGCATATCTCAAACTGGAGTACACAGACTCAAGAAATGTTCTGAGGCTCATGTGTTGGGCTTTTTCCATTTTTCTTCCCCCAGTAAAGAAGTCATAGACAAAACTAGATACTTGTATCCAATGCACATTCAGACACATCTGCAGCTTTAGATGCACAAATACATTTAAAATCTGGTTCCATCATTGTACATGCCTTATAATGCATAACATGCCTGAAATCTATTTAGACTGTTTTATTACTCAAAGGGAAAAATACTGGAAACTACCACTAGCCTATTGACAATTTAAAAAAAAAAGTTACCCTTGGCATTCTCAGAAGCCACCTCCACTGCAGGTGAAAATAGACAGACAGGATGTGGCTTGGCAATGCAGTAAGGTCTAAGATTCAGTAGGGAAAATCTCTGGAATGTTAACTCCGAGCAGGCATCTAGTAAGGTCTCTGCTAGAGACACACTCCATTGACTTACATGCATATTTCAGTGCTTTTCTAAATCAGAATTTCCTCAAAGGGCTGTATGCTGAGCTGTGTTTCACTATTTAGAGTAAGACCCAAATCTTACAGAGTAAAGGCAAAATCCATTCCTGATGTGAACTGGGGTTATGCTGGAGACGAATTTGATACAACTGACCTGTTTGGTTTTTCTCTTACAGGTGGAAAATGCAGAGACTTGAGGAGCACACCTTTGTCAGCGTGCAACAGCAGCACAGCTTGCAAGCAGAGTTGCACGAGTCTCGCAATCTTTCACCCAGGCTTATTCTAGAAACCTCTTCCTCCTCCCCGCATCAACTGTTTTGCTTGAGGAAGGAGCAAGACCCAGAAGAGTTGTTCTCTAACTTGTGTTGCAATATCCAATCTGAGTGTTACTATCAGCTTTTGGAAACTGACAGTATAGAAAACACAGATGATGTTTGTATAGTTTAATTTTAAACATCTCTGCTTGGCATACGGATGGAACTTAATAAGGTGCTTTGTTTCTGCCTCATGAATTAATTCAGCCTGCTAACTGATTTGGATAAAGCATTTTGATTCCAACTAATAAACTTGTTTTCTGTGCAGGCAAAACAACTTTAGGAAGTGAAGTAAAAAGTTCTTTGGCTTGCCAGAGAAGTACTTCTATAGTATCTATAAGGAATAGACCTTTTATTTTTATAACCCACTTGTTCCACACATGTCTTTTAAATCAATCAGATAAATTCACCTTGTTTTTCAATGCCCTGAATCCTGATAGCTCTGCACACTTGATAGGTAATTTAATCATTGTTGGTGTGGATGAACACAAGCTCAAATTAGCTTCTGAAAGGCTTAGTTGTCCCGTAGATAGCTCTGCCTTTCCACTTTTATGCAGGAACCGAGCTTCACCAACTGGTTAGCTAGAGGTGTCATTAAAAATTTACAGAAAGAAACAAAGGTGTGCTCCAGTGTCTCTCCTTACCCTTTCTACTGTTACTCTGGCAAACAAAAGGTATGGAACCTGCTTCATGAATAATGGGTCATGTAATATGCATAATGCATTTTTAATGGCACACAGTAATAACACTGAGAGAGATATTTCCAATCTTCGGACTTGCTCCACAGCCTCTCAGTAGCCTGTTCTGATTCTCCCCAGATAAATCTTCTTTTCCTCTTCTTCGTTTTAATTCCCCACCTTAAAGCCATGGCTTTTCCCCACGGGTAGCTGCATTTCACCCAAACCAGCAGCTGGCACTCGTGCAAGCAGGGCTGGGGATATGGGAACACTCTCTCATGCAGCAATCCACAAACATTTCAAAGGGTTTGGGTCTGAGCTGCAGGACAACAAGTGCCCTGAGACACCACTAACTGCAAGATGCTCTGGGAGGAGACACACTTAACCCAATAAAACACCTGTGGGTTTCTTCCCGTGAAGAACATTCTTGCCAGCTGTACTGTGTCCATGCTGCCTCCTTGGCCACCCACCCCACCCTGCAGGCAGCACTAGACTCTAACCACACTAGCTTGCCCTGTTTGGAAAAGGGAATCTCCAAGGGGACAAGCACACATTGGTATTGTAGTTTTTAAGGTAAATGCCAACAACTGAGCCTGCTCAGGGTCTGCCGGAGCAAGGCCTGACCAGAGGGGGGAAGGAGGGAGGTTGTGCCTGGCAGGGAGACTGGGGGCAACAGCAGCACGCCAGCCAACCCTACCCAGAACCCCTGGCCAGCATGCACTCTACTCCATCCACAACCACAGCTGTACAACACCTGTAAAATAAATACTGAGCATCACCCTGGGGCAGCCCCAAGCCTTCCGGTGCTACCAGCTGAGCCACGCCTTGGAGCCTCCCCTTGGAGCCTCCCCTGGCCTCGCTGGGACCCAGGGAATCGCAGGCCTTCCACACAACCACCGAGTCTCCTTCACTGACCTTCTGCACTAATTAATCCAGCGTAATGGGCCTAATGTGGTCTTCAGAGCACCTGGCACCTCCTGCGTTGCCTGTGCCGTATCCCTTCAGCCTGATTGCCATGACTGTGGCCGCGTTTCTGCTCAGGGAGAGTTCGGCCTGGGCAGCCCCAGGGACAGAGCGCGGCCCCACCCGAGCGAGTGGGCCCTGAGGGGACACGGCCACAGCCTGGCGGGGCAGCCCTGAGGGGACACGGCCACAGCCTGGCGGGGCAGCCCTGAGGGGACACGGCCACAGCCTGGCGGGGCAGCCCTGAGGGGACACGGCCACAGCCTGGCGGGGCAGCCCTGAGGGGACACGGCCACAGCCCGCCGGGGCAGCCCTGAGGGGACACGGCCACAGCCCGCCGGGGCAGCCCTGAGGGGACACGGCCACAGCCTGGCGGGGGAGCTCTGAGGGGACACGGCCACAGCCCGCCGGGACAGCCCTGAGGGGACACGGCCACAGCCCGCCGGGGCAGCCCTGAGGGGACACGGCCACAGCCTGGCGGGGCAGCCCTGAGGGGACACGGCCACAGCCCGCCGGGGCAGCCCTGAGGGGACACGGCCACAGCCCGCCGGGGCAGCCCTGAGGGGACACGGCCACAGCCTGGCGGGGGAGCTCTGAGGGGACACGGCCACAGCCCGCCGGGACAGCCCTGAGGGGACACGGCCACAGCCCGCCGGGACAGCCCTGAGGGGACACGGCCACAGCCTGGCGGGACAGCCCTGAGGGGACACGGCCACAGCCCGGCGGGGCAGCCCTGAGGGGACACGGCTACAGCCTGGCGGGGCAGCCCTGAGGGGACACGGCCACAGCCCGCCGGGGCAGCCCTGAGGGGACACGGCCACAGCCTGGCGGGACAGCCCTGAGGGGACACGGCCACAGCCCGGCGGGACAGCCCTGAGGGGACACGGCCACAGCCTGGCGGGGGAGCTCTGAGGGGACACGGCCACAGCCCGCCGGGGCAGCCCTAAGGGGACACGGCCACAGCCTGGCGGGGGAGCTCTGAGGGGACACGGCCGCAGCCCGGCGGGGCAGCCCTGAGGGGACACAACCACAGCCTGCCGGGACAGCCTGAGTGGAGCCAACCAAAGTTCTCAAGGATGGCAGAACGCAGAAGCACAGTGAGGACCTCGGTGGCACTATGGCAGGTGAGTGCCTCGGGCAGGGAGGGTGCCGCAGGGCCGGGCCAGCCCAGCTGAGCACAGGGCAACTCTGCACACTGGGTTTGTCCAGAATAAATGTACAAAGCTGGAAACATGAGTATATACCTGTGTGGGCACACAAGATTATGGGCACATGTAAAAAGCCAGGCTACCATTCTGTGCTCTGTTGGAAAAAGGACAAGGGACCCCTCCATGATTCTCGTTCTCTTTTGTATGGGCTGCAACTGCCAGATGGAGCCAGCCCTGCTGACAGGGCAGACAGGCAGGCAAAAAGGCATATTGTGAGTCCCAACAGGCTTAAGTATAAATGATGCACCTGCTGCTCAGGTGTCCCTGCAAACTACCAGGCACAGACATTTAATCTTGAGGGAGACATTCAAGTTGCTCCTAGGCTAAGCAGGGACTTCTGGCTGTCTACATTTCCAAAGCAGAGCCTTAACACTGCTGTTTCCCCCCTAAACCCTTTCATGGTGATAGTCCAAGCCACAGTATACCCTAGTCCTGAAAAGTGTGAAGGTTTATCTGAAATCAATAGGAATTGGACAAGTAAATATGGCAGTTGTGTTCTTCAGTTATTACAGCCCTTGTGCCTGCATTCCCTCCTTGGATGCTGCATCCCTGACAATCACTGTGGTGTATTGTTGTAATGGCTGACATTCACAAATGTGCAGTTACATATGAAATAAAAATCGCTCTGGACCATCCTCGATACTTTATTAACTTAAAACTTTGTTCTAATAAATATGTACCAAGAAATGTAAGACACTCCATAAAATCTAAATAAGGACATTTACAAACTTGTCAACAAAGTAAAAACAGGGTTTGTTTTTTTTTTAACTGAGGTACATGCAGAGTTATTAAGGCAAAATAAGTAAATTATACTTTTATAGTAAGTCCTGCCCACCTCAGAAAGTTTCCCTTTAAAAATTAAAAAACCGAAAACAAATATACAACTGATGCTATTGAGTAGCTATTTTCCAGTTATTAGAACAAGACCAGAGTGTAGAAACCAGTAATGGTTCTGGACAGAAAGTCTGTGCCTCCCTGGTGCTCCTGTCCTCCTCAGGCAGGTTCACTTGTTGGATTAGTTTCTAGTTCTAAGGCTTTGGTTTTTCCACTGGTCTTTCACAAGCTTCCTTCTCCCTAGTAGATGTAGGAAGAAGTAACCCTCCACACTTCAAACATACTGGCAGTTGGGCCTTGCACAGACAGAGATGGCTCAGGGAGGATAAAAAGAACCTCTCTGTCACTGTTAATGCACCTCCTGATTTGCACCAGAGTAAGTGAGAGCAGGATCAGCCCCAAGCTGGTACCTTTGGTTAAAAACCAGCAGGATGTCAAACTGCACAGTCCTGACCGTCCAGGTTTTCCTGACAGGAAGTCATCCAAGAGTGAACCCATTCAGCACTGAACTCAGCTGGGGCAGGTGCTGATGGCTCTCTGTCATTACCCCATGTAAACACTGTTATGCCCATGTTTCCCTGCCTGCTAATTCAAGCTACTGAAAACTTGAAGGGGTTCATCATGGCTATGGGAGAAATACTTCCCAGCTTGCAGATATTTGGTAGCTTATCCATCTTTGGAGTATTAGGCTTTATAGCTAAAAGGCTTATATTTCAGTGTTATTTCAGAAACAATGAGGGGAAGAGAAGGAGAGAAACCCCAGCCTTTACTTTCCCCTTTCACAGTCATTCAGGCTGAGCTGTCAACACACGGCTCTGTCCTCTTCTTTCCTCTTTGAGGTCCTGTTCAGAAAGGTAATGCCAGGGTCTGTGTTCAAGACAGGGCTTGGGTCCAGCAGGGAAGCCTGTTCTCATAGTGTTGTAGGCGCTTTCCATATTGTAGTTTGGACTCACTTCAGGCCGTGCTGTGTCTCCCGGTGTCTCCGTAAATCCACCTTTCGTTGGAAGCCTTTGCCACACAGGTCACAGCCAAAGGGCTTGAAGCCTGTGTGCTTCCGACTGTGGGTGATGAGGTTGGAGCTCTGACTAAAGGCTTTTCCACACACCTGGCACTTGTGAGGCTTCTCACCTGCATGCAGAAGGTGGGAAAGAGAGAGGCTGTGAAAGAGGCAACATGCTGCTTACGTGGGACCACAGCAAATATACACTAGTACTTAAAGCTTATCAAAGAGATTTTTGTGTGATTACCTAAGAAGTCATTCTTATAAAAAACATGCAGTTGGGAACCCCAGAGACAGCATAAGCTGAGTCTCCACTGCAGCTGAGCAGGCCTGGACTTGAGTGCACCTCCATCAGCCCAGTATAGTCCTGGGAGTAGCCTGAAGCATGGAGTGCTCTCAGGACACCACACCTTTTAAATGTGTTTGTCTGCATGGGCTCTGTGTAACTTAAACTGGCTTTGTGTCTTAGAAAACATGAGGAACTCCTGAAAAAGTGATGAATGCCTGACATCGATTACTGTACCATCAGCACGAGGGCAGGTAGAATAGGTAGATAGAGGTTGTTAAAAGAAACCCAGTGATCTGAGGTCTTGTCCCCAGGGGAGGTGTGAGGGGCATTAAGTGAATCCTGAAGGGCAGGGTTCATGCAGACATCTGTTCTCTCTGTTCCCCACACTGCAGTGCTAGCAATCAGAGCCCTAAAGTTCTCCTGCACGCAAATAATGTAAACAGGAATAAATGCAGCCTCTGGAATTTCTGTAGAGGAGTCAGTGGCAAAACTCCATGGGAGCAGGATCTAAGTATATTTTCATACTGTTTATTATCAAATAACAAATAAAAGGGAACCCAACCACAATACCAAGCCGGATTTTCTGAGTGGCTTTGCACCTGCAGAGCCCACTGGCTTCAGCTGGGAACAACAAACTCTTTGGGTGTTTGAAGATCAGATTCTTAGAATAAAAAAAAACCCCTAAATGTTCTAAAGGCTCATTTCACAAGTATATGGTGCATATGAAAGGAATCCCTCCTTCAGTTAAGGACCTACTTTTATACTAGCAATTTAAAACCCAGACAGTTTCTACTCTCTAAGAAAATTATCTGATTGAGAATTTGCCTGAAGGTCTACTCTATCAAGCCTCATTTTAAAAAGTTACTATGGAAATACTTCTTGTATTACTTCATAAATAGTTCATTTTCATCCAACAATCTTCAGTGAAAAATCTTTATAAGTAACATTTATTATTTTCTGCTTGAGACCTAGAAAAGTCACAGCCAAGCAGTGCTACATGTAGTGCCATTTCTCTACATATTTGCCCTTTTTAGGCTTCACCCTTTATATCTACTAGTGGTCACTGTGAGGAAAAAGGATTTTGGTCATCTGAACCATAGGTTTGGCCAGTACAGCTGATATTTCATGTCTGCAGATTCTTCCATATCTTACACATTCATTTCCTTCTACTTCAAGTGAACTGTGCAGGTCTGAAAGCCAAGATATCCTTTTAATGATTTCTGATAAACCCGCCTTCTCACTGAATGATACTTTTGAAACTATTTCCTTTGGTGATTCACCTGCACTTTATATTAGTTTCCATGTTTATTAGTAACAGTGAAACTCGAGAACTCGGCACCTCTCCTTCCATTCTGTATCAAACTGCATCCATTTCTCAGAAAGTCCAGGTGGAAGTGCAGACAATCTCTGAACAAATATTGAGACTAAGACCTAGGCCCTCCAGTTTAGTGTTTGATCTAGAGGAGGAGACTCCTGTTGTTCCTATTGTAAATTGGTAGATCCTGTAATCAAATTCACCTGTCATTTTCCTGGGACCTCAGCTGTAAATCAAGGCCACATTAATATAATACTTCACAAATCATCTTACACAAAAACCCTTTGAATAAACATTGGTGGATCCTATTAAGGGAGCGGTGATTGGATTGCGAGGATTTTTGTAGGTTATTTTGCAGCTGCTGTTCATTAAATCACATACAGATCACCTTCCTTTGCCCAAGAACAGCTCAGATAGCATGAACAGCAGCGGGACAGTGAGAAGCACAGGGAGGTGTGTGTACTGTCCCAGCTGAGCAGGAATGGACTGCTGCAGAGAAACCTCTTCAGAGACCTGCCCTCATGTTGGGGCTGACACCAGCAGCTGCAGGACTGACCTGTGTGAATGAAGGTGTGTTTCTTCATATCAGATTTCTGGTGAAACCGCTTCCCACAGTACTGGCACGGGTAGGGTCGGGTGTCTGAGTGGATAAGCAGGTGGGTGGACAGAGTAGAAGATCTCTTAAAACTCTTGCCACAAATCTTACAGTCAAAGCTGCGTTCCTGCAGAGAGATGAGCCCAGACAGACACACATTACATCACACCAACGATCCCATCAGCAACAAACTGCCAGCAGCACATGAGTGTTGTCCCTTCTGCCTTAGCAAGAACTTACACTGCTCCAGAGAACTGGTATTGCTTACACAGATGAAAACCCTGGTTTGATAGCAGCACCTTATGATAAAAAGATGATGCATCCTTTCCTAGTGCTGTGCACTACTAAAATTTAATTGAACAGCTCTTCCTGCTGGCAAGAGCAGCCAGGTGGGAGCAACCCTAATGGACTGGGCAGAGTCTGCCACACACTTTATCAGAGGCCTGAGACACAATCACTCCACTGGGAAGCCCAACAGCTGCAGCACTGTTCAGAGGCCACCTCTCTACTGTACACAGGAAAGTGGGTGCCAAGGGCTGCTTGGGAAATCTCTGTGGTAGACTGAGTTCTGGCATGGTAACAACTAACTGCTTTTTCTAGTTCCATTAAAATTCAAGTGGAAGGTATGTAGAGCACCTGGGACAAACAGCTTTTCAGCTTACTATTTTAACATATAAAACCAAATGCATTAAGATCTTACTGTCTCTCATGTCTCCCTCACACACTCTTCTCCATCAGTTTCTAATACCATATATCGTCTCCTCCTTGCATCCCTTAACTTCCGTTGCACCTTCCTCTTCCTTCTATGCTTTCACACAATCACCTTCTTTATTTGGTTTTTAATATATTCTCTCCAGAATGCTGGCCCTTCCATGGCCACATTGTGCAGTGCTGCTCTTTTCACTATTGTTTGGTGGATAATGAGATACCTCCCTTCATTGTGTGCTCTGCTGGTTGCACACTCACAAAATTATAAATTAAAGAGCAAAAAAATGTCACCAACTATCCTCCCAAAGTCAATCTGAAGAAGGAAGATTTGCCAGGTCGAGTGGGTGGGGAAGGGGAAATATGGCATAGTATCAGCAGGTGGAAAATGTTACAAGTCCTCCTACCAAAATTAAACACCATATTCTTTTGGTGTGTGACTCAGTGTGTCGAGATGGGTGAAGTCAGTGCTCTGTACCCAAATGGTCGTTCAGATGTTCCCTGCACTGACAAAAATTACCACAAACTTCTTTGTGGGAGGGAGGAAAAAGAATGAGGAGTGCTGCATCAGAAGAAAACACACTGAGTTGCTTTAGCTGTTAAAACAATGCCAACATCTGCATTAAAATTTCCAGCTCTGAGAGTGAACATTAATTATTTTCTGTTACTTCTGGAGTGCCAGAAGTACTCGTTGCTTAATACAGACACGTGTGAGATTAGCGCCTTCGCACACTAACTGGCCACCCTTTCCTCTGGTTGTCACCATATTCTTCACCTAAAACTGCCCACTGCAGCCCTCCCACGTTCTCTTCCTCTCCTCAGCTTAGATCCCTACCTCCTTGCCCTGTATTAGCCTTCGTGGCTTCCCCAGCCAGCAGAATAGAGCAGCTGGCCCTGGCCCCCAGCCGTCCATCCTGGCAGCCTGCCTGCTCTCACCTGCGAGTGCACGGCCTTGTGCTGCTCCAGGCTGACTGCATGGCCGAAGGTCTTGCCACACATGTCACAGGCAAAGGGCCTTGTCCCACTGTGTGAGCGGCGCACGTGGACCTCAAGGCCATGCGGTGTGGAGAAGACCTGAGGAAAGAGAGTACACAGTGTCAAGTTTGCCAGGGACAAAGGGCTAGGGGAGAGTCACATCCAGTTTGGGAGAAAGGGATCCCTACCTTGCTGCACTTGACACACTTGTAAGAGCCAGTGCTGATGAGCAATGGGCGGCACAAGAGGTCAGACTCCACTTTGATGCCGCCTGGCCCCTTCTCCTGCTGCAGCCCAGGCTGTGTTTCAGCATAGAGTCCAGGAGGGGCTGCTGGCGGCCGCTCAAACAGCCCCGGGCCCGGGGAGCTGAAGTCACCATACAGTCCCAGGGAAGAGCTACACTCGGCACCATAGAGGGCGGGCTCGGAGCCTCGGTCGCAGAAGAGCCCCAGGGCTGAGGTCCGCTCCAGCGTCGGGCAGGGCCTGTAGCTTTGCACAAGGTGCCTGAGCTCGGAGCCACCCAGGCTGTTCCACATGTACGGTTTGAAGGGCACTGAGAATGGGGGTGCTTCATCTAGGGATGGACACACAGATCTCTCCGAGGCTGTGGGAACACAAGGGCATGGGAATTGATGATCCACACTATAATGAGGCAGAACAGTCTCAGCACTCAGGCTTATGTCCAGAGCCTGACCCCTGTACTGCATTTTGAAGCTGCCCTTTCATCCCAAGGGGAGGACATTTTATATTGAACATTAGGGTCTGAGTGTCCAGTACTACCTACTTGCCCAAACAAATTATTTAAACCCAACACTTATTTTGTCTACCTCCATCTCGGGATACCTGGGTGTGTACACACTTATCTGACTAGCAAGACTCAGTCTACAACTTCCTATAGTTTTATCTGCAGCTTCTTCAAAATATGTACTGCCATGTCCCAAGATGGACATCAAAGCTGACATATGTTTAAGCTCCACTGCAGATCACACACACACAAATATATATGTGTATGTGTGTGTGTGTGTGTGCGTGCAAATATAACATTACAGAGGTGCCAGACACAGCAAATGTGCTGAGATTTACCTGGTTAACAAAATGAAAAAATCTCATTGCACAATTTCATGCCCAAATCTAGTCTCTCAACTTTGTGCCACAACTGACCATAACTATATTACAACATAACTTAAATAAGTAACACCTTCTGAGGTGCTTGCATGTTATGCTTTACTTTTTCAGGAAAAAAAAAAATTACTCCTCATCTGAAAGAAAATCATGGTTGTTTCAGATTGCTCTGAGGTTCTCCATACAAAGAAATTGAATCCACCCAAAACACAGAGCTTTGTAAAATCATTAGGATGTGCCACATTAAAACCTGAAGACACAAACCCGTTTTCCTAGCAGTCATAATCAAAGCAAATTTCTACCAGGGCAAGCTCAAATGGCTTCAGCAGACTCTAAGAGGTTTGCCTTCAGCAGTGGCACCTGACCAATGCAGTGGGCACACGAATCACACTCGGGGGCCCATAGCAGAGTCTGGTACAATGGCAGGAGTGCAGCCTTTGAGAGGAGTGTCTAATAAAGGCACAACTGCTCAAGGAGCCTCACATGGAGGAAAGCCCAGCTGGCCTCCAGACCCCAACTGTGGCTGCCAGAGATGCTGATTGATGCCCGAGGTGCACTGCTTTCACTCCTCATCATAACAGGCAGCAGCACTGGAAGAGTCAAATGTTCTCCACTGAACAACAGTTTTAGCGAGCCAAGGAAGAGATGAATCAATTAATTACTGAAATGCTGATGCCTTAATGGAAACATTGGCATCCCTTATAACTTGGGCTTCCGGTGTAACATCCCTTAACCAGAAACTTGTCTACCCACAATGGATCTCTTACTCATGTCAGCTCCCATGGCTTTTTCAGCCTTTGGCAAACCAAGATAAATGGGAGTGGACTAGGGAAAGAAAGCACAATGTGTTAGGCTATCCATTTGGATAGGAAATTATCACTAAGGGGTTACAGAAGGCAGTAGGAAAAAAGGTTGAAATTGAGCTTTGAATTACTTGACTTTTTCCTATCTTTTACATAATTTCAGACGTTAACAGTCTCAAATTCTTCAATTGAAATTAGCGATCTTTTGGTTGGAAATATATGCACACATACCGGCTGGGACATTTGAAGAGAGTGATGAAATCAAATTAGCTGACATGGTGCTCAGCATGATTTTTCCTGTTCTGCAAAGTTGTGGTCAGCATCGCATCATCTATCTTGTGTCTTTGCAACCAGTTTCAGTGTTGCCATCTCTCACAATTTTATCACAAAATTCAAACCTATCTTGAAGTCCCAGCACTTAAAGTGGCATGATTTCATCAGGCCCTCAGCTTTGCTTTTGTTTGTTCTTGTTATGACTTTATTTTTTTCCTTTTAAAGTCAACTGCTATCTCAAACTGTCAGAAAGGCATGAAAACATAAACCCTTGACATTTCAGTGCTAGAACCGAATATCTATAAGGTATTATTTACAATCTTGATTTCTGAGCCAGTTCATTGAGTGAGAGGGAAGGCTGACCTGATTTTTGAGCCCTTGGAATTGGCAATACAGTATACAGTGAACATTGCACCACAGATCAGTTTGCGTGCGATGTTCCTTCCATCACCTCACATGCTTTGGAGCCCTCTAAGGCACAGATGCAGGGGAGTTCCTCACATTATACTCAAGCTATCCAATCTCAGTGGCAAAGCAACCTCCAAACTCTGCTCTGCCACACTGCAGGGCATTTCTATGTGTGCCTCTTCTCCACAGCATCTAGTGGGGAGCAGAGACGAAAAGAAATATTCTCCCTCATTTTCCTAGAAATTCTGTGCAGCTGTTATAGAGACTACTTCTGGGGGAAAAAAAAAAAAATCATTGCTTGTTTTTGAAGGCAAGACAAACTCAACCTTAAATGGTTGGGAACAGATTGATATACCCAGAAAAGAAAGATTCAAGTGTCCTCTTACACAAAATGCTACTCTTGCTGCACAATTCCATTATACCCAGGAAAAGTCTCTCTCTTTCTGCAGCATCAACAGGCTCATCAGGAGATACTAATACTGCTGCACTGAGCTGCTATGCACCTTGTGCATATGCACATGCATGTGGTTACAGACACATGTAGAAAGTGAGGTTAAATAACAAAGTTATTTGTACTGATGGAGTTAGATACTATGTCTGTATGTTGTATGACCACCTACAACAGGAGCACAGCACTCAAAGACAAAAGTGAATACAGCTTTCACTGCATATTGAAGTGCAACCTGCACCTATGTTCACTTCTAGAAACAAGGGAGTGGTAGTACTACTCACTACACGTGCCTTCAGCATGATTTAGAGCCATCATTTCTCATCTCCTCTGCCTGGCAAAGAAAAAAAAATTGTGTCCCACCCAAACACAATTGTAGGAATACGTTGTTTCACCACAGCATCTTGCAGAAGGCACCTAGACACAAATTCCAGCTTCGTGCTGAATCTGACAAGGCAGCTGGAAGGCAGAGGGGCTGGAGGAGGCGAGCTGTGGGAGGAAGTCCAGCTATCTAATCCTGTTGCCACTGCCTCTGTCATTAATATAACAGCACCTCTCTCAATGCACTGAGATTCATTTAATAAAGCTCTTACAGTATTTGGAATCCCATACCTTCCCAGACCTCCTGTGAATAGGATCAGACAGCCCCAGGACTGCCCACTCCACCCTGAAAAATCTTCATCTGGGGACATCATCCTCATTTTATAAAGTTATCTTCCCTGGACAGCCTGATGGTTGGCCAGCAGCTGATGAATCCCACAGTGAAAAAGAAATCAGAGTGGTGGAGGAAAAGACAGAGCAGACCTGGCAAAATACCCGTTCTATTTTACATCTGTCTTTTTGACATCCCGTGAAAATGGTCTGTTTCCTATGCAGAAACTGTAGTTATTTGGGAAAGGAGGAGCAGGAAAAAAACATTAGAACAAAAATTACACACATTGCTACAGTCTCTGCAGAAATATTACCAGAAAAGTAAGGCAGCATTTAGTCTGATGTGTCATTTGCACAGACTCTAAGTGTCCTGTGGCTGAGCTTGGACAGCATTTTGAATGTCCCCTCAAAGAAGCTTAGGACTCTTGAAAGAAAACGAGGCTTTAAAAATGCAAATCCACATCATTACAATCAGCCATTCATATGCAAGGACACTGTAAAGACAAGTGGGAAATGGTGGCAAACCCGGACTAAGTATTTGTTTGCTGGTGTCTGCTGTCAGTCGGTAAAGCTGACACAATTTTTCCTTCATCGAGACAAAAACTGTCTTTTTTTCCAGCTGTCTCTTTTTAATCGAGGCAATAAGAAGCAGTTTTTTATATATACATATTTTTGTTCTAAAATGACACCACTGTATTTTTAAACGAGATAAGTATTTGTGCCAAGCTGGGGACAGCATCTCCCACTGCTCCAACCACATCAAAGGCAGGACAAGGGAGCTAGAGACAGACGCTGCAGCCATAAGTGTGAGTTTCCTGGATTTGGGGTGTTTAAATCTGACTGTCATTGGTTTTTTTCCCCTCTAGTTTTTACAAATGTGTTTTTAGAAAAGAAAAGTAAATATTAAACCAAACCAAACAAACAAGAAAAAAACCCCAGAAACAAAACAAAAAAACAATAACAAAAAAAATAGCAAGAGGAGGACAGGGGAAGGGAGAGCTAAATCTTTTTTATAGGCAGGAGGCAAGAAATAACCTGAAAGGGCGTTAGGAAAAATGTCTTGCAGGTTGTACGAAGCAGAAAAGCAGCGCTATTTACCACAGGTATATAGATTGCCTGTACAGTCTTAAAAGACTTTAAAACTCTGAGTAGGCACGACCCTGTAGGAGAATGCTAGGACCTTTTAAACTTAACCTGGTTTGCCTCTGACAGTTAATCACAAACCAAAAAATCAACACCCGATGTCATAACAACTTTCCTATAGCCTGTCACCCGCTCTTCCCTCAGCAGCGCCATACGGGCTGGAAAAGCAACCCGAAAGAGGTAACCTGAAAACGTGTAGAAGGAACAAATTCTGGCAAATTTGGGGAGGGGGAAAATATTAAAAGGGACAGGCGAATTTGTCGCTTCGACTCGTTTGTGGTGGTGGCGCCTAGCCATGAGATGCATGCTCCACTGCCCCACAACACGGGCACAGACGTGCAGCCGGACCCTCGCTGAGCGCTGCTCGCTCCGGTCCTACCTGGCGAGACGGAAGGCGAGGGAGGTCTCCAGTAATCTTCGAACTCGGACACTCTGTCACAGACACTGCCCTCGCAGCTGGGCGCTGACTCAGAGGTGCCATCGGCAGCCTCGGTAAGGTGGGATTCCGGGGAAAAGCGCCCCTGGGCAGGATCCGCATCGGGCAGGGCTGTGCGGCACAGCTCTGTGTCCTCGGGGATCTTGCTGTCTGCAGGGCAAAGGAGAAGAGGGAACTCCTCAGTGTGGGTCCGTGGTGGGAACGAACCACCTCCCGCGGCGGCCCGCTCCCGCCAAGGTTTGGTGCCCGACTCTCTCCAAGCCCGCATCAAGCCCCTCCGGCGTCCCGGACGGGCTGCGGAGGGATCGCCCGGTGCCGCGAGCACCGGGGTGATGTCGGGCGGATGGGCAGTCTCCGAGTGAGGCTGCGACCGAGGGACTCCTACCTGCACAGATCTGGGCTAGCACCGTCTCCAGCCGTAGGCTATAGTCCTCGTCGGCTGAGCGAGGCTGGTGGTAGCTGTGCGCTTTCTTGCTCTTCACTAGGAAGGACCTCGGCATGGTGGGGTGCTGCCACGGCCGGCACGGCTGCACTCCCTCTCTAAGCGCCGGGCACGGCGGCGAGCGTCACCCCCGAATCTCCTGTGGGGCGGCAGCGGGGAGGCGACCTGCGGAAAGGCGCCGCGCCCGCCGGTGAGGGCCAGGGGCGCCGGCCAGGAGGGGCCGCTCGCCAGGGGCGGCGCGCCAGGTGGCGGCGCGCAGGTGGCTCCGGCCACCGCCCCCGGCCCCGCTCGCCTCCCCCCTGTTCCAGGAGCGCAGATAACTCAGCCTCTAACCGCCCCCAGCCAAAGCCTTTTACCCCCCTCCCTCCCACCGTGGCCTTGGGGCCACCCCGGCCACGCTCCGACGGCTGCTGCCAGATTGCGGGAAACAGGCAATAGCAGCAGCTGGGCACCGTTCTTCGGACGAGCGGGGGCTGAGGGAGCCGGGGGGCGCGGTCGGGTGTTATCCTGTCCCTTCAAGTGGGCGCACCGGGCTTCTGTGTTTGCCCCTGCGCCAGCAGCCACGGCAGAAGGAAGCAGCGACAACAAATCTCCTCTCCGAAATAGCGTATCACGTCCCACCACCCTGGACGGGCTGGCCAGCGCGGGGTTGTTACCGGGACGGGAGGGGGAGTCGCTGCAAGCCCGACAGCCCAAACCTGGCGCCTGAGAGGCTGTTGCTGTCGGAGGGACTGATTCACCCATCCCGCGCGACCCACGACAACACGAAAACGAACAAAACGGAATCTCTCCTGCAGCCCGCAGCTGTCGGCGCCGCGCCGCCTTGCAGCTGCGGGCACCGAAAGCCGGGGCGGGGAAAGGAGACGAGGTGGGAAACCTCCTGCGGGAGTTGGGGGGACCGAGTTAAACAAAACTACCCCGAGCCGACTCTTCGGGGGAAGGCAGGAGAGGTTAATTCGAACCCCTCCAGCACCGCCTCTGCCGTTACACTTGACTTTGCAAATAGCGCGTTTAATCCACGTTCTTTTGGGGGTTTGGGAGACTTCGGAGGGTTGCAAACAGGGAAGAGAGGGAAGGAACCCAGCCCGTCAGATGGGGCCCAGGCACTGCCCCGCAGGTGGCGGCACTGGCTGCGCCACAAAGCTCCAGCCCGTCCGCACCCGGCAGGGGCAGGGCTGCTCAGCGCTGTTGGGGAGGCGCCGCCCCCCGGCACGGAGCCGGGTGGGAGCTTTGCGGCCCGGACCCACCTGTGCCCGCATTCATCCTTGAGCAGGAGCTAGCAGCCAGCGGGCCCGCACGGAGGGGGCAGAGAAATCAAAGCGGCCTGATAACGCGTTACCCACCCGCGCCCCGACAGCAACGGCCGCCGCAGCCGTTGGGGGCTCCGGGCGTCCGCGCCTCTTCTGCCGCGTGTTTCCCTCCAAAAGTCACCGCGGAGGCGCCGCCGGCTCCCCAAGGCCGGAGCTGGCCAGGCAGGGGCCGGGCCCGTGGGAAGGCGGGTCCCGCAGCCCACCTGGCCGCTGTTCGCCTCTACTCCCGCTGGCCGCGCCCGCCCGGCGGCCGTCGCTGCGGAGGCGCGGGGCTAAGGCAGGGCCAGAGAGGCGCGGGCTCCCACCCGAGAGAAGAGGGGTCAGTGCCGCCCCGGCCCGCCCGCCGGCAGCTGCCCACGCGAGGCGAGAGAAGCGAGAGCGCTTACCCATTCTGGAGGGCCGAAGGAAGCTGGGCTGCGGAGGGGTATGCGCGGCAGCCTGCTAGTTTGTGTGACTTTAATTTTAGCCTCCCTTTAAGGAGCAATGGTGCTTGAGTTGGCTTTTTTTTTTGTTTTAACTTTTCTGCCTCTCTCAACTCCTTCAGAGCTCGGCCCCCTAAACCACAAATTCCACTTCCTGAGCGTTAGTTAGGAGCTTCTGCAAAAAAAAAAAAAAAAAAAAAAAAAAAAAAAGTTACAAAAAGCCCCAAAGGCTCACAAATCAGTAGTGTTCCCCCCCTCTGTTTCTCTCTCAGTTTTCCCTAAATGAAAACGTCTTACCGTATTCCACCTCACAGACCTCGCTGAAGTGACAGCGAAGTGTCATTCTGGAATCGAGCGTTTCGTTTCTGTCGGGGTTCTGCTCTAGAAATTACACACATCTATCTGAACTATTCTTGGATCCCCTTCGACTTCCGCAACGAGAACAAGTCACAGATTCAAAACACAGATTGATTCGGGCGGGCAGAGGGCAGGGGCTGGGGCAGCCGGCGCTCGCCCTGCCGTGCCCGCTCCGCGCCGCATCCCCCGCCCTCGGCGCGGAGTGGGGGAACACACGGGCCGTGCGTGGCGTTGTAATCGGGGCTAAGGCCGGCCCTGGGCGACGGAGACCTCTCCTAGACTAGAAATAACTTGTTGTGGAAAACTCTTCTGGGATAAATACGCCCAACGGCGCTGAAAATACCTTAAGACCCAAACCTAGAGGTTTGCTCATTTCCCTTCGGATTTAGGTAATGGTTAAATATGGAAGGGGTAGGCGAGAGGTGTCGTCCCCCCGTCCCGTCCCCCGTTCCCCCCCCCCCGGCTACTGTTGCTTGACAGCGATTCAAATACTAAGGCGAAAGCGGAGCGGAGCCAGGCAAGTGGGAAGAGATTGTCTCCTCGTCTGCGTGCCGCTGCTCAGGTGCTAAGTCGGGAAGGATCCGTGGGGCACCGGCGACGAGCACGGTAACGGGATTCGTGTCAGGCAGCATCGTGCTCCTAAAGGGGAGCCCTGCGTTGCACAATGGGGAAGCCTGCTCCGTTCTGCAAAAACAAAAATGTTCGCCTTGCTTTATGCACACACACCACCCTAAAATATAGTTTTCCAGGTCTGATCTCGGATTCCTAATGCAGCCAGGAAGTCAGGCTCGATCTTCGGTATCTTTCTGAGGTGGTTCTGGGCTTCGCTCTCAGACATCTCAGGCCATCAGCAACTTCGTTTCGGTGACTGCAGGGTCGCCTAAAGTGCGACTCTACAGCGAGCGAATCGAGGTTTAACACCATTTCCCGTTCAGAAATGACTGAGACTGAAGCCGGACATAACAGAAACAAACTTCAGCCTCCCTCACGCTCAGGAGTATGCTAGTTTTGAGACCAGATGCTTTTTTTTTTTTTTTTCCACTAGCCCCGAAGCATTTACAGAAAAATTATCTACTTGGCGCTTTTGAGCCCTTACGGTTCACAGGACTAGCCTGACTTCCCAAAATCTATCTAAGCAAGCGAACACCACCTCGAATAAAACTGTCCAACAGCTGTGTGATGCTTTACTGTGACACAAAAGGAAGCTGAAGAACACGTCTGACACCTTCATTTTTGCCGGAAAGTTTCTAGTGCTGGGCACAGCAGTTTTACTTACGGCATCTGTGTACCGCGGTAGCCTTGCTGCACCTTAGGTTGATTATTCTGAAGTCATTCACACCTTCAGCTTCAAGAATCAATGCAGGAATTAGGAGAAATAACCAGATTAGAACAACTGGGTGTAATTTCGTATATGCGTCTTCGTTGACTCACTGTTACTTTTTGCAAAATAATCTTTCTCGTTTGCCTCTGAAATGGATGATAAATTCATGCTCTTTCGTTTACCTTGCTACCCAGCTCTTTGACTATGTAATGAAAGCACCAAAACACCTTAAATTACTAGTAACGCTCGTAAATAATTGTGACCTACACATTCGTCTTTATACATCTAAATTCAAAATGTCTACAGGTGCTGCTGTGAGCTGTGACGCGTGGTGATCTCCATTCGGAGGGTGCTTGCAGCCTTGCGGGAAGCAGGATGGGCTGCCGGGCGCCGAGTGGCTCCGCTCGCGGCTGTCCTGCGGGACGTACCCTCCTGAGCAGAAATAAATCAAACGAGTGAACAATGCAAATGCTAAATCCAGTATATAATCTCTAGGGTGAGGGTAGGTGCTGCACGGGCACAGGGAACAGACCTCCGGCTCCTGGGGTGTCAGCTTTCTCAAACGATTAGAGGAGAAATGGTACGAAACTGTCTGTGTTTCGTGTTTTGCAAATCTAGCTCGTGCCTGAAGTACATCCTCTGCTTCCCCGACCTCGGCCGGATGGGCGATTTGTTCCACACCGCCAGTGGGACGGGTGAAGCAGGGCGCGGGCGCTGCCCACCGAGCGATGCCGAGGATGACACGAGGCTGGCTGCGAAGTCTTGTCTTTAGTCTGTCACCGGAAGGTGCGCAGGCAGCAGCCTTGTCCGGGACATGGCGGGCAGCGGGTCATGGCACGGGCCGGCGTTAGCGGGGCTGTGAGGGCTCGCCCAGCCCACTCTGCCCGTGGGTCATGGCACGGGCCGGCCTTAGCAGAACCTGTGAGGGCTCGCCCAGCCCGCTTTGCCCGTGAGGGCTCGGCAGGGCTCGGCAGGGCTCACACAGCCCGCTTTGCCCGTGAGGGCTCGGCAGGGCTCGGGGCCGCCTCGTGCGCGCGGGCGGTGGCGCGAGGCCGGCGAGGCGAGAAGCCGCCCCCTGCGCTCGGCCCTGAGGGGAGCCCTCAGCGCAGCTCCTGCAGCCATCGTTCCTGGGCTGCTCCCGCCGAGAGGAGCTGCTGTCTGCGCTATCAGCCCGCCGAATAGAGGTGAAGGGGATCAGCTTTTATTCTTGATTTACCGTGTGACCTGTGAGCCGCAGCTCAGTAACCATTGAGATGGTCTTAAGTGAGCACTGTCGAGCTGTGTGACACTGCCAAGTGCTCTGTGGTCCAGCGTGGAAAAGCCATAAACCAGAGTTGGCAAGTGATGTAATTCATGGGAAATGTAGGGCTGGGTTTTAACGAAGTTGCTCTAATGCTTCTTTCAAAAGGGAGTGTGATATTCAAAGTTAAACATAAAAACTTGGTGAGATGCATTTGAATGCAATGGCACGTGATTGTTACACTATAGGGATAAGAGAGGGGAAGAAATAAATAAAAGGAGAGGTTTAAAGTAGGATGGGATTGTGTTATGGTCGTGTTAAAGATTGAAGAGCTACTCCGTGTGGTTCATTGCACGGTTTACAGCTGCCTGTTGTCAGCATTAGAGCTAAAACAACAGCAGATAAGGCACCAAAGGTGACAAGCTGGAGGTGAGATCTTTGCGTTCAGAAGTGATGAGACATTTTGCAATAGGAGGAGGGATTTGAAGACCAGGATTTGACAGGTTAGCTGCTTGGTACAGAGGGGAGGAGAAACAGTTTCCTGTGTGGAGGAGTCAGGACTGGGAGAAGGCAGCAAAAGGATGATACTGTGGGGAATTTATACCCACTTGAAAATGATAAAACTTGGGATCACAGTTATGCAGACTAGTTCCACTATGAAAAGCTGCTAGAACTTGTAGTGCTGTGCATTCTGTTGGGTAGTACGTCTTTACTTTTTATAAACTTTTAAAAAGTTACTTTCAACATGCTGCTTATTGTTTATTTTTCTCCTCTCAGCGTCTTGTCACTACCTTGTTTATGGTCCTCCTTGTGGCATAAACACACACTGTAAATATGTCAGAAATTAATCAGTGATTTTGATTGCAATTTTTTTGATTGCTGGGGGAACCAAAGTAATTTCTGCTGCTCCCGGAGCAGATGAGAAAATTTTCACTGTGAGCACAAACTGGAGAGAGAAAGTGATGGCAGGCTGTGGTGTTGAAGGCTGGGATGAAATGAGAGATTCCAGCTTTGGGAAGGAGTGGACCCAGAATGTACCTCCATTACGAACAGAAAAAAGTTGAATCAAGGGTCATAGAACATAGACCATGCAAAATGTTTTCATAGGAGTTCTGGTTCTCACAGTGGGGCACTATAAATTTCAGTCACTTGTACAGTACTATGCAACTCAAAGAGTATGCCACAATGCTTTCGTTTTTCATAATTGTGAAATAAGAAATAATGTAAACATTAGTTCATGGAAAAGGAGAGCATTAAGCTGTTTTATCTTGGATATCACAGTTGTATCTCAGTACCCAGGCATGGATAGGCATGCATACATTAGCATGGTTACTCTGAAGCTGAAACTTCATGCTATATAGAGGTTGTACTGAAAGTCAATTTACTGTGTACTTTCCATCATTCAGAATTTCTGGTTCTCTTGCCTCCTGTGTAAATGCATTTACTGATTTTTCTTATGTCTCAAACTAATTTCTAAACAACAACAAAAAAACCTCAAAAAACAAAAAAACCCCAAAACCAACCAACCAATCCCCCCCCCCCCGAAAAAAGACCCCAAAAACTCCATCAAGACCCTCAGAGAATTACAGAATATATACTGATAAGAGTATTTCACAGGACAAAAAATGTACTTCATTGAGCCTAGAAATCCAATAGTTATTCATAGCTTTCATCTTCCCTCTTAATACACAGAGTTAGTAGCTGGTGTGCATGATTGAACGTAACACTGTAGTTTCCATATAGGTCACACTAACCTCCATCTCATAGGTTGATTTTTTAATTTTAGTCTCCAGCACTACCATAATGGCTTTCCTAGGGGATCTCTACCTTCCCCCAAGTGAATTACATTATTTGGAGTCTCTACAGGTAGGGGAATTAGCAGCATATCATGTATAAAATATGGATATTTTTATGCTAACATATCTTTAGGTCATTCTAGTTTAAGTGTTTAGGCATCAAGTTTCACTAAGTCACTAACACTGTCTCTGATATCACATTAATACCTCGGAAAAACATGCAGTTCCACAAAAGGGTTCAGTACTGATCAAGTTCAATAACAGGTTGTACAAAGTGGTTTTGAAAAATTTATGCAAACTCCAATATGAATGCTTCTTTTAATCCTTTTTGTAGCAATGTATTTTAGTTAATATAGAAATTGCATGTACAGTTGAAAATTGAATGTCGTGGAAAACAGTACTTTGTGGATGTGTATATAGAAGATGCCTGCTTTTTCTTAAGAAGCAAAACAACAAAAGAACCTGACCAAAGAGAACAAATAGTTACTGAGCTGTGAATGCAATGCACATCTCTTAACTCCGTGTACTTTCTCCCAGCTAGTCACATTACAGATTTTTCATAAATGTTACAAACAAAACACATGAAATGACTTAAAAGAGGCCTAACAATAAATGCTATTAGTACCTAAAATATTCACACCTCTAGCGTGGAGAAATAAGAAAATATAAATGTTGAGGATTCTCTGATTAGCAAAGACACTTACAGTAATTTCATGACTATAAGACGCACACTTTTGACTAAAATTTTCCCCCGAACCTGGAAGTGCACCTTATAGTCTGGTGCGCCTTATCTGATGGACAAAGTAGCAAAATTTGCCAACCTGGAAGTGCAAGCCACGAGGGGGAGTGGCCCCAGAGCAGGGCTGGGCTGTGAGGGGGGAACGGCAGCGGGGCTCTGCTGGGCTGTGAGGAGGGAGTGCCCCCGCAGGGCTGTGCCGGGCTGTGAGGGGAGAGTGTCCTGTGGGGCTGTGCCTGGCTGTGAGGAGGGAGTGCCCCCGTGGGGCCGTGCCGGGCTGTGAGTGAGGAATGGCCCCGCAGCAGCGTCAGGATGTGAGGGAAGAGGGGTTCCGCGGGGCGGGCCTGCCGGCATCGGGGCGGCCGCCACGCGGGGGGGAAAGCCGCCGGCATTGGGGCAGCGGCGGTGCGGGGTGAGCCCACCGGCATCGGGGCACCCGGAGCAGCGGGGCCCCGAGGACGCTGCACGGAGCGGTAGCGGGCATGCCCCAGCCCCGGGGACGCTGCACGAAGCGGTAGGGGGCATGCCCCAGCCCCCCGGACGCTGCACGAAGCGGCGGATACAGGCGGGTCCAGGGGCCCATGGCTGCTGGGTTGGGGTGGGGCCTCGGCCAGCAACCGCGCGGGGGGAGCCTCGCTGCAAAAAAAAAACCAAAACTGTGCCTTATAGTCCTGTGCGCCTTATCTAATCTGCAAAGTTGCAAAATTTGCCAACTCTCGGGGGGTGCACCTTATAGTCCGGTGCGCCTTATGGTTGTGAAATTACTGTAATTATCAGATTGGGGAAATCAGAACCATTTTCACTACCAAACATAATATAATTTGCACAAAACTCCACGTATAGCTGTGCATTCCCCTTCCCTATTCCACCTGTCTTCTTGGCTGCAGCATTTGCATATTCAGAAATCTCAATTTTCATGTTTACATGCTTTTTTACCTTATGCTTTTAGCATTCATATTGAGCTTTTACAGCCTGCATGCAAGAGCAAATCTAAGCAAATAGCAATGTTTGTTAGGAGGTCATGAAAGAAAGGTCATGATGTGTAGCATAATACATTTTATTTACTGACACATTATTATATATATAATCTCTTATGTTAATGATTTGTCATTATTCTGATGTATATTCAAATTATAATATACAAAGGCCAAGAGATTAGTGTCACTTAGTTGCCAGAAGAGTTGGAGAAAAAGCAGAAGAGCCTGAAGACCCTATCCTGGGTTGTCTTTCTAGGATAGTCTGTGTATAACCAAGTTTGGAACTGCAGTATGTTCAATGATTCACTTTTATCACTAGAAGAGATGTAGTCAGTTGGATAAGGACTTGTGCCTATTTTTATTTATGCTATTATTCAGTATCAGTATTTATTCTATTTGTATACTTTAAAACCACCAAAGTTCAGGAAATAACCCTTGCCATCTAATCTCATTTGCTATCACTTGAACAGTAAGGCAGTTATTGCAAAATCCTAACACTTCACTATTCAAACAGACAGAGTTTTTATGACCCTCCAACTGAATTTTATGCCTGCCACTTATTACAGAACATTACCTTTAAGAGAGGCTTGCAGCTGGTATTGATGACAGGCAACAAGACATTTGTCACCTCTTCTCTTGGGCAGCAATGATCCAGGTGCAAACATAAGTTAGCAGCTGCTCATTGGAAGGGAAGAAGACAACTGTTACTCATTTGTGAACAAAAATGCTCCTGATCTGGTTGTGCACACATGACATTTTCAACAGGAATAAGAATCACTCAGCTAATGCAAGTCAGAAGCGGCAATTTCCACAAGCTGTACTTGGAACTACATATTCACTGGTAGGATGTAGGGAAATTTGGCAGAAATACTGAAACAAGTTAGGAGCTGCAGAAATCAGTAATATGGAATTTGAGCTCTACATGCTTAAAGATTTAAATTACAGTGCACCTGGGCAGATTATATTATTGAGATGCCCATAATCTTCTCTATCATTCTTAGAGTGTTTCTCATCTCCTAGTCATGCTGTTTCTTCTGAAAATATATTTGAAATAAAGGGAAAGGAAATGCCTAATGGGACTAGCAGATGATTCAGCGGAATGCTTCCACACATTTTGCAATTTTAAACAACTACACTGCTTCTTGGGGGGAGCAAGCGAGTTAACATACACACTGCCTATCAGTACCAAACTTCTGCATTGCTACTTTTTATTTAATAGAACAGCTGCAAACATTGCTAGAAGAAGTCTTAAGGATTGCTCAATTACATAAAATGGCAATAATAAAATATTCTTAACTAGAACGTGTCTGCAAGGGCACATAAATGTTCATATGACAAGAGTAGAATATCTTGTTCTGTTCAAGATGCTAAGGCTGTTTGAGTGGATCTGAGTTTTCAGGAGACTGGAAGCAGATTGCTCAGCTCAGCTCTTCCTGCTTTGCTCAATCACAGCTATTTGGTGATGGCATCAATAGCTCATTTCCTAGATAACTCCATAATATAAACTCTGGGAGGACTGAATGCACGTATTTCCAATGCACTGACCATGTCTTCATTAACATTAACACATGAATAACTCTTCACCTTATTTGAACCTAGAGCCCACAGGTAACTGTGTGGTAACCAAGGACTATAGTTTGGAAGGGAATAAACAGTAAATGCTGCAACCTTGTTAAATCATGAAAAATTTATTTTCATTACATATACATGAAGGTAAAAGATTTCAGTCAATAGTGTTTTGAACAAGCATTTCTGACATGAGCCTGTTAGTGTAGCTAGGCTGAAACGTAATGCAAAGTTAGTGTTCTGCCTTTATTTAGTAATTCACTTTTAGTGTGTATATACAGAATTCATTTTCCTGTTAGAATACCAGAGACAGTAATATCGCAACATTTACATTCCTCATATAAAATGGAGTAATGTACATTTTCAGCTTGGTGTAGATACATAAATATGTACAAAATAAACATTATTGTAATTAACATATCAGACCTTCTATTATTTAGCAACATCAAAAGCAGATGCACATAGATTTAGGTGAAAATGGTGAAAAACACCTTTATGACATTAGTGACCATTATTTGCATATATGAAGTAGTACAGATAAAGACTTGTTTTTCAAGCCTTCTGTGGGCATCCAATAACTTTAGTAAAAAACCAAAACTAATTGAGAAGCATAAGATAATAATATATATATGTGTCATGATCAGATGGTTTACTAGTGTCCATCTTGATCACAAAAGGATAACAATGTAAAACATACACATTTGTTCAGAGCATAAAATATTGCACAAAAGCAATTTCTTTTGAGGAAAACAATTCCTGTGTTTGTGAACAGCAAAACTGCTTCTTACACATTAAAGAAATAATACATTTGCAGTTTCTAAACCAAAGAACATTCAGTAATACTGTCAAAACTGTCATCCATCAACTTCTTCCCAGCCTGTTTTATGGCAATGGTATGTCATTAGCAAGATTTGGCAAAGAGAGAAGGCAGATAGACAGTACGTGTGTATATTTATCACAGGCCAGACCAAATCCAATAGTTATCTAAACCAACTGCTGGATGGTTTCAGTTCCCTCACAATTTCAGCCTTAAAGAAATATGGAAGTCTTCAGTGCTAGTCACAGTGATAATCACACAGTAGTAGAGTAAGATTCCATTCTTCTCTGCTTAGAAACCATCTTGTCTGAATCCCCAGTCTGAAGGGCACTTTCCTCTGTATCACTGTCACTGCTGTCTACAAGAGTGTGATCCAAAGACATCTGACCAGTCCTCCTGGGAAGATGAAAGTTCACCCCACTCTCCTGTATGGAGTTAGTTATAAAATCTTCATCAGAAGAATGAAATGATTCATCATCTCCTGTGAAATGGTTGACAATGTGAATCCCATCAAAAGTGGGTTGGTCTGAGAAGTTTCTCTGGCCTTTTAGACATTTGATCTGTTAGAAAAAGTGGAAGTTGACAGTTAATCAGAGCTCAAGAGTCAAGCAATAAAAAACCCCAAACAACAAAAACCAAACCAAAAAAGCAAGTTCATTTTCAAGAAATGCTTCATTGAACTCTTACTGAATAAAATGAAAGATCTGAAAGTAGCACATTTGATGATCACTTTGAGTATTAAAAGTTTTAAGGCTTAATAATCAAGGTACCTAGAATCAATAATGAGAGATTCTTCTTTTACTCCTTCTTTAATATCCCTGCAAGGATGGTTTCTATCTTCTAGAGTGGCCTATTTGTTTTGACAGCAGTTTTGGCCTTAACATTTTACTTTTGCAGCTCCATTCTTTCCCATATTGCCTGATTACTTACTTACTTGAGAAAGCCCCCCTTTCAAAGAACAGGGTCCCAAGTGAATATTGCCAGCTTCTCACAGTCACAGAAAAAAATCCCTGAGAGTATGTTTAGTTTGGTCTACAATGTAACATTAAGTGTCTTAATTACCTAATTCAGATCCAATGAGATTTCAGATTCAGTAGTATGGGAGAAATATCTCTGTACAGCATAAAGAGATTGTAGTTGCAATTTTAAGAGAACATCAAACAAGACAAAATTATTTTCTGACCATGGACAGATAGTATTTTAATTCAATGTGCTGCAGAGTGATACACAATTTCAACTATACATTCATGCTACTCAAAACTGGGACCCAAAGCACTAAAGTCTGCAAGTCCCCTATTAATTTAATGGAAAATAACTGCAACTCATGGAAGACATTCTGGAGGTTGGTTGTTTTTGTGGTGTTTTGGTTGGTTTGATCTAGAATTTCATTTTTGTTAGCTTTTAGTAGAAAATATTTCAGGGTCAGTTTGACAGTTTAAGAGTACTAAGATAAAAAATCCTGAGGATTCAAATAAACATTAAAAATGTATTATGGAACCTTCCTATTGTCACTCTTAAAATCTTAAAAGGGAAGATGCACCAAGTGCTACTTTGGAAGTGATTTTTTACAGTAAGAAACCTGGAGAATAAAAGGAAAAAAATTCTGAAGAGTTTCTTTACCAAAATCTGTTTGAAGTTTCAGAAATCTGAAGCAATATTCACTTTGATAAATAAGAAGTGCCTGTATGTCCTTGGTATTGACACCAATAGGAGATCTTTACCTGTCCATTTGGGGAAGAAGGAATCTTTGTACTTACCATGGGCTTGTGCAGAAGATGAGAATAAAAAAGGAGTTGAAAAGAGATCACAAGAATCATAATCATGCTAGAAGCCATTAAATTGCATGTTAGCATGTAAAAACTCCAACTTTTGATGTTATAGCAAAAAGTCCCTGTTAGGAATATGGGTACATCATGTAGATCTAAACCTTTGTTGTTACTATGCCTACTAACATTTGTTTTTGGCTTTTTCTTCACATACACATAGGCTGCTGTTATTTAATGAGGAGTTGGTATAAAGACAAGCAAAACACAGCTCCACACTTGTACAGCATAACTCATGATGCAAGCAAAATCAGCTTATACCAAGTATAAATATATCTGGAATAGATAATTTTACTAATTTATATCCCTAAATGCAGAAAGCCTGGCACAGACATTGTGTTATTTAGAAATATTATTCCTGAAAATACCCTGCAATATGATCAGATTAGCTACCACATGAATTTTCCAAAACAGCTATCAATTTTAGTCACTAAGAAAATAAAACACAGAAACCCAACAATTTCTCTCCACCCTCACCACAGGAAAAAAAAGAACGGCTGTACAAGTGACTACAAACTTCATATTAGAGTAAGAAATTATACACTTTTAGGTCTGTACAGTCGAGCCATTGGTTCACCTGAAATTATAAAGCTGATACTCAATGTCAGTTGTTTTGAACACTCAGAAAGCCAAGCCAATGACCTCAACTGTTTTCCTGAAGACTTAAACATGATACCTTTAGATGAAGTTATTTAGGTAACATGACAAAATCATGGTTTCACAGTTTTAGGCAGCAACCTTTGCAAATGGGAGTCTGTGGAAAATGCTGTTGGTGAAAATAATCATGAATAGACACAGCCTTTGCCAGTTCCTAAAGGGAGTCTCAGAAAACACTGTGTTATCTTTGTGCATCCTTTCATTAGAATAACAAATCTCTGACTTTCCAGAAACACTTTTGATCTGCAGCTTTACACTTGCCTGCCTTTTTTTTTCTTAAACACTCCTCACATGCAAGGAGAAATAAGACTGCTGTGAAGAAATATGAACATATTGCAGAGAATGCACACTACACGTGTATCAATGGTCATAGAGCATTGATATCATCATCGTATTAATGGTCTGCTTCAGAAATGGCCACCTCACCACAACACTGTGGCATAGACCTTGTTTGTATTATGGGGATCAACAGACTGGTCAGCAACACTACTGAAGTGTACAATGGGGTCCTGACACACGGCAGGCTAAGCTGCAATCCACACTGTCCCTGGGCAGTACACTAGGCTGCACTGACAAGGGCAAGTGTACTTTCATAGTTCAAGATGATTCAGGGGCCCTTCAACCTAATATTTGTTCAGGAGCATTTCTGAAGGAGTTTGATTATTTGGAATTTTTATTTGGAATTTTTATTGCAACAGGAAGGCTTTCTATGGCTTCTCAAAGCATTTGAAACAACTTGCAGGCAGCCTGCACTCCAATGCAATTAAATACCAGCGGCCAATGCCAGCATAAAGCTCTAAAATGGAGGTTTCCTAAAATGAAGTTTTGTACTTTGACATAACTTTACAGTTTAGCAAGTAAGGCTCTATACTCTTAAAAGAAAAAGCAGTATCTTTTTTCAAGGGAGGAACATTACTGTCCTATTGGTTCAGGGCAACAGTCCACCAGCCTAGTACGGTGTCTCCAAGTGACAACAGGACGTTCACATTACCAAGCCTCCATTCACTTATCCAGAAGCTGTTGTAGAAAATATGAGTTAAATCTTTTTCCAGTTGCTCTGGCATACATTTATAGATCAGCCATCCATGACTGATAATATCATTTGCTGTCTACCTCCACATCTTCCCATGGCAGTAAATCCCAGAAATTCCTCTATTTGTTTTAAACTAATCTACTTGTTTTAGTAACTGCCCCCAGATTCTAATAATGCAGGAACAAGTGGTGAAAAAGCATAAACAGGCAGTAATCAAGACAACAGTCATTCAGTTCCCTTTAACTTCCCTACAGACCTTCTTTAAACTTTCTACATCCATACAGATACAAAGTGGCAATACAGCTCCCTCTATTTGGTTTTTAATATACTTCCTATTAATGCCCAATGTTGCCTTGTCTGATTTGGCTGGTGCTGCATGCTAAGCCAGTGTCAGAGGACTCAATATCAATTGAAAACATCTTTCCTGATTTGTAACTACCAGTTCTATGTTTGCCATTGCGTAGGTATGGCTTAGATTTTGCAATAGATGAATAATCACCTTATTCACGCTGAAATTCATTTGTCAGCTTTTAAAGATAGGTTTGAGATTCTTGCTGTCAGTGTTTCATTTGAACATAGAAAAAGAGCTTAAGGCAGGAATTAAAGCATTAGGCTAAGATCTTACAATTCATCTAGCCAAGTATATCGAGACAATGGGAAATCCAGCTAAGGGCTTGGAATGCAGGATGGGTGGACCCAACCCAAACTCTCTCCCAATACCCTAGTTTTACTCTATACTTATTGCTGAAGAAACTACAGCCCTGTTTAGCAAAGTATGGACTTGCACCCCAGGGTCTCTTAGTTTCTGTTCTCTCTTGTACAGTCGATATTGGTTAAAGGCTTTCAGTTTTGGGTCTTGCCTTCCTTCATATGAAGGGAACTAGATCTCTGTCACTCCAACAAATAACTTTTAGAGGAACCTGTTTCTTACTGCTTCAGTTTTGCAAAAATCTCAAATCTGATCACATCTGCTAAAAAAAAAAAAAAAAAAAAAAAAGCAACCTATAAAAAAACCAGGTCTGGTAAACCCCATGTGTTTTGCTTTTAATTCTCAAATCCAGGTCATATTGTCTAGATGACTGCAGCTTCAACCCAGTTTTCACTACAGCACATTCACACGGTCTTTAGGATATTTTAAAAGGTTAATAATATTATGTGATCAAAATACATATCATCATTATGCCTTCAAAAGCCAGCTGAATCAAGAACAAACTCTTAATAATCTGTGCATTTATAATACCTTCTTATGTCTAAAGACTTCAGCATTTTAAAGACAAACTCTGTCTACTGGTCAACATATGAAAATACTTAACTGTACATAGTCTTAACAGGTACCAGTGTATTTCCACAAATACAGAGTAGCTGAAAAAAGGCTAACAATCAGATCCTTGAATCTTAGAATAAACTTTCTTACCTGGTGCTGACTGCCTCATCAAGCCAGGCATGAAGGAGAAACAGTAAAGAGAAATTTAGAAGTTTTAAACAATTCAAAAGGTGTTCTGTATTAAATCATAGAATCAAGTTTGAAGGGTGATAGTCAGTTGCAAACAAGTTATATTTCTGAGTCCCTTTGGTTTTTTTGAGTAGGGAACATAGGTCAAAGTGGGACTTCATGAAAGAGTTTGACTTAAACTCTGGGAAACATTTTTATGTTGTAACCTGTGAGGTTTTAAGCTAGGAGTACATTGGTGAAGAGTCGAACTAGTCTGCTTGCTTTGAAATGCCTCAGTAAATAATTCTTGAAATTTACTCAATTCCAAAGTAGCAAAGACAGGTTTTAACAAAGCTTGCCAATAAATATTAAATCTAGTCACAGTAAGATAACCAAGAAATACACAAGTGAAATCAAAATATGACCACTACCTTGGGTGAATAAAATCAGTTTTACAGAAGGCAGTATATCAATTTAAATGTTTATTTAAAGAACAAAAATCTTGAATTCTCAGTACTTTTACTTATAAGAGGAATCTAAAAATCAGAGTTCCCTCTTTTTTTTGTTCTACCTTAGTAACAGTTGAAACTCTTCATAAGATTTCCTACTTAAAACCCAAACATGAATCAAAAGAAAACTAGAATGTTACTGAAAATATGATCTAACCACATCTAGCTGAAGAAACAAGTAATAAGGATTTTCAAATACCTTTCCTATAATTCAGAAAAACATTGTCATCTTGGCACCATGAAAATAGATTTAGAAAATTAGAAGCCAATAAAAAGAAATCAGTTATTATCTATTAAATTATAATCACATATAACATGAATAAAAGCAAATTAATTGGAGTTCTTAAAAATTCCTGAGACTCTCCACATCATCTAATGGGATCCCTTACCACACTTAACAGCTGACTGCTACTTACTGGTGACTCTCCCACTGTAACAAGATGACTCCAGTTTAAGGCACACAGTAGTACACTATCACTTCTTTAAAAACACTCCTACTAACTTCTTTTGGAAAAAAGCTTATCACAGCAAATTGATTAATTGGAGCATCTCCAATGGAATTAGTGGGAAATACGTTGCCATTAAGGACACAAATATCAGTCCAGACAAATGCTACATGCAGCAGGTATTAGAACAAAAGCCATTCTTCCCCTGTACTCTGCTCTGCTTAGGCTGCACTTCAAGCGCTGTTTTCAGACCTGGCCCCCTCAGTTTAGGAGGGATGTTGAGATGCTTGAACATGTCCAGAGAAGGGCAACAAGGCTGGTGAAAGGTCTAGAACACAAGCCCTATGAGGAGCAGCTATGGGCACTGGGGTTGTTAAGCCTGGACAGGGCTCAGGGGAGACCTTATCACTCTCTACAAATCCCTGAAAGGAGGTTATAGCAAGATTAGGGGTCTTCTCCCAGGCAACCAGCAACAGGACAAGAGGACAAAGTCTTAATCTGTGCCAGGGGAAGTTTAGGCTGGACATTAGAAAAAAATTCTTCACAGAAAGAGTGAGTGGGCATTGGAATGGGCTGCCCAGGGAAGGTGGTAGAGTCAGTATATCCCTGGAGGTGTTTGAGACTGGATGTGGCACTTAGTACCATGGTCTAGTTGATAAGGTGGTGTTAGGCCATAGGTTGGACTCCATGATATCAAAGGTCTTTTTCAACCCACTTAATTCTGTGATTTTTGGAGTTTATAAATGGATTCAATCTAATATAGCTGCAGTATCATTTATCCACTTCTTCAAGCAATTGCAGCAAAAAACCCTTGAAATTGGCAACAGTAGCTAATCAGAAATCAGAGCAAGCAGTAAACTCCAGCCTGGATAATCCTACTGTGGGCCCAAGCCAGAACAGTGGTGAATGACAATATTAAATAACTGAACAGACCTCGGCTCCTTTTTTCTGGCTGTGCCAGTATGGCTGCTATTCTTAAAAGTTAAAAAATCTAGAGTCTCTGGGCTGACTTTTTTTTCCCCATCTATAGTAGGCTTAAAAGCAACAGTCATGAGGTACTACAACATGAATTGAATCTGCCCACTCATCATTAGATCTTTGGAAACCAAGATTATGTATGCGATTAATTACTAATGTCTCCTGTTTAAGGAAACTATTACCTTTGTTTTTTAAACTCATACTTTTAAAAGGATGACCAACATATTGCTGTACTATCTAAAATATTTATCTCAAATGAACTTTGCTGACCATACCACTAAAAAGAGATAAAACCCCTCCAGTGTGTTGTAAGTGAAAAGCGAAAGAGCAGCAGAAAATTTCCAAGACTGAGTAATTTCAGGCTGTGGGGGTTTTTTAACAGCATTTAAATATTTGGCCTCTATTTTAAATTGCCAGCTTCTGTAAGTCATTTAGTCTAAGAGTAATACAAAATGTGTTACAAAATCCCTGTAGCTGTGAGGAACCTTAAATAAAATACACAGAACAATTTTAATGCATTAAAAGAAAGCTCATCTCCAGTTGTCCACCTGTACTCTTAAATTTCTTAAGTTAGTTTTTATAAAAAGTGGGTTGTTTCAACATTATAATTTTGAGAGTACTAGAGCTAAAATGAAATATGATGGTAAATTAAATGTATGTTGTATATCAGTTTTACCTTAAACAAGTCTGCTGTATTGTAAACGTGACAAAGATAAAAACCAGCAACAAGTGTTCAGACCAGAAGGTTTCCAGTGAATCAGAACAGGAAACCAATAAAGCGATCAATGGGAGGTCATGACTTTTTGATCACTGCACTATATGGTTTAAGTATCTGGTTTTGATCTAGTGCAGTGTAATCAAGTTAAACTTTGAAGTGAGGTATCAAATATAGAATTGAAATAGCAACAGTGCTGAGGAATACCCAACTTAAATGTTATTTTGAAAAGAAGTCAGTATTTGGTAACTGTGTCAGGTTTTATTTCTTGAGGCAATTTTTCTAAGAGGTGACAGGTTTGTTGTAACGAGACTGTGTGCAATTCCAAATGAAGTTTCAGGATAACAGGCCTAGAAATTTTCCTTCTACCTACTAGCTAAAAGTTCCCAAAAACTTTTTCTACAAGAAGATCTAATGGAAGTGTTTGTTTGGGGTGAGGATACAGCAACAAAAATATTTTAAAACAGCAGTATAATCACACTTAATATACTGCAATTATTACATTCAAGAAAACACCTAAATCTCAATACTCCTCTTGACTGTATGTATCTATAAATACAATTGTTACTGAAACCTCAAGCATTAACTAGAATGTACTGGCTGATAGAGACTGAAAATACACACTTTACAGGCAACAGTTACAGGAAATGAGCATTTCACACTTTTACTCTGTCCTTTAAAAGCAGGACTTAAGCTCAGCATTTTTAAATGGACTAAGTAACATTTTTGCCCCTGACTGCAGAAACTACTTTCAACTGTGCTGGCTGCCACTCAGATGGATAAAAGAAATTTAGGAGGTGTTTCCACCACATTTCCATGTTTGTCCCGCTTATATTCAGATAAGCTTACAGGGACCTATTACAAACTAATATATAGCTATCTCCTGAGCTTGTTTCCTCCCATAGCTGGCACCTGTGTATGGATGCTAACACACAATTTTTGCAAGGAACAACCACTCAGATAAACCAGTAGAACCTCAATTCCTCCATTTTTCAATCCCCAAAACTTGATTTATAGGTGGAAAAATACAACTGACCCTGACATAGCTCTAATCAGTAAAACAGACAGGTCACAATCAAGAACATTATAATGCCATGATAATGAAATAACTTTAATCAGTTAACTTCCTTTGGCAATCCACACAAAATTTAAAGGACACAGTGTAATTAATTATAGCTAGCTATATTCATCTCCAGTGGTGCAATCAAGAACTATTACATTGCTCAGCAAGACAGATCTGGAGCTGTGATGTGTAGGATACAGTCAGGAAAAACAAGGGGGAAAACAGCAATCACCAATCTTCCTTTATTTTAGCATTGAATTCAATCTGTCATTAGTGGCAGTGAAACAGTTAAGATTCATCCCAAAAACCATTGCCCTAATCCAAGTAAACAAATACCTGTTCCATTTAAGGACAGACTACATCACTGTCCTGGTTACATTGATCACATTTAGAGGTTTTCTTCACCCTCACCAGGGATGGAAAATATTTTGTTGATGGTGTTACTGGGGGGAAGGGAGAGGAATCAAACTTATCTGATAGAGATGATTCATGGAATGAAGTACCATCATTATGGAATCAATACTGTCATTTTGGGCAAGTGTAACGTCTGCATTAATTACACTGTGACCACTCAAAGTTAATTGAATTAAACAAATGATGGTCATAACATATTCAGGGATTCTATTGTATCTTCTATCTGCCTGTCAATTGCTTATTTAGTGAGATAGTTTCTAAAGCTAGTTGCTTTATTAAGGGCAACTAAATTGGAGAAAGTTATGGATAATTAAGTCTCCCAATCAATTCAGTTTTCCCTAATAATCTGGGTATTATCAGCCAGTATAACATCTCTGACTCTTTTAAGGACAAGCTGAGTTAAAGGAATAAAGCAATTCACTTTTCAAAGCATAGAGTATATATTTAACTATCCTGTGTAGACAAAGCTGCTACATTAGATTGGGTGTTTGCAAACCACATGACCTCACAAACGCTATCTTATCACATCACAGGTTCCTCAGACTGACCACAACCACTTAAATCAGACTCTGCCAGCACAGAGGTTCTGTAACTTTGACACATACTAGTAAAGCAACTACATTTTTAGCTGTCCTTGCAAGAGCTTTACTTGTGGGGAGGGAAAAATCTGATCATCTCTTGTCCAACTGTTCTTGCAAGATATGGTAAAAGAAAAGCACATGATTTATTGTGCTATAAACTTCCACCACAAGCTGAAATGCTTACTTTGTAAATCTGAGGGCTAACATATTTCCTTTCAGGGACAACATTTCTTATCAAGTAAGAAAACATTTATAGAGAGTCACGTATTTTGAAAGCATTTGTCTAGAAAAAAAAAACTTTAGAAGATGTCAATGTGACTGTAGTCTGTATTGAGAAACAAATGCTTTACAAGAGTTAATACAGGACTTTCAACCAACATGACTGAGAAGTATGAAGGGAAAACAACTGACTGAAGTAAAAAAATTGACTGGAATGAATCCCACAAATCTTAGTTTTAGGAAAGTGAGCAAGTAAAATGACAGTTTCCAAGAGACAAATGTAGTTGTGCTTGCACTACATGAAAAAGGAATAGTACACTTCTTTCAGAAGAAATGGGAGAGGGTGGAAATAACTTGGCAAGAGACTAAGAGAACATTATATCTAATTGCAAATATTACAGAAGGAAGTTGAGGCCTTTTGGGCCTTGCTGGTTTTGCCTTAGTTCTGATGAAAGAAATGTTACCTATTTCTGTTCCTCAGGTACTTAAATGGTGATAAATCTGATATTCTCTCATTCTCATTTGCACATATGATCTGATTTGCTGCTATCCATCACTCTCTAAGTATGTGTTCAGAGAACTTGAAAAAATTTCTGGTAGGTTGAACTTTAGAATTCACTTTCCCCAGTTACTCCTCATCTCCATTATGCAAAGCTATGTTATTTACTCCAAGCTATTTGCTCTGCTTCTGAATGTAGTCTACTGGTGCATCAGATAAGAGAACATTGGATTTGGTGAGCATTGAATTTGACTCAATGGAAACCTAATAATAAAATTAACAGACAAAAGGACTAATGCTTCCCATCACCAAGCCCAGATACAATTATAAAACAGGAGTTATGAATGCTGTTAGAACTGGCCAGCCCATCTTGTGCTACTTCAGCGGGCCACAAGCAGCATCATAATTTTGTTCTCATCTACAGCCAATGCAGAAATCATCATTTAGCTGCTTGTAAAGACATTCCCTCATCTCTTCAGGGGACAACCTGGATCAATCTGTGCTGGGGCCTAGAACCATTCACTGATTTAAGATTATTAGCTATTAATAAAAAATACAAGGAAGAAATAATTTGACAGCTTTAAAACACAGTTTGCCTACCATATAAGTTTATGGCATTTAAGACCAAAGGAACTGTTAATGCGGTTTAATATTTCATTCTGTGTACTATAGTGCATTGAATTTTATTTAGGTATTTCATAGTATGGTCCATATAGGTGATTTTTTTTTTAATCCTTCACACTAATGGGCTACAAGTTCACTTTCCCATCTCCATTTTAGTTTCAGCAGTGAAAGCCTAGACAGCTAATGCAAGTTACAAGATGTATCCTTAATTCAGCTCTATAACCAATTACTCTGTTGGTCACAACCTATACATTATTTATCCTCAAAGTCATTACTTAAAGTGTCTTGAATTTTATTTACACAAGCAAAATCTTTTAAAAGCATAGTATTTAATCTCCAACTTTTATATCTCTTTTCATTAAGCCAATCTTAAAATGTTAGCTCACCAGTAGCATGATGAGACCAAGAGATAACACCTATATCAGAATCTTACTGACTGCATTAGGTTCTTAAAACATAATATCAGATCCATTCCTAGATAAACTATACTTATGTGGAAATGGAAGAGTAGTAAACTAACACTCACTACTGCTTTGAAGAGCCATCAAGTTTTCAGATATTGAAATGGGAAATACCTTAAAAACTCCCTATTTTCTGCACTGTCAATACGCAAAAATTCAATCCCTAGAACTTCACTTAAAGGTACTTTAATAAAGTCTTTTAAATGCATGAAAATTATTTTGACAGAATAGTACTGCTCCACTTCCTGGCACCTTGTTCTTGTCCATCAGTCCATGCTGAGATATCATTAACTGGACAAGTTGCAGTTTGTAAATGTTGGACCAGTGTGCCACACTAATATCAGAATTTTGGTTTTCATTCAAATATCAAACACACCTGCACAAGATTTGCACATCGTTCTTGCTTCTTCTCAAAATATTGCAATAAATTACTTGTCAAGAAGATATCTCATTAGCTAGGAGAAAACTGTATTCTCCCTCTGACATTGGTCAATAGCAGATGCATGCACCAAAAAAAGACAAAAGATGTAGTTTTATAGTTTTGTAGTAGTGGTACTTCCATAATATTCTTCCTAAACTCCAGCAATCATCTCTCTAAATTCATAGCAAGTGGAATAGTCCCTGCAGATGCCCAGATGTCATAGTAAAACTGAAAAATGGGCTATCTTCAACATCCACATTCCTGATTTCTAAGGAAAAAATGTCCTAAGTGAAGGAAGCATTGTTTCTGTACATTGCTGTTGCCTTCATAAAGCTGTCCTCTAATACACACAGACAATACACATCCACAATCCCACACTGTAGAGACTGTTTGCTTTTGTACAAACATGTTAGGCAGAATTCAGCTTTTAATATGAAAAGTGTCGTAAGATTAAACCAAATCCACATTTGAAATGCTGTAGTATATAAAGATAAAAACTTACAATTTTACAGCAAAAACAAACACATTAAAGGATTCCAAGAGCAACAAAATTCACCTAACAGCGTAACAAAAGTAAACTTCATACAATTTCATGTGAAACAAATTAAATTTAAGCGCTTCAGTCCTAAATCACAAAGTCTGAAAAACTGGAAACCACTTGCTTTTGGCTCCAAAGGTGTCTTGTGGTCTGCCAGTGTAGTTTGTGGGTAAGCACATCAATTCTAATCTTTTGTACCACCCCTGTAATCTAGGTAACACATACAAGCCTTGCAACATCCAACAGGAAGCAGAAGCAGATGCTGGGTAATATATATATAAAGTGACTGCACATACAGAGAGGTAGTGCCTGAAATGCTGAACTTCAGCAGTTTATAAATAATTTAATTCCATTCAGTTTGAATTAAAAGGAAAAGGTGGGAAACTACAAGCAACCTCCTCCTCATTTCTCCAGTATATGATTTGTGTTTAAAAGAATAACAGCTTGTTCAATAGTCATAATTTTTCTTAAGCCTTCAAATTTATTTAATGGAAACTTGTAACAGGCCAAACTTCCAATGTATTCATTTCCACATAGCTTAACAGCTTTACTTCAATACTACCTGCTTAGTGAGATATTCTCTTGAACAGTAAATATGTTTCACAGAAGTTGCTTTCAGTTAACATTTCTGTACCTAATTAAAGTAAATTCTATGAAATACTAGCAACCCTAGTGCAGCATGAAAGTATCTAATCAGGGTACAACCTGTGTGTCTGTGTGTCATGCCATTCATGTTACATCAGTTAAAGCACATGAACTGGAAGGTCAAGTGACAGAATATTCTGATCACTAGACCTTATTTCTCCTGTGCCAGACACAGGGCAACCAAGCTTCTGTACTTACTGACAAGAGTAACAAAAGCTGCTTCACAGAAGCTGCAGCCTGCTGGGGCTGCACAATGAGAAAGCATTTTAAGTTAAAAACTCAGTCATCTAGAAGTCAAGAATGCTGGCTGTAGAAGAAAAATTTAAGGATGGGAGGGAAATGAGAGAAGAAAGAAAATGCTAGGTGGAAAGGCCAGTACGTATTAAAAGCTCTCAAATAAGTTTACATCGTAACTTCCTGTTTGTGATGATCCTCAACATTTCAGGTTTTCACACTAGTTTTACCCTTCAACAATAAAGTCGTAAGTCATAAGTCACAAACCACCTAACAACTTTGTGCCAAATAAATCACAAACTCAGCCTATAAGGAGGAAAGGAAGTAGAGCACTTAATATACATGACTTATCACAGATTAGCTACTGGCTAACTAGAAATACTTCAATCTGAGTGTCCTTTCATTAAGAATCAGTTGTTCTTTGAATACTGATAGGTTGTGTAAAAGATTACACGATAGCTGTCAGTAACTTTCTAGGGAATGAGCATAAAACCAGATATGTTTACAAAAGTTCAAAATGCAAGTAAGTAATAATTGATCTACATGTATTTAATTTCTGAATGAAGTTATGATTGCGCTGAGGAATTTAAGAACTGTTCCACTATTTTACATAACAAATTACACTTAATAATTATATTCTAACCCATATTTGGTTGTTCAATCAGTGCAAAGAAAAAGGTGCATGTAAATAGATTTAAGATAATGTGCACAGAACCATAGAATTCTTAAGGTTGGAAAAGGCCTCTATAGAGTCCAACCATTAACTTAAACACTGCAGTATCCACCAGTAAGGCAGAAATTTACAGAAGTCTAGAGTCTAGTAGAGTAGAAGTTGACAACTTCTGGCTATAATGTTCTCAAAGCTCCAAATTTTGTCTGTTTGTTCTCCTGAAGTGTCAACTACATGATGAAGACTTACTCTGAAGTAATTAATATTCAACTCAGCTTATCATGCTACAGAAATCCTCTGGTTAGGTATAAAAAGAATCTTGTTAGAACAAGTCAAAAATCCAGTCATTCAATTTATAGTTATTTTACTGTATTTGAATGGTAAGAAAAAAGGCATCTTTTTCTATTTAATTACCGTGTACATTTAATACCAATGTGGCTCATTGGTTCAGTTTTGGGTACCATACTACTGATTTCCAGTATGTGCAATTTTATTCAGTAACAGGAACACAACTTGAATTTACTGCAAATAAGTCTTCTTATAACATTATTTGAAGACTGATTGTAACATTATTATTCCTAGATGAGTAATAAAAGCAGCGGAAATTTATCCTTTAGGCTGCAAGCTGCATTGTTCTTAAGAAGCATGCAAAATTTTGACCAAAATTAATTTGATTTCTAAGAAGTTTTGTTTATACTTACAAAAACTTCCAACCAATTGCCCTTTGAAATCTGAACCCATTGATTAATCATTTGATACAGCATGCAGAGTTCCAACATGTAGCTGATTTAGGTTACCACATTGGAACAAATGAGAGAAATATCTGAATACTAATGGCCAAACCTTTCTCACCCAGAACATCAAGAGATGGTACAGCAGCAGCTTGCTGCACCTGTGCCATAGCAAACTTCCACCCCAACCCACCTTTCAGTGAAGAATTCAGCTTTAGACGCTGGGCAGTAATAGAGACTCTCTGCTGTCCTTACTGGTGTTCCTCACTAATATTCTAGATTTGCCCTGTGCCTGGCTACTAGCCTGGCCTGCAAACACTGATGAACAGTAGACTTTTCACAAGAGCTCTGCAATTAGAATGGATGTTGCGTTGCCACAACTTGGCACCATCGCCATCTGATGGATGATATCACAGAATAGAATTAAAGTACGCAGTTCCTCCAGGCTCCACTGACACAAAAAACATTTACATTCACACTGCTGCCCAAAGGCACAAAACAGTGTTTATCCAAAGGCCAGAATATGGACTTAGTCTGCAGTTACTTGTATTCAATATAAGATTTTGTCATTATTTTGTTCCATCCTTCAGATGGAGAACTTGCAACTTTCCTGGTGTAAAAATGCAGCGTAAAAATGCAGGAGAGGAAAAAAAAGTTAAATAAGCAGAATCAACACCAATGGCCATGCCAAGACATTTAATCTTATTTCACACATATGCATCCCACCCCCACCTTAAATTATAACTTTTGCTTTAATTAACATTTGCATTTATGTGCAGTTTAAAGTTCCACAATTGCAATGCATTAGAAGGCAACCATACAGTCACCAAGAGCTCTGTTCCTTTTCCAGTGCCTTTTACATGCTAACCAGTTGGGAGATTGCGGTCAGCATGTCACATACACCATCACCCTATCTTCAGGAAGATGCATTTGCAAATGTGTAACGTTTCTTTTAGCTTTTGCAGAAGTAGAATCAGAAAGTAGCTACCCAAAAAACAAAGAACATGGTCATTAATGGATGTATGCATGAAGACACTTCAGTGCAGATTTAAGGAAGTTGTTTATTTAACTGGTATTGACTGAATTATACTTCGCCTAACATTTAGCAGTTGAGAGAAAACATTTTTGCCTCTTCCTGTTGCCATTTTCATCAGATTTTGCTTTTTGAGGAAACACTGCAGGAAACACTGCTTTCCCTCTTAAGATTTTATTTAAAAACTAGACAAATAGATCGGTAACAGTAAGGGGAAAAGGGAAAATAAGTCATTAGTAAACAAACACTTCCAGGCTTGAATAAAGTCTGTTTAAAGAAACATGCAGAATGCTGCCAAGGTAGCACACATCTACTACATACAGAGTTTCATAAAATCACAGAATGACTAAAGTCAGAAAAGATCTGTGAAATCATCCAGTCAAACCATTTCTTCTTACTGTTCCTATATATCCTAAAATTATTTCCTTCCTCTAGTGTTTACCTAGTTTGAAAATTAAAAATTTAACCATCACAAAGCACATATCTGGAAGAGTGCTCTTCTACATGAAACTACTCAGACTCTGCTATTGTTGAAATTCTTCATAGCATTTCCCTTCTGTCAAATAGAAATGCTGATGAAAATTTGACTAGACTGCTGGTATTACATAGAATTATTATTCTGTGAGTTTACGAACCTCATCTTCTTTCCAACCTGTTCACACTAACTTGTACACATGACAGATGTACCATATATTGTCTGCCTTCATGACAATTCAGTTGCTCAGCCAGGCATATAACAAATGCTTGTATAGAGAAAATTATGTAACAGCTCTCCAACATTAATTCTACTTTTCCCTTTTAAGCCTACAGTGAGCAGAGAAAAAAAGTCAGTACAGTGCCTTATTTTGTTCATAACGCAAAAATAGATTAAATATCTGGTTTTCTGGGAATTCTTCAAGCAAACAACAAAAAAAACTAATTAGTGTTTTAAGGGAGAAAGCCAGGTTATTGATTTTTAAATCTGGTTTTAAGTGAGCTTAGTGATTGGTAAAGGTGCTGGACTGATGGCCCTAGAGACTATCCTCCATCTATAGCATAGTGATCTATAGCACCGACAACATTCCAAGATCCTCAACTGTGTTATAAGTCTCAAGGGATTGACCCTAAATGCTTGGATCTACTCAGATTGTTATGAAAACGCTAGCTACACTTAAAGAAAGGATGTGTTTATTTAACAAAAGCAAAAAGGCAAGAAACAATTAGGTTGAATTTCTCTATAATCCCATGGTTTTAAGCAACACTCTCAGAGCTGTGTATGAATAGGCTAGAAAGAGACTGCTGCAAAGATGACCAGGCATTTTGCACACGATGGAGTATTAGGTAAAGACATTTCTTCACAGTGCAGCATGAACTGAAATTAGCCAGTGAGTACAGGAGTTACATAAGCCATTTCGATTTCAAGACCATCTGATCTTTTTAACTAACAGAAAGTTACTACAACTATTAGAGCAAGGAAGTTTGAAGACAGACATTTCATAGACTGAAGGTTTTGGCAGTTTAAAACTTAAAAATCTGTTAACTGGTGTTAAGCAAGCATCCTTTTTTTTTTTTTTAGCAATCTCAGTATACTACCATATAAAATTCGTCCTTACAAAGCAAGATCCAGAAAATTTACGCATGGATTCTTCTACTTGCACAAATGAGGTTTAGTTTCTAAGTACAGTAGCCTTAATAGCTGTAGCAAATAAAGACATAAAGGGGCTTATTTCATATATGCAGTTCCAAATGGAGTAAATGCAACACAAATATGATCAACTCATGAAATAAGGGAAAAAGTCAAGACAGAACATAAATGCCAGTTCCATTTAACGTCAAATCACACAACTAAACGCTATTTTGTTCTGTTGACCTTCCAAGATAAAGACAAGATTCATGTATAAGAGTTTTATTGCATTCTTTAAAATAATGTACTTAGCAAAAATAGATACGGAAGATGTAATAACTATTAAACTATTAAATAAGTAGAACCTGTCACAGGTGAAAGGACAAAAGGTACAAGTGATTAGAAACTGTAGTATAATATCACTTACTTCATGATGCAGCTCAGCTATCTGATCTTTCAGTTCTCTGATGTACTGGTTAGAATCAGATTTATTAAGCTGCCCTTGAATTTTTCCTTCTTCTTTCTGTTTTGGTTAAAAAAGGAATAATATTCAAATTATTCAAAGATTTACTATATTAAAAGTCTTATTTTAGCGTCTGCATATTTTTGTCACAAACAGAAGCTATTCCCAGACACCACCCCAGCACTTTCATTTGGCTGAAGTTACAGCAGGTATCTAGAGGTGACAGTGGCTCAGATCAAGCTGACTCTTTCAATAGCACAAGGCAGGATTCTACAGAAGAGCATGAAGAATTAACATCTTCACAGGTGGAATCCACATCCTAAGTACATGAGATTGCATTTTATTAAACCACCTCTACAGAATACTATTAATACATGGAACATATCTTAGTGTATGTTATTTTCACTAATGTAAACTTTACATTTAGCAACAAGAAATTTCCTTTTGTCTCTGAGTAAACAAAACAGTTCTTTCCTTTCACTGTGGGACATGCACCAGGAAACACTCCATATTGCAAGCTTCTTTTGACCCGTAAGAAGAATTGTAACATCCAAAATATTGTGGCATTTGTCATGTAGGAGTTCCAGAGAGTATAACTGAAGAGAGCAATGTCCCCTAATATCAGTGCTTCAAGAGCTATACAGAAAATCTGGCAAGTAAAAAAAAACCAAACAAAACCTCCCAACAAACCAACCAACCGAAAATACATGAAGAGGAATATGACATTTCCCTCATTTGTCAATCAAATGCAGCTCCTGCATTTCAGGATGCTTGGAAAGAGTTCACTTGCACTGAATGCCTGCAGCACTGGTATCCACCTTGTCCCTAAAGGGAATCCCAGTGTGACTGAACAAACATGGCAGATCTGAGATAAACAATCACCTGATGACGAACGCACTCCATGTCTTCTACTTGCTAATAATAAAATGCAGAACAACTCTGCTCTTGCCTTTTTCCAGCTAAGTGCTAATTTCTGAAGCAGCCACCAGCTCTAGAGAATGCAAGCATCTTGATTTTATGTAATTTTTTACCTTGACTGTAAATCACATACAAGCAATATATTACAGAGATACAAATATAATGGGAATATCTTGTTTTTCTACCTACAGCTCATTTTGCTGAAGGTTTAATTACACTTGAAGAACGAAAACAGTTTACTTCAACAGCCAAATTGAAAGCCATTAGCAAAGAGAGGTTAAATACCTTTTAGAATGAAAAGTCTTAACTGCTCATCAAAGTGCAAGACAAAAAGCTTTAATGGAGAGGTTCCTTTGAAACACTCCTCTGAAATATAAACCCCAGGACAAAACTATGAGGAGAGATAACATGCTACCTTCCAAACCCTTTTGCTGAGTGAAGAGAACAGTCTAGAACACTGTCAGTATTGGCAATATCAAAGAAATATTTCTTTTTTTTCAGGCATTGTTTTTCTTGCAGTGAGGTATATGTTACAAAACTACTCAAAAAATAATGTTTTCATATTCACTGTTCATTCCCACAATTCTTTAATGCATAATTCCACACTGAACCTAGTTTCCAAGGTAATCTATGGCCAAATTCACATACGCACACAAAAGTAGTATCAATATTAACTATGGTTCCTGTCCTAAATATATAAAAAATATCCCAAATGTAGCCTAACCCCATCATCTCTCTCTGTGAGAATGATTACTGGCCTATGAAACAAAAGTAACATAACCTGCAGAATAAAAATACATCACCATATGAAAAAAATCTGCCTTGCTGTCAGACACTAAGATTCCACACAATGAGCATGACCTGATCTCTTGAGGCAGAAGAAATATATGGGAGAAATGCTTAAGTCCTTTCCCTCTGTTTGAAACCTTGACTTTCAGCCTTTCAGACCATTTCAGCCTCTTACTCTATGGCCTCTACTGTGTCAATACACACTGTGCAATCAAAATGCAACAGTAAAGCAAGGTTTTAGCAGAAATAGAACAGAGGTGCCATAGCCCTTCTAAAACAGAAGTGTAATAAACAGCTGAGCTTACATAGAAACCAGGTGAACAGGAGGCCATGAAACAGGCCCCAAGGTCAGACCCTAAAAATTTCCAGCAGAAGCAGGAACATTTAACAGGTTGGGTTTGGCATACAAATAGCTGAAAGCTGTTTGCATATATCATATGGGAATTCCACACCTCCATTGCATTGAAGTGGTGTTATGGTTACTTTTTATATTAGAAATAACACTATAAAGAAAACACAGATTCTACAGAATTGTGTGTATTTGCTCATGGAAGAACTGACTGTAGCTACAGTCAGAGCTGAAGGGCAGGCATAAGCCTGGCTTGCAAGATGTCCATTATTACTGAAAGGCAAGTAAGTTTCAGTTTTCTTTTCAGAACTACAGATTTTGTAGAGCTAGCAATTCACAAAAAAAAAGTAACCCTGCAATAGCATTTTCTACAAACATATTTTTAAAAAGGTCATGCTGTAACTTCCTCTTGCAACATTCAAAATGCAAGGGATCAGAAGCTGATCTTTTTAACTTGCTGGAAAAAAAATCAGCTTCCTAATTAAATAATCCCATGTTGTGTGTGCTAACAAGTCTATCTACAGTGGATAAATTGGAAGGATGACATTGAAAAAATAGTAGGACAAGGTATTGTCTTCTCTACAGCTGCTGTTCATCCCTAACCAACAGAAAAACATAGTCTGCTAAGGTGATCACGCCATTGTCTTTTAAAGATTCTTATGCAAGTGTGGTAGCAAACCACTGGAAAACATGCAGGACTCAGACACCACAGCATTAAAATATATTTTAATTTCTATCAGAATCATCTAATTTAAAGAATAAATAATAAAGAGACAGCTGAAAGCTTGCCTATATCTAATGAACAAAAAAGTCCTTCAAAGTTTTATCTGTCGTATTATTTAAGTTACCCAGTATTCTTTAATACAGTGAAATGAGACAGGCATTTCTCATCAATACATGCATTTTTATACAAGTACAAAGTATTATGATGATCTTCCAAATTGTTTCACCATCCATGACATTTCATGTTAGAAAGTAACCTGAACTTAATGCAAATAATTCCCACCTTCTGATGAGTATTCATTAATCAAAGGCAAATTTTAATGTGAGGAACTTAAATTTGGTAGCAATATTCTTTAATGGTTTTTCATTAGGGGAGCTTGACCACCCTTCAGCCTCCTTTTCTCCAAACTAAGTAAGCCCAAAATCCTTTGCCACACCTCTCGGGACTTTCTTTTCAGTTCTTTCACCAGATTTATTCCCTCTGGACACATTCAAAGACCTTCATATCCTTCTGAAATAGTGGAGCCCAGGACTACACACAGTAGTCAAGATGAGGCCACACTACCAGTTACAATACAGTCACACTGACAAAAGAAAAATTAAATTTCTTTAATGAAGCTTAATTTCATTTAATGCTTCCCATTGTGGCATTTACTTTAGTAGGAACTGGACATTTAACTCTGCATTACTTGTATACTGTGTTTGAATAGGTTTGTACTAGTGTGTTTGTGTAGCTTTGTACTTCTGAGGAAAGCATTCAGATCAACAGTATGGGTTCAAAACTGAATGTTAAGACTCCACATACAATTTAGAAGTCTTTAGATATAAATGTTACATATTCTAAAAGAGAATAACATAAGCAACTAGTAATCTTCATGTTTAATTTTTTAAATCTAGAGTTAAACACATAGGATGTGGGTTGCTGGTTTGGTTTTTTGTGGTGGGGGTGAGGGGGAGCACTATTATAGCAAATCTGATATTTGGAGAAGTCACAACAGAAAAACCAGCTGGTTGCTAAGCAAACCATAGTAATTTAAAATTTTAAATTTATATGCAGAGGAAAAATCAGAGAACATATCAATAAGCAAAGTGTGGGTATTATCAGAATTGCAAAATAAAGCCAGCCAATTCTAGAATGTAGGAATTTGTTTAAAACATGCTGCAGTCACATGTGAATGAACCTCTCTACACCCATGTCCCTGGCTTACTGCATCTGCATATTGGCACCACTGCAGTGCCTACCTCCCCTTCCTCAGAAGGGTTTTTAGAAAAGCAATGCCAACTGGTGTTACACTGTAATTAAAGATGCATCATCTCCATTTCACTGCTTTTGAAGGTTTTTAACAGCTCCGTTTTAGTCTCCTCTGACAGACCACCTCCAACAGCACCAGCAGGGTTAGAAATCTCTACCAGGGTAACAAACATCCTCATGGCAGGTCATCACCTCTACCCTAGGGACAGGTGCTTGTAGCAGTGTATGCAGCCAATACACAATCCAACCCCTGCCCCAGAGGCTGTGTATACAGTGGGAGCAGCACGGGCAGCCAAGCAGGAAATGAGCTCTACAGATCAAAAAAACCCACTGCTAAAACAGAACTCACTTAGGCCCCTTCACAGTTTTGGAAGCTCTCACCTCTCTCATCCTGCTGTGAAGTAGTAGAGAGACTGTACTTGCATGCATACCAAGAGTTACACTGAAAGCTCCTGAGAAGAAAAATCTGCACTCCAAAAATTTTCTCCTTAAAATGAGGAAAAATTCTGTCCACCAAAAACTATCAGCTGAGAATCATGGTTTTCATATCACATTTAAATCCTCATTTGTCTAGCTTTCTAAGAGAAAAGCATCTTGCAAAGAAGCAATAGCTAGTCTCAAAAAACCACCTGATGCTACTGAGAACTCCTGAACATGTGGAAACCTTTCAAACTCGTTTAGTATCAGGCCAGGATGTATAGCTGGCAACAGAAGAGTGCAGGGACAGACTGCTTAAAAAATGCTGATTTAAAATAACTGAAACCATTACTGTATAATGGCCTCCCAAAATCAAGTTTAGTATTCATAATCAAAAAGGGTTTATACAACAAATAAATCAATCTTCAGAAACCACCTGAAAAACACTGGAGGCCTTAAGCTGGCTTTTGCTGCTTGATTGAAGTTTAAGACACAGAAGATCAGTGTAATCAAATTCCAGTTGCAGGTGGTTCATCCCAAGAAGAGTACAAGTTTTCTAAAATACTCAATTATCACATCAGATAGGAAAGGAAATATACATCAATAAGAAAACAAGGCATTTTAAATAAGAAGGAAACACCTAAGATTGTTCTCATTTTAATAACTGTGAACTTGAACGCACAGAAAACCAAAATTGTTTACATAGGCAGTCAAAATCCAGGCACACTAGAAAGTTGCTGTTCCTCAGTAACATCTTTACTAAAAATGACTGGAGGATAGGATGTTTCCCTAACACCCTTAATTTGATCTTTTCTGACTATGCAATATTTAGTTGGTAACAACTTACCTCAGCCTCTTTCCAGGAGAGGCTTTAAAATTTTTACTTTGTGGCAAAAGACACTGCATTAAAAATGTAAATGAAGTATATTCAGAAGGGTAGATGTGGTAACTAGTGTCCTTTCAGTGACTTTACAGTGACTCATTCTAGACTTTCAAAAAACACATCACTAACATCACACACCACTATTGATAAGAGTAAAAAAGGGTTTCCTGTAATTTGAAAAGATGGAAACAATTTCTTTACTGAACAGTCAGTACTTGGAAAAGTTATTAAACAGAGGTCATAGAAAGGCTTCATTCTAAAGAAATAGTGCTAAAAGTTTAAACTGTGGGGAGATTACTAGCACAATCATGGATTTCCTTTACAGATGTTCTCAAAGCAGCTTTGACTGGGTTAGAGATAGGGTAAATGTGACAAAATTCTCTGAATCTGCCAGGAAACAGCAGGAAGGAGTGATGTTACTGTCTGTCCAGATCAACGTAACAAAAAAGAATCATTTCTTATGGATATTTTTTTCTTTAAGATTACTTAGATGTAAAACTATTTTTTTATATTACAAGTATGCTCTATACCAACTCAACCCAGCCATGGATGATTTGAAGACTACATGTCATTAGCCTGCATAGAAATGGAGGGAAAGGGATTAAGCTGCCCCACTCTGCTTCCTCAACTTGCCTACACTTCCACTGGTGTAGTGCTTCTCACCCTAGGCAGCTGAGCGACTGCAGCTTGTAACTGATTTAACCTTGCCTGATTTTTTCTATTCTTCTTTCAATTACTGTAGGGAAAACCTTAAAAAAAACAAAACCAAAATAATATCAATGGACCAACAGGACTGCCCACATGCAATCAGAAGGAACATTTGCTAATTGTTAGGCCAGAAATATTTGCTTGCTGCAGTTTGAAGCTCTCAGTTCAGCTGAAAACGAGAAAGACTATCTTCCTGAGGAAGCAAACCTGAAGCTTTGCTGATTTACTGTAGACAGAGAGAGACAATATCCACTCCTTGACTCTTTTAATCTTAGGAAAGGATGAGACAAACAGGATCACACTGCATGCAACCTGACCAGGACAAGCCATTTAGTTGTAGGGTGTAAATCTCTAACCCTTGTGAGAAAGTAAAAGCTGCACCTTGAATTTGGGAGCGTCATACAATACAGACATTGAGGTGCTGGAGCATGTCCACAGAAGGGCAACAGAGCTTGTTTGGAGCCTAAGGCTTACAAACAGCAGCTGAGGGAGCTGGGGATATTTAGTTCAGAGAAAAGGCGGCTGAGGGGAGACCTTAGCACTGTATAACCATGTGAAAGGAGGTTATAGCAAGGTGCAGATCAGTCTCTTCTCCCAGGCAGCAAGTGAAATGGCATGAAGAAATGGCCTCAAGTTGCCTCAGGTGAGGCTTAGATTGAGTATTAGGAAAAATTTCTTTATGGAAAGGGCTGTCAAACATTGGAACAGGCTGCCCAAAGAAGTGGTTGAGTCACTATCCCTGGAGGCATTTAAAAGACATGTAGATGTGTCACTTGGGATCATGGTTTAGTGGTGCACTTGACAATGCTGGATCAACAGCTGGACTCAATGATCTTAAATGATTGTATGATTCTACGTAAGCTTCTCCCCAGGATGGAAATGGAAAAAATAGCAGCCCAGTCATCCAAAAATCCATCCTTCATCTGTTAATAAATTGCTCAAATGTTCTGTTCAAAGCCCAGAAACCTGCTAAATATGTCCAAGTCATTTTAGGGAAGGGATGCCATCCAGAGAGACCTGAACAAGCTTTAGGAGCAGGCCCATGGGAACCTCATGAGGTTCAATAAGGCTCAGTGGAAGGTGCTAGACCTGGGTCAGGGCAAACCCCTGTATCAATAGAGGCTGGGAGATAAATAAATCAAGAGCAGCCTTGGCAAGAAGGACTTGGGGTGCAGGTGGCTGAGAGACTGGACATGAACTGGCAATGAGCACTTGGAGCCCCAAAAACCAAATGTGTCCTGGGCTGCATCAAAAGCAGTGTAGGCAGCAGCTCAAGGGAGGGGATTCTGCTCCACACTTGTGAGACCCCACTTGGGGGCTGTGGGATCCCCAGCAGCAGAACAAGATAGACTTGGAGTAATGTGAGTCCAGAGGAGGCCATGGAGATGATTTGAGGCCATTCTGTGATTCTATGCTTGCCTCCCAAACATAAGCTGAACTGGCAAGTAAGAAAAAAATAAAGACATGGTAGAGGAGAAAAAAATTGCTGACAAAGTAAACTTGTTTCCACGTAACAGGGTTAGAGCATCAGAGTTTTTCTTTGTCACTTCTGGGACTTAGGTATGTGCCACGTAAGTTAAACTTCAGTTATACTTCAATTCCATGCTATTTTTGCACAGAAAGTCTAAAGAAAGACTTAGAATATACATCATGCATTGCACAACTCATTGCATTTCAATATGTTACCCAAAAGTTTAAAAACTCAGCATCATGAACTGATTGCTCAAACAAGACAAGGTGACATTTAGAATATATTAAGAAACAACTTCTTAGCATCATAATAAACTGTCAACTTGTTGCAGAATTACATCTGTTATTGAATAATAGTTCACTCTCCATCCTTGTCATTATTACTAACCAAAACTAAGAGAGACCCAGAAACTGTGATTTAAATCTAGCATTTGTGTGTGTCACGTCATATCACTTCTTATGTGGGAGTAGCGATACTCTGGGTTACAAATTTAACATCACTGTCTTGCACCTACACCTACATAAACATTTAAAAGAAAACCTTGCAATTTAGGTTAAGCATTGCTATGGCCCATGTGGACCTTGCAATGAATCCCTTGAGCTTCTTAGAAAAGCACCACTCCCCACAAAAAAAAAAAAAAAAAGGGAAGGTTATGTGGTAGGTTAACTTCCTCCCTTCATTTTTATCAGCTTTGAAACAGCATGACAAGCAGATCTATTTGTCATAGTCTGTGCATCTGTACTTTTATCCTAGTGCCTATGCTCCAAGACTGCTAAATACATTTCTAGTATTAAATATTGCATTTCAAGTCATTAAGGCAAGTCGTGATTAAAAGGGCCTCTGCTCCCCACATCAGGTGACAGCAATTACAGCAACAAGCTGAACAGAAGAGAATGGGAGGCAGCTTTTTTTCCAATGAGGAAGGAGTTACCTAGATTTTCAATTTCCTTTAAAATTTGCTTTTGTTTATAGTTTACAAGTTTTGGGAATTCAGGATTTCCAACTCCATTATTACATTTCTTTTGGTGCAGGTGTTTTAAAGGCTTTTGAGCATGAGTACACAAAAAGGAAGTTTTGATCATAAGTTTCATATTTGCTGGCAAAACACACTGGTCAAAAATATCTGCTTAGACTCTCTAAAAATCTAAAACATTTATCAGAGCAGTTCAATAAAAGCATTTCAAGTAATGTCTACACTGTCAAAAATAAACAAACATTAGCAGAACTTATTTCTACTAAATCATTTAAGTATTATAAAGTTCACACTCAAAATATGTATTTCACAATCGAAGAAGTTATCTTTCATGCTAGCGTAAGTCTGAGATCAGATGTTCACCAAAAACCTAACAGTGCAAACTCATCAAATGAACATGAACCTCAGCCACAAAATTACTTCATACTCCATAGTGTATACAAAGAAAGCACAGCCACTCTCACTTCTGTGAATAAAATCAAGAATTTTACAAAGATCAAACTCAAGAAATCATTTGCAGGTGGTAATCTGAGAAAACCATAAAGACTGGAACTTGAAATACACTTTGGAAGGAAACAAAAAAACAATAAATAATAAAAACATAACTAAAAATTGCATTGTGCAAAGTAGTACTTGTGAAAAGGAAGGAGAGGTGATGTAGATAAACAACTGAACCTGAGAGAGTGCAATATTACGACAAAACAAGAGCAGTGAGATCTTTGGCTGTATTAGCTAGAGTCATAAAATAGATTATGTTTCTGCACTTCTTTCTGTCTTGTGACAAGGTATCCACATGCAATTCTGGGATCCTTAAGTTAAGCAGAACTATGGAAAGGGAATAGGAGAGAACAATTAAAGGATGGACCATGGATGGTTTGATCAATCAAACAACAGAAAATCAAGTCACATGTATTTACACAAAAAAATTAACACAATTTGAATTCTGTGACAGCTGTAAAAAAATTCCCAACTGATTATTCAGATAGTCACCATTTCATAAGATACTGACTATGTTTTGAGAGATGTGTATCAATCAAATAATGGAAGCAGGATGGCATTTAAAGTCTGTGCTAAAGTAAAAATAATGCAAAATGAGTACTCTCTTCTCACCTACAAAATCACATTGCTTGAAGTAACCTTTAAACTTCCCCTTTTTAAAAAATGTTAATTTGAACAGAAGATTGACCTTAACTCAGCTACTCCCTTGTTATCTTCCTAGATGATAAATGATTCATATGCAATGCTCACCATACTTATCTAAGTATTTCTGATGTACTGATAAAAGTATTATCTAAGCATTATTGATTTAAAGAAATGATTGCTTTAACTTTCAATAAATTTAGTGCTGCTGCACTAGAGGAAATACAGCAAAAATTCTTCATGCAAGCTCAGTGAAATTTATTTGTACATTCCATGCATGAAGAGATGAAAAAGGTGCAACTAGCTGAGAAATCATGGGGAAAAGGTGGCTTTGAAGCAATATAATAAAATCATGACCTCAAAGGAAAGATTTCAGAGGGAAGAAACACAATATCAACACCAGGTTTTAAAAGAAGTAAACCAGAGAGTAAGTAGCTTGAACTTAGTAAAAATAACCAAGAAAAACTCTGCATCAGAATTCAGACAGGACAACAGTATATGAGTATAGAAAGGTCAGACTACAGTAAGATATCATGATTTCCCCAAAGCCAAGAAAATATAAAGCACAGCAATTTCTGGTTTTCTCATCAAGGCAGCAGCAAGTTCATGGGACAGTGAAAGCTCCAAAAGGAACTGAAAGTGTAAGGAACAACACAGAGGCCAAAGGATGCATCTTGAGATCCTACAGTGATGTGGTAGCAGTAAATATTTCTAGTTTCAAGATTTACATATAGGAAGTAAGAGTTTTACAATAAATCCTTCAATACTGATCATAGCAGAAGAGTAAGCACAGGAAAAAATGGTTGCTGGAATCAAAATTGTATACATCTTCTTTGGGATGAAGGATGTTTTCAATCTAGTCTATTAATTGGTAAGAAGTACCAATGACAAGAAAACAAGAAAAAAACCCAAAACAGAAGTCAGAGTTAAAAACAGTGTTGCCTTTAACATGGTATTTGTAAGAAAGGAATTATTAATAGCTCACAAGTATGTGCTCAAGTTAGATGCTTTGCTTGTACAGGAACTCAGCAATACAGCATTATCCCACTTGGCAAAGCAGTGTCTTGTATTCACAGTAGGCTAATGAAGAAACACAGTAGAGGAAGAAAAAAAATTCAAAGTACAAGATGTAATCAGTATCAAGTATCATCATTTCACATTTAATGCCATTGTTTGTTACCTGGATTTCTAATTCAGCAATGTGCTGCTGGAGCTCTGCCACAGCTGCAATGCGGTCTGCCTCACGGAGCCGTACTGCCATCACTTCTTCTTTACTCTGAAAGAGTCACAAATGGAGCTAACTTGTACCAGTTTTAGCTGATTAAAGACTCTGCACTGCTTTTACCCCAAATCCTGAGAAAACTTAATACACTGCTGTGCAAACTACCACTGTTCTAAAGAATTCAAATTTGATTTTAACCCATAGGAGAAGTATGTAATAATCTAATATAAACTAAACTATAATAATATTTTTTTAAAAAACCTGCAGTTTTGAAAACTTGCTTTTATCAATTTCAAGGTCCAGAAGACAACTGTCTTGTTTTCCAGAAATATTATACTGTAAATTAAGAAAAATAATGAACATAATAAAAGAAACCAGCTCATGCTTTAATTTTGGACTCTATATAGATAGAAACAGCAAAACTACTCAAGAGTTACTTATTTCATAATTTCCTCTGTCCTAAAAAATAAAAAAATTAAATACGAAAACAAAGATGTTCTCAACCTCATTTAGTCCAGCTATCTTAGTCGTAGTATATAACAAAGACACTTTAAAATAAAATACTAATACACATAACCTACAATCAGCCTCCCACTGTAAGTTTAGCCTACAAGTTTGTCTATATATGATAGGTATTTTAAGTTTAAAAAAAGAGAGAGAAATGTCCTGTTTTATGAGACAACCTCAAGACTTCAGAGCACAAAACAATATTATATTGTCAGCAGCCTGGTACAAGAGAGAAGAGTGTTAGATAATTAGTGAGCAATACCATCAGCTGAAGAGCAAACAGCTCTGGGGAAGAGACAGATTAGGCTCAGGTACACCTACTTTTATAGCAGGTTGGTGTTATTAAACTGTATTTACTGCAAATCAGTTCCAGTACTTCAGTTACTTTAACGTGTGCTTCAAACCAACAGTACTCCATCACCCTTCATTAGGCAGTACAGCCGAGATCAAATCAAACATATCAAAGCTTATCCATAGGAGCTACTTCTAAACATGCTAATTGTTTGGTTTTGTTTTTTTTTAAATATTCCTGTAATGAAGGTATATAATCTACAGGATCCAATTAACTGCATTTGTAATCAGTGGAGCCCATTTCAGAGAAATCTATCATGTGCTAGCCAAAGTTTAGCCATCCTTGCTAAATTCTGTTGCATGATTGCTCAAATGAAGCCAAACCGACAAGTCCACAGGATTGCATGTATTTAACTGAAAGCTGAAGGAAAGACTGGCTTGCTTTGACTTTGGTATTAGAGATGAGTCAATAGTGCTGCTCTAGATGGCACTGATGCTTTATCTCTGGAGCAGAGCGTGTTCTCAACAATTACCACAGAAGTTGATATGGCAGGAAAGACGACAAAACTGGGTGGGGGCACAAATCTGAAGTTGTAAATTCTTTAGCACAACTGGTTAGAAAGATCAGTGGTCAGTTTCAAGAAAAAAATTGAAATGGAGTCCTTGCTGTAGAAGCAGTAGTCAGATAAAAAGGGAAAAACATAACAATACACACCTGTGACAAAAATGATTGCCGTACATGAGATGAATGTACATGGCATGAGATGCAACTGGTAACAAAAATTTTAATTTCTGCTCAAGTATTAAAAAATATCTTTTAAAAGAAAAATGCAAGCTCCTAAAACAACATACCAGCTTATTATGCGTAAAACATTTGAAAATCCAAATACATATTTTTGAGACAGTAGAAATATTGCTACCTAGCCAAGACAAAAATAAAACTAGAATATAATTTCAAACAACTTGAAAAAACAGAAGAAAAAAAATTCAACGCCAGTTACTAATAAAATCAGGAATAATTGTTGTTGTTTCTGATATATAATCAAATATTACTTGTAGAACATTTTACAGTGTAAATTGTAACCTTTTTTCTATTGGTTGCAAAACAAGTTTCAGGATCTAATGTTAGTGTATGTCAGTGAAGATATTTCAAGTGGCTATTGACCACAGCTACTTTCAGAGAATCTCTAAAGAGTATGACTGGTGCTCTATTGCTGTCACACTTCTCTCTAGCCCATGCTAGCACATTGTTCTACAAATGTATGATCCCCCTGAGAATAGTTATGTGTACTAATTCATTAATCAGGTTAAAGACATATTGCTCTTTATAGAGTCGACATAAAAACAGAACATTCACTACATACTCTCAATTCTCAATCTCTTAAGGATTAATGAGCACCTTTAGTACGAAAAACTAATCAAACAAAATAAGTTATGGGTTGGATGAAAAAGACATCACCAAGACTGTGATTAAAAAAAAATCTGTAAAAATAATTTCAGCATCAAAAATAATAGTACTTAGGAAACCAGAGATTATGGCAAACAAAGTCAGTCAGAAGCAATTTCTTCTAGTTAAGAGTCATTATCTTTTTTCCTAAAAGCTTGTGATGGAGTTTGATGAGTCAACAGAAGTTACTTCTTCACTGCACTACACATCCAGGTCCCACTAGAAACAAATAGGACTGTCAAGACAGTAAGAAAAATGGAAACCTGGTGTTGAGGAGTGTCTTTTTATATTATACACAGACACTTTTCTAAGTAGAATCATGCTTTAAAGTAAATGTTTATCTTCATGGGACCACAAAGAAGCAGCTCTGTCAAAACCTCAAGTGGTTTTGTAAGATGGAAAATTCAAGATGGTATTGTCAAAATCAGTAAAAAGAATTTTGGTTTTATGATTTATGCTTCTCAGTGAAGACAATTTATCCAACAATGGCAGACAAAACTAAAATGTACATATTTTAGTACACAAGTATTCTTTTCAGGATGTTGTTTACCTTGCATTCAATCTCTGCTTGTCTACGTTTTGCTTCATTCAACTGAGCCAGAAGTCCTTTGTTCTGTGCAGAGAGATACTGCACCTTCTCCTGGAGGTTGGTAACCTCTTGCTCTGCCCTTCGTAAGTGATTACTATTGATCTGATTCTGAAATGTATGACAAAAAAAAAAAAAGGAAACAAAATACATGTTAAGGAAAGGATATTAACCTAACTCCCAGAAGTCTGACAAAACAGACTTAGAGATAAAAATACAATAAATACAATAAAAAACATCTGATGAAAAAGCATTCAGAGTTTTCCAAGTGTAATCAGAAGGGTTTGCATGGCATTTTGTTTATGACCAGGATATTCAAATTGTTCTTAAACAGATGACTCATTCTAAGAACATTATTGCAAAGCTCCAGTACATCTGTTTTTCCCAATTTTCTGCCTAGGTAAGGCAGATTTTGTGAACCTGTACCCTAGCAACACTATTCATCCATGAAAGATCAGGTATGTCTGAAATACTGTGCACATTTCCCTGTCCAGTGAATTCCTGAAAGCACCATGGCACCTTAGTTGAGATCAGTGCTTAAGTACAAGTCACAACATCTGTACTTGAAGCTGTGCATACCATACCACACCACGAGAAATGGCATTTTTCTCCAATGACAGCTGCACAGCCTAAGCTGTGACTCGTGCTTTGTACCACACACAAAGGCTCCATGTGTAACATTGAGAAGTACCGAAATGCACGTAAGCCAGACAGCAGGCTCTCTCCGCCCCCTACTGACCAAAACGATACTGACAGTCAGTGAAAATTGCAAAGGGTAAGGCAAGAGGAAACTTGGTCAGTTGGTATAGATGAAGTGGTGCCTCTGTCAGAAAGCAGCTTTCTTATGCCTTGCAGTTAGTTAATCTCTCTTCAATAGCACATCCTTACATGCTCTCCTGGTCTCTGGAATTGCTGAACCTTGTCAAGTAAAGCAGTTGTTTGTTTAGTTTTTTTTGATGCATAGATGTATTTCAAAAAAGTAACATCTAGCAGGTATTTCATGGGAAGTTTCTTAGAAGTCTATTAAAAGTCCTTCTCAATCATCAGCACATTGTGCTTATTAACTTGAGTGAAAGTTTACTAATATAATATGAACTCACCACTTCAGTGCACTTTCATTACAGGTGGTTAGCAACTTATTCCCTAGTTATACAAAAATAATCTTGGCAGTCAAGGTACGATTGTCTTTTCTGCACGAACCTCAGCAGGAGTAACCCATGCTTTTCTACTCTGGTACATAGAAGGCAAACCTCGTGCTGAAAAACCCTAACCAATACACAGCTGCTTTGCTGAGTCCAAAGCTTAGTAACCAGATTCATGACCTCAGCAGAAAATCAATCACCATCATCATCATAAGAAAGCACACTAAATTGTGTTTCTAAATTTCTGTTTTCCAAATTTCTAAGCATCACTATTATTGGAATTGCCAATTACATTGTGACATTTAAAACACCTTAAACATACTTTTGTTGTTGCTATTTCACCTGCTAAAATTTAATGAATTAAGATGCACACACATTCAGTGTCTACTAATTAACCCAAATCAGAAATTCAGGAAGTATAGTCCTGGAAAAGATTAAAGAAGAGACATGAAAGTTGGACTGTATGCAAGAGATTCTCCCATCCCTGTCTAACAGAAGTAAAAACATCCCACATTTTGGACCTGAAGTCCTGCCTGTAGATGGTGAAGATCATCATCAGGTATCTACCATTTAACTCCAAACAGCCAGCATCCAGCTCAATTCACATGTTCTGGTGTTCAATAACATACCTGTGTCTCCACCTCCATCATTCTTTGTTTGGTCTCTTTGAGCTCAGCCTGAGTTTCTGCTTCTCTCAGTCGCACTGTCATCAGCTCATCCTGTAGCTCATTCACTGCATTTTTTCTGGGAGGATCTTTCCATCTTCCAGTGGTACGAGCTAGATGACGCTACAAAAACAGTACGGTTTTTACTGATAATGCCTGATCATTCCTGCTGTTTCCTTGTTTCAAAGGTCTCAGAGTTATACGAGGACAAATAGCTAGAGTTCCCCTGTTAATCCTAAAAGTTAGAAACCCATGGAAACTTATTGGTTTTAAGAACAATTTAAAAACTGAACATATTTATTCCCAGCTACAGTGAGTCAGTGAAATCCAAGTATATCCTGAGACTTTTGTCTATTTCTAGCCCTTTTTAACATTTAGCAAAGTAGGAATACTTACCAGGTACTTCCCTCCTATCATTACTGTTAGTTGGTAGCACAGGCCCTCTGCCATCTGCAACAACTAGACACCAATTTCTAACATACTTTTGAAGTTAAGTTTCTTGTGACAGCTGAATTTAAGGATTTTCTCATCTCAGCAGTTCTATCCATAATCATTAGTTTCTGCTTGATCTCAGTATCTCAAAATTTTATAGTCTTTTGCTTTATCATTGAAAATAAAAACTCATTTAAGTGTATTGCTACCCATACCTGCCAGTGTTCCTCCAAATCTTTGACTTGCTGCCTTAGTTCTTTGAGACCCATCAAAGATTCTGCTTCTCTTAATTTTACTGCAATCAGTTCTTCTTGTAGTCTGGCAACATTTTCCTCATCAGGGAGGGAGCTGTTCCTCTGCAACAAGGACCATCCTCTTAAATATGTATTTGAATAAAATTGTGCTTAGTGAAACCCAGTCCAAGAACATAGACATGGAACAATAACTAAGAAAACTTTAAGTGCACATCCTCTGCAAAATAAAAACCATCAAAAATCTAAGCTTCTGGATATAGGGGGTGTGTATAAATAACTTCCAACTGCAAAAAAAAAAACTTTATAAAGGTAGTAGTTCTAGGTATTCTGACTTTCAGACTTTCCTGAATAGTATCCCTAACAAAACATTATATTTACAATACTTGAACACATCATCAGAAATATAGAGCTAGTTGATAAAAAGTAAAGCAAACAAGGAATTGAAATAACACCTTAAAGCTATAACTTTTATTTAGGTTTACAGGAAAAATAATAAATGGAAAGTTACTTTTTAGGAAGTAGGTCATCAGCCTTTGAAAAGAAGAACAGATATGCTGACAAAGGAACCATCTGTTAATATTTATAAACAACAACAGTCAAGAGGTCTTACAGATGAAAGTGCAAGACACATGAGGAAAAAGTAGAAAGGTGAGAGAACACTAAACAAAAAACGTGAAAACACCAGAAAAAGCAAAACAGATATGAAATCCTAATAATGGAAATCTGGGAAAGAAACAAGAGGGGAAGAAAACAGACAGACTATCTACAATATCCCTACAACAAATCACTGGTCACCAAATATTCAAAGCTGAACTGTTCTTCATCACTTTCTACTTTATTTCTCAGTAGTTGTTTTCAGCAAAATGAAGTGTTTTGGCAGATATATAATACTGTGACATATATAATATACTCTGACATATATAATACTTGAAAGTTGAGTAAAGCACATGATTTAGATTAACATCTTAACAGAACAAAGCACAACAGCCATTGATTAGCACTCCATGTTTCAAAATCATGGGATCTGAGTAATGGCAAATATAGAAAATGAGAGGGTATGTTTCTGAATGTTTATGGCACTGGCATTATGGCCAGGAGTGTCTTGGGTTATTCCGCAGAAGCTCCCCAGATTACACCACTGATCACTAACAGCAGTAAGGAGCTGTGCTGGAGGAATTTGAGGGAGTTCACTTCAGCCACTTTCTCACTTTTGCACTTGAGTGCCTAAGTCCATTGTGACACACTGAAATATTACTGTACGTCTGAGTTTGTCTGGTACCCTGGAACTGACCCCACTATTCCAGCTTTTCTTCACAGATAAGTTTTCATTGCATGCTGTCTCCATACTGAGGAAGATTAAGTAGTCTCCTGAATTTTGAAAAATAGTTTATATCCTGAATCCTTACCAATGGTCAATACAATAAAAACTACCACACTACTAATACTAAGCCCATCAGATAATTGAAAAATAAGTCTTGACTCCAGTGGGTTAATCTAATCAGCTAGTAAATTCTAGCCAAACCCTGGGTATATAGCATGTTAAAATTTCCTATGGAAACCAATTCCAAAGCCAGCACAACAGGATCTGAAAAGCATGCTTTATATCAGGTCAGTTATTGGTTTTGGTTGTTTTCTTTTGCTATTTTATCTTGCAGTCAAATTTTGCTTCAAAGAAAGGTAAATGTTTGACAGTAGTTTTGAGTACAGCTTGAACTCTGACATCAATAAGTTACAAGCTAACATGGTAGAGATTCTGATACTGAGCAGTGAAGGGATTTTTCTCTGCCCATAATGGGATGGGAATGGTAACATTGAACCCTTTCTTCTTCCCCTCTGAAACTATTTAGTTTCACATAATCTCAATGCTTGCTCTAAGCCCACTGCTCTTGTTGCAGGATACAATTTTGAAACAATTGATGTTTCCTGTCAAGATTTGACCAAAATCCAAGTTTTCCACTACAGCTGGCTTCAGGAATAGAAGAAAAGTGATTGGTTATTCCCAAATCTTTCCCAGTGCAAACAGACCTTAGTTTTATTGTTGTACTTTCAGGTTTGAAAAGCATCTTGCAATCACAGAAGCACAGAAGAGAAGGTTCTAGAGCACAGTTCTGCAAAGAATGACAGGGACCTGTAGTCTGTTTCTAGTGCTGTTCTATATAGAGGGTCCTGGTTTGATTTACCTTTTCCATCTCTAGTACTTTATCTTGCATCTCCTTCAGGGCACAATGGGATTCTGCTTCACTCAGCCTGGCTTGGACCAGCTCTTTTTCCAGCTGTAGCACAAAGTCTTCAGTGTATCGTGAACTGCATTTATGCTACAAAGTTTGCAGAAATATGTTTAGTATGAAGTACAGATGGTTTGAAAGGGTTTTTATATACCAGCTTCGGTGAGAAAAGTACATTCAAGTGCTTAAGATGAGGAATACCAGCGCAACCTTCTACTCATGTCAATCCAGACGGCAAACAAACATCCCTACTGCTCTGTCTCTCCAACCACTGCACCTCCACACAGCCAAACGTGGTTGACAAAACTGAGACCCCTGCTAGTACTCACTTTTCTTTCACTGTCAACCAAACTGAAAGATTCTCAAACAATCTGTGATTATTTTGTGATCTGCAGAAAAAGATGTTCAGGAAAGACTAGCTAATTACAAGGTTAATACAAGTATCACTCAATCCCTGTTCACTTGAGCTCCAATTCATATGGAGAATCCTTCCATAATCTTGGATTTTAAATAAAACTACTTCAATGTACAATGACTTCGGTTTGCCCCTTTCTTCACTCCAGCTCTTGGCTCTTGTTTGCTCACACTGTATATCCCTTCTGAGATTCAGACACATCCAACTGAAGCACTTATATTCAAAAGACTCACTTAACTTTTCTCCCCAGTCAATAGTTGAAAAATACATTTTATTTCTTTCCTGGGTCACTCTAAAATGGCTTGTCAGTTTGATGGATTGTCAAAATTGCTTGCTAGGCAACACCAACCTAAATCAGCCTTTAAATTTCTGACTGAAGAAAAAAGTGGGTGTTGAAATTCTCGAAGCATAGTAGTTTAGTTACTGTGCTTACATAGCTACCCTGAAAATTACATTTAGAGGAAAATAATATATTTTTGATGTCATTAACTACATTGTGAAATATAACTACTATATTTGTATTAATATATTATATTTTAATTAATAATTCAACTTTTAAAGGATTATTTATTATACTAAAGATACAGCTGTGTCTTACTTTATGTTTGTATCAAACAATTTATTTTTCTGCATCTAAAAACAGTTAAAAAATGAACAGAAGTCTTCAGTTCTATATGCTTATGTTAGGTTGTGACATTCCCTGACCTTTTATGTACAAATAAAAGGCAAACAGGACAAAACAAAGACTTAAATGTAACTATATGGTCAAGGAAATAATTTTTTCTTTTGCTTTTATACTTCTGCATGACAACTAAACCTTTTGTCATCACCTACAATACAATCCAAATTCAAAATGTACACTACTCTTAGTGTTACTTATTTCTTGTATATATGTGCCTATATATGCCTGGAATTTGTAATGATAGGGATATGCACAAAGCATTAAAAGGCAAAGGCAGCTCAGGCAGGCAGTTTTTAGTATCATGTTCCACTTAAGCACTCAGCACATTGTGTGCATGTGAGCACACATGGAACACAGATACAGTATGATCCTTGTACATTAATATTAATTTTCCCGTATACAATACTAATTGAATTCATATTATTTTCAACCCACACAGTGTTTTTGCCTCAGCAAGCAATGGAGGCAGACGTGATTTGAGTACAAGGAAGAGGATGGTGGACAATGCTGATTCATTTCTACAATTGCCTCAGATCATGTAGCAACACAAGTACCATATGTAACACCATGCAGAGGCAGAGAAGAAGCAACCACTCTGTTTTATTCCCTGGCTCTTTGTACAAGTTCATCCCACGACACACACAGTGACTTAGATGGATTCTACATTTCACGTTCCAGATTTCTGTCTGTGATACATACGGAGTGAAAGCAAATGCAATGTTCTCTCTTTTGTAAGGTAAGAAGTTCTCTAGTACTTTCCAGGACATTGAGAGAAAACAGCAGATTTGAAGAATTGAATACATGCTGATTTTGCAATAATGTAAGTGTATTCTATAAAAATCTAATTGATGTTTATCAAATTATTAGTCATGGGGAACGTAAGAAAAGTTATTAATCCAGTTTCAGGCACAACTCATGTTTTCTTTAAATGTCTTTAGAGTTCACCTGCCTAAGGAGTATGTTAAGAGTATTTATTTACTTAGTTACAGCAGACTCTAAATCAAGTCTTGATATACTGGCAAAAAAACCCCAGCCAAGACCAAAACAGACTGAAGAAATCAAGATTCACAAATTGGAAGTTGTGAGTTTTGCTACTTAGTAAAACAAAGCAGAATTTCAATAATTTAGAATATAAAGGCGACACAACTTCATAGTAAAAGTGTTTGAAAACTACTTTTAATCTGACAGCAGGAAAAATATCTGCTTTTATATATTTGCCTTAAGCCCTTGAATTTCTGACAAAAGCCACAATGCAAATAACAGACTTCCAGGCACCACCAAACATTTTAACCACAATAACTTTCTTTCTGTGCTGAAGAGACACATGTAGCATAAAGAAGTAAAACTGTAGTTCCACAGTCCTTTAATTCTGAAAGAAACAAGTCCTTGCTCTGCTTCATGCAACTGGATTTATTTCCACTCAACTCTTTTTAAACCTAACCATATCAAATACTATTTTGGCTGATGACAGATATAATTACACAATGTTTCTCAAGTACACTGTGCTGAAGAGCAATTAACAGATGATTCAGCAGCTCCCAGCTAACTTTGTTTACACATTTAAGCACTAACTGTAGTACTTCCCTAAACACAGTATTCTTATTTTCTGCTTTTTCATTGCAAATCAGAACACAGTACTAAGAAAGTATACTGTAAAATAAAGTGAAACCCTCCATAAAGTTGCAACACTGATTTACAAGCGCACATTCCCAGTCTCAATTACTATGTTCTTAATTATTATCATAATAATTAGTCATTTTAGCATGAGTTCCTGAAAAGAAACTATGCATTATGAAGTTGCTGTAACAATAACCAAATACATCACTATAAATTACCTTGCAAAATGCATATGCTTCCATCTGAATGCTTAGTCAATTAAAATTCTATCTTCACATAATATAGCTGAAGAGCCTATTTAAAAATAAGATGTGAACTAATTTTAGCTTAATTAGCCTCCAATTTATCAGATTCAATTTTAAAGCATTCAGACTGATGAACTGGGTAATCATTGACAATTACAGTGTCACAGGGAAAGACAAGATTTGCATTCTGGAGATGTTTACATCCAGCAAAAAGCTACCCTTTTCATTTAGAAACAAAAGGGGGGAAAGAACAGCAAAAAAACCACATAATTATCAGGAGTAAGTTACAACAGGCTGATTACCCTTTCCCCATACTCCTCAAATACCATTGCTCTTAGCATGCCTCAAAAGAAAACTCTATTTTGTTCAAGTCAGGCACAACTTCCTCTATGCAGTTCTTGATTTAGTAGCAGTATGAGGAAGAAGCCACCTTCCTCTTAATCATTTGGTAACCCACCACAACTTGCCTTTGGCAAGCTTCCACAATTAAAGACCAGAGAAGCCAAAGAGAGACTAGTATCATTCATTCCTATAATGATTACCTCTTTAAGTAGATTCCTTAATGAAGTCATTCTGGTTCAACTAAAAAACTCCCTGTAAATAGTTTAGTACAGAAACAAAATAAACTTGTATGTAATTTGGGCTTCTGGTGTTGGGCTTTGATCAAAAGAATACTCCTGTATCATCTCTGTATTCAGAAGTGCTGCAGGGAAGAATTTCTTCAGACACAAATCCAGTAAGTACCTTCAATACTCACCCTTAAGCCATTCCAACCTATGCTATCCAATCTCATAGAACAGATAGCATAAGCTCCTGATAATATTCAGATACAAATGCATAACCTTTTTACAAAGGATATTTTAACCTTCTTAGAAATACTATTGTTTAGATAATTTTTTGCTACCAACAAAACAGTGGGGTTTTTTAATCCCAGTGTTGTTCAGAAGAGGCAGTTTCAAGTACCCTCAAGCAGTTCTTTTCATACATTTCTCTTCAGAGACTCATATCCAAACATTAAAGCTTTTATCATGCTGAAACAGACAGTTCAAGATTGAAAAATATGGAGATGATAAAATATATACAATAGCTGCTGTGTCTTTAAATAAGCACAGAAACTATGCAGTGATTTACAAGTTTACAGGGCAATCATTTTTTGCTAACAATAAACAAAGCTGAAATAATTAGAGAAGAAAGCATTAAAGCCAATACTCGCAAGAAAATACTAAAAATGAATATTGCAAAGAACAAAGCTATTGGCACTAGCAAGTGGCAAAAAATTTACCAATGTACAGTAAAATGCCCAAATTCTAAATAAATCCATGCATTCCCACCAGGTGGCGCCTAAACGCCCACAGCTGCTGCTCCCGCTTCCATGCTTGGAAAGAGTTAAAAGCCTGTTCAGTTACACGTCTTACTGATGCAGCACAATCTAGAAAATGCTCCTTACTTAAACCATTTT